>NW_028270171.1:67564213-68217572 GCF_037043375.1 Chiloscyllium plagiosum | reverse complement strand
ACCTTTCCGTGGGCATCATTAACAATGCGGATACAAGCTGTACTTATGATTATTCAGGCGGGTTACTATCCCATCCTTGCTATTGTTGGTGTTCCCGGTAAGTCTCTCTTTCTCTGTCCATTTACAATTTGGAGGTGTCGGTGATGGACTGGGGTGGACAAAGTTAAAAATCAGTCAGCAACATGTTATTGTCTAACAGGATTATTTGAAAGTGCTAGCGTTTGGAGGGCTGCCCCTTCATCAGGTGGCACAAACACTCGATGAAGGAGCAGTGCTTCAAAAACTTGTGCTTCCAAATAAACCAGTTGCACTATAACCAGATGCTGTGTGATTTTTAACTCTGTCCATTTATTAATTCCATAAACTATGGTGAACATCTTTGCTATTTCCGTTATTAATATTTGGCAAAGATGACAACTATTATCTTCAGCTTCAATGAAATGTCCATTTGTTATTCATGAATTTCCGGTCCCTACTTCACAAAAGCTGAGAACAAGACTGTTCACAATATCGAATGTCTTTTTTGCCCTGAGTTGATTTATTAGATTAGATTCCCTACAGTGTCGAAACAGGCCCTTCAGCCCAACCAGTCCACCAACCCTCCAAAGAGTATCCCACCCAGACCCATTTCCCTCTGACTAATGCTCCCAACACTATGGGCAATTTAGCATGGCCAATTCACCTGACCTACACATCTTTGGACTTTATGTCTTTGTATTCTCTCCATTATCAAACCTGTCCACTACGATTCTCCATCTCTGCTGCTGCTGAATAAATCATTGTCTACACTTTGATAAAATTTAGGTTTTCCAGTTCCAGTTCTCTTCTGGTCACTTTCCCAATTATAAATATTTCAATCACAAACTTTTTCTTGTCTCTCAATTGACTTCACGATAGGGACACTGTGTCCAAGTAGTGTTGTCACTGGACAGATAATTCAGAGACACAGGTGATTACATGAAACATGCTGTTTCGAATTCTATGAGGAGAAAGTGAGGTCTGCAGATGCTGGAGATCAGAGCTGAAAATGTGTTGCTGGAAAAGCGCAGCAGGTCAGGCAGCATCCAGGGAACAGGAGAATCGACATTTCGGGCATTCCTGAAGAAGGGCTTATGCCCGAAACGTCGATTCTCCTGTTCCATGGATGCTGCCTGACCTGCTGCGCTTTTCCAGCAACACATTTTCAGCTCTGTTTCGAATTCTACCAGAGTTGATGGCAAAACCTATATTCAACTGATCACAATTAGAATAAAAATTGAATTTCACTGCTAACAACCATAAAATCAGCAGCATTTTGTTTAAAATTTGTTTCACTGATGTCCTTTGGCAAGGAAATCTGACATTACTGCCTGGTCTGGATTCAGTGTGACCTGAGACCTACAAAAATACAGTTTGCTCTGTACTGCCTTGTGGAATGGTCTCACAGTCAAGGGCAATTAGTGATGGTCGACAAATGCTCCCCTTGTCAGTGATGCCGATGTCCCATCAAATAACAAAATTAAGGTTAAATCAAACAAAGGAAGGTGCTGCAGATCTAAAGTGAAACGAAACACCAAGTGCTGGGGAAACTGAGGAGATTTGGAAGCCTCTGCCGAGAGAAAAACAGAATTAGCATTTTTCAGTCCACTGACCGTATATCAGAACTGAAAGCAGCTGGGAAATAATGTGATTTATGCGGGTGACATTGATGTTTGTTTTAAAGGAGAGAAGGAATGAGTTGAATAGGTGGAGAAAGAGAGAGATAGAAAAAAGAAGGAGCAAACAAAGAGTTTGTTGATGGAAAAGAAATAAAATGTGGTTTTATTTTTCGCCTTTTTTTCTATATTCTTGAATATCATTCCCATGTTGTAATATATCCAAATCCCTGTTTAAAGTGAGTTCTGTCCTCTCTGTATCTCTTCCCTGAGTGAGGTAATTGTCTTTTATTCATTAATGGGGTGTGGGAGTTGCTGACTCTTTAGTTGCCCTTGAAAGGTTGGTGAGCTGCCTTCTAGAACCACTGCAGTCCACGAACTGTAAATTGCCGCTGCACAGGTCTGTTTGGTTCATTTCTTTCAGGATTTGCAGTGATTGATATAGATGTGAAGCTGACTTAGCCATTTCAAAGGGCAATTGAGAGTCAATAATATTTCTGTGAGTCTGGAGTCACAGGTAGGCCAGACCAGATAAATATGACAGATTTCCTTTCCTGAAAGATATCAGTCAACCAAATAGTTTCCCTGAGAATCAACAATAGCTTCATAGTTTCATTAGAATCTTCATTCCAGAAATTTTATTGAATTCAAATTCCACAACCTGCAATAGTGACATTCAAATTCGGGTCTGGTTGATTACCTGGGTTCCTCGGTAAATAGCCTAGATATAATACTCCTAGATCATCATCTCTCTAGCATCACCGATCATCTCCAACAACAGTAATGGTGTTGCTGTTCTCTAAACAAAAAATTGTGTAGTTGCATTTCAACTACTTCTGTGGAAAGCAGACATTTCAGGTTACTGGGACTGGGTAGAGATGTAATGGCTTATCAACCAGGAAAAGAAACGGAGAATTAGATTACTTACAGTGTAGAAACAGGTCCTTCGGCCCAACAAGTCCACACCGACCTTCCGAAGAGCAGCCCACCCAGACCCATTCCCCTACATTTACCCCTTCACCTAACACTACGGGCAATTTAACATGACCAATTCACCTAACCTGCACATCTTTGGACTGTGGGAGGAAACCAGAGCAACCGAAGGAGACACGGGGAGAATGTGCAAACTCCACACATACAGTTGCCTGAGGCAGGAATTGAACCCGGGTCTCTAGCGTTGTGAGGCAGCAGTGCTAATCAATGTACCACCGTGCTGCCCACAACCACTGTGTCACCTTGCGGCCACAACCACTGTGCCATCGTGCCACTGAGAGAAAGCATTTTCAATACTGAGTGGGTACGTCATGCATACAGAAATTTGTCTTGCTTCTGTCACTGGAAAATCAGTGGAAGTTCTGTGGAAGGTTTATGTTGTCAGCTGCTGCATTCATTCGAGGAGACTTGAGGGTCTGGTGACCCTACTCTGGATGACTATCCTGGTGTATGAACTAGTTGAGCTCCAAGAACAAAACTAAGAACAAAGAAAACTACAGCACAGGAACAAGCCCTCCAAGTCTGTGCTGATCCAGATCCTCCAGCTAAACCTGTCACCTATTTTCTCAGTGTCTGTATCCCGTTGCTCCCTGCCCATTCATGTATCAGTCCAGATACATGACACTTAAATGACACTCGTGCCTGTCTCTACCACCTCCACTGATAACGCGTTCCAGGCACCCACCGTCCTCTGCATAAAGAACATTCCATGCATAACTCTCCTAAACTTTTCCCCTCTCACTTTGAACTCGTGACGTCTTGTAATTGAGTCCCCCACTCTAGGAAAAAGCTTCTTGCTGTCCACCTTGTCTGTGCCTCTCATGATTTTGTAGACCTCAATCAGGTCCCCCCGAACCTTAGGCTTTTTAATGAAAATAATACTTATCTACTCAACATCTCTCCATAGCTAGCACCCTCCATACCAGGCAACATCTTGGTGAACCTCCTCTACATCCACTCCAAAGCAGCCATATCCTTTTGGTAATGCGATGAACAGAACTGTATGCGTATTCCAAATGTGGCCGAATCAAAATCTTATACAACTGTAATATGACCTGCCAACTCTTGTACTCAATATCCAGTCCGATGAAGGAAAACATGCCGTACGCCTTCTTGACCACTCTGTTGACTTGTGTTGCCACCTTCAGGGAACAATGAACCTGAAAACCCAGATCTCTCCGTATGCCAATTTTCCCTGGGACTTTTCCATTTACTGCATAGTTTGCACTTGAATTGGATCTTCCAAAATGCATCACCTCACTTTTTTCCAGATTGAAGTCCATCTGCCATTTCTCCATCCAACTCTCCAATCTATCTATATTTTGCTGTATTCTCTGACAGTCTCCTTCACTATCTGCTCCTCCACTAACCTTTGTGTCATCTGCAGACCAAATATATATATTCCTCCAGATCATTTATGGATATCACAAATAATGGTGGTCCCAGCATGTATCCCTGTGGAACACCACTGGGCACAGTTCTCCATTTTGAGAAACTCCCTTCCACTTCTCTCTGTCTCCTGTCAGTTTGTTGTCCATCTTGCATGGGGCACACCGTTGACCCCTTCACTTTTTTCATCAGCCTACCATGGGGAACCTTATCAAATTCCTTACTGAAGTCCACGTATAAAACTTCTACAACCCTTCTTTCATCAATCAACTTTGTCACTTCCTCCAAGAATTCTATTAAGTTGGTAAAACATGACCTTCCTTGTACAAAACTATATTGCCTATCACTGATAAGCCAATTTTCTTCCAAATGGGAATAGATCCAATCCCTCAGTATCTTCTCCAGCAGCTTCCCTACCTCTGATGTCAGGCTCATTTGTCTATAATTACCTGGATTATCCCTGGTAACCTCCTGAAACAAGTGAACAACATTAGCAATTTTCCAGTCCTCAGGGACCTCACCCTTGTACAAGGTTGCTGCAAAGATATCTGTTAAGGCACCAGCTATTTCCTCTCTTGCTTCTCTCAGTAACCTGGGAGAAATTCCATCCGAACCTGGGGTCTTGTCCATCTTAATGCCTTTTAGAATACCCAATACTTCATTCCTCCTTTTGCCGACTTAACCGAGAGCAATCCAACATCTATACCAAAACTCAGCATCCATCACATCTCTCTCCTCGGTAAATACCAATGTGAAGTACTCATTAAGAATCTCACCCATTTTCTCTGACTCCATACCTAGCTTTCCTCCTTGAATGGGCCAACCATTTCTCTAGTTACTCCCTTGGTCCTTATGTATGAATAAAAGGCTTTGAAATTTTCCTTAACTCTGTTTGCTAAACATATCTCATGACCCCTTTTCGCCCTCTTAATTCCTCATTTCACATTGGTCTTACATTCCCAAATTCTTCAAAAGCTTCATCTGATTTCAGTCACCTCGACTAAATGTATGCTTCCTTTTTCCTTTTAGCTATTGTCACAATTTCACCTATCACCATTTTAAACCCTCATTTTCACAGGAACATTTCTCTCCTGCACTCTAATCAACCGCTCTTTCATAGCTTCCCGCATATCAATTGTGGATTTGCCCTCAAACATCTGCTCCCAATATACATTCGCCAGCTTCTGCTGAATTTTGATTTATTTGCCCTTCTCCCAACTTTGCACTCTTCCTTTAGGACCACTCTTATCTTTGTCCATGGAGTATTCTCAAAATTACAGAATTGTGATCACTACTCCCAAAGTTATCACCAACTGAAGCCTCAATCACCTGGCTCATTCCCCAAAACCAGGTTCAGTATGGCCCTTGCCCGAGGTGGAGTATTTACATACAGCTCTATAAAACGCTCCTGGATGCTCCTAACAAATTCTGCTCCATCTAAACCTCTAACACTAAGTGAATTGCAGTCAATGTTGGGAAAATTAAAATCTCACATCACCACCTCCCTGTTTCTCCTACATCTTTCCATAACTGTTAGCATCTTTTTATGTCTATCTCATGCTGGCTGTTGGGAGGCATGTAGTACAGCCCCAACATTGTTACTGCACCCTTCCTATCTCTGAGCTCTGCCCATATTGCCTCACTGCTCGAGTCATCCACAGTCCCCTCCTTCAGCATAGCTGTGATATCCTCTCTGACCAGTAATGCAACTCCTCCACCCCTTTTACCTCCCTCTCCATCCCACCTGAAGCATTGGTATCCTTGAGTATTTAGTTGCCAATCATGCCCTTCCCTCAACCAAGTCTCAGTAATAGCAGGAACATCATACTCCCAGGTACTAATCCAAACCCTAAGTTCATCTGCTTTACCTACTACACGGCTTGTATAAAAACAAATGACCTCAGATCACCAGTCCCTTTGCGATCATTATCTGCTCCCTGCGTACTGTTCTCGTTAGTCACGCTGACTTCATTATCTAGTTCCTTACAGTCTTTAGTCACTACCTCCTTACTGTCCACTAACCTCCTCATTTAGTTTCCATCCCCCACCACATTAGTCTAAACCCTCCCCAACAGCGTTAGCAAATGCACCCCGAGGACATTGGTTGCAGTCCTATCCAGGTGTAGACTATCCAGTTTGTAATAGTCCCACCTCCCCCAGAACAGGTCCCAATGTCCCAAAAATTTGAACCCCTCCCTCCTGCTCCATCTCTAAAGCCACCCATTCATCCTGCCTATTCTTTCATTTCTACTCTGACTAGCGCATGGTGAGATTACTACCTCTGAGGTCCTACTTTATAACTTGGCTCCTAACTCCCTAAATTCTGCTTGTGGGACGTCATCCCATTTGTTTCCAATATCACTGGCGCCTATAAACTCTGGTGTAAACCCCTATATGCATCATGACAGCTGGCTGTTCACCCTCCCCTTCAGAACTTTCTTAGACATCCCTGACCCATGCACCTGGGAGGCAACATACCATTCAGGAGTCTCAGTTTTGACCACAGAACCACCTATCTACTCCCTTACAATTGAATACCCTATGAATATAACCCTTCCAGTCTTTTTCCTGCTCTTCTGTACGTCAGAGCCAGCCATGGTGTCATGAACCTGGCTACTGCCGCCTTCCCCTGGTGACCCATCTCCCCTAACAGTATCCAAAATGGTATACCTGCATTGCAAGGAAATGACTGCAGGGCACTGCCTTCCTGCTCTTTCTCTGCCTTTTGGTCACCCATTCCCTCTCTGCCTCAGCAATCAATCCTAATCTGCATTGTGACCAATTCACTAAACGTGCTATCCACGACCCCCTCAGCATCGCGGTTGCTCCAAAGTGAGTCCATCTGCAACTACAGAGCCATCATGCGATCTAACAAGAGCTGCAGCTGGACACACATCTTGCATATGAAGGTGTCTGGGACATCAGCCGCATCCCTGAACTCCCACATTGAGCAAAAAGAGCATAACATAGATCTGAGATCTCCTGCCATCTTAGCTTAGATAAATGAAAAAGGAAAGAAAAAGTTTTTACAAATCACAAAACTAAAAAAAAGAAAAACCCAATCAAATCAGTCCCTTCATCCAAATTATGAAAAGAGATTATAAATCGTTGATGACATTACACTGATCCCTGAAGCACTTTACAAAATTGCAGCTTTTCAATGTGAAAATAACCACTGATCCCTGCGTTTTGTTTCCTGTTAGTTAACAAGAGGTCACTGAACAAGGAGCTGGTCACAGAGTAGTGTCACCTCCTTCAACACGACCTGCAGCTTCACACCGGGAGGAGGGCCGTGCTGCCAGTGACTGTTAGGGTCATTGTTTCATTGAGCTTCTCTGTTCCAGAACTTTACAGATTGGAGCGGGTGACATATTGATTCGGTCCCAGTACGTCAACATCAATGTCACCATTCGGTGATGGTGACATATGGTAAATGAGGTTAATGCAATGTTTTCTCCCTCAGCAGGGAGATGCCGGTTGTATCCTCGTTTTCCCAGTCTTGCAGGATCCCTGATGGGGTATATGACTCTGCGGGGTCCCCATGCGGAGAGGTAGAGGAATTGAAGGAACTCTCACTCCATTAATGTTGGATTGTGACCACGTTGGTGAATACCCATTGTCCTGGCAACAGTCACAGCCTCTTCATTCAGAAGCAGTCAGCCATTCCCATCATCTTCAGGTCTCCACGTAAAAAGGAAGGATGGCCTCTCGGATAAAGGCCAGTCCCTTGATACATCATTCAATATATCCTCCCCTTCACCACTCACTACCACTAAACAACCACATGAAAATATCCCGTGTGCACTGTCAGCAATGGAGCTACTGGAACCGTCAGGGAGATGGAACAATGCTTCCGATGTCTGAGTGGGTCGGAGTGAATTCTCCAGTACACACTTTACCACTGAGTCATCCTTCAATACACACTGTACCACTAAGTCCTGTTAATGTCTCTCCATTTATGTAAAATACTACCTTACATTCTTCCAGAAAAGTACGATGGCAGCTTATATAACACATTATATTCCACCTGCCAAACTATTATCCAACGACTTTACCTGTATATACCCATTTGCCGACTCTTCACCTTCTCTTGATAATTTAACTTCCTGCTTATCTTACAGTCATCGCCAAACTTAGTTACAATATATTTGGTCCACTCCTCCTAATCAAGGATGTAGATTATCAATAGTTGAGAACCCAGATCTGGTTACTGTGGGACTGCTTTGGTTACATTCTGTCAAACTCATCAAGACTGATTTATCTCGAATGCATCCTTCCTGTTTGATAACCAGCCTGCCCTCATTCCACTGTAATGCATTTGAAGGACCGAATAAGAACAAGGAGCATAGGTCAGCAATTCAGCCCCATGTCCCTGCTCTGCCATTCAGTATAATCATGACTGATGTCCTTTCAGCCACATTTTCACTTTCCTAACATCACTCCATAATACTCCACTTACTAAATGTTCCCTGCATTCAATGTATACTGGGTTAATGAATTACAGTGATTCATTACAAAGATTCACAACACTTTGAAAAAACTAAGTACTCCTCACCCCTGTTTCATATTTGCTTCACGTTTTCCAAAAACTATGATCTCTTGTTCTACATAGGTCCACAGGAGCTAATATCCACTCCACGTCTCCAGTGACAATCGCCTTTAGCATCTTACATACTTCAATGAGATCTCCTTTCATTCTTTTAAACTCTCAAGATTAAAAGGTTGAACTACCAAATCTCTCACCATAAAACCTAGTCGTCATCCCTGGAATCAATCCAGTGAACCTCTTCTGATCTGCCTCCACTGCAAAAACATCCCCCATCTCATCAGGCCATCCAAACTATACTCTAGTTGTGGGCTCACTGATGACTTGCATAGTTGCAGTAACATTTCCATGTGTCTATAATCTATCCTTCGAGAAATAAATGCTGAAATTGCACTTCTCATTACCTGCTGTACCTGCAAGTGAGTTTTCGGTGATGTGTACGAGGAAACCCAGGTCCCTCTGTTCCTAAGCACGCTGACATTTCTCTCCGTTTAGATAAGGAATTGTCTGTCTAATTCTCTGACCAAAATGAATAACCTCATACTTATCCACATTAAATTTCGTCTGCCAAATCTTGTTCCATTTGCCTAACCTGTTGGTAAATTTCAACCTACTTTTCCAACTAATTCAGTGTTATGTGAAAGTTTGAATCGAATATTTTCTATCCCCTTATCCAAGTAATAAGGCAGATTGCAAATAGTTTAGGGCTGGGAACTGAAATCTATCGTGCCCCAAAAGTTGTCAACCAGAAAATGACCCATACATTCCCTGACAGAATACCCTGACCTTTACTATAGTCATGGGGAGGGATATGAGCACACTGTATGGGCAAGTATTTAATTGGGGGAAGGGAAATTGCAATGCTATTAGGCAGAAATTGTGGAGCATAAATTGGGAACAGATATTCTCAGGGAAATTACCAACAGCAACGTGGAGGTTGTTAAGAGAGCACTTGCTGCGGGAGCTGGACAGGTTTGTCCCACTGAGGCAAGGAAAGGATGGTAGAGTGAAGGAACCTTGGGTGACAAGGGATGTCAAACATCTAGTCAAGAGGAAGAAGGAAGCTTAGTTAAGGTTGAGGAAGCAAGGATCAGACAGGGCTCTGGAGGATTACAAGGTAGCTGGGAAGGAACTGAAGAATGGATTTAGGAGAGCTACAAGGAGTCATGAAAAAGCCTTGGCGAGACGGATGAAGGAAAATCCGAAGGCATTCTACACTTAGGTGAGGAACAAGAAGATGGCCAGAGTGAAGGGAGGGCCAATTAGGGATAGTAGAGGGAACTCGTGTCAGGAGTTGCAGGAGGTAGGAGAATTATGAATACTTTGCTTCAGTATTCACTACTGAGAGAGACCTGTTCGTTTGTGAGGACAATGTGAGACAGGCTGATATGCTCAAACAGTTTGATGTTAAGAGGGAGGTTGTGCTTGAACTTTCGAAACACATGAGGATAGGTAAGTCGCCAGGGTCAGCTGGCATATACCCAAAGTTAATACAGGAAGCGAGGAAAGAGATTGCTGCACCTTTGTGTCCGTGTTGTCCACTGGGGTAGTACCAGATGGTTAGAGGATGGCACATGCTCAAAGTAGGGAATATGGACAACCATGGGATTTACAGACCAGTTGGTCTTAAATCTTTGCTGGGCAAACTATTGGAGACGATTCTGAGAGACAGGGATTCATGATTATTTGGAAAAACATAGTTTGATTAGTGATAGTCAATATGGCTTTGTGAGGGGCAGGTCATGCCTTACAAGCCTTATTGAATTCTTTGAGGACGTGACAAAATGCATTGATGAAGGTAGAACATTGGATATAGTTTATATGGATTTTAGCAAGGCATTTGAAAAGGCTTATCCAGAAAGTCAGGGGCATGGGATACAGGGAAATTTGGCAACCTGGATACCAAAGTGGCTGGCCCATAGAAGACAAAGGGTGGTGATAGATGGAAAGTATTCAGCCTGGAGCTGGTGACCAATGGTGTTCCACAGTAATCTATTCTGGGACCTCTGCTCTTTGTGATTTTTATTAATGATGTGGATGAGGAATTGGAAGGGTGGGTTAGTAAGTTTGTTGATGACATGAAGGTTGGTGTAGTTGCGGATAGTGTGGAGGACTGTTGTGAGTTGCAACGGGCCATTGACAAGTGCAGAACTGGACTGAGAATTGGCATTTGGAGTTCAACCTGGAAAGGTGTGAAATGATTCATTTTGGAAGATCAAATGTGAATGCAGATTGATAGGGTTAAAGGCAGGAATCTTGGCAGTGTGAGGAACAGAGGGATCTTGGGGTCCACGTCCATAAATCCCTCAAAATTGTCACCCAAATTGATATCATTGTCAAGAAGGCATATGGTGTGTTGAATTTATTAGCAGGGGGATTGGGTTTAAAAGCTGCAAGGTTATGCTGCAGCTCTGTAAATCCCTGGTTTGACCACACTTGGAATATTGTGTTCAGATCTGGTCGCCTCATTATAGGAAGGATAGAACATAGAACATAGAACATAGAAGAATACAGCGCAGTACAGGCCCTTCGGCCCTTGATGTTGCGCCGATCCAAGCCCACCTAACCTACACTAGCCCACTATCCTCCATATGCCTATCCAATGCCCGCTTAAATGCCCATAATGAGGGAGAGTCCACCACTGCTACTGGCAGGGCATTCCATGAACTCACGACTCGCTGAGTAAAGAAGCGAGATGTGGAAGTTTTAGAGAGCATGGGAGGAGATTTATCCATCACAAAACAATGCTGACTCTGATGGATATGGTTTGACTTTGCAAATCTCCTGTCATTAATTACTTGATAATTGATTTCAATATCTTGTGTTAAATCCTAATATTTTGCACACAGGTCTTTTATTCTCTATTGAAGATTAAGTTCTTCCCTTTCTATGACCATTACATTCCCTTTCAATCCCTTTGTTAAACAGCTCAAGGTTTTAAAGGTCTACTCTGATTGCTGTGGCTGAGGCAGGAGTGGCTGAATGGACTCATTCCCTTCTTGGCTTGCAAGCTCGATCGGTTGAATGACCTCCTGGTGTTCCTACTTGGTAGTCTTGGTGGCCTGAATGTCTTTTTCTTATTCCTGAATAAGAGGTGCAAGGTCTGCCTGTCCTCCTGTTGATGTGTATGAGGCTTGAGGGCTTATTGGAATTTTTCAATTGCTGTGTGACAGTTTGAAAGGCTGAAGTGTCCCCTCATATTTCTCCATAACAGGCTTGTGAATGGTCTCCTGCATCCTTGGATTGGGATTGAGGGAGTGAATAGTCTTCTGCTCCTCCCATACAGCAGACATGTGGCTGAATGAACTCCTTCTTTCCTGTCAAAAAATCTCAAGTTGTTATGTGCCCTTGTCCAATTACTATGCGATAGTGTCAATGAATTGAATGGCCCCCTCTTATTCCAGGATGCCGTTCTCCAGTCACATTGGCCTCGTCCATTTCCTGTGTCACAGGACGAGGGTCAAGACGAGGCTGGATAGAATGATGCTGTTGTGGTGTAACAGGATATTGGTACTGCATGGCTGACTCTGGGCCCGGTGTTATAGGCTCGAGGGGCTGATTGGCCTCCTCCTGTACCTGTATATCATGCTCCTGGGCCCGAACGGCCGAAATTCCCACAGAGTTCTAGGGTACACCTGATCAGGTCCTGGAGATTTATCCACCTTCATGCAATTTAAGATATCCACCACCTCCTCCTCTGGGATATGGACATTTTTCAAGATGTCACCATCTATTGCCCGGAATTCTATATCTTCCATGTCCTTCTCCACGGTAAACACTGATGCAAAATACTCGTTTAGTAACTCCCCATCTCCTGCGGTTCCACACATCGGCTGCCTTGCTGATCTTTGAGGGGGTTTGTTCTCTCCCTAGTTGACCATTTGTCCTTACTGTATTTATGAAATCCCTTTAGATTCTCCTTAACTCTATTTGCCAAAGCTATCTCATGTCTCCTATTTGTCCTCTTGATTTCCCTCTTAAGAATGATCTGACTGCCCTTATACTCTTCTAAGGATTCACCCCATCGCTGCTGTTGTACCTGGCATATATTTCCTTTTCTTTTGACAAAACCTCAATTTGTCTGGTCATCCAGCATTCCATACGTCTACCAGACTTGCCTTTCACCCCACCAGGAACATACTTCCCATTTTCCAGCCATCCCCTCACCTGCAAACATCAGCTCCCTCCAATCAATGTTGGAAAGTTCTTGCCTATTACCATCAAAATTGGCCTTCCTCCAAGTCATGCAAGCCGTGAAAGGCAATTCGGCTTCAATGAATTGAAAAGTACATGGCAAAGATTTAATGGAAGACGTTTAATGTCTGTTATTTATAGTAACACTGTAAGGTGTACAAATACATTTATGATTTGAAGATGCCGGTGTTGGACTGGCAAAGTTAAAAATCGCACAACATCAGGGTTATAGTCCAACAGGTTCAATTGGAAGCACTAGCTTTTGGAGCGCTGCTCCTTCATCTCGTGGTCGTGGAGTATAAGATTGTAAGACACAGAATTTATAGCAAAAGTTTGTAGTGTGATGTAACTTAAATTAAATATTGAAAAAGACCTTCATTATGTCTCTCATCTATTAGAATGACCACATTGGTTTCAGTTTTTTCGCATGTAAATCGCAAAACCTTTTTTTAAAAGTTACATTCTCAAGTGAACTTTAGCAATTGGTGGATGGCAGCCCAGATAATGAATTGAAGATGTGAGTTCCCCTGTGTGATACTGTCTATGCCATAATGTTTAGACTGATTCTAATCTAAAAAAATGAATTTACAGAATCTTTTATGGATTCATGCAGATTTTGAGGGTTGTAAAATGTAACTCTGCAATCACAAATTCACCCCACAAACTTATATGTGCATGCCTGCGTGTGTGTGTGTGTGTGCATGCGCGGTGTTGTGAGTGTCTGTGACGGCGTGGGTGCATGTGTGTAGGTGTGAGTATAAATGGGCATAGGTCTATGAGAGGTTGCATGGGTGTGCGTGCGTGTGTGTGTGTAGGTGTCTGTGTGTGTGTAGGAGTGTGTGTCTAGCACTGTGTGTGGGTAGGACTGTGTGCGTGTGTGTGTGTTTGTGTGTAGCACTGTGTGTCCCACTCACACATCACCGCTGTACTCACTCACGTAGACTGTCCCGTTCACCCATCACCCCTGTTCTCACTCACCTACACTGTCCCCTTCACCCATCACCCCTTTAGTCACTCATGTAGACTGTCCCGTTCACCCATCACCCCTGTTCTCACTCACCTACACTGTCCCCTTCACCCATCACCCCTTTAGTCACTCATGTAGACTGTCCCGTTCACCCATCACCCCTGTTCTCACTCACCCTACACTGTCCCCTTCACCCATCACTCATGCACTTTTTTAGATTAGATTAGATTAGATTACTTTACCGTGTGGAAACAGGCCCTTCGGCCCAACAAGTCCACACTGTCCCGCCGAAGCGTAACCCACCCATACCCCTACATTTACCCCTTACCTAACACTATGGGCAATTTAGCATGGCCAATTCACCTGACCTGCACATCTTTGGACTGTGGGAGGAAACTGGAGCACCCGGAGGAAACCCACGCAGACACGGGGAGAACGTGCAAACTCCACACAGTCAGTCGCCTGAGGGGGGAATTGAACCCGGGTCTCTGGCGCTGCGAGGCAGCAGTGCTAACCACTGTGCCACCGTGCCGCCCACTTGCTGAGCTTCACTGTCCCCTTCACCCATCACCCCTGCACTCACTGGCCTACACTGTTCCATTCACCCATCATCACTGTACTCACTGACCTGCACTGCCCCGCTCACCCATCACCCCCTGTATTCACTGACTTACACTGTCCCGTTATCCCACATCCTTGTACTCAGTGACCCGACACTGTCCCGTTCGCCCATCACCCCTTTACTCACTGACCTACACTGTCCCATGTGACCATCACCTCTGTACTCACTGACCTACACTGTCTCATTCACTCGAACCTCTATATTCGCTGCCCTACACTATCCCAATCACCCATCACCCCTATACCCACTGACCGGTACTGTGCCCTTCACAATTCACCAGTGTACTCACTAACCTACATTGGCCTGTTCATCCATCACTCCTGTACTCACTAATCTACACTGTCCCGTTCACCCATCACCCCTGTACTCACTAATCTACATTGTCCCGTTCACCCATCACCCCTGTACTCACTGACCTACACTGTCCCGTTCACCCATCACCCCTGTACTCACTGACCTACTCTGTCCCGTTCACCCATCACCCCTGTACTCACTGATCTACACTGTCCCATTCACCCATCACCCCTGTACTCACTGACCTACACTGTCCCGTTCACCCATCACCCCTGTACTCACTGACCTACACTGTCCCGTTCACCCATCACCCCTGTACTCACTGACCTACACTGTCCCGTTCACCCATCACCCCTGTACTCACTGACCTACACTGTCCCGTTCACCCATCACCCTTGTACTCACTGACCTACATTGTCCCGTTCACCCATCACCCCTGTACTCACTGACCTACATTGTCCCATTCACCCATCACCCCTGTACTCACTGAGTTGCACTGACCCGTTCACCCATCACCTGTTTACTCACTGACCTACATTGTCCCGTTCACCCATCACCCCTGTACTCACTGACCTACATTGTCCCGTTCACCCATCACCCCTGTACTCACTGAATTGCACCCATCGCCCCTGTACTCACTGACCTACATTGTCCCATTCACCCATCACCCTGTACTCACTGAGTTACACTGTCCCATTCACCCATCGCCCCTGGACTCACTGACCTACATTGTCCTGTTCACCCATCACCCCTGTACTCACTGAGTTACACTGTCCCATTCATCCATTACTCATTACTCATTACTGGTCCTCCTGGGAGCAGATGCGGCGGAGACGAAGGAATTAGGAGAATGGGATGGCGTTTTTACAGGGGGCAGGATGGGAGGAGGTGTAGTCCAGGTAGCTGTGGGAGTCGGTTGGTTTGGAGGACCAGTTCAAAATACGTACAACACAGATGGCCTCCTTCTTCAAGGACCGCAATTTCCCCCCCGACGTGGTCGACGGTGCCCTCCACCGCATCTCCTCCACTTCCCGCTCCTCCGCCCTTGAGCCCCGCCCCTCCAACCGCCACCTGGACAGAACCCCACTGGTCCTCACCTACCACCCCACCAATCTCCATGTACAGCGCATCATCCGCCGTCACTTCCGCCACCTCCAAACAGACCCCAGCACCAAGGATATATTTCCCTCCCCTCCCCTATCAGCTTTCCGTAGAGACCACTCCCTCCGCGACTCCCTTGTCAGATCCACACCCCCCACCAACCCAACCTCCACTCCCGGCACCTTCCCTTGCAACCGCAGGAGGTGCAACACTTGCGCCCACACCTCCCCCCTCACTTCTCTCCAAGGCCCCAAAGGAAACTTCCATATCCGCCACAGATTCACCTGCACCTCCACCCACATCATCTACTGCATCCACTGCAGCCGGTGTGGCCTCCTCTATATTGGGGAGACAGGCCGCCTACTTGCGGAGCGATTCAGAGAGCACCTCTGGGCCACCCGGACGAACCAACCCAACCAACCTGTAGCACAGCATTTCAACTCCCCCTCCCACTCCACCGAGGATATGCAGGTCATTGGACTCATCCACCGCCAAACCACAACAACCCGACGGTCGGAGGAGGAGCGTCTTATCTTCCGACTGGGAACCCTCCAACCGCAGGGGATGAACTTGGACTTCACCAGTTTCTTCATCCCCCCTCCCCCCACCTTGTCTCAGCCGGATCCCTCCAGCCCGGCACCGCCTTCCTGACCTGCAGTCTTCTTCTTGACCTCTCTGCCTCCATCCTACTCCGACCTATCACCCTCACCTTGACCTCTTTCCACCTATCACATTTCCAACGCCCCTCCTCCAAGTCCCTCCTCCCTACCTTTTATCTTCTCCTGCTGAACACTCTCTGCTCATTCCTGAAGAAGGGCCTGTGCCCGAAACGTCGAATCTCCTGTTCCCTGGATGCTGCCTGACCTGCTGTGCTGTTCCAGCAATAAAGTTTCAGCTTTGATCTCCAGCATCTGCAGACCTCACTTTCTCCTCAACACTATCTCATTCACCCATCAACCCTGTGTATTCAGAGACCTTCACCGTCCCTTTCACCTATCACCCATGTTTTCACCGTCCTACACTGTACCATTCCACATTCACCCCTGTACTCACTGACCTGCACTGTCCCATTCACCCATCACCCTATACTCAATGAGTTACACTGTCCCATTCACCCTTCGCCCCTGCACTCACTGCGCTACACTGTCGCCTTCCCCCTGACCCCTGTATTTGCTGACCTACACTGTCCCATTCACCCATCACCCATAAACCTCCTGACCTTCATTGTCCCCTCCACCCATCACCCCATCACTCACTGATCTACACTGTCCCATTCATGCATCATCACTGTACTCACTGACCTACACTGTCCCATTTTCCCACACCTCTGTACTCACTGACCCTACACTGTCCCATTTTCCCACACCTCTGTACTCACTGACCCTACACTGTCCCATTCAGCCATCACCTCGGTACTCATTGATCTACACTGTCCTATTCACCCACACCTCTGTACTCACTGACCTACTCTGTCCGGTTCACCCATCAGTCCTGTTCTCACTAACCCACACTGTGCCGTTCACCCATCACTCCTGTACTCACTCATCTACACTGTCCTCTTCACCTATCACCCCTAAACCTCCTGACCTACACTGTCCCATTCAACCATCATCACTGTACTCACTGACCTGCACTGGCCCGCTTTACCATCACCCCCTGTACTCACTGACCTGCACTGCCCCGCTCAACCATCACCCCTGTACTCACTGACCCTACACTGTCCCATTCACCCATCACCCTCTCTACTCACTGACCCTACACTATCCCGTTCACCCATCACCCCTGTACTCACTGACTAGTACTGTATCCTCCAGAATTCACCCCTGTACTCACTGACCTGCACTGCCTCGCTCAACCATCCCCCTTGTACTCACTGACTTACACTGTCCTGTTTTCCCATCACCCCTGTATTCACTGACCTACACTGTCCCATTTTCCCACATCCCTGTAACTCACTGACCCTACACTGTCCCGTTCACCCATCACCCATGTATTCACTGACCTACACTATCCCATTCACCCAAACCCCTGTACTCACTGATCTACACTGTCCCATTCACCCATCACCCCTGTACTCACTGACCTACACTACCCCATTCACCCATCACCCCTGTACTCACTGACCTACACTATCCCATTTACCCAAACCCCTGTACTCACTGACCTACACTATCCCATTCACCCACACCTCTGTAATCACTGACCTACACTTTCTCATTCACCCATCACCCCTGCACTCACCGCGTTGCACTCTCCCGTTCACCCATCACCCCTGAACTCACTGACCTACACTGTCCATTCACCCATCACCCCAGTTCTCACTGACTTGCACCGTCCCATTTACCCATCACCCCAGTTCTCACTGACTTACACCGTCCCATTTACCCATTACCCATGCACTCACTGTGCTACACTGTCCCCTTCACATATCACCCCTGTACGCGCTAATCTACACCATTCCATTCACCCATTACACTGAACTCACTGATCTGAACTACCCCGCTCAACCAACATCACCTGTACTCACTGACCTGCACTGTCCCATTTTCCCACAGCCCTGTACTCACTGATCCTATACTGTCCCCGTCACCCATCACCCCTGTCCTCATTGTCCTACACTGTCCCATTCCCCATTCACCCCTGTACTCACTGGCTTGCATTGTCCCATTCCCCATTCACCCCTGTACTCACTGACCTACACTGTCCATTCACCCATCACCCCTGTACTCACTGACCTACACTGTCCATTCACCCATCACCCCTGTACTCACTGACCTACACTGTCCATTCACCCATCACCCCTGTACTCACTGACCTACACTGTCCATTCACCCATCACCCCAGTTCTCACTGACTTGCACCGTCCCATTTACCCATCACCCCAGTTCTCACTGACTTACACCGTCCCATTTACCCATTACCCATGCACTCACTGTGCTACACTGTCCCCTTCACATATCACCCCTGTAAGCGCTAACCTACACTATTCCATTCAACTATTACACTGAACTCACTGACCTGAACTACCCCGCTCAACCAACATCCCCTGTACTCACTGACCTGCACTGTCCCATTTTCCCACAGCCCTGTACTCACTGACTCTACACTGTCCCCGTCACCCATCACCCCTGTACTCACTAACCGACACTGTCCCCTTTACCCACCACCCCTGTATTCAGTGACCTACACTGGTCCCCTTCACCCATCACCCCTGTATTCAGTGACCTACAATGCCCCAATAACACGTCACCCGTAGACACTCACATAAACTGTCCCGTTCACCCATCACCCCTCTACTCCCTCGTATTGTCCCGTTCACCCATCACCCCTTTACTCCCTCACATCGATTGTCCCGTTCACCCATCACCCCTTTACTCCCTCACATTGTCCCGTTCACCCATCTCCCCTTTAATCACTCAGATCGATTATCCCCTTCACCCATCACCCATGTACTCACTGGCCTACACTGTCCCCTTCACCCATCATCCCATGGGGATGTGGGGCGGCATGGTGGCTCAGTGGTTGGCACTGCTGCCTCACAGCACCAGGATCCCAGGTTCGATTCCAGCTCGGGCAGCTGTCGGTGTGGAGTTGTCACATTCTCCCAGTGTCTGCGTAGGTTTCCTCCGGGTGCTTTGGTTTCCTCCCACAGTCCAAAGATGTGCAGGTCAGGTAAAATGGCCATGTTAAATTGCCCATAGTGTTAGATACATTAGTCAGAGGGAAATGGGTCTGAGTGTGGAAACAGGCCGAAGGGCCTGTTTCCACATTGTAGGGAATCTAATCTAATCATCATCCCTGTTCTCGCTAACCTACACTGATCCATTCAGCCATCACCCCTATACGCATTGACCTATACTGTCCTGTCCATGCATAACCCATGTATTCATTAATGTACACTGTTGCGGTTCTGTTCGCTGAGCTGGGAATTTGTGTTGCAGACGTTTCCTCCCCTGCCTAGGTGACATCCTCAGTGCTTGGGAGCCTCCTGTGAAGCGCTTCTGTGATCTTTCCTCCGGCATTTATAATGGTTTGTCTCTGCTGTTTCCAGTTGTCAGTTCCAGCTGTCCGTTGCAGTGGTCGGTATATTGGTTCCAGGTCAATGGGCTTATTGATTGAATCTGTGAATGAGTGCCATGCCTCTAGGAATTCCCTGGCTGTTCTCTGTTTGACTTGTCCTCTCATTGTAGTGGTGTCCCAGCCGAACTCATGTTGCTTGTCAGTCACAAGCTTGTTGCTTGTCACAAATTCCCAGCTTGGCAAACAGAACCACAACAACGAGCACCCGAGCTACAAATCTTCTCACAAACTTTGATTAACGTACACTGTCCCATTCACGCATCACCCTTGTACTCATTAACCTACACTCTCGGCACGGTGGCACTGTGGTTAGCACTGCTGCCTCACAGCGCCAGAGACCCGGGTTCAATTCCCGACTCAGACGACTGACTGTGTGGAGTTTGCACATTCTCCCCGTGTCTGCGTGGGTTTCCTCCGGGTGCTCCGGTTTCCTCCCACAGTCCAAAGATGTGCAGGGTCAGGTGAATTGGCCATGCTAAGTTGCCTGCAGTGTTAGGTAAGGGGTAGATGTAGGGATATGGGTGGGTTACGCTTCGGTGGGGCAGTGTGGACTTGTTGGGTCGAAGGGCCTGTTTCCACACTGTAAGTAATCTAATCTAATCTAATCTCTCCCAATCACTCATCACACCGTACTCACTGACCTACACTGTCCCGTTCACCTAGTACCCCCAAACTCACTAACCTACACTGTATCCTTCACACATCACCCCTGTACTCACTGACCGACACAATGTCACTCACGCATCAACCCTGTATTCAGAGACCTACAATGTCCCCTTCACCCATCACCCCTGTATTCATGGACCTACAGTGTCCCATTCACTCATCACCCCCATACTCACTAACCTACACTCTCGCCTTCACCCTGTACTGACTGATCTGCACTGTTCCACTTACCAATCATCCCTCTACTCACTGACTAATTCTGTGCCCTTCACCATTCACCCCTGTTCTCACTGACCCACACTGTCTTGTTCACCCATCACCTCTGTACTCACTTAATGGTACTGTGCCCTTCACCACTCACCCCTGTACTTACTGAACTATACTGACTTGTTCAACCATCATCCCTGTAATCACTGACCGACAGCATCCCATTCACCCATCACCCCTGTACTCACTGACCTGCACTGTCCCGTTCACCCATCACCCCTGTACTCACTGACCTGCACTGTCCCGTTCACCCATCACCCCTGTACTCACTGACCTGCACTGTCCCGTTCACCCATCTCCCCTGTACTCACTGACCTGCACTGTCCCGTTCACCCATCGCCCCTGTACTCACTGATCTGCACTGTCCCGTTCACCCATCACCCCTGTACTCACTGACCTGCACTGTCCCGTTCACCCATCGCCCCTACACTCACTGACCTACACTGTCCCCTTCACACATCACCCTTTAATCACTGACCAACACTATTCCAGTCACACATCAACCCTGTATTAAGAGACTTACACTTCCCCTTCACCCAACACCTCTGCACCCACTGACCTACACTGTACCCTTCACCTATCACCCCAGTCCTCACTGACATACACTGTTCTGGTCAAAATTACCCTGTACACTCTGACCTACGCTATCCCCTTCTCCCAACATGCCTATGAACACTGACCTACACTGTCCACTTCACTTATCACCACTGTCCTCACTGACCCACACTGTCCCATTCACCCATCACCTCTATACGTACTGATCTATACAGTCCCCTTCTCCCACATCCCTGTACCCAATGACCTGCACTGTCCCATTCACCCATTACCCTGTGCTCACTGACCTACACTGCCCCATTTGCCAATCAGCCGTGACTCACGACCTGCACCTGCTTCTGCTGCATTAACATGTCCATTTTAACTTTCTCCGTCCTGTTGCCCCCTCAATGCCGTTTCTCTTTGAATTAGTCTCATTTTCATCCCGTGCATTCCCTATATGCCTTTGATTTCTTCCCCCTTCAAGTCGGGTCCTTTTCTGTGTTTATAATGAGTGTGTTTCCCTCTGGGTTTCTCCCTGACCATGACTTTTGGTTCTATAGACGCAGTTGTGCCAATGTTGTAAATTTCAGATACTGCCCCGTGTGCCCTGTGTGGTGCCCCACGAAGGAGTGTCCTTTGACTTAAGCTTTTCCAGCAGCTTTGACTGACACATTTGAAACTTGGTCTGTGTTTGTCCGTAGAACATCTGTGTTAAATGCTGTCAGCAGAGCAGGTGTTGAGGAAACCCATGGAAGCATTGTTTGGAAACCGGTGTCTAATCAGCTGCTCAGGAGCTTTGAATGATTTGTTGATTGACACAGGATGTGAAAATAAACTAAAGGGAAGACAGTGTCCGAACGATGACATACATTTAAGCCCAACTTCACGACGCTTAGAAAACATTTCTTCTGCTCAAAATGAAGGACTCGAGAACAAGATGACCCACCTCTCGTTAACGAAGGCTGTCAATAACAGGATCAAATCAAAAACAAAGACTTTTTAAAGCAATAAAAATCGAAGTTTAGAATTGTTCATTTTAGGAACCAGCAGCGGTTGGCTGAAAAGCCTTACATGATGAAGAAAATTGGTTATGAATGTACATTGGCAAGCAATTTCAAAAAAAATTGCAAAAGATTCTCTGTGTGCATAAAGAGAGATAGAGAGGAACTCAAGTATATGTGGGACTGGGGACTTGAAAATGAGAAGCGGAAAATTACAGTTAGTTATTTGACTTTGATTCAGTTAATTATTTAATTTGGATTTTATATATATATATATATTCTAAACGCATATAAGCAAGGTCTGATTGGAGAAGAAAACTTGTAAACGTCTCTTTCTTTACAAGGGACTGCGTTTTGAACAAAGTACTGGATCTGAAGACACGATAGATCACTGGGACTTTACGACTTTGACCCATGGGTTTTAAGAGAAATTGCTGCAGAGACACTGGACGCCTTGGTTTAAACATTCTTGAGCTCACTGGATTCAAGAAGGATTCCAGACAATTGGAAAACTGATGAAGTGACTCCTCTGTTCAAGGATGGATGGGCACAGGAAGGAACATGCAGGCCAGTTAATTCGATAGCCAGTGCTGGGAAATTGCTTGAGTCCATTAATAAGAAAGAAATAGCATAATAAATCCTGAACATTATCAAGCAGATTCAATCCCGTGCTGTGAAAACAAAATCAAGTTTGACAGATTTGCTTGGTTTTCTGAGGATCAGAGAAGTGGAGCTGATGAAGAGGAACCAGTGGATGTTGTGTTCAGTATTTGGATTTCCATGAGATATTGGATAAAATATGAAATACAGCAAACAGTGATTGCTCAAAAGGGGAGATATCAGTTAAGACAGTAATATATGAGGAATGGATTTATAATTGACTAACAAATAGACAATAGAGTTGGGATTAATGGCTATTTTTTCAGGTTGGAAAGACGTGACTCAGTGGAGTATCAACATAATATGTCCTAGATCCTCAATTATTTACGGTTCATTTGTGGGCGGCATGGTGGCACAGTGGTTAGCACTGCTGCCTCACAGCGCCTGAGACCCGGGTTCAATTCCCACCTCAGGCGACTGACTGTGTGGAGTTTGCACGTTCTCCCCGTGTCTGCGTGGGTTTCCTCTGGGTGCTCCGGTTTCCTCCCACAGTCCAAAGATGTGCAGGTCAGGTGAATTGGCCATGCTAAATTGCCCGTAGTGTTAGGTAAGGGGTAAATGTAGGGGCATGGGTGGGTTGCGCTTCGGCGGGTCGGTGTGGACTTGTTGGGCCGAAGGGCCTGTTTCCACGCTGTAATGTAATCTAATCTAATCATATGAATAACTTGCAAGGGGGAGGATGCAATGTATTCATATTAGCTAATGATGCAAAAAATTAGTGATAGTGTATGGTGTGATGAGATCATAAACAATCTCAAATGGAATAGAGATAGATTGCCTCACTCTATGCACACTTTGCTGATGGAGCTCAGTGTCAGAAAAAAAGTGTGGTCATTTGGCCAGAGGAATCAAAATTCCTGTTTGTTATTTAAATGAAGAGATACTCCAAAAACAGTGGAGCACAAAGGGACGTGGGTATTCTTGTGCATGAAACTGAAAACTTTAGCATACAGGTACAGCAAGCAATTAAGACAGCAAATGGAATGTTGGCCTTTATTTTGAGGGGGCTGGATTTTTTTTATTTACAAGAGAAGTCTTGTTATGATTAGATTCCCTACAGTGTGGAAACAGGCCCAAAAAGCCCACACTGACGCTTCAAAGAGTAACCCACCCAGACACATTTCCTCTGACTAATGCACTTAACACTATGGGCAATTTAGCATGGCCAACTCACCTAACCTGCAGGTCTTTGGACTGTGGGAGGAAACCCACGCAGACGTGGAGACAATGTACAAACTCCACACAGACAGTCACCTTAGGCTGGAATCGAACCTGGGACCCTGGTTCTGTGAGGTAGCAGTACTCACTACTGAGCCACCCTGCCACCCATAATTGGAACAAATCTTTTCACAAACTTTGAACTGTAACACTATTGGTGAAACTATACCCAGAATACTGTGTGCAATTTTGATCCCAAACTTAAGACAGGATGTACAGTTGGGAGAGGATATTGGAGACAGTTTAATAAAGATTCACAAGGCTGATTCCTGGGACAAACATTTCAGTTCTTGAAGACATCAAGACATAGAGACACATAGTGCACAAAGAGCCAGTCCATAAATGTTTGGCATAATAATGGTCTTCTTCAAAATCATGATTCAGAGAAGACTTGAACGGTAGATGTTGGGAAGTAGCTTCTACTCGTGTTTGCATCTCGAATTAGGGGACTCATTTTTCAGTTAGTGGTCCCTGACACTTTAAGATGCGAAGGTACTTCTTCTCTCAGACATTATTGAATGCCTGGAATTCTCTACCCAGAGAATCATGGAGGCTAGTTCACTGGAAGCATCTAAAGAGGAGATGGATAGCATTTTGAAATACCATGGAGTTGTTGACAATGATAACCTGTCACAAAAGAAACACTGAGGTCTGTGGTAGGTCTACCTTGATCGTATTGAATGGTGTGAAAGGCTGAGGTGCTGAAAGGTCTCCTCCTGTTAACTGAAGGCCTCATTAGTCTTTAGCATGGGATTTTGTTTTCTGCCTATCTCCTCCCCGAGCTCAGTGTCAAGCTATGACTGAAGAGGCTATGTGAAGCATTTTGTGACATTTTCCTGTGTTGAAAGCATCATGTAAATACTAGTTATGGTTTCTCGTGGTAAATCAATGAATTTATCATTCTAAGATATAGAGATTTACATTATTCTGGGTTCAGTTCCTGAGCCTTCGTCTATCCTGATCTTTGTAGTCACACTCTTTTTCAGTCCAGAACATGCAGACACACTGCCCATTAATATCCCTAATGTCGCAGTTTTTCTGATGAGAAGTGATTTGTGTTTGACTGCCAGACAGAAATGCTGCTGCTCTGTCCTATACCACTGCCAGTAATCACTCAGTTGGTTAACTTTGTATCTCACACATTACTTTGCAGGTTTCGTCAATGGAATGTACAACAGGGAAATGGGCAATTTTTCCTCTTGGTCTGTGCTGCTGTTTATGTACCACATGATCCTCCTCCCATCCACGACATTGAAAACTGTCAGCATTTCCTATACTTTTATCTTTCATGCACTTGTAGAGCTTCCCTATGAAATGTGTCGAAACATTACAACACAGAAGAAGGCTATTCAGCCCTTTGTCTCTTTGTTGGCGATATACCTGTGAAATTTCCCTCCCCTGCTCCATGCAGTAACAACCTCAACTTTCTGGTCAATATGAAAAGACATTTTTGTGACACCCTCATTGTTTTTATTTATCATTGCCATTCATTGGAACCCCTACTTGTCCACAAATGGAAAACATCTTCTCTACAACTGCCTGGTCAATTCTCTCCATAATTTTAAAGTACATGTTCATTTGCTTCTCAGTTTTCTCTTTTCTGGAGCAATGTGCCTCAAACTGTCCAATCATTTGTGCAAAGTTAGAATCTCTCAGGTTTTAGTATCATTCTTAAAATCTTCTTTGGAATTCCAGTACTATCTTTCTTGCAATCCACAGACCAGACCGATGCGCAATGCTCCCAGTTTGGTCTGACCATTGGTAACATCACGGTGAATCTCCTCTGCACCCATTGCAGCATTATCACATTCTTTCTATAGCATGGTGGCCAGACCTGCACACACTACTCCAGCTCTGGCCTCACCAACAATCTGAACAGCTCAAAATAACCTCCCAATTCTGTTAATCGATGCCTTGAATAATAAAGCATCCTGTGTGTTCTTAATTATCTTTTTAAACTCTACTTTTGCTGTTGCCCCACCTCCATAACATTACCTGTCTCTCCATCTATCCTTGTGTCATCTGCAAGATTAGCAACAGTTTCTTCATCCAGATCGTCAATGTGCAACATGAACAGTTACGATTCCAACACTGTACTTTGTAATCCTGGAAGATATTGTTTTATTTCTCATCTCAGCATCCTCTATGCATGTCAATATCTTGCCCCGAACACCTTGTGGCATCTTATCAAAGGCCTTCTGGAACTCCAAATACATCACATCTGATGGCTTCCCTTTATCTAACTTGTTCGTTAACTCTTTGAAGAATTCTAACAGAATTATAAGGAATCACAGCTGTTTGATGAATTTATGCTGTCTGGGCCCTATTTTACCATCTACTTCCAAGTATTCTGCCATCCCGACCTTAATGATGGGTGTAAAATATAACCATTGACGGAGATCTGTCTAAACAGCCTCCCTCCTGCCTTTAACAGAGTGTTATATTAGACATTTCCCTATCTTCGCGCGCTCTCCCCCTTAGTATGTGTTTTATTCCTTGGAATGGATTTTTGTTGTGCTTCCTGAATTACTCCCAGAAACTCCAACCAGTGCTGCTCCACCACCTTTCCTGCTAGGCCACCCTTCCAAACAGCTCTGGCCAGCTCCTCACTCATGTCTTTGGAGCTACACTTAGTCAACTGTAAATTAGACCTGATTCTACCTTCTCACTCTCACACTGCAGGGTAACATGGATCATATTGTGGTCACTGCATCGAGGTTGACCTTTATCTTCAGCTCTGTCATCAAGTCTGCTTCATTGCACATCACAAAATTCAGAATTACCTGTTTGCTAATGGGCTCTACCACAAGTCCTGAAGAAGGGCTCATGCCGAAATGTCGATTCTCCTGCTCCTTGGATGCTGCCTGACCTGCTGCGCTTTTCCAGCAACACATTTTCAGCTCTACCACAAGTCCATTTGCTGATGGGCTCTGATCCAAAATAGCTTCTTGTATACATTCCACAAATTCCTTTTCTTGGATCCTCAGCCTACCTGATTTTCCCAAACTACCTGCACATTGAAGTCCCTCAGGGTTATTGTAATATTGCCTTTCTTACATGGCTTCTATATTTTCCAATTTGTTTTCTGCCTCACATCCCAACTACTGCTAGGAGTCCTGCACACACCTCCTACAGGGACATGATTTTTCCTTTACTGTTCCTCATCTCTGCCCAGACCAATTGTACACTTTCTGAACATATTCTTGCAATTGATTTAATTTCATCTCTTAATAACAAGATGTCCCTTCTTGCACTGCCTATCTGTCTGTCCTTTCAATGGAACATATATTCTCGGATATGTATTTGCCAGCCCTGATCCCCTTGTAGCTATGTTTCCGTAAAACTCACAACACTGTACCCAGCAATTTCAAATGAGCTACAAGCCGATTTACTTTGTTTTATGTACTGCATGCATTTTAAGTGCAACACTCAGTGTTGCGTTAACAGACCCCCTTCTGATACCTGCCCCTTATGTGCTGGGCCTGTAGTGGGATTACTGACCTGCTCCATACTCGCTCTCCTTTTACTTGTTCTGGAAACTTTAAAAACCTCTCCTGAGCCCTCCCCTATTTAACTAGCTTCTGGTCTTGTGACCACACAGTTGGACGTTACCGCTTGGATCCTGCTCGCTGAATGGTTCACGTGGACCCTATCCCAGTGGTGCAGTTCCTTCCTATCTTAATACTGCTGCCTGTGCCCCATGAAGCTGAACCTGTTTTTCCTGCCCTGCTCCTTCAGTTTATTTCTCCATATTGCCTACTTTCTACGTCAATTTGCACAAAGTTTGGGTAATAAGCCGGAGAGTATAGCACTTGAGGTCCTGCCCTTCAAGTTGGTTCCCACTTCCTGATATTCCCTGCACAAGACCACTTTTTATTTTATTTAATAATGAAACAAGGGTAGAGATGCTGACATTGAAATTGTTGTTCGATTCACTGATTCGCTTGATTTTTCTGCAAATGTTTCAACTCCCAACTGGATGACATCTTCAGTGCAATGTAGCTATTGGATGAAGCGCTGTTATTGTTGTTTATACGGCTCTGTCTGTCAGCAGATATAACCCCTGGGCAGATCATAACAACAGCACTTCATCCAGAGGCAACACAGCACTGAAGATGTCACCCAGTCGGGAGACGAAATGTTGGCAGGAAAATCAAGCAGCTCCGCGAACCGAGTAACACCTTCAACCACAACCCGAGCTACAAATATTCACAGAAACCTTAAATGGTTAAATACAATAGGATAAGTCAAATGAAATAACCATATCTCCTCATTGTTTTTGATTGCAATGTGTAAGATACTCTCAAAATAACATCAAAGTTTAAATATGATGCAATATATTGTTTGGAGAGTCTGTCATTGTGGAAATGGTTTGATGAAAACTGGTGTTGACATAACGTCCAAGTGTTGTCCAGTCAATGACAGGAGCCCAAGGAATTGAATGACTGTAACATGGAGCTCAGGGCACAATCAGATCAGCCCCAATCTTATTGACTAGTGGGATAGATTTGAAGGGCTGAAAGATCTCATAATGGACATTAATCAGATGTGATTCGTACAAAATTCAAATATGCTTCTTCCTCTTGTGTGTTACATACTGGAGGACTGACATTTTCTTGGACCTGGTAAATTGTTTGGAACTTTATGTGAATTCTCCAAAAAATTTCAAAAGTGACACTCTCGGAGCATTCTACAATTGATATTATTTGTGAACAGCTTGACATCAGTTAGTTAAAATAAAAGACAAGATCCCAAGGGAAGAAATCCTGTTCAAAGGGGAAGGAAACACTTTTGAAATCCCCTCAGGCAGTTAAAGCGGTGAATACATTTTCCCTGCATTTACATTTCTTCAAAACAGAGGATCAACCATAATTTAGACTAAAAGACAGAAGTTTTCAACCTCCATTGCCTTCAGGGAATGGGGAGAGAATCCTTCAGAACAGCAACGTTTTCACCTTCTGTATTAGGAACTGTAAAGAAATGACCTGTGTCTGCTCTTGGGTGATCGAGTGTGTAGGAATGTTCTAGACACACATCCATAAGAGCAGACGGTGTCTCTGTGTTTGGGGAGGGAGTACTTCTTTTGTGTTACGTCACACTTTTGTCAAAAATTCAAAACTCATCATATCAATATTTCAGCACTAATTATTTAGTAAATCTCTGATTACGTGCCGTGGGCGGCACAGTGGCACAGTGGTTAGCACTGCTGCCTCACAGCGCCAGAGATCCGGGTTCAATTCCCGCCTCAGGCGACTGACTGTGTGGAGTTTGCACATTTTCCCCGTGTCTGCGTGGGTTTCCTCCGGGTGCTCCGGTTTCCTCCCACAGTCCAAAGATGTGTGGGTCAGGTGAATTGGCCATGCTAAATTGCCCGTAGTGTTAGGTTTAAGGGGTAAATGTAGGGGTATGGGTGGGTTGCGCTTCGGCGGGTCGGTGTGGACTTGTTGGGCCGAAGGGCCTGTTTCCACACTGTAAGTAATCTAATCTAATCAATGACTCATTTGAAAATCTCACTGTGTCATCAATATAACTGGTAACTTTGCCTCCAAGTTGATGTATAATGTGTTTGTTTTCCTTCCTCACAGTTAATGCAGTGACGATCTAAGTCCTGCTTTATAAAGATTGTGGATTATCTCCATGTGTCAGTCGTTACCTGGGGGCCATGGCAGTGGCGGATCTACTGGTCATTATCCTCGACCTGATATTGAGGCATATTCCCATTGTTTTTCAGGAACAGTTTTATTTCCTACTGGACATCCCCGTGTGTAATATCCACGCCGTCCTGCTTTATGCAGCCACTGACTGCTCTGTCTGGTTCACCGTCACTTTCACCTTTGATCGATTTGTGGCCATTTGTTGCCAGAAGCTGAAAAGTAAATATTGCAGTGAGAAAACGGCGGCTGTGGTTCTGGGAGCAGTGACTGTGCTGAGCTGTTTAAAGAACATTTCCTGGTATTTTATGCTCACGGCTCGGTATTGGCTGGGAAACGACCCCTGGTTTTGTTCTGTAACAAACAATGTTTATCACTCTCCAGTCTGGGTCACAATCGAGTCCCTCCACCATATTCTAAACCCAGCTCTCCCATTTTTCGTGATTCTGCTGCTCAATGTTCTCACCGTCAGACACATTTTAGTGACCAGCAGAGCCCGCAGGAGACTCCGCGCTCACACCAATGGGGACATTCAGTGTGATACCGAAATGAAGAGTCGCAAAAAGTCCATCATTTTACTATTTGTGATTTCAGCCAATTTCATCCTGTTATGTTCAACATTAATGGTCTATTCTCTATGGCACCGGATGAATTATTTTGGATATGGCTCTGCTTATCTACATCTCTTTATGCAGGAATTAGGCTTCATGCTGCAGCTCCTCAGTTGCTGCACAAACACCGCGATTTATGCCATTACCCAGACTAAGTACAGGCAGCAGCTAAAGACTGTGCTGAAATATCCCTTTAATCAAATTCACCAATCAATCAAATTCAGTCATTAATCAATCTATCCAGGGTTTGCTCACTTCAATTCCATTTTTGCAGCAATGAAGCAGTCTTTCATGAAAATAACAGTGAATGTTGTGCTGTCTTGTCTTAAACATATACAACAGGTTGCAAAGACATATTTCAACATTACTTTCAACTCAGAGGCGACTGAAAAAAAGTCACCATCCACTGTCTGCACCTGTAGTTTCAATTTTTAAAGAATAAAAATTTTCACTAAATAATGCCAAGCAGCAGAACAAAATTTTTTGCTGTTTGTCTTTGTGTTGAAGAAGTTGAGCTGGAGAAAGACAAACACAACCCTAAGTCCTGGTCCTCACAGACTAAACGGGGACCAATGCGAAAATCAGGAGTTGGGTTGAAGTCACTCTGCCCTTGCTTTTACCTCTGGTATCATCCACCCTAGGCTGGCCATGGCATAATTCAACTCTCTCCCCTGCTCAATCTTGCTCCCGATCTCTTCCGACTCTAACAATGTCCTCCTCAGCCTTGCATGCTCCTTTTTTCTCTGTCTCTTTTTCATGCCACTCTCTCCACCTTTCTCCTTTACTCAATTTCCCTCTTGCACACTCTCTACCTTTTCAATCTCCAACCTCTCCCAATTCCATTACACTTTCCATATCACCTGTTGCTAAGAGAACAGACTGAGGATGTGTTACAGTTCTCCTCACTGACACTTTCTTTTCCTCTCTTACAAACTGTCCCCCTCTCTCTCTCTTGATAATAATCCATATCACTCTTTCTGTTACACTGATCCTCTCTCTCTTCCTTGCTGTCTCATTGCCCCTCTCTCTCCGTCCCTCCATCACACAGTCTCTCCCTCTCTGATGTCTATCGCTCGGACAATCTCTCTGTCCCTTTCGTGCTCACACTGCCACTCACTCTCTTACCATCCGTCCCTCTCTTTCTGTCACTGACCCCCTCACTGTTCTCCTCTCACTCTCTCTCCCTCATTTTGTCCATCTTTTTCTCTGACTTTCTCTCTCTGATTCAATGTCATTCCCTCTCCCTGTTCTCCTCTCTCTCACTGTCCCATTCTCTTCCTGATAGAAAGTAAGGGTTACGGTGAGAGGGCGGGTAAGTGGAGCTGAGGCCACAAAAACAAAATCAGCCATGATCTTATTGAATCGTAGAGCAAGCTTGAAGGCCAGTTGGCCTACTCCTGCACCTAATTATTATCTTATGTTCTCATTGTCTCACTGCTCCTCTCTAGGCAAAAGTGAGGACGGCAAATGCTGATAACCAGAGTCTAGATTAGAGTGGTACTGGAAAAGCTCAGCAGGTCAGGTAGCATCCGAGGAGCTTTTGCCCGAAACGTCGATTTTCCTGCTGCTCGATGCTGCCTGACCTGCTGTGCTTTTTCAGCACCACCCTAATCTATCCTCACTGCTCCTCTCTGTCTGTCTCCCCACTGTTACACTCTCTCTCTGTCTTACTGTGTCTCTCTCCCTCTCTCTCACATTGCCCTCCCTCCACCCCCGGCTGTCTGTCTCAATGTATCTGTGTCTCTTTCCCTCACTGTCCCTTTCCCTCTCTCTCATACAGCCACTCCTTCTCTCTGTCTCTTTTCTCACATGGAGGTCAAACCGCTCTGTTAGTTAAAGTTCACATCACTTCAGAATCTGTTAAAATGTGAGTGACAGAGAATTCCTAATTTCCACTATTTAAGGGAAAAATAGCAATTTATTTTCAAACTCTAAGAGTGAACACTAAGAAAAACTATTCATAAATCCAAGCCCCCCACTTTTCCTAACTACTTAGTATCTGACACCAACTTTTTAAAAAAAAATTCCTATACTACAATTATTAAACATTACGTTAACTTAATCTCAAGACCAGGCAGCCTTTGTCTTTTTGATGAAGAGCTTATGCCCGAAACGTTGATTCCCATGCTCCTTGGATGCTGCCTGACCTGCTGTGCTTTTCCAGCACTACACTCTCCACTCTGATCTCCACATCTGAGGTCCTCACTTTCTCCTAGTCTTTGTCTTCAATCTTCCATCTACTGAACTCCCTGGCTCTTCTTCTTTCTTTTTACTGTGAGGATGTTTTACATGAAAAGGTATCTTTGATAGAGAGTGTGTTCTCATCTCTTTGAGCGCAAGATGTTAGATAGTCAGTTCGCTCTCTGGCTCTACGGCAGTTGCTTGGCTGATCGATGCCAGTTGGTCTCTGACCAATTCTCAAAATGCCTGCTTTTTTAATATTCCCAACATCATACCATCTCAATTAGCAATGTTGTCTACATTTCAAACTCAGTTAGGTTTTAGTATCCTGACCATAATTTAAACTAATTGGTATAATTTGAATTGTTGCCAAAACAACAACCAAAACCCAGGTATCCATTTAACAGCCAATTGTTACATGTATCTATTTTGGAACAGCACATCTCCAAGCCTTTCCATTCAGGCAGCTGAGCATGCATTTTAAGTTTGTTTCAATATTCAGAAAACACTTTTTATTTAAAGTGAACATACAGGCTTTTGACTTTGTGACACCTCCCCCCTTAAGAAAAAAGTGAACCATCGTAATGAAGACATGGCTTCGTTTTTTCCTTTTAATTCTTAATACCATTACGATGAAATACATATGTCATTAATCTAAGTTATACATTTAATTTTACTTCTGCACACATATATAACATTGGAATCAATGCAGACAAATTTTGTCTACACCTTTTCTTTTAACTTCACGATAATGCATCTATCACATTTTTATGACCTGGAACATGTACAATTTGATAAATAAAAGTCTATACATAAGACTGCAATGAAATAGTCTTATATTTTTGGCTTAAAATCGCTCCGAAAGTGTGAGAGGGTTGTAGCCCGTGTACAAAACTGTCTCCAACACATAGTTCATCACATAAATATTAAAATACTGTAAGGCCGTGTGCGAGATATGCGACTGTCCAGCCCCATCTCCGGCACTTTTATTTCCCTTCCCAGGAACAAAGACACGGAGGAGTCTGTCCAAAACTTTTCATTCAACTTTGCAAAGTCGGGTGCAAATGGTACACACCCCTTAATAATAATCTCCACGCATTATATACACGTATATGTGGGCTGGGTCTCCTACTGCTGTCTTGACCAATGAGTGCTAGGGTTCCCCACTGTTTTCCTTATTTGGGTTCTGGTGCCTGCGATTATTTTGTTACTCACTTGGCCAATCAGTGTTCGAGTTCCCCGTTCTTTCCTTATATGGATGATGTTGTACAACTGTGGTTAAGGGCGGTCTCTCAGCTATCGAGGAAAGCTGTTACAATTGTTTCATTCATAAAAACATGGGGGAGGTCCGGCACCGGTTTCGAGTGTCTGCTTGTGTTTACTATAAGGTAGAAAAGACTAAAATGCAGCTAACCGTTTAAAAATTACACTACCCCCTACAAATCCCCCGTGTCTTTTCTTACGGTCTGTAATTTTTAAACCGTAAGTTTCTTCTCCAGGGCGTTTAATAACTCCCAAGCTTGTTCATCAAACTGCCCGTCTCTAATACTACCCCCGCCCAAGAGGGATTCACGTTGTTCCATCTCGAGATTCATTCGTTCAACCTGCCCATAGGGAACATCCCTCTTAGTAAGGGCGGTTTCGATCAGTCGTTGAGTTAATCCCCGGACGCAGGGAATAACGCAACACCCAAGGGCAGTGAGTACCCCTGCCACCACTATACATGAGACAAGAAAGGGAACGACTACCCCCGTCCATTTACCAAACCAAGCTTCCAACCAGTCCGTGAGGCCAGAGTCGATACCCGAGTTTTCGGCCAGTTCGTCCGCCAATGTGGTGAGTCCATCCAGGGCGCGGGTGATGGACCCATCAGGGGCTGTGTTGTTGGGGATGAAAGTGCAGCACTGAGTGCCTATCATGACACAAACACCCTCCTTCTCTGCCAACATCATGTCTAAGGCCAACCTATTTTCCCACACCATCCGACTAGTGGCGTCCAGTTGTTCTGCTATTCCTTTCACTGCATCCCGGGTATAATTAATGAACCTCTGCTGATTGTAGTAAATATAATTAATCCAATCCATGTTCTTATTGATGGTCACCCACCAGAACAGTGACGACTCAAAACCCGCCGCTATCTGGTTCCTAGCCTTGTACTCGTCAGGAACACCCCTGGGGACCCCTATGGCATCTAAATATATGTTATCATCGAAAGAGGTCTCCAAAGCTCTCTCAGTTCTTCCACTGGAACGGGGTTGCTCTTGTTTTTCGAATGCCAGGGTGAATGGGATGGCCAATTGAACGATTGCACAAGTGCCCGTCCATTTTCGGGGCAGGGTCTGTCGCAGAACCCTCCCACCACAGTACCACCAGAGGTCTGCCCTAGGCACATGAATGTGGGAGTAATTCCCGCCCCCAGTAGTTTCATTGACCAGCCGAATTGATCCGCTGCACTTGTCAAATGTCCCCACATCGTTGTCCCACTGTAGTCCCGTCCGAGAGACGCAGGCCTGGTGCGGACCCGTTACCCCCGAGAATGGTGGCGGGCGGGGCGCCCCCTCAGACCTGACGGGGGGAAACTTCAAACTCAAGGGTCGACAAGTGGAGTCATTCCAGGCCTCTCGGTCCTGGTACAGCCTTATCATGCAGTCCAAGGCTCGTGGGTGTTTCTCCCATCCCAGCGGGAATGGGACCACCTGAGGGTTAGGGCGGGCACTCGTGCATGCGTAGCAATCACTCTTTTTCATGCTCCTCACAGTATATTTGACCCATTCCATCCAGGCATTCGCCTCCCCGTATCCCGTTTCTATTTCAAAGGTCTTTTCCAAATCCGTCACCTCAATTATTCTAATCTTTCCCTGCTCATCGGTGGCGGATGAGCCCCCAGACTCAGCTTCAATGACCGTGATATACGTGCAGCACAGCTGCACCCCCTCCTGTCCTGCCTGGCCCCCAACTCTAATACCCAGTATTGTTCCATTAAGGCTCGCCCCGTTGTTTCCCAAGTTCTTTATGGTCAGATAGAGCGGATTGCACTGATTCTGCCCACAATCCTGTCCAGGGGTGATGGGATCACGGACAACTGACACCATAGCCTGGACCCCGGGGGCTGGAGGCCTATGTATGCCTTCCCTACCATGCAATTGTAATACTAACGTCTGACCCTGGAATCCCCTTTCTCTCTCTAGGTTCCGCTTAGTTTGATTCAGTTCACTTTTAGTCCTACAGGGCACCAACCCACATAGGTCTAAGTTAAATGTCTGTGTTGGCTTGTTGGCAAGCACGGAGATGGAGAACCACTGACGGTCCTCTACTTGTTTTTTCCGGAGGCCAAATTGGGTAACACGCACACTATGACCCAGCCCAAGGATAATGGCAAAGCAAGTTAACAATACGATTGACCGCATTTTGTCGCGACACCTGTAGCCAGAGGGCACAGTTCCTTTAGACTCGCCAAAGTCCGATTAGTTTGTTCTCAGGGTCTCTGTTCCTTAGCTGCCTTTGTCAGAGAGGTTCGTTCATCCTCCGTCGGTTGTGGCACTGGTCCCTTGACTCGAGTGTAATGTGTCCAGCCCTTTTCGGCCGTACGGACAGCCGTTTATGTCGTCAAAAGTACCAGGAAGGGACCGTCCCAAGTTGGTTCGAGGGTACGTTGCTTCCAGTTTTTAATTAGGAGCCACTGACCCGGCTTGACGGTGTGCACCGCAAACTCGAGGGGCGGCGTCTGTGCCAAAAGTCCCTGTTGGCGTAAACGAGATAGAGCAGACCCCAGAGCCACCACATATTTTTGCACAAACATATCCCGAGACACGAATACAGGAGGTTCCCCCTTCGGCCCATGGAACGGGAGGCCAAACAGCATTTCGAAAGGGGAGACGCCCAAATCCCGCCTTGGCTGGGTGCGAATTTGCAATAGGGCAAGGGGTAGGCATTTGGTCCAAGGCAGGCCGATTTCACTAGTGAGTTTGGTTAGCTGCTTTTTGATGGTCTGGTTCATTCTTTCGACCTTGCCCGAGGAGGGGGGATGCCAGGGGGTGTGCAAATCCCAGTCAATCCCCATTGCTTGCACTACATTCTGGAGGACTGTCGAGGTGAAGTGGCTCCCCTGGTCAGAGTCAATAGCGCGGGGTAGCCCAAATCGTGGGATGATTTGTTCGAGTAGAATTTTGCTAACCTGAGTTGCTGTTGCCGTGGCAGTGGGGAAAGCTTCCACCCATCCTGTCAGGTGATCTACTACTACTAATAGATACTTCAGGCGACCTATGGGGGGGAGCTCAGTGTAATCTACCTGGACATACTCAAACGGCCTATAGGCCGGACTCCTACCCCCTTGTCTTGCATGCTGCCGCAGCCCCCTTTTGTTAATCTTTCGACATGTTATGCAATCTCCTGTGACCTGCTTGGCTACCGTGTACAGACCAGGGTGAGCATATCGGCGCAGGAAAGCATCATACAGTGCCTGGGCGCCCCAGTGACCCCCTTGGTGTAGACGGGCAATAATGTCCCGCGTCAACGGTCGATTTAGTAGCTGGCGGCCATCGGGTAAGGTCCACTTCCCTTCCCTATCCTTTGTACCCCCCAGAGACACAAGAAGAGTTTCTTCTTTGTCAGTAAACGTGGGCACTTCGGTAATTTCGGATATCTGGGGAATCCTTACCAGGCAGTTTATTACTTCCTTCCCCATCCCGGCCAATTTTGCCTGTTCATCTGCCAATTGATTCCCCAGGATCTCTATTTTATCGTCTTTCTGGTGCCCTTTCACATGTACTACAGCAATCTCTTGTGGCAGCAACAAATCCTCCAAGATCATGGCTACTAGTTCCTCGTGGACCAACTCCTTTCCTCTGCTATTTATCATTCCCCTTTCCTTCCAGATCTTCCCAAAGGTGTGTACTACCCCAAAGGCATACTTAGAGTCAGTGTATATTGTCCCGGCTATTCCCTTTAAATTCCTCAGAGCCCGGTGCAAGGCGTACAATTCGCACGTTTGTGCGGACCAGGCATTCGGTAGCCATCCACTTTCCACTAATTCCCAACCAGTCTCACTAATGACTGCATAACCGTTGTGTCTTTTCCCATCTATCACTCGAGAGGACCCGTCAATGTACCACTGCCTTCCTGCATGTAAGGGGGTGTCCCTCAGATCTTCCCTCACTTTACTCTGGTACCCTATTATGTCTGAACAGCAGTGTTCCAGTTCCTCCTCCCCTTCCCCTTTCCAAAGAAAGTCCGCCGGGTTCTGGCAGCCCCCGACTTCTATTCGGAGGCCTTCTCGGTCTAACAATATGGCTTCATATTTCAGAATTCTCGAGTCAGTCAGCCACCTCCCGGCCTTCTGATTCAGGACGGCTCTAACCTGGTGGGGAGTAGTGTCAAGGGGGCCCCAAAAGTCAACTTCCTGCTTTCCTCTACCAGCTTTGCCGTGGCTGCCACCGCTTGGACACACTCCGGCCACCCTCGGGAGACTGGATCCAGAATTTTTGACAGGAAAGCCACGGGCTTCCTTTCTCCCCCCCAATCCTGGGTCAATACTCCAAGAGCGGTTCCCTTTCTGGAGTTCACAAAGAGACGAAATGTCTTACTAAAATCCGGCAAGCTTAAAACAGGTGCGGTCATCAATTTTTCTTTTAGAATTCCAATTAACATTTTCTCCTCCTCCTCCCATTTTATTCTATTGGGTGCCTCCTCAATGAGTTTTAGGTACAAGTCTTTAGTAAGGGGGGCATAGTCATCTATCCATAACCGACAATAGCCTAAGAGTCCCAAGAACTTCCGCAACTCCCTCTTGGTCGTTGGGAGGCCTAGTTCGATTATTGCCCGCACTCTTTCCGGACTTATTCGTTTCTGTCCCTGGCTTATCAAGTGTCCCAGGTACTTAACCTCTTTCTCGACATATTGGAGCTTCTTCTGACTCACTCTTAACCCCTTCTCAGCTAGGTAATTTAACAGGGCATTAGTCCCAAGTAGGACGTCCTCCTCCGTGGGCCCGGATAAAAGGAGATCGTCCACGTATTGTATAAGCTTAAGGGCCGGGGACAAGGTTAGTCCCTCCAATAATTGTTCCAGAATCTGCCCGAACAGAGTCGGGGACTCAGTGAATCCTTGGGGGAGCACGGTCCACCTGTACTGCTGTTTTCTGCCAGTACCAGGATCCTCCCATTCAAAAGCAAAAAGATCCCTACTGTCCTTGTCCAGGGGACACGCCCAGAAGGCATCCTTTAAGTCTATAACACTAAACCAGCCGTGGTCCGGGGGTATTCGCCCCAGAATAGTGTATGGGTTCGGTACCACAGGGTGCCGTACTTGGACAATTTTATTTACTTCCCTTAGGTCTTGGACCATTCTGTAGCTCCCGTCCGACTTCCGGACCGGCAGGATGGGGGAATTGTATCGTGACATACAGGGCTCTACCAAACCATCTTTTATTAGGTCTTCCATAACTGTCTTCAGACCCTGCCTCCCTTCCCAAGAGATGGGGTATTGGCGCACTCTGACATCGGGGCTCTGGGGCTTTAATTTTACCTCCACAGGTCGAATTGCGAGTCCCCCCCCGGTTCCCTTTGCCGACCCAAACCCTAGGATCTATCTCTGTCAATCGGGACTCACTAAGGTATGACATGGTAACGGCTAATTCATCCTCTTCTCCCACTTCTATTCGTAATCCGAAACGGACTATCAAATCCCGTCCCAACAACCCATAGGGAAGATGGGGGAGGTGAAGGAGTTCCACCTGGAGCTCCTCCTCCTCCAGCCGCAAGGGTTGTGGTTCGAATATTTTCGCACTAAAAACCCCACCCTTAACTCCTGAAATGTTTAATGTTTTAGCCTGGAAGCCAACCCCCCTAGGATGGAGGGGAATTGAGGACCTGCCGGCGCCTGTGTCAACTAAGAAGGTAACATCTTGTCTAAATGGGCTCACCCGTAAATTTACCAGGGGTTCTTGGTAGGCCCGTGTTCCGATCCTCCCCTGACTTCCCTAATCCATTTGTTCACGCTCCATTTCATACATCCCTTCTCTTTCCCTTTTAAACTCGGGACAATCCCTTTTGAAGTGTCCCAGTTTCCCGCAATGGTAACATCCGGCCATTGGAGGCCGCTCCATTTCATACATCCCTTCTCTTTCCCTTTTAAACTCGGGACAATCCCTTTTGAAGTGTCCCAGTTTCCCGCAATGGTAACATCCGGCCATTGGAGGCCGCTCAAATCCATAAAATCCTCCTCTCTCACTTCTGCCCCGTCTCGCTTCTCTCCCTCTCCAACTTTTCTTCGACATTCCTCTTTCCACCCCATAACCTCCCTCCCCCATTCCGGTGGATTTACAAGCTTCCCGTACAGCTGCCACCATCATTTTTGTCTTCTGTTTCTCCCTTATTACATCCCTCTGAACGTACACCTTCTGTGCTTCCCGTAATAATTCTGCAACATCTTTTTCAGCCCAATCCTCCACTTTCTGTAATTTCTTCTGAATGTCAGGCCATGACTTAGTCACAAAGTGCACCTTAAGCATGCCCTTGCCTATTTCCCCATCCTGGTCTAAACCTGAATACTTTCGCATGGACTCCCGCAAACGGTCTAAAAACTCACTCGGGGATTCATCCATTTTCTGTCCGACTTTGAATGCTTTCGCTAAATTCCGCTGTTTGGGCACGCAGGTTTGGATCCCCCTGATTATAAGGCTTCTGAGATCTGTCATATTGGCCCGTCCCCCCGCGTCGTTATGATCCCACCGGGGGTCCTCTAAGGGGTACTTCTGCTCTCCACGCTGAGGGCCGTCCTGATGCTCCCTATCCCAAATAGCCATTGCACTATTCCGGATCATAACAATTTCATCGTAATTAAATAGTATTCTCATCATGGCCTGCAGTTCAGCCCATGTGTATATACTGGGCCCCAGAAATTGGTCCAGTTGTATTCCCACACTGATGGGGTCGTTACGGAGTTGCCGGATATCCCCAGAATTTAAAGGTTGTACTACGAACCCGGTCCGTTCGTTCCCAAACGGCACCTCTCGTAAGGGGTTCAGCTGTTCAATATTGTCACTCCTCCCAGCTCTCAATTCCTCTTCTCGACCTTTCCGCATCTCGAGTCGGACTGATTTCCTAGTGCCTGGGGTGGGTTCTGCGCCCCCTCCTGTGCCCCCCCCAGCAGTCCCTGCCTCACTGGTCATAGCCTGCTGGGAATCGGATTTATCCGTCGCAGGAGGGAGGTCCGCGCTGGACGCCTGGTCGTGTGCCTGGTCGTGCACCTGGTCGTGCACCTGGTCGTGCGCCTGGTCGTGCGCCTGGTCGTGCGCCTGGTCGTGCGCCTGGTTGTGCGCCTGGTCGTGCGCGGGTGGTATATACGGGGGCGGGGCAGACGGTGGCAAACCGTCGGTGAGGATGTCCCAAGACTTCTGGGGCTTCCTCGGGTCTGTTTGGGGAAGCAGAGGATAGAGACGCGTGGGACGCTCGCTATCGCCCGCCAACCAGGCGGCGGCGTATTTGCTCTCTTCTGGGTCAAACGGTTGTTTTCTGTTAACATATACATTTAGGATTTGACACACCCAGTCTTCATCAGACCCATACTCGTGCCAAACTACCGAGGGGGCGCGGATAGGTTCCTTGGTCCATATAAAACAACAATATTTTATCATGGTCTCTTTCTTTAAGTCCTTTGTTCTACTACTGTCCGTCCATAGACTTAACTTCCGACCTAATGGACTATCGGGGGGTATTTCTTTCCCATTTGCAGTCTTCCCTGACTTCTCCTTAGTAAATCTAGAAGTCTGATTTCCAATGGTCTATCTTCGGTCCTGGTCTTAAACGCCTAAAGCGTTTTCACAGATGACCGTCAAAACCACGCGGCCAACAAGGAAGAACAAAAAAAAATCTATTACCTTGATCCGTGCACGGAGTTGTCTGGCCTTTTGAAATGTGTGTACCCCCGTGTATAGTCACTAACCGGTCGTCCCAACACTCGTCCGTGTGTTCCTTTTCCAGGATTCAAAATTATTTTTAAATGAGCCGGGTCACATCCTCTCTTGGCCGACGGCCGACGGACCAAGCTGATCAGTGAGAAGTATAAATATATACTAGATGCGTCTTTGTTATGATCAGGCTTGATCCGTGAGCCGAAGAGCCGGCAATAATTATTTCATCCCGGACGAGCCCCCAATTGTGCGAGATATGCGGCTGTCCAGCCCCATCTCCGGCACTTTTATTTCCCTTCCCAGGAACAAAGACACGGAGGAGTCTGTCCAAAACTTTTCATTCAACTTTGCAAAGTTGGGTGCAAATGGTACACACACACCTTAATAATAATCTCCACACATTATATACACGTAAATGTGGGCTGGGTCTCCTACTGCTGTCTTGACCAACGAGTGCTAAGGTTCCCCACTGTTTTCCTTATTTGGGTTCTGGTGCCTGCGATTATTTTGTTACTCACTTGGCCAATCAGTGTTCGAGTTCCCCGTTCTTTCCTTATATGGATGATGTTGTACAACTGTGGTTAAGGGCGGTCTCTCAGCTATCGAGGAAAGCTGTTACAATTGTTTCATTCATAAAAACATGGGGGAGGTCCGGCACCGGTTTCGAGTGTCTGCTTGTGTTTACTATAAGGTAGAAAAGACTAAAATGCAGCTAACCGTTTAAACATTACACTACCCCCTACAGCCGTTACCAAACTCAATAGTTATTTTTCAATAGTAGAGTTTTTTTTCTTTGATGGATATTAAGAAGTAGCGAATTGACCATTCAAAACCATCCTCAGCTTTAGTGCAGCTCCAACTCCCACATCACCAGCATCAATTGTAAATTTGAAGGATTTTTAAAAAAATTGTGTGGCTGGGAGAATACAGCAAGCCAGGCAGCATCAGGAAGTGCAGCAGTCAACGTTTCAGGTGTAACACTTCTTCATGACTGGGGGTAGTTGCAGATGATTTTGAGTGTGAGCAGCAGCGGAGGTAAGACGAACCCGGAAGACTGCAGCGAAGGTAAGGCAGTTTTTAAAAAATTACTTACCGGTAGCGGACAGCATGTTTTCCCTTTCACAGAAGGAGCGGGAGCAGCGGGGGAAGTGACGAGGACCAGAGGGGCAGCCGGGAAGGAAAGCAGTGACCATATATATCAGCAAGTCGGGTATGGATGCTAGGGCAGTTGCCTGCTCCTCCTGCAGAATGTGGCAGGTGGGAGACATGGCACACGTCTCCGCTGGCTACATCTGTGGGAAGTGCACCCAACTCCAGCTCCTTGAAAACCGTGTTAGGGAATTGGAGCTGGAGCTGAATATATTACGGATCATTCGGGAGATTGAGGGGGTAATTGAGAGGAGTTACCGGGAGTTGGTCACTCCTAAGGCTCAGGACAAAGATAAATGTGTTACAGTTAGGGGACAGGGGACAGTCAGACAGTGCAGAGATCCCCTGTGGATATTCCCCTCAGCAATAAGTATACCATTTTGGATACTGCGCGGGGGGGATGACCTACCAGAGGAAAGCCATAGCAGTCAGTTCTCTGGCACTGAGCCTGACACTGTGGCAAAGAAGGGAAGGGGGCAGAATAGAAAAGTACTCGTGGTAGGTGACTCGATAGTTACGGGAATTGACAGGAGATTTTGTGGTCAGGATCGGGATTCCCGGAAGGTATGTTGCCTCCCTGGTGCCAGGGTCCGGGACGTCTCCGATCAGGTTCTAAAAGGGGAGGGCGAACAGCCAGAAATCTTGTTACATATTGGCAATAATGATATAGCCAGGAAAAGGATCGAAGATATAAAAAGTGATTTCAGGAAGCTGCAAAGCAGGACGATCAGAGTAGAGTTCTCTAGTTTACTATCGGTGCCACGCGATTGCGAGGCAAGGAACAGGGAGAGGGCGCAGCTTAACATGTGGCTGCGCAGCTGGTGTAGGAGGGAGGGCTTCAGATATGTAGATAATTGGGATGCCTTCTGGGGAAGGAGGGACCTGTACAAGAAGGATGGGTTGCATCTGAACTGGAAGGGGACCAATGTCCTGGGTGGAAGGTTTGCTCGAGTAGTTCGAGGGGGTTTAAACTAGTATGGCAGGGGGGTGGGAACCTGAGCTGTATACCGGAGGTGAGAGTTGATGCAGATGAGGCAATAGCAAGAGGTAGACCAGCTAGTGGGGAGGATTTTCCTGGGAAGGAACCAAGGTATCAGTTAAATTGTGTTTGCTTTAACGCAAGGAGTATCAGGAATAAAAGTGATGAACTTAGAGCATGGATCAGTACCTGGTGCTATGATGTTGTGTCCATAACAGAGACATGGGTTTCTCAGGGGCAGGAATGGTGGCTGGATGTTCCAGAGTTTAGAGCATTTAAAAAGAATAAGGAGGGGGGAAAAAGAGGAGGGGGTGTAGCACTGCTAATCAGAGAAGGTATCACAGCTACAGAAGTTACCATTGTCGAGGAGGGTCTGCCTACTGAGTCAGTATGGGTGGAAATTAGGAACAGCAAGGGAGCAGTCACCTCTTTAGGGGTTTACTACAGGCCCCCCAATAGCAGCAGGGAGATTGAAGAAAGCATAGGTCGGCAGATTTTGGAAAAGTGTGGACGTAGTAGGGTTGTTGTAATGGGTGACTTTAACTTTCTCAATATTGATTGGAACCTCCTTCAAGCAGACAATTTGAATGGAGCTGTTTTTGTAAGGTGTGTTCAGGAGGGTTTCCTAACTCAGTACGTTGACAGGCCGACGAGGGGAGAGGCCATTCTAGACTTAGTACTCGGAAATGAGCCAGGGCAGGTATCAGATCTTGTGGTGGGAGAGCATTTTGGTGATAGTGACCACAACTGCCTCACATTCTACATAGCTATGGAGAAGGAGAGGATTAGGCAAAATGGGAGGATATTTAATTGGGGAAGAGGAAACTATGATGCGATTAGACATGAGTTAGGAAGCATGGATTTGGAGCAATTGTTCCATAGTAAAGGCACTCTAGACATATGGAGACTGTTTAAGGGACAGTCGTTGCAAGTCATGAATAAATATGTCCCTCTGAGACAGGCAAGAAGTGGTAAGATACAGGAACCTTGGATGACGAGAGCGGTGGAGCTTCTCGTCAAAAGGAAAAAGGTAGCTTCCGTAAGGTGGAGGAAGCTAGGGTCAAGCTCAGCTCTACAGGATTACAGGCAGGCAAGGAAGGAGCTTAAAAATGGTCTGAGGAGAGCCAGGAGGGGACACGAGAAAGGTTTGGCAGAACGGATTAGGGAGAACACAAAGGCATTTTACACTTATGTGAGGAATAAGAGAATGATCAAAGAAAGAGTAGGGCCGATCAGGGATAGCATAGGGAATTTGGGTGTGGAGTCTGAGGAAGTAGGGGAAGCCCTAAATGAGTTTTTTTGCTTCTGTCTTTACGAAAGAAACGAACTTTGTCGTGAATGAAACCTTTGAAGAGCAGTCATGATTTGGAGGTGCCAGTGTTGGACTGGGGTGTACAAAGTTAAAAATCACACTACACCAGGTTGTAGTCCAACAGGTTTAATTGGAAGCACACTAGCTTTCGGAGCGACGCTCCTTCATCTGATGAAGGAGCGTGGCTCAGAAAGCTAGTCTGCTTCCAATTAAACCTGTTGGACTATAACCTGGTGTTGAGTGATTTTTAACTTTGAAGAGCAGGTGTGCATGCTGAAATGGATAGAGATAGAGGAAGCTGATGTGCTGAAACTTTTGTCAAACATTAAGATTGACAAGTCGCCAGGCCTGGACCAGATTTGTCCTCGGCTGCTTTGGGAAACGCGAAATGCAATTGATTCGTCACTTATGAAGATCTTTTCATCCTCACTCTCCACTGGAGTCGTACCTGAGGACTGGAGAGAGGCAAATGTAATTCCTCTCTTCAAGAAAGGAAATAGGGAAATCCCTGGCAATTACAGACCAGTAAGTCTCACGTCTGTCGTCTGTAAGGTGTTAGAAAGGATTCTGAGGGATAGGATTTAAGACCATCTGGAAAAGCATGGCTTGATTAAATGAAGTCAACACGGCTTTGTGAGGGGCAGGTCATGCCTCACAAACCTTATTGAGTTCTTTGAGGATGTGACTAGAAAAGTTGATGAGGGTCGAGCTGTGGATGTGGTGTATATGGACTTCAGCAAGGCATTTGATAAGGTTCCCCATAGTAGGCTCATTCAGAAGGTCAGGAGGAATGGGATACAGGGGAACATAGCTGTCTGGATACAGGATTGGCTGGCCAACAGAAGACAGCGAGTGGTAGTAGAAGGAAAATATTGTCTGGAAGTCTGTGGTGAGTGGTGTTCCACAGGGCTCTGTCCTTGGGCCTCCACTGTTTGTAATTTTTATTAATGACTTGGATGAGGGGATTGAAGGATGGGACAGCAAGTTTGCAGATGACACAAAGGTTGGAGGTGTCGTTGACAGTATAGAGGGCTGTTGTAGGCTGCAGCGGGACATTGACAGGATGCAGAGATGGGCTGAGAGGTGGCAGATGGAGTTCAACCTGGATAAATGCGAGGTGATGCATTTTGGAAGGTCGAATTTGAAAGCTAAGTACAGGATTAAGGATAGGATTCTTGGCAGTGTGGAGGAACAGAGGGATCTTGGGGTGCAGGTACATAGATCCCTTAAAATGGCCACCCAAGTGGACAGGGTTGTTAAGAAAGCATATGGTGTTTTGGTTTTCATTAACAGGGGTATTGAGTTTAAGAGTCGTGAGATCCTGTTGCAGCTCTATAAAACTTTGGTTTGACCACACTTGGAATACTGCGTGCAGTTCTGGTTGCCCTATTATAAGAAAGATGTGGATGCTTTGGAGAGGGTTCAGAGGAGGTTTACCAGAATGCTTCCTGGACTGGAGGGCTTATCTTATGAGGAGAGGTTGACTGACCTTGGACTTTTTTCATTGGAGAAAAGGAGGAGAAGAGGGGACCTAAATGAGGTATACAAGATAATGAGAGGCATAGATAGAGTCGATAGTCAGAGACTATTTCCCAGGGCAGAAATGACTAACACGAGGGGTCATAGTGTTAAGCTGGTTGGAGGAAAGTATAAAGGGGATGTCAGAGGCGGGTTCTTTACACAGAGTTGTGAGAACATGGAATGGATTGCCAGCAACGTTTTATGGAGGCAGGGTCATTGGGGATATTTAAGAGACTGCTGGACATGCATATGTTCACAGAAATTTGAGGGTGCATACATGAGGATCAATGTTCGGCACAACATCGTGGGCTGAAGGGCCTGTACTGTGCTGTACTGTTCTATGTTCTATGTTCTATGAAGGAAGAGGCGGGGACAGGATGGTGAAGTGGGATAGGTGAAGACAGGTAGAGGGTACGACCTGGTTAGTTAATGAAAGGAACGAATCCGGTTGGTGGCAGGGAGCAGTGGAAAGGAAGGCGAGTGTCTGGGAAGTGATTCGGGGGATAAGGAGGAAGGCTATTTGAAATTGTAGAATTCAGTCTTGAGGCCTCTGGGCTGTAGGGTGCCCAGACAGAAGATAATTTGTTGTTCCTCCAGTAGGTGCTGTGGTTTGTTTTAGCAATGGAGGACTAATGGTGGTTAATATGATTTTTAAATTCTCAAACACCTCTGGCATTGTTCTGTCCACCATGTTCTTCTATAATAAATCTGTCAGTAGTGCCACTATGCTGTGAAGTTTGGTACAAACTTCTGGTAGAATTGGATCAGTCTCAAAAATTAAAGCACCTTTTTCTTCGAGGATGTTTGTGGAAATTCCTCGATGGCCTTTGTCTTCACATTCTTTTGGATCATTGTTCCATGATCGATGTTATGTCCCTTCGTGAGTTCTGTTCTCTTGAAATTTATTACCGGCTTTACTTCTTATAGTCGTTCAAAGTGACCTGCCAACTGTATCATGTGATCTTTGTATGACTAGCTGAAGATCACTACGCCATCCAGATAAACTGCACAGTTTGTTAATCAGGCCAAAACTCTGTTCATGAGTCTTTGGAACGTGGGTGTTGCGTTCTTTATTCCAAGAGACATCACTTTGAACTGACAGTCCATTTGGGATTCTAGACATATACTTGCCAATAACCATGCAGATGCAAGTGGCTTACCCATCTTTCTCTATCCAGTCCTACAAATTTGGTGTCAGCTAGGAGTATGATTTAGTTAGGACATTGACCATCTGATAGTCCACACAAAATTATTGAGTCCCAACAGGTTTGGGAACTAACACCTTTGGCGAACTCCAGTCACTCTGACTTGTTTTGATGATGTCTTCATTGACCATCGCATCTACTTCCTTCATATCCTGTGTGACTTTGAGAGGATTAAGCCTACAGGGGTGTTGTTCTATCAGAACAGCATTCCCTATTTCCACCTCATGCGCAATAATATTAGCCTTCCCCATTCTATTCCTGCATATGTCCTTATACTGCTGCAACAAACCTTTCAACTCAGTTCTTTGCTCCTATGACAGATAGTTCATTGTCCTATCCCATCCCTCAAGGACTTCCTCGTTATTTAACGCATTTTGTGGCACATCAAAATCCACACAATCTGGATTTGATTCCTCACTCTGCGGGGCAGTAACTAACATTCTCCAGTTCCTTGTCTCTACAGTAAGGTTTCAACATATTCACATGACATTCCCGATACAAATTGTTTTCCATGTGGCATCTTTCCCAGACAGCTTACTTTACTCAACTCTTTCTCAATTTGATAAGAACCATTAAACCTGGCTTTGAAAGGATCTCCTGCCACTAGTAACAATACTGATACATCATTCCCACAGGAAAACATTGGAGTTTCAGAGTTTTTATCGCCACCTGCTTCATTCTATGCCGCGATCTCTTCAGCTTCTGTTTAGCTTGATCACATATTGTCAATTCACTTGCTACCCATAATACTTCCATCTGCATGCTACCAGCAATACCATATTCTATCCATTTCTCCGCTGCACAAACCTGCCGTGGCCTCTAGTTTCTTCTTCAGATTCTATCCTTAAGATAATAAGTTTCCGGAATACATTCTGAATCCTTTTCTGAGTATTCATCAATAGATATGTTTTTTATTGTTTTGTCTCTCGCTGCTGTAAGTCCGTTAGCCTTCTAAGACTAAACACCTCTGCCTGACTCTCTGCCTGTTCAAATTTGCCCTGTACCATTACATCAAACAGGGCATCAGCTCACTGAGCCACAACTCCTTCATCGTTCTTCTTAGTTTTTACCTCTTGCTGTAACTTCTGACAGTGGAATCTTCTAACTATACAGTCTGTAAAAAGTTGCAGGATATTTTTCGTTTAACTCCTCAGTTCCCACCATGCCTTTATTCAATGACTAGCACTGTGACTTTGTGGGACCGGCTTTATGGCAGTGAAGACACCTTTCCTCAGTGCCCTTCTTAAACACAGGCCCTGTAAAACTCCAAGTGCCCTCTCCATTACAGTGAAAACATCTGAGGCTTTACACCTACTTTCCACCCTCTTGGGTTTCTTTTTTCACCTGAGGTAAACTATTTATAGTGTGATCTACCCTTTGTTTTGTAATGTAGGCTCTCCCCTTCTCCCAATTTCTGGCCCTCACCGAAAGAAATTCCTGTCATAAGTTAAGTTTCACCTTATGCACCAATGCATATTCATCTGCCATCTTTGCAGCTCTTCTCACTTCTTGAACATTCTGTTCATCTAAATATGTTATTATCATCTCTGGAAGTGAGTTTTTAAACTCCTCCAGCAGAGTAATCTCTCTTACAGCTTCTTATGTCTTGTCTATTTTTAAGACCCACACCCATCTATCAAAATTGCGATGTTCAATTCTTCCAAATTCAATGTAAGTCAGTCCTGGTTGTGTCTTTGTGTTTCTGAATTGCTGTCTATACACTTCTGGTACCAATTCATAGGCACTCAAAATAGCCTGTTTGACATCTGCATAATCTCTTAACCCCTCATCGGACAGCGCTGCAAATACCTCACGAGCTCCGCCTACCCATTTAGTCTGAACTAACATTACCTACAAGTTTTCTGGCCAGTCCATCTGCCGAGCCAATTTTTCAAATGAAATAAAAATACTTCAACACCTTTCTCATCAAAATATGGCAATGTGTTAATGTATTTGCGCACATTCCTACCTTCTCCGTCCTGTTAACTTGAATTTCTTGACTAATTTTGACTTCTGAAGTTCAAATTTTCTATTTTCCTTTCTTTTTGTTTAGCTAAAAATATTCTCGCCCTTTCTTTATCTTCTAACTCCCGTCGCCTCATTTGTAATTCTAACTCTGCTGCACTTGTCTGTTTCTCTGACACACCGAAGTGCTTGAACAACTCCAACCAGCTCTCGCTGGTTCAACCCAATTCTAACCTTTGTGCTATTTCTAAAAGCATATCCTTCCTCTGTCTTCCTTAAATTCTTGGCAAATTTGGGAAGCATCTTTAAACACCAGATCCTCTTTAGCAATATTAAATGCCATTTCCTTCACTACAAGTAACTGAAATTAAACTCATTTTCTCAACTAAGTTTTATTTAAAGATCTAGGATGCTAATTGGCAAGTGTTTAAATCTGCTGGGACCTTTCATACCCCAAATCTGTTCAAATCTGTCCAAATCCCAGAAGATGAGCTCCCAAACTGTTACGATGGGGAGATCAAACTCCTCTGTTAATTAAAACTGAACATCCAGAAAAGCCTTGTCTCATAATCTGTTCAAATGCGAGTGACAGAGAACTCATATAGTATCATTGTCAGAGTATATCTTCTAATTTCTTTGAGAGAGATATTTTAAGTGGGCAGTCGCTCTCTGGTTTGAAGGAAGTGGCTCGGCTGATTGATGGCAGTTGTTCTCCGACCAATTATCAAAATTTGGCAGATTTGTAGCTCGGGTGCTCGTTGTTGTGGTTCTGTTCCCCGAGCTGGGAATTTGTGTTGCAGACGTTTTGTCCCCTGTCTAGGTGACATCCTCAGTGTTTGGGAGCCTCCTGTGAAGCGCTTCTGTGATGTTTCCTCCAGCATTTATAGTGGCTTGCCTCTGCCGCTTCCGGTTGTCAGTTCCAGCTGTCCGCTGCAGTGGCCGATATATTGGGTCCAGGTCAATGTGCTTATTAATTGAATCTGTGGCTGAGTGCCATGCCTTTAGGAATTCCCTGGCTGTTCTCTGTTGGTTTGTCCTATAATAGTAGTGTTGTCCCATCGAACTCATGTTGCTTGTCATCTGCGTGTGTGGCTACTAAGGATAGCTGGTTGTGTCGTTTCGTGGCTAGCTGGTGTTCATGGATGCGGATCGTTAGCTGTCTTCCTGTTTGTCCTATGTAGTGTTTTGTTCAGTCCTTGCACGGGATTTTGTACACTACATTGGTTTTGCTCATGCTGGGTATCGGGTCCTTCGTCCTGGTGAGTTGTTGTCTGAGAGTAGCTGTTGGTTTGCGTGCTGTTATGAGTCCTAGTGGTCGCAGTAGTTGGCTGGCTGTCAGTTCAGAAATGTTTTTGATGTATGGTAGTGTGGCTAGTCCTTTGGGTTGTGGCATGTCCTCATTCCGTTGTCTTTCTCTTAGGCATCTGTTGATGAAATTGCGGGGGTATCCGTTTTTGGCGAATACATTGTATAGGTGTTCCTCTTCCTCTTTTTGCAGTTCTGGTGTGCTGCAGTGTGTTGTGGCCCTTTTGAACAGTGTCTTGATGCAACTTCTTTTGTGTGTGTTGCGGTGGTTGCTTTCGTAGTTTACGACTTGGTCTGTGTGTGTGGCTTTCCTGTGTACCCTTGTGGTGAATTCTTCATTAGGTGTTCTCTGTACCATCACGTCTAGGAATGGGAGTTGGTTGTCCTTTTCTTCCTCTCTAGTGAATCGGATTCCTGTGAGTGTGGAGTTGATGATCCGGTGTGTTTTCTCTATTTCCGTGTTTTTAATTATTACAAAGGTGTCATCTACATATCTGACCCGGAGTTTGGGTTGAACTTACGGTAAGACTGTTTGTTGTAACCTTTGCATTACTGCTTCTGCTATGAGTCCAGAGATCGGTGAGCCCATGGGTGTGCCGTTGATTTGTTCATATATTTGGTTGTTGAATGTGAAGTGTGTTGTGAGGCACAGGTTTGAGTATGCAGTCTTTGTTGATAGGTTCCCCGTCTTGTTGTCTGTTCCGTATGTCCAGCAAGTTGGCTATTGTTTCTCTGGCTAGGGTTTTGTCGATAGAGGTGAACAGTGCCGTTATATCGAATGAGACCATAGAAAACACAGAAATAGAGAACACACACCGGATCATCAACGCCACACTCACAGGAATCCGATTCACTATCTCTGTCACTATCCATCTCTCTCTGTTTTCCTGTCATTATCTCTCTCTCTTTCTGTCACAGACCTCCCCGTCACTATGTCTCTCTGAAACTGCAAACTCTCACTCTCGCAGTCTCTATTCCCTTCTCTCTCTCTGTCTCTCGCTCTCCATTCCCCTCACTGAATCTCTGTCTATCTGTCCTCTCTCTCTCTCACTCACTGTCCACTTTTGTCTCTATCTCTCAATGTCCCCCACTCCCTCTCACAGTTCTCCTCTCATTCCCAACCCACTTGCTCTTTCTCTCTCCCCCTCTCTCTTGCATTGCTCCCTCCCTCTCTTTCTCTGACTGTCTCACTTTCTTTCTGTCACAGGTCCTCTCTCACTCTCTGTCTCTCTGTCACACTCACTCTGACACAGAAAACTCAGTCTTTCACTGTCTCTGTCCCTCCTTCTCTCTTTCCCTCACCCACTCAAAGTTTGTGCGAAGATTTGTAGCTCGGGTGCTCGTTGCTGTGATGCTGTTCGCCGAGCTGGAAGTTTTTGTTGCAAACGTTTCGTCCCCTGTCTAGGTGACATCCTCAGTGCTTGGGAGCCTCCTGTGAAGCGCTTCTGTGGTGTTTCCTCCGGCATTTATAGTGGCCTGTCCCTGCCGCTTCCGGTTGTCAGTTTCAGCTGTCCGCTGTAGTGGCCGGTATATTGGGTCCAGGTCGATGTGTTTGTTGATGGAGTTTGTACACTACCATTATAGGGCAAGCCAAACAAAGAACAGCCAGGGAATTCCATAGAAGCATGGCACTCATCCACAAACTCCATCAACAAACACATCGACCTGGACCCAATATACCGGCCACTACAGCGGACAGCTGAAACTGACAACCGGAAGCGGCAGGGACAGGCCACTATAAATGCCGGAGGAAACACCACAGAAGTGCTTCACCGGAGGCTCCCAAGCACTGAGGATGTCACCTAGACAGGGGACGAAACGTTTGCAACAAAAACTTTCAGCTCGGCAAACAGAACCTCAGTCACTCAATCTCTCTTTCCTTGGCTCTCTCTCACCGTCCCTGTCTCTGCAACACTCTCTGTCACTGTCTGTCTCTATTTCCTTCTCTCTCACTACTGACCTTGCTCACTGTCTCTCTCCGTCCCACAATATCACTCCCTTTCTCTCTCGTTCTCACTGTCACTCTCTAACACTCACTCTCTCACTCTGCCTCTTTGTCTCCCTCTTCCTGTTCCTATCTCTCATTCTTTCTCATTTTCTCAGTCCTTTTCTCTCTCTCTTTCACTGTCGCCACCCCCTCTCACTAACGCAGACTCTGTGACCCTCCTCTCATTTTCCCTTCATTTATCTCAATGTCTCTGTCTCTCTCTCTCTGTCCCTCTTTCTCAAGCACTGTCCCACACACCCTCTCAGTTCCCCACTCTCTCCCTCTCGCATTGCCACTGCCCTGTTTCTCTCTCTGACATTGTCCCCACCCCTCTTTTCCTCACCATCCTTCTCTCTCTGTTGCTATCTCTCTCTCTCCCCTTCAATGTCCATCTTTGTTTCTCACAGAGGTTTTCTCTGTCATACTCACTCTCTGTGACACTGCTAACTCTTACATTGTCTCTGTCACCTTCTTTCTCTCTCCCTCTCTCATTGTCCCTCACCCTCTCTCATACACTACCCCCTTTCTTCCATACTGCTATCCCTACCCTCTTTCTCTCTCACCATCCCACTGTCACTGTCACTGCCCCCTCCTCTTTCAGTCAGAGTCCCAGCTCTCTCTGTCACTCTCTCCCCCCTCTCTCTCATGTCTTTGTTCCTCTCTCTCTCACACACTCTATCTCTCTCTATAAATCTCACTGTCCCACTTTTCTGTCTCTCCCAATCTTTATCTCACTCTCCCTCTCTCTCACTGTCACCATCTCTTTCCAACTGCCACTGCCCACTCTCTCTCCCTGTCACTCTCTATCTCTGTCTCACTCACTATCTCTGTCCATCCTCTCTGTCTGTTCCTATCCTTCTCTCTCTCTCTCTCTGTTCCACCCACCCCAACCATCTATCTTCTCCTCTCTCTGTCCCACTCTCTTTCCCTCTCTGTCTCTCTCACTGTCCCTTCGTCACTATGTCACGGTCGCTCTCTCCCTCTCTTAAGTCACTGTCTCTTTCTCTCTCTGCCTCAGGCACCTTGACACGCTCGCTATCTCTCTCACTTCCTGAACTTCTCCCCATTCTGCTCACTCCCACTGTCCCTCTCTTTGTCTCTCTCTAAATATTCCTCTCAATTTCTCCTTCCATCTCTCAATCAATATTTCTCTCCCCGTGTCCCCCACTGACATTCTCTCTCACTCTCTTTCTCGCTGTCAGTCTCTATTTCATTCCCTCTCATTATCAACCTTTCTCACTGACTCTCCCTCCCTCGATGTCCTTGTCCCTCTCTCTCACTCCCACTGAAACCCTCTCTTTCACTGTCGCTGTCTAACGCTCCCTTTCTTAATGTTCCCCTCTTTCTGTCTCACTGGCTTTTAATCACTGTGCCTCTCTCTCTTCCATTCTCAATGCCTCTCTCTCTCACTCTCTCCATCTCTCCCCCCTCTCTTATTGTCCTTCCTCCTCAGTCTATGGCACGGTCATTTTCACTGTCTCCTGGTCTTTAGACCTCTCTCTCACTCTCATTATTATTTCCCCTTTCTCTTGCCTGCCTCTCTCCCTCACTGTCACTTTCTCTCACTTTCACTTTCCCTCTCTTGACTCTTCCTCTCTCACTGTCTCTGCCCCTTCCTGTCACTGACACAGCCTCTGCTCCCCACTGTCCTCACTGTCTCTCTCCCTTCCTGTCACTAATACTGCCTCTGCTCCCCACTGTCCTCACTGTCTCTCTCCCTTCCTGTCACTAATACTGCCTCTGCTCCCCACTGTCCTCACTGTCTCTCTCCCTTCCTGTCACTAATACTGCCTCTGCTCCCCACTGTCCTCACTGTCTCTGTCCCTTCCTGTCACTGGCACTGTCTCTGCTCCCCACCTTCCTCACTGTCTCTGTCCCTTCCTGTCACTAATACTGCCTCTGCTCCCCACTGTCCTCACTGTCTCTGCCCCTTCCTGTCACTAATACTGCCTCTGCTCCCCACTGTCCTCACTGTCTCTGCCCCTTCCTGTCACTGACACAGCCTCTGCTCCCCACCCTCCTCACTATCTCTGTCCCTTCTTATCATTGACACTGCCTCTGCTCCCTGCTATCTGCCTGTCACTGTCCCATGGTTTCATTGTCCTGCTATTTCTTTTTTTCCTCCGCTATTATTATTGTGTGATTTAGCTTGTTTGTACAACTTTGTCAATAAAGTCCTCCAGTCTTGCAATTGGGTAGGAATCCGATTTTGTTAGCGCGTTAACCTCCAGTAATCCACATAAAATTGTTGACTCCCATTCGGTTTGCAAACTAACATGAGTGGTGAACCCCACCCACTCTGACTTGGTTCGATGGTATCTTGATTAAGCATTGCATCCACTTCCTTCTGGACCTGTGTGGCTTTGGAAGTTTTAAGCCTGTAGGGGTGTTGTTTTATCAGAACATTTTTACCTACTTCTACCTCATGCACAATAGCATTAGTCCTCCCCTCTTATGCCTACATACGTCCTCATATTGCTGCAACAAACCTTACAGCTGCATTCTTTTCTCCTGAGACAGATATTTTACTAACCTATCCCACTCCTCAATGACTTCCTCATTGTTTAACACATTTTGAGGCACATCAAGTCCACAACATCTGGATTGATTCCTCATTCTGCAGGGCAGTAACTGACACCTGTTTCTCCAGTTCCTTCTCTCTATTATAATAAGATTTCTACATATTCACATGACATACCTGATACAGTTTTTATCTATCCAGCATCTTTACCAGATAGTTTACCTGACTCACCATTCACTCAATTGCATAGGGACCACTAAACCTGGCTTTGAATGGATTTCCTATCACTGTTAGCAATACTAATACATCATCCCATGGGAAAATGTCAGAATTTCTGAGGCTGCTAATCTATCACATGACATATGCCTGTAAGCTCTCAGTGCAGAACAGTTTTCACTCTGTCTTAAAGGTACTGTACACACCTTCAACTTCATGACAAAAAATTGCACCAGAGATGGACAATATTTGACATTGAATAGATGTGAGAGTCAGCGTCGATTGAAATGACTGAATCTCGAGACTTCCATCCATACATTTGACATTGCCTTGTTTGTGGTCCCTGGGGCTCTTCATTGTGTAGTGTCTGGTTAACATCGTCTCTAGCTCCTGATTGTTCAAAACGGACAGAACTGATGGCTTTCCTCATTGTTCAAAACGTCTCCCACAGTAACTCCAGGTTACACAGACAACAGCAATCCACTAGGACACAGGACATTTGATGGGTATCTCTTTTCTCTGCATGTGTTACACACCGATTCACATTGGCCCCAAGTATACTATGTACTGTTACAACATGGTGGTGAACCCTTCTGCTAATTAAACCAAACAGACAGGAAAGCACACCTTGTCTGATAATCTGTTAAAGTATGAGTGGCAGAGAACTAGCCAAATTCCAGTATTTAAAGAAAAATATCAATTTTATTCTTTAACTCTAAAAGTGTGCATTAAACAACAACTATTTACAAATCCATGCCTCCTTTATCTACCTCCCAGTCTATAGCAATATACTGAACCAATATATCAACCATATTAAAATTATAACAACTTAATTTTCAAAACTGACAGCGGCTGTGTCTCTAATGTCGGTCTTCCTCTGGCTGGAGATCCACCCTGGGTCATTTTTAGTGTTCGGCTGCAAAGATATTTCATATGAGAAAGGTACCTTTGACAGAGAGTGTGGTGAATAGCAGTCTTTCGATGACAGTTAGTGTATTTTCTCTGGCTGACTGTCCAAAATGCCTGCTTTCTTACACTCCAAGCATCAGATTGTCTCATTGGTTCAATGTTGTCAATAATGTGAAATTGAAGTTTGATTGGGTTTTGGCATCTTGGAGCAGATTTTAAAATGATTCGTTAGATTTGAATTGCTGTGAAAGCAACTGAGGTAGCTAGGTTACAGCCAAATGTTACATAAGTCAATTTTCCAGAACACTCCGACTGCTAGTCAGTCACATGACAGGTGCTTGCAAGCTTTCAGCTTTCACTCTCTCTGAAAGTTACAGTACCCTCCTTCAACTTCATAACACCTCCTCTCTTAAGAAAAAGAATGAACCGGTATAATGAAAAGATCAGTTCATTTTATTTTCTATTTCTTAACCCCATTACCATGAAATACATGGGGCATTAATGTAATTTTATACTACCTTTTGCACACACACGCACATGCATTCTACCTCATCTATCCTTTATCCTTGAAATCCGCAATAACGCATCTGCCATCACTTTCTTACAACTCATAACATGTTTAATTTCTAAATTTAAAGACTATAACATAGGACTCCAAAAAAAAGCCTCATATAGTCTTTAAATTGTTCAAAGAATATAAGAGGATTGTGATCTGCGTACACAACCATCTCTGACACATTGTTCGTGACAAACATTAAATTACTGTAAGGCCAGGACCAAACTCAATAACTCGTCTTCAATGGTAGACTATTTTTTCTGATGAATGTTGAGTTTCTTTGAAAAGTCAACAACTGGCAGTTCAATTCCATCAACATCGTCCTATAGCAGCTCCGACTCCTATGTCACTAGCATTGATGGCAACTTTGAAGGGATGCAAAACGTTTGGTGTAGCTAAAACTGATTTGGTGGTTAATACTGCTTTTAAATTATCAAATGCATCCTGGCATTGTTCTGTCCACCGACATGTTGTGTTCTTCAGCAAATCTGTGTACGGTGCCACTACACTGCTGACGTTTGGAACAAACTTCCGGTAGAATCTGTTTAGCCCCAAAAATCGAAGCATCTCTTTCTTTGAGGTTGGTCATAGAAATTCCTTGGTGGCCTTCATCTTTGCATTCCTTGTGGTCTCTCTTCCATGACCGATATTATGTCCTAAGAACATCACCTGCTTTTGCAAGTTCTGTGTTCTTTAAGTTTATTTCCTGATTTGTTTCTCTTAATCGCTCAAAGAGCTCTGCCAACTCTACCATGAGATCTTTCCATGACACACTAAAGATCACTATATCAGCCAAGTAGACTGCACAGTTTGTTAACCCAGCCATAACTTTCTTTATGAGTCTTTGGAATGTGTTGGGTGCATTCTTCATTCCAAAGGGCATCACTTCGAATTGATATAACCCATTTGGTGTCACAAACATAGAAACTTTTTTTGCTTTGTCTGACAAAGGTACCTACCAATGACCACACTGTAAACCCAACTTTGTCATGTAACTGGCTTGTCCAACTTGCTCTATACAATCCTCCAATCTTGGTATTGGGTATGAGTCAGATATTATTAGGACGTTAACCTTCTGATAGTCCACACAAAATGGTTGAGTCCCATTAGGTTTGCAAACTAATACGTTCAGCAAACCCCACTCGCTCTGACTCAGTTCAATGACTCATACCCAATACCAAGATTGGAGGATTGTATAGAGCAAGTTGGACAAGCCAGTTACATGACAAAGTTGGGTTTACAGTGTGGTCATTGGTAGGTACCTTTGTCAGACAAAGCAAAAAAAGTTTCTATGTTTGTGACACCAAATGGGTTAGATCAATTCGAAGTGATGCCCTTTGGAATGAAGAATGCACCCAACACATTCCAAAGACTCATAAAGAAAGTTATGGCTGGGTTAACAAACTGTGCAGTCTACTTGGCTGATATAGTGATCTTTAGTGTGTCATGGAAAGATCTCATGGTAGAGTTGACAGAGCTCTTTGAGCGATTAAGAGGAACAAATCAGGAAATAAACTTAAAGAAAACAGAATTTGCAAAAGCAGGTGATGTTCTTAGGACATAATATCGGTCATTGAACGTCATGTCCACTTCCTTCTGAACCTGTGTGGCTTTGAAAGGATTAAGTCTGAATGGGGTGTTGTTTTATCAGAACAACATTCACCACTTCATCCTCATGCACAATAACATTTCCCTCCTCATGTTATTCCTGCATATGTCCTCATATTGCTGCAATAAACCTTTCAGCTGCATTCTTTCTTCTGAAGACCGTTAGGTTACTTACCTATCCCACTCCCTAAGGACTACCTCATTGTTTAACGTATTTTGAAACACATCAGTTTCCATAACAACTGGATTTCATTCCTCACTCTGTGGGGCAGTAACGAACTCCTGTTTCTCCAGTTCCTTCTCTCTATTATAAGATTTCAATATATTCACATGACATCCTGATACAGTTTTTATCTATCCAGCATCTTTACCAGAAAGTTTACCTAACTCAACTTTTTCAATTTGATACGGACCACTAAACTTGGCTTTGAAGGATCTCCTACTACTGGTAACAATACTAATAGGTCATCTCTGCAGGAAAACATTTGAATTTCAGTTTTTATGAGCCACCTGCTTCATTCTATGCTGTTTAGCTAATCACCAAGTTAATGTCTTCCTCACCTCTAATGCATAATCCAAGTGACAGATCTCCAACTTCAGACATGTCAAGTTCCTTTTAATTAATTTCAAAGATCCTCTCCTTTCAGGTCGAAATTTTAACTCAAAGGGACTAAGCTGAGGAGATTCATTTGGGGCATCTTTAAAGGCAAACAATATGAATGGGATACCTTTATCCCAATCATTTGGGTAATCCTGATAATGAACTCTTAACATGATCTTCAAGGTCTGATGGCACCTTTCTAAAGCTCCCTAGAATTCAAGATGATACATACTTAATTTAAAGAATTGTATGTGTAAGCTACCCATGACTTCCTTAAACCGCCGAGCAGTGAAATTTGACTGTTGATCTGACTGAATCTCTCTGGGTAGCAAATATGCGTGAAGAAAGCTACTAACTCCTCTACCACCCTTTTTACCTGAATACTCCATAATGGAATTGCCTCCAGAAATCTGGTAGACACATCCATTGTGATGAGTAAGTACTGGTTCCCATTTTTAATTCTCAGCAGGAGACCTACACAATCAATTATAACCCACAAGAAAGGATTTTTGAATGCAGGAATTGGCAACAAAGATGCTGGTTTATTTACTGCCTGTGGTTTACCTCCCATTTGGCATGTCTGACACGTACGGCAAAAGTTGATCACATCCTTGCGCATTCCAGGCCAATGGAAATGCTTTTGTATCTTAGCCTGAGTCTTTCGTACATCTAGGTGATCTCTTACTGGTTGTGCGTGTTCTACCCCTAACAATTCCTCCCTATATGCTACTGGCAAAACAATCTGGTGCGCTTTGGCCCAATTCTTCTCTGCGCTAACCTGCCCGTGGTCTCCATTTTCATCTCAGGATTCCATCTTTAAGATAATAACCCTGAGGAATATTCTCTGCCTGCTTTTGTGAGGATGCATCAACATATATATATATAATTTATTGTCTTGTCTTTCTGTTGGAAGTCCAGGAGCCTTTCAGGACTAAACCTTTCTCTGACCCTTTGCCTGGTCAGGTTGTTCCTGCACTATTATGTCAAACAGGGTGTCTGCTGAATGAACCTCAATCCCTTCATCTTTCACTTTAGTTTTTGCTTCGTGTTGTGACTTATGATAGTGGGATCTCATTTCTACACAGTTTGGGACTATTTCAGGGTATTTTTCTTTTAACTCCTCAATTTCGTGGTCTTCCTTTGGCTTCTCCACAGCAAGGAGTGTCTCTCCCACCTTGGATCCTGCTGAATTGTTCCCAAGAACAAACTGTATTCCTGGAACTGACTCTCTGTTAATCACTCCCACTGTTACCCGAGTACTGTTACTTGGGTTGGCACTCAAGCCTGATCTTACGTAGGGGAATGCTGAATTTTTGTTCACCGATCCACAGATTACCACTTTCTCAGTCACAAATCCGAAAGAGTGCAAATGGTTCATTTCTTAATATAAGAGACTCGTTACATCCTGTATCTCTCAACATTATAACTTCTTGCCCTTCTCCCCCTGTTCTCCCTGAGTAAACTTTATCCACAGAGCTGAGTTCTTTATTGAGGTCAGGCACTAACTCCATACCTAGCCCCTGCCGAGGTAGTGCACTCTCCTGCAGCTCCTCAACATTTCTTGGGGTTTCCTTTACTACTTTCACTAATGTCATCTGGTTTAGCCTCTATTACCACATCGTTTCCCACAGTGCCTTTCTTTAACAACCAGCACTGTGACATTATGTGTCCAACTTTACTACAGTGGAAACACCTGAGGTCTTTCACCTCCTTTCCATCTTCTTGGGCTTCCTTTTTTAACTTGCTGTAAACAAATACCAGTGTTTTCTACTATTTCTTTCATAGTGTAGAATCTCTCCTTCTCCCAATTTTTATCCCTCAAGGAATGAAAATCTTGCTGGAATCTAAATTTTGCCTTATGGATATTCTTCTGCTAACTCTGCTGCTCTTCTTATTTTTTGACATTTCTGTTCCTCTACGTGAATTCTTACCATCTCTGGATGTGAGTTTTTAAACTCCTCCAGCAGAATAATCTCTCTTAAAGTCTCAAAGGTCCTATCTATCTTTAAAGCACACACTCATCTATCAAAATGACTATGTTTAATTCTTTCGAAGTCTGCATAAGACTGACATGTTTCCTGTTTTCTGTTTGTGAATTATTGTCTATACACTTCTGGTACCAATTCATTAGCACTCTTAATAGCCTCTTAAACTTCTTTATGCTCTCTTGACCCTTCATCTGACAGCAGTGCAAATATCTTATTAGCTCTGCCTACCAGTTTAGTCTGAACTAACATTACCCACAAGTCCTCTGACCACTCCATCTGCTTAGCCAATTTTTCAGATGAAATAAAGAGGGCTTCAACATCTTTCACATCTAAATGTGGCAGTGTTTTAACATTTGTATATATAACTACCTTCTCTCTTCACCTCCATCCTGTTAACTTGACTTTCCTGGCCACATCACAGCATTTGTAGTTCAAATTCTCCACTTCTTTCTCTCTCTCTCTTTCTTCTCACTCTCTTTCCCTTTCTCTCTCCCCTTCTTTTTCCTCTCCGTCTCTCTTTTTTTTTGTCCTTCTCTCCCCCCTTGTTTATTTTCTAACTCCATTGTTTTCACTTGCAATTTAGTTTTTTCTAATTCTACTGCACTTGTCTGTTTCTCTGGCACATATTAGTTTTTGAGTTACCCCCTTACAATTTCAGCTTTACTTATATTCTCGGGTAATCTGAATTCTAACCTCTTTGCTAATGCTAAAAGTATGGTCTTTCTTTCTCTTTCTAAACTTTCATGGCAAATTTGGGAACCATATTCAAACACTAGAACTTCTTTAGCAATTTTAAGAGCCATCTCACTTTTAATCCAACCAACCACAAGTAACCGAGATTAAACAAATTGTCTCAACTACGTTTTATTTAAAGATCTAGGACACCAGTAGGCAAGTTTTTAAATCTGTGGGGATCTTTTATACCCCAAATCTGTACAATACTTTCCAAATTTCAGACTGCATCTGTCCAAATCTGCTTTTCTAACACTGCTGGGTGGGTGGGGGTGGGGGTGGTGGGGAGGGGGATTTAACTTAATGTGTCAGGTGGATGGGAACCAAATGAAGAGGTTAGTGGACAGTCAGGAGGTCGTAACTAAAACCTGGAAAGAATGAGATAATGAAGTCAGCGTGACTAAGGGGAAGAATAGGCAGATAGCAGATAATGACTGCAAAGGGACTGCAAAATGAGGTGCATTTGTTTTAATGCAAGCAGTGTAGTAGGTAAGGCAGATGAATTTAGGGCTTGGATTAGTACCTGGGAGTATGATGTTATTGCTATTACTAAGACTTGGTTGAGGGAAGGGCATGATTGGCAATTAAGTATCCCAGGATATATATGCTTCAAGCGGGATGGTGAGGGGGTAAAAGGGGAAGGGGAGTTGTATTACTGGTCGGAAAGGATATCACAGCTGTGCTGAAGGAGGGTACTATGGAGGACTCAAGCAGAGAGGCAGTACGGGCCGTGCTCAGAAATAGAAATGGTGTGGTCGCAATGTTGGGGCTGTACTACAGCCACCCAACGGCGAGCATGAGATACAGGTACAAATATGTAAACAGGTTATGGAAAGATATTGGAGCAACAGGTTGGTAGCGATAGTAGATTTTAATTTTTTCAACATTGACTGTTATTCACTTAGTGTTAAAGGTTTAAATGGAGCAGAATTTGTAAGGTGCATCCAGGAGGGTTTTCTAGAGCGGTATGTAAATAGTCCAACTCAGGAAGGGGCCATATTTCCCAGGATATATATATATGCTTCAACCTGGTGTTGGGAAATAAGCCCAGCCAGGTGGTTGAGGTTTCAGTAGTGGATAACTTTGGGAATAGTGATCACAATTCAGTAAATTTTAGAATATTCATGGACAAAGACAAGAGTAGTCCTAAAGACAGTGTGTTAAATTGGGGCAAGGCCAACTATAGCAAAATTCGGCAGGACCTGGGGAATATGGATTGAGAGCGGCTGTTTGAGGGTAAATCCACATTCGATATGTGGGAGGTTTTTAAAGAGTGATTGATTGGAGTGCAGGAGAGACATGTTCCTGTCAAAATGAGTGATAGAAATGGGAAATTAGGGAAAGATGGATGACAGGTGAAATTATGAGACAAGCCATGAGGAAAAAGGAAACATGCATAAGGTCTAGGTGACTGAAGACAGGCGAAGCTTTGGAAGAATATCAGGAAAGTATGACAAATCTGAAAGCAGGAATTAAGAGGGCTTAAAGGGATCATGAGATATCTTTAGCAAACAGAGTTGGGGAAAATCCCAAAGCCTTTATTCATATATAAGGAGCAAGAGTGTAAGTAGAGAAAGGAGGAAAGTTATGTGTGGAGTCAGAGAAAATGGATGAGACTCATAATGAGTACTTTGCATCGGTATTCACTGAGGAGAAACATGACGGATATTGAGGTTAGGATTGGATGTTTGATTGCTTTAGGTCAGCTCAGCATAATGAGGAGGAGGTTTTGGGCATTCTAAAAGGCGCTAACGTGGACAACCCCTGAGGTCCGGATGGGATCTGTTCGAGGTTACTGAGGGAAGCGAGAGAGGAAATTTCTGGAGCCTTAACAGATATCTTTGCAGCATCCTTGAACATGGGTGAGATCCCAGAGGACTGGAGAATTGCTAAAGTTGTCCACTTGTTTAAGAAGGGTAGCAGGGATCATACAGGTAATTATAGACTAGTGAGCCTGACGTCAAATGTAAGGAAGTTGCTGGAGAAAATACTGAGGGATTAGATCTATTCCTAAGAGGAAGAAAATGATCTTGTCAGTGATTGAGAAGAATTCTTTGACGAAATGACAAAGTTGATTGATGAGGGAAGGGCTGTAGCTGTTATATACATGGACTTAAATAAGGCGTTTGATGAGGATCCCCATTTTGGCTGATGGAGAAGGTCAAGTCCAGAGTGAGGTCTAGGGTTTACTCGCTCGATGGATAAAGAATTGACTGGTCAACAGGAGACAGAGTGTAGTAATGGAAGGGAGTTTCTCAAAATGGAGATCTCTGAGCAGTTGTGATCCACAGGGATCCCACTTGGGATCACTACTGTTTGCAATATGCGTATATGATTCGGAGGAAGGTTGCTTAGCAAGTTTCCAGATGACACTAAGATTGGTGGAGTAGCAGATAGTGAAGGGGACTGTCAGAGAGTGCAGCAGAATGTAGCTGGAATGGAGAGTTTGGCAGAGAAATGGCAGATGGAATTCAATCCAGGCAAATGCGAGGTGATGCACTTTGGAAGATCCAATTCAAGAGTAAACTTCACAGTAAATGGAAAAGCCCTGGGGAAAATTAATGTACAGAAAGATATGAGTGTTCAGGTCCATTGAAGTTGGCAGCGCTGGTCAATAGAGAGAGCAAGAGGACATACAGTATGTTTTCCATCATCGAACGGGGTATTGAGTACAAGAGTTGGCAAATCATGTTACAGTTGTGTCAGACTTTGGGTCGGCCATATTTGGAATACTGCATACAGTTCTGGTCGCCACATTACCAAAACGATGCGGATGCTTTGGAGAGGATGCAGAGGAGGTTCAGCGGGATGTTGCCTGGTATTGAGGGTGCGAGCTATGAGGAGATGTTGAGCAGATTAGGATTATTTTCATTAGAAAGACGCAGGTTAAGGAGAGACCTGATTGAGGTCTATAAAATCATGAGAGGTATAGACAGGGTGGACAGCAAGAAGCTTTTTCCCAGAGTGGGGAACTCAATTACTAGGGGTCACAAGTTCACAGTGAGAGGGCGGAATGTTCAAGGGAGAAACACGTAGAAAGTTCTTTCTGCAGAGGGTGGTGGGCGTCTGGAATGCATTACCAGTGGAGGTGGTGGAGGCGGGCACTACAGCATCATATAAGATAGATCTGGACAGATACTTGAATGGGCAGGGAACAGAGGGGTACAGATCCTTAGAAAATAGACGACAGGTTTAAATCGAGGATCTGGATTGGCGCACTTTGGAGGGCTAAATTTTCTTTCTTTTTTTTATTCTTTAAACCTGTCCAAATCCCAGACCCGATCCCCCAAACTGTTGTGACATGGCAGTATCCCTTTTGTTAATTAAACCAAACACACAGAAAAAGTCACCTTGCCTCGAAATCTGTTACAGCATCAGTGACAGAGAACTACCCAATTTAAAGCAAACATATCAATTTTATTCTTTAACTCAAAAAGTGAACATTAAGCAACAACTATTTACAATTCTAAGCCTCTTTTCTCTTAAGGATTTGTTATCTTTGTAACAATATACTGTTCCAATAACGACTGTATTACAATTACAGCAACTTAATTTTCAAAGGCAGATGGGGCAGTGGTTTCCGGTGTCCTCCTTCCTCTGGTTATCTATCTCCCTGGGTCATCTTCGGTCTTCTGCTGCAAAGATGTCTCATATGAAAAAGGTATCTTTGACAGAGAGTCTGGTGAATAGCTATCTTTCAATGGAAGTTGGCTAACTGTCCAAAATGCCTGCTTTTTATACCCCAATTGTTTCATTGTCTGAAGTTGTCAAAACAGAAAAATTTAAATTCAATTGTGTTTTAGTATTTTTGGGCATACTTTAAACTGATTTGTTAGCTTTGAATTGGTATGAAAGCAAGTGAGGTAGCTAGGCTATAACCAAACGTTACATTAAATAATTTTCCAGTACACTCTGTGACTGCCAGTTAGTCACATGACAGATGCTTGCAAGCTTTCAGCTTTCACTCTCTCATAAAAGTACAGTGCACACCTTCAACTTCATTACAGTACAGCTTGGCTTTGTTTGCTCTTTTATGTATCTCTGGCATAGCCAGAATTTATTGCCCATCTGTCTTCAGGCATGTATTTGTGAATTACACTTGGCTTGCTGCTGTCAGTCTGTCGCACTGCAATGCTGTTCAGAAGGTTGTGCTAGGGTTTTGATCCAGTGACAATAAAGGAACAGCAATATGGTTCCAAGTAAGGTGTGTAGTTTGGAGGGAACTTGCAGATTGTTCTGACTTCATGTGTTTGCTGTCTCTGTTCTTCTCGAAATGTTGACGTCCCAAGTGGAAGACATGTTCATGAGTTACAGCAGTGCATCTTCTGTACAGTACACACAGCTAGCACAGTATATTGGTGATGGAGTAAATGGATTCCGTTAGTCCCCGAATGAGGGCAAGCTGTTGGAACAGCACTGGTCCAGTCAAATGAACAGCATTCCATCATCCTTCTGTCTTAAGCACTGTAAATGATGGGCATGCTTTGGGCTACTAGTTCGGTGACATATCATCTCCTGTCATCCAGTACTACACCTTGATGTAACCTTGAGGCAACCTGAAAAATTCACGCACCAAGTTTTGCCACAATGTGTAGGTATATGCGTGCTTGAACGGTCAGGAAAAATTTGTTTGTGGCAGTCACAAATCAGCTTTACTTTGAAAGTAAAATTCCTTCCAGCTGATGAAGGCTGCTCTCTGCTCTGAGGAGGCTTTGTCAGATCGATACATGCAGGCAGTCAATGACACACAGCAAAGGTTACCAGCCATGACAACATGCCAACAACAGTACTGATAAATGTGCTCCAGAACTTGCCACAGCCTCGCCAAGCTCTTCCAGTGCAGCTGCAACATTGGCATCTACCCACAATTACTGTTGAAGGACCTATGCCTGAAACTTGTCTCTCCTTCTCCTTGGATGCTACCTGACCTGCTATGTTTTTCACGCATTACACCTTTTGACTTTATGTGGAAAACTGTCCAGATATGTCCTGTTTGTTAAAAGCAGGACAAGTCCAACACAGTGCATTATCAACCCATTTATGTTCAGCAGATGGAAGGTGTCATCAATAATGATATCGATATTGGAGACCTCACTAGTACAAGCAACTGCTCAGCAATAAGGTAAAAACAATGACTGCAGATGCTGGAAACCAGATTCTGGATCAGTGGTGCTGGAAGAGCACAGCAATTCAGGCAGCATCCGAGGACAGGCAAAATCGACGTTTCAGGCAAAAGCCCTTCATCAGGAATAAAGGCAGAGAGCCTGAAGCGTGGAGAGATAAGCTAGAGGAGGGTGGGGGTGGGGGGAGAGTGGCATAGAGTACAATAGGTCAGTGGGGAAGGAGATGAAGGTGATTGGTCAGGGAGGAGAGGGTGGAGTGGATAGGTGGAAAAGGAGCTGGGCAGGTCGGACAAGTCCGGACAAGTCAGGGGATCGAGTTTCTGGAGGTTAGAAGCTAGGATGAGGTGGGGGAAGGGGAAATGAGGAAACTGTTGAAATCCACATTGATGCCCTGGGGTTGAGGTGTTCCGAGGCAGAAGATGAGGCGTTCTTCCTCCAGGTGTCTGGTGGTGAGGGAGCGGCGGTGGAGGAGGCCCAGCACCTCCATATCCTCGGCAGAGTGGGAGGGGGAGTTGAAATGTTGAGCCACTGGGCGATTTGGTTGATTGGTGCGGGTGTCTCGGAGATGTTCCCTAAAGCGCTCTGCTAGGAGGCGCCCAGTTTCCCCAATGTAGAGGAGACCACATCGGGAGCAACGGATACAATAGATGATATTAGTGGATGTGCAGGTAAAACTTTGATGGATGTGGAAAGCTCCTTTGGGGCCTTGGATAGAGGTGAGGGAGGAGGTGTGGGCGCAGGTTTTACAGTTCCTGCGGTGGCAGGGGAAAGTGCCAGGATGGGAGGGTGGGTCGTAGGGGGGCGTGGACCTGACCAGGTAGTCACGGAGGGAACGGTCTTTGCGGAAGGCGGAGAGGGGTGGGGAGGGAAATATATCCCTGGTGGTGGGGTCTGTTTGGAGGTGGCGGAAATGTCGGCGGATGATTTGGTTTATGCGAAGGTTAGTAGGGTGGAAGGTGAGCACCAGGGGCGTTCTGTCCTTGTTGCGGTTGGAGGGGTTGGGTCTGAGGGCGGAGGTGCGGGATGTGGATGAGATGCGTTGGAGGGCATCTTTAACCACGTGGGAAGGGAAATTGCGGTCTCTAAAGAAGGAGGCCATCTGGTGTGTTCTATGGTGGAACCACTCCTCCTGGGAGCAGATACGGCGGAGGCGGAGGAATTGGGAATACGGGATGGCATTTTTGCAAGAGGTAGGGTGGGAAGAGGTGTAATCCAGGTAGCTGTGGGAGTCGGTGGGTTTGTAGAAGATGTCAGTGTCAAGTTGGTCGTCACTGATGGAGATGGAGAGGTCCAGGAAGGGGAGGGAGGTGTCAGAGATGGTCCAGGTAAATTTAAGGTCAGGGTGGAATGTGTTGGTGAAGTTGATGAATTGCTCAACCTCCTCGCGGGAGCACGAGGTGGCGCTAATGCAGTCTCCTGCTCAGTAATGCCTAATTTCAGTTCTGCCAGAACCATTCAGCTCCTCATCTCACTGCAATCTTGGTTCAAGCATGAATAAAAGATCTGAATACTAGAGGAGAGGCCAAAATGACAGCTCTCACCATCAAAACCATATTTAACTGAGTGATTGTGTTGCCTGAACAAAACTGGGATCAATGGAAATGTCTGTTGGTTGGAGTCATATGTGGCACATACAAAGATGGTTGCGGTTGTTGGAGGTCAGTTATCTCAGTTCCAGGGCATCTCTGCAGGAGTTCCACAGGACACTGTCCTTCACGCAACCATCTTCAGCTGCTTCATCAATGACCTTCTCGCTGAGATAAGATCAGAAGTGAGGACATTCACCGATGACATTGGCCTGAGTTATTGGAGAGGTTGAACAAACTTGGACTTTTTTCTTTAGAGCATCGGATCCTGAGGGGGAATCTTACAGAAGTGCATAACTTTATGAGCAGCATCAATAGGAGTCTTTTTCCCAGGGTTGGGAAATCGAGGATGAGAGGGCATCAGTTTGAGATTACAGGGAAAAGAATAAAAGGGAAACTGAGGGGCAAATTCTTTTACACAGAGGATGGGATGCATATGGAATGAGCTGCCAGTGGAAATGGTTGAGGCAGGCATATTAACAACATTTAAAAGGCATTCAGATAAATACATGGATAGGAAAGATTTAGAAGGATATGGGCCAAGTGCAGGGAAATGGGACTAGCACTGATGGACAATTTGGTCGGCATGGACCAGTTTGGTCAAAGGGCCTGGCTCTGTGCTGTAGGACTCTGTGACTTTATCACTGCATAGTGTCCAGCACCATTTACAACTCCTCATATACTGAAGCAATATATGTCCAAATGCAGAATAGAGCAGAATAATATCCAGGATTGGGCTAACAAGTGGCAAGTAGCATTCACAGCAGACAAATGCCAAACAAAATCCATCCCCAATAAAAGGCTAAATAACCACTGCTCGATGGTGTCATCCTTAATCAACAACCTGGGGACTGTCATTGACCAGAAATTCGAGAGGGTTCAACGTACCAATACAATGGTTACAACAATAGGACACAGGCTAGATTTTACTACCATACACAACTCACCTCCTGACTTGCAAAGCCTTTCCATCATCTACAAGGAACAAATCAAGAATGTTCTGGCATACTCCCCAGCTGCCTGGATGGGTGCAGATCCAACCACACAAGAAACTCAACACCATCTAGGACAAAGCAACCTGCTTGAATGGAACAAACATGCACTCCCTCCCCCACTAAAGCATCATTGCAGCAGTAGGTACTATTGACAGGATACGCTGCAGAAATTTGTTAAGGATACTGAGACTGCACCTTCCAAATCCATGACCGCTTCCACCTAGAAGGACAAGGGCAGCAGATACTTGGGAATGTCACCACCTGCAAATTCCCCTCCAAGCCACTCATCATCCTGACTTGGAAATATATCACCGTTTCTGCAGTGACACTGAGTCTTGGAATTTGGAATCCTGGAACTTCCTCCCTCAAGGCATTGTGGATCTACCTACGGCACATAGACTCCATGGTTCAAGGCAGAAGGTCACCACCACCTTCTAAGTCAACAAAGGACGGACAATAAACTGTGGACATAAAAAAAGCACTTTGAATAAATTGAAATGTTGGGGTACAGATTATTTCAATCAATGTGCTACTACAGTCAACAGACTAACAGACAGTAGGTATACATCTGTGTAGTTGCATGACTATTCGTTAGCATGGAGTTGAGGGAAGGGGCGCACATAACTTTGAGAGAGACAGATCTACGGTGACACAATGGCACAATGATTAGCACTGCTACCTCACAGTACCAGAAATCTGGGTTCAATTCTCGCCTCAGGCAACTGTCTGTGTGGAGTTTGTACAATCTCACCGTGTCGACATGGGTTTGCTCTGGTTTCCTCCCACAGTCCAAAGATGTGCAGGTGAGGTGAATTGGCCGTGCTAAATTGCTAGGTGCATTAGTTAGGGGGAATGGGTCTGGGTGGGTTGCTCTTCGGAGGGTCAGTGTGGGCTTGTTGGGCTGAAGGGCCTGTTTCCATACTGTAAGAAATCTAATCTAAAAAAACAAATCTCAGAAGGTATTATTTATCAAAAGGTATGTTTTCCTGTAAAAGTAGTAAAAGGCAGGAAGACAGCCCAAGGAAAAGGCCGTCAAATTGGAAGACTGCAAGGAAGACAGCATAAGAGGCTGTATGGACTTTGAGAAATTACTTTAATGTAATGTTTAATAATTGTGTTATTGGAATGGCATATTAACAGATTTGTGTTCAGCTAAGGAGTAGTGATTAGTTAGGGGAAAGTGTGCTTGGTTTGTTAATAGTTTTGGTTAATGTTCCCTATGAGGGTTAAATGAATCAATCGTTACTTTTTATTTATGCAATGGAAATCAGGTTTCTTCTTTGATTCACACATTTCTAACAGATTAGGAGGCGAGGGGAGCATTTCTGGGTGTTTGGTTTTAATTAGCAAAGGGGTCCATCCTCCATGTGATAACAGTTTGAGGATTCATTGTCTGGGGTTTGGATAGGATTAGAAAGGTTTAGATCAGAAGTAGATCTGGGCGGATTTGGACAGATTTGGGGTACAAAAGGTTCCAGCAGCTATAAACACTCCTGCTGATTAGTATCCAAGATCTTTAAATAAAATTTAGGTGACAAAAATCTGTTTATATTCAGTTACTTGTAGCTGGTTAGATTAAATGTCAGAGAAATAGCACTTTCAGTTACTAAATGTTTTCTGGGGGTGGAAAAAGTGACTGTGAGTTTTATAAAAGGTGAGTAAGGAAAAGCCCCTGCAATTGGCAGACAAGCCAGAGCTGGAGTTACCTTCACCCTTAAGAAAAGGAGGGACAATTACACAAATAGCTCAGCATTTAAATTTGCTGGAAACACCATCAGAATCTTTGGAGGTGGCCAAAATTCAATTGAGAATGAAGCAGCTTGAGTCAGATGCAAAAGAAAAAGCGAGAAACAAATGAAACAGTTTGGATTATGGTTAAAAGCAGAGGAATTACACAAAGGAAGAAAGAGAAGAGAAAGAGAAGAAAGGAAGAAAGAGGAGGAGTTTGAGCTTCATAAATTGGCACTTAGGCCGGAATTTCAGTTCAAAAGGCTGGAGATGAAGGCTGAAGGTAAGCTTACCGAGGAAGAGTGTGAGGATGAACAAACCCATAACAGCCAAAGGCCTGGTGGGAATCTGTTTTAATGCATTCAAGTATTTCTGAAATTTGATGAGAAAGATGCAGAAGGCTTTTTCATCTCCTTTGAGAAGGTGGTGAAACAAATCAACTGACCAGTGATCATGTGGGTTTTGTTGATCCAAATAAAGCATAGGTAGAGCTAGTGAGCTATGAGCATCACTTTCAAAGGATGTGTCTGGAGTGTATGAGGAGGTGAAGAAAACCATCTTAAGTGCATAACAGCTTGTGCCAGACGCCTACTGACAGCGCTTCAGGAATCTCAGCTGGGACTTTGGTCCACCCACATGGAGTTTGAAAGGATCAAGCAAAGTAACTTGAATAGGTGGCTAAGGGCATTAAAATAGAGCAAACCTATGATGCTTTTAGAGAGACAATTATTTTGGAGGAGTTCAAAAATTCACTTCCTGAGCTAATGAGAACTCGTGTGGAAGAGCAGGGAGTTAAAATGGCAAGATTAGCAGCTGAAATGGCTGATGATTGAGTTGGATCATCAATGAAAGATTGGCTTCCAATATCAATTTTAATCCATGAGGGATAGAAATTGTTGTAACGGAAAGATAGACAGTGTTTTTTGAGAAGATTTGTAGCTCAGGTTGATGATAAGCTAGCTCGCTGAGCTTGTAGGTTTGTTTTCAGATGTTTCATCATAATACTAGGTAACATCATCGGTGAGAGTCTCTGGTGAAACGCTGGTGTATGTCCTGCCTTTCTATTTATAGGTCTGAGTTTCTTAAGGTGGATGACATAATGTCCTTTTTTTTCAAGGGAAGGTAGATAGGATCTAAATTGATGTGTTTATTGATGGAGTTCTGGTTAGAATGTCACGCCTCTAAGAATTCTCATGCGTGTCTATGTTTCCCCTGTCCTTAGATGTGTGTGCTGTCCCCTACCCAAAACAAAATGTGGGAATCAGTATTTGTTAACAATAATGAATGTGTCCCCTAGATATTTTATGTAATATCACAAGTAAAAGGATTGAGGAAATGTTACTCAACATTTTCTCTAGATATGGGCTACCGACAGAGATGCAATCAGATCAAGAGTAAAAGTTCACATCAAAATTATTCAAGGAAGTTATGGACAGCTTAGCAATAAAACAATTCAAATCTAGTGCATACCATCCAGAATCACCGAAAAGGTGGCATCAGATATTAAAGACTATGTGGAGGGCTTATAGTCAAGACTATCCAGATGATTGGGATAAAGGAAACCCGCTTGTGCTTTTTGCGATCAGAGATGCACCAAACATATCAAACAAGTTCAGGCCATTTGAATAGTATCTTTTTCAGCATCAAGTGGGCGGCACGGTGGTACTGCTGCCTCACAGCGCCAGAGACCCGGGTTCAATTCCCGACTCAGGCGACTGACTGTGTGGAGTTTGCACGTTCTCCCCGTGTCTGCGTGGGTTTCCTCCGGGTGCTCCGGTTTCCTCCCACAATCCAAAAATGTGCGGGTCAGGTGAATTGGCCATACTAAATTGCCCGTAGTGTTAGGTTAAAGGGGTAAATGTAGGGGTATGGGTGGGTTGCGCTTCGGCGGGTCGGTGTGGACTTGTTGGGCCGAAGGGCCTGTTTCCACACTGTAAGTAATCTAATCTAATCTAATCTAAACTCTATCCACTGACTATTGAAATTAATTGAGGAGAAATTGATAAGTCAACTTTCAGGGAACACATATTTGAACTAAGTGTCAAATTTTATGGAATGATTAAGTAGAGTGGGGGAGCTGGCTCGAGAACTTTTAAACGTATCACAGCATACAATGAAGCAGGAGTAGACAAGAAATCAAAAATTCGCAATTATGCTACAGCAGATAAGGTGTTAGTGTTACTTCCAGGATAGATAAAGGTTTAAAAGCAAGGTTTAATGCACCTGATCAAGTAAAAAGGACATTCAGTGAGATGAATTGTTTGATAAGGACTCCAGACAGAAAGAAATCTCACAGTAGAACATAGAACATAGAACATAGAACAATACAGCACAGAACAGGCCCTTAGGCCCACGATATTGTGCCGAACATTTGTCCTAGCTTAAGCACCCATCCATGTACCTATCCAATTGCCGCTTAAAGGTCACCAAAGATTCTGACTCTGCCACTCCCACAGGCAGCGCATTCCATGCCCCCACCACTCTCTGGGTAAAGAACCCACCTCTGACATCTCCCCTATACCTTCCACCCTTCACCTTAAATTTATGTCCCCTTGTAACACTCTGTTGTACCCAGGGAAAAAGTTTCTGACTGTCTACTCTATCTATTCCTCTGATCATCTTATAAACCTCTATCAAGTCACCCCTCATCCTTCGCCATTCCAACGAGAAAAGGCCTAGCACTCTCAACATATCCTCGTACAACTTATTCTCCATTCCAGGCAACATCCTGGTAAATCTTCTCTGCACCCTCTCCAAAGCTTCCACATCTTTCCTAAAGTGAGGCGACCAGAACTGCACACAGTACTCCAAATGCGGCCTAACCAAAGTCCTGTACAGTTGCAACATCACTTCACGACTCTTGAATTCAATCCCTCTGCTAATGAACGCTAATACACCATAGGCCTTCTTACAAGCTCTATCCACCTGAGTGGCAACTTTCAAAGATCTATGAACATAGACCCCAAGATCCCTCTGTTCCTCCACCTCACTAAGAACCCTACTGTTAACCCTGTATTCCGCATTCTTATTTGTCTTTCCAAAATGGACAACCTCACACTTGGCAGGGTTGAACTCCAACTTCGACCGGTTAGCCAGTTTTCTATCCAATTGGCCAAATTTCCCACTATCCCATGCCTCCTGACTTTCCGCATAAGCCTACCATGGGGAACCTTATCAAATGCCTTACTAAAATCCATGTATACTACATCCACTGCTCTACCCTCATCCACATGCTTGGTCACCTCTTCAAAGAATTCAATAAGACTTGTAAGGCAAGACCTACCCTTCACAAATCCGTGCTGGCTGTCCCTAATCAAGCAGTGTCTTTCCAGATACTCATAAATCCTATCCCTCAGTACCCTTTCCATTACTTTGCCTACCACCGAAGTAAGACTAACTGGCCTGTAATTCCCGGGATTATCCCAATTCCCTTTTTTGAACAGAGGTACAACATTCGCCACTCTCCAGTCCCCTGGTACCATCCCCGTTGTCAGTGAAGACAAAAAGATCATTGCCAATGATACTGCAATTTCCTCTCTTGCTTCCCATATAATCCTAGGATATATCCCGTCAGGCCCGGCGGACTTGTCTATCCTCAAGTTGTTCAAAATATCCAACACATCTTCCTTCCTAACAAGTATCTCCTCTAGCTTACCAGTCCGTTTCACACTCTCCTCTTCAACAGTGTCATGTGAAGATGCTTAAAATGTATTTTGACAGAAAATGAAAGCCAAAGGAGGCAGTATTTTTATTGGTTACAACACTGAGGGAAGAACCACGTTCAGAGCACACTCTGAAGTGGGCATTCCTCAAATTCAATTGGGCAATGAAGAAGTTGTCAAAAATTGGGCTAAAATATTGACTTACCTTCTAGACAGAAATCAAAATGACCTAAAAGAGTTATTACTAGCACACAGGGAGAAATGTGGAAATAAGTTGTTTCAATGGAAGGAATGTCAGGAATAAGAGTGATGAACTCAGAACATGGATCAGTACTTGGAATACAATGTTGTGGCCATAACGGAGACATGGATTTCACAGGGGCAGGAGTAGTTGCTGGGTGTTCCAGGGTTTAGATCATTTAAAAAGAACAGGGAGGGGGTAAAAGATGAAGGGGAATAGCATTGTTAATGAGAGAGTGCATCACAGCTGCAGAAATGGAGGTTTTTGAGGAGGGTTTGTCTCCTGAGTCAGTAACAGGAAAGAAGGAGTCACTTTACTGGGTGTTTTTTATAGACCCCGAAATAGCAGCAGAGAGATGGAAGAACAGATTGGACAGCAGATCTTGGAAAGGTGCAGAGGTAGCAGAGTTGTTGTTATGGGTGACTTCAAGTTTTCCAACATTGATTGGAACCCCTTTAGTGCAGAGGGTCTGGATGGAGCTGGTTTTGTCAGGTGTGTCCGACTAGGGGAGGCCATATTGGATTTGGTGTCAGACCACATGTCAGATCTCTTAGTGGAAGAGCATTTTGGTGACAGTGACCACAACTGCCTCACCTTTACCATAGCCATGGAGAGGGATAAGAACAGACAGTATGGGAGGATATTTAATTGGGGGAAGGGAATTCATTAGACAGGGGCTGTGGAGTATAAATTTGATACAATTGTTCTAAGGGAAATGCACAACAGAAATGTGGAGGCTGTTTAAGGAGCAGACTGTTGCGAGTATTGGATGACTTTGGCCCACTGAGACAAGCAAGGAATGGGAAGGTGAAGGAGCCTTGGATGACAAGAGAAGAGGAGCTTCTCAGCAAGAGGAAGAAGAAAGCTTCCTTAAGGTTGAGGAAGAAAGTATCTGGCACAGCTTTAGAAAGTAGCTCGGAAAGAACTCAAAAATGGACTGAGGAGAGCTGGGGGCGGAGGGGCATGGAAAAGTCTTGGCGGGAAGGATTAGGGAAAACCAAAAGAGAAAGATCAGAGAGAGAGTAGGGCCGATCGGGGATAGTGAAGGGAACTTGCACTTGGAGTCTGAAGAGATAGGGAAGGCCTTAAATGGATTTTATTTGCTTCAGTATTCATGAGAGAGAGGGATCTTGTTGATTGCGAGAACACCATTGACCAGGTTAATAGGCTGAGATTTACCAGGATATTGCCTGAATTAGAGGGGCTTTCTTGTGAAGCGAGGTTGAGGGAGCGAGTGCTTTTCACACTGGAGAGAAGAAGCAAGAGAGGTGACTTGATAGAGATTACAAGGTAATGAGATGCATAGGAGAAAGTGAGGGCTGCAGATGCTGGAGATCAGAGCTGTATAATGTGTTGCTGGAAGAGCGCAGCAGGTCAGGCAGCATCCAAGGAACAGGAGAATCGACGTTTCGGGCATAAGCCGTTCTTCAGGAAGGGCATAGACCGAGTAGATAGCCAGAGACATTTTCCCCAGGGCAGAAATGGCTGTGACAAAGGAGCATAATTTTGAGGTGATTGGAGGAAGGTATACTGAAGATGTCAGAGGTAAAGTTCTTTATGCTAAGAGTGGTGGGTTCGTGGAATGCACTGCCTGTGGTGGTAGTAGAGTCAGAGACATTAGGGACATTTAAGTGTCTGCTGGACAAGCACAGGGACAGCAGTAAATTGAGAGGTGTGTGGGTTAGGTTGATCTTTGATTAAGGTAAATGCTCAGCACAACATTGTGGACCAAAGGGGCTGTTCTGTGCTGTACTGTTCTATATTCTATGTTCCAGAAGCTGGGAAGTGCCAACCTAATTACGCATGGTGTCGATACAGGAGATGTGGTTCTGCTTAAGCAACATCCTTACAGGCATAAACCTAGAAGCTGGCACAGATTCAAAAGGAGATTGAGCGCATGCTCCAAGACAACATAATCGAAGTGCTTGAAAGTGAGTGGAGCTCACCCATAGTAATGGTGTCAAAACTAGATGGTACTCAATGGTTATTTGTGTGCAATCGCAAAGCCAATGCAGTTATAATGACTGATACATATCCGATTCTGTGTTTAGATAACTGTGTTGAGAAGGTGGGACAAGCAATTTATGTTTCTTAGTTGGACTTGCTCAGAGGCAACTGGCAGATACTTATTGTCAGAAAGAGTAAAGGGAAATTTCAGAATTCATAACGCCAAATGGACTGTGCCAGTTTAAAATCATGCCATTTCGCATGAAAAATGCATGAATTGAGAGGAACGCTAAAATTGATTCAGGAGAAATTGATAAGTCAGAATTCAGAGACCACACATTTGTACTATGTGCCAGCCACTTTTCAGAGACTAACCAATAAGGTCATTGCTGGATTACCCCACTGTGTCATACAGATAGATGACATGCTGATTTTTAGTCATATATGGAAGGAACATTTATCAAACTCATTCGATCAACTTTGGAAAGCAGGCTTGGTGCAAAACCTGGCTAAAGGTGAATTTGCCAAAGACCAAATCACCTTCCTGGACCATGTTATTGGACATGGACAAATGGTCCGCGGAATGCAAAAACAAAGGTAATTGGGAAGTATTCCGTACTATCGACAAAAAGAGCAGTACTAGGGTCCCTGGGATTGAGTGGATTTTATTGAAAATTTATAGCAAATTTTAGCAGTATGGCTGCTGCAGTCACTGAATTGCTAAAGAAAGGCAAGGCATTTCAGTGGACAGGGAACTGTCAGAAGGCATTTGACAGCCTGAAAACTGTGTTAACCACTGTCCCAGTATTAGCCACAACCAATTATGCAAAGCCATTCAAGGTGGCTATTGATGCGAGTGATGTGGGTGTCAGTGCAGGACTCTGACAGGAAGACAGCGAGAAGATAGAAAGACCAATCTGATATTTCTCCGGAAAATTTAACATTCAGCAGCAGAAATGTTCGTAGTTGAGAAGGAAACTTTGAGCTTGGTGTTGCCGTCACAACATTTCAATGTTTACGTTACAAGTAACATATCGAAGACAATCATATAGATTGATCATAACCCATTGGAGTTTGTAGTGAGATTTAAGGACAAAACTGCCAGACTGTTTAGATGGAGCTAGTTGATATCGCCATTCAATTTGAAAATTGTGCAGAATGAGGAACCACGAATGGCCACACATTGTGGAGACTTGAAAGAGAAACTGAAGTGCTCGGTGGCAGGAGTAAGTCAGACTGAAACAGAATGTAGTTGCGCATGTTTGTAAGTTTACAGTCAGTGTAATGTATGTGTGTATTATAGGGTAGTAACAACTTGAAACTAAGGGATTTTAAAATCTTCGGATATTGATGGTCATTTTTTTAAGAAGGGAGGTGTGATGATGCTGCTGCTCTTTTAACAAGATTATGGTGTCCTTGGCTTTTTTTTCAGTGAGGTCGCAAAAGACACAGTCTCCAAAAAGTCTAAGTTGAAGGGTTTCAGGGCCAATTTGATTATATCTAACAGATACTGCCTCGGACAAAAGGTTTTCAAGTTTAAAAATAACTTGAACAATGTAAGGCGGGTGGCCAGTTCTCCTAGCTCAGCTCGACACTGGTTTGGTTTGGTCTGCATATTCACTGAAGGCAGTAAGGCAGTTGTGAAACTGTTGAACCCGAGAGAAGCAGGTCCCTTTGTCTCTCTCTGAATTCTATCCTGGATGGACCTGTGTTTGATTTTAAGCATAATTAAGTTGGTATAATGTGTTGGGTTTTTGGATTGATTAAGTTAATCTGCATTCTGTTATCTTTTGCCTGCGTTTCATTGTAATAAATTATGTTATGTTTAAAGTTAAGTGGTTTGACCAGCTGCATCCCTCCTGGAATATCTGTGTTAAACCTGCTTGAAACAACCAGCAAAGTTAGGGTCTGGGTGACTTTTTTCAAATGTTTTGAGGGGGTCTGGTCTGGTTTCCAGATTTCAAAGAAATCCATTTTAAATTCAATGGGTTCTTAGTTTTTAAGTGCTTTTAAAATTAATTGACTGCATTTAAACTGTTGTCTGGGTAAAATGTTGCTTCTGTCAGCTTACTGTAAAAACCTTCGATACACTGTTTCATTTCAAGAACTTGCAGCGACAGAGGCATTCATTTCAACTCCTTTAGCACCAAAATGAATACTATTTCTTAAATAGATGACAGTACCATCCCCTCATTTTACAATTTTACAACTTTTACACACCAACTAAATGACAGTGGTATAACATTTGTGGGTGGCACGGTACACAGTGGTTAACACTGCTGCCTCACAGCGCCAGAGACCCGGGTTCAATTCCCGCCTCAGACGACTGACTGTGTGGAGTTTGCACATTCTCCCCGTGTCTGCGTGAGTTTCCTCCGGGTGCTCCGGTTTCCTCCCACAGTCCAAAGATGTGCGGGTCAGGTGAATTGGCCATGCTAAATTGCCCGTAGTGTTAGGTTAAAGGGGTAAGTGTAGGGTTATGGGTGGGTTGCGCTTCAGCGGGTCGGTGTGGACTTGTTGGGCCGAAGGGCCTGTTTCCACACTGTAAGTAATCTAATCTAAAAAAAACAACATACGACAGCTCTCAACGAGTTCTACAACATAAGGTATTGAATGACTGAATATCATCAGCAAAATGAAGGACAACACTGAAAACAATATCAAAAGGTATTTATATATTGATGGGACTGGTAGTGATGAAATAATGAAGCGTTGTTGTTTGAAACCAAATTACAATTAACATTTGAGACCTCATAGGATCAGATTAATCCAGCCTTTAGGCACAGTCTTAAATCTCAATGATATCACATAATTAAAATAAACCTGATGTTGCTGTGTGTTTATTACAAATGAGAAAAAAAAAGAAAATGTCATCACAGTTTCCCAGTAGAGATGCCTCACAATATAAAAACAGTCACTGGAACTGTGTCAGTTCCAATTCCGAGAGAATTCTACAATTCTGACAGATTGTCAGCCGCAGGAAGAGAGAGGTTGTTTGACAGAAATAGAAAATGTATCTTGCAATGGAAATCGTCAAAAAAGTATACTACACCATCCTTGCCATTATTAGTATTCCTGGTAAGTATTGTAACAAGTTATGTTGCACAAATTTCTGCATTTAATCGTACTTACTTCCAGTCTATGACTGATAATTATTTCATTTCCATTTCACAAGGCAGTTGCTGGATATAGTTTTAGACCTATTCAATCTGAGTTCATAGTGTTACACCATGGACTGCAGTACTCTGTCAACTTTGTGAAATCTCTGTTATTGTACCTGGTCCAGGGGGCACAGAAGGGTGAAGATTGGGTGGTACAACTGGACTTTTTGCTGATGGAAGACAAGTTAGTTTGCAAGGTCTGAATTGTGATTTCGGATATTTGATTTTGCTGTGCCGTTCCGAAGCTCAAATAAGGATGAACAATATCCAGCCATAGGCAGTGAAAGTTAGCCCTGCTGTTGAGATTTCAATTTAACTTGATGTTTAGCATTGTAGGATTTGGTGAGTTGGAAACTGTGTCAGGGTCAGCAGACAATTCATAGTCCAACAGCAGAGAACAGATAAATGAATATGAATCATCTGTTGACGCAGATTTACATGATATTCTTTGCCTCATGGTGTGGGACATCATTGCCCTGATTGTTACACGGAATATCTGTCCAAACAGTGATTGTGATTTACAGCACAGAGACAGATTTATCTAGATTTATAAATTCCAGCAGTTATAATGTGACTTGCTGTCGTTACCCATCAATGCAGTTCAAGATCTCACTGGCCAATTTGAGCCAATCTGCCTCTTAGGAATGTTGCCACATCCTCCTTGCACTTTGGGTGATTGGAAAGCAGAGGTGAGTGAGAATGATTGCTCACCAGTGTTCACTTTGTGGGAAGTTGTGTACAACTAGGCTGGTTGAGGATGGCCATTTAGGGAACTGACACCACACACGGCAGTTAGTATGTTCAGCTCCATCTGCTTAGATGGAATCTTTCACGTTGTTCGGATCATTGTATCAAGGTGAGGTGGTTTATTGGAGGTCACATCTAAGTGCTGAGTAACCCCAGAAAGATTTGTGGCTACTGAGGGCTGGAAGGTATGTTGATGGTGGCAGTGAGGTAGTATTGAAGGGACTTGTTGTTGCCAGCGAACACTTGGAAGTTTATAAATATTTGCAGTCACGATAACACCGAGCTGAACATTCCCACAGTACATTGTAAATATCAGGGTTGCAGCATCAACACTGCTGGCTGGGACATAGTGTGTTTTACACTCAGTGTGTTTTACATCACGGGAGTAACACAGTGGATCACATTCTCTGATGCAATAACGACCTATCTCTTCAATTCCAAAATAGTGCCCCTGAAGGAAAATGTGATTGTTGGAGTATTGGATGAGATATTAAACAAATTGAATTTGGTATCTGATAAGATTCTGTAAGATTCAGAAAACATACGTAACTGATGTAATGCCAGAAGTTAGTACAATACCGAAGACTGAGTTTTCTGAGGCACTAATATTCTGTAATGGGCTTTCTTGCAGTATTTTATTCTCCCCTTGATATTCAATCTTTACTTCCCCAGAGGATCCCATTCTCTGATATCAGGTGCTGTCTGAATGCTGATTCATTGCAGTGCATGATAGATGCAGTGAACCCTTGATATACTGGACAATGGACTGGGGCAGTACGAGTTCCTAACTAACTCTGTAATTCCGTTACTCAGAAAAAAAAACTTTTGACTGTAGCTCACAGGCACTCTGCATTATCCAGAGATTGGCTGGAATTTTGGGTACTGTTGATCCAGATCTACAGGAATCACTCTGAGTGATGGTATTACTGATCATGGAATTGTACTGAATGGGGATCATGAACCTCAGGCTGCTGTGGCCTCATGTTGGTGGGAGGATGTGTCATTGTAGAATGTGAGCAACTGCTCGAATAGAAACTCCTGACTCAGTATTCTTGCTTTTCTGTGTAAACACAGCATTGTAATAAGTGTGGAGCACAAACAGGAGACCACCTGTGACTCCAATCACAGGCTTTACGGGGAATATCTTTCCCTATTGAACTGTATTGCATGTCGGTCAATAGCCAGAAGGGATCACTCAATTCTAATAGCAATGGGATTCAGTGGGCCTCTTTCAATTTTACCAGGGAGTGGGTTCCTAGCCAAAGGGGAATAACTAACACAGCGTCCAAGTGTTACTGGGAGCATCTCTCAAAGTAAAAGTGCACTGAGTGTGGTTATTAATTAGAGGGTAACAACTTATCCCAGCGGTCTTGTGTGAGTAGGAGGATCTCTAATGAAAGGTTTTAACTGTTTGTGGGGAACTAAATAAAATGGAATATTTTACCAAAGTGGGAACGAGAACCATAACAATGTTAAGCTTAATTTATATTACATTCTTCATTTCTGTTCTGCCCACTGTTGGAGCTGTCAGTATAGTTTGTAAATGTACAAAGGATTGCAGCTGGTTCTATATGTTTGATGCTATGTTTACAAAGTGAAATGTGCCACGGAAATAATAAAAAAAAAGTGATTTCATAAAATGAAATGACAGAGCAACAATATGAATTCAATAAAATGCCCAATGGACATGATATGTTGTATCAAATAATTGAGGCTGATTAACCTTCCAGCTATGTTAGGGCAAGCTGTGGGACATGGCTAATTTATTATCTGTGCATTAATAAGGATGAATATAGAGCTGGAAATGTTGATATGATTTCACATCTGTATCTGATCATATTTAGATTGACAGTTTTTGAATCTATAATTGATCATCTTTCCACAGTTTATTCTCCAGCGATTGCTGCTCTTCACTTAGTGATGTCCGTCCTCCTTGGGAGGAAGAGGTTTTGATAAGAACTGTCCACCAGTCAGTTTTGAGGCAATATATAAAAGTAAAAATACTAATAGGAATTAAAATATTTCATTCAACAAATAAAGAAACTTAACACCTGCAAGATGATGATTGTGTTTAATAACTGAGTTTGATAGCATTAAGGAGAATTGACAGTCCAGAATTCAGAGCATTTAACATGGTGCTTTACTATACCATAAATTACCAAGTGTTCTAATCCTGAATGAGTATTCCATATTCACGAACTCCAGTTGCTCCATTTTCTCATTATTTATACTCTATATAGAGTCATAGAGATGTCATGGAAACAGACCCTTCGGGCCAACCCATCCATGCTGACCAGATATCACAACCCAATCTAGTCTCACCTGCCAGCATCCGGCCCATATCCATCCAACTGCCTTTTAAATGTTGCAATTGTACCAGGCTCCACCACTTCCTCTGACAGCTCATCCCATACATGTACCACCCTCTGCATGAAAACTTTACCGCTTCGGTCTCTTTTATATCTTTCCCCTCTCACCCTAAACCTATGCCCTCTAGTTCTGGACTCCCTGACCCCGGGGAAAAGGCTTTGCCTACTTACCCTATCCATGCCCGTCACACTTTTATAAACCTCTATAAGGTCACCCCTCAGCCTCCGATGCTCAAGAGAAAACAGCCCCAGCCTGTCCAGCCTCTACTGATAGCTCAAATCCTCCAACCCTTTACAAGAGTTACATCCTTGTAAATCTTTTCTGAACCCTTTCAAGTTTCAAAACTACTTTCTGATAGGAAGGAGACCAGAATTGCACGCAATATTCAAACACTGGCCTAACCAATGTCCTGTACAGCCGCAACATGACCTCCCAACTCCTGTACTCAATACTCTGACCAATAAAAGAAAGCACACCAAACGCCTTCTTCACGATCCTATCTACCTGCGACTCCACTTTCAAGGTTTTGTGAACCTGCACTCCAAGGTCTCTTTGTTCAGCAACACTCCCCAGGACCTTACCACTAAGTGTATATGTCCTGCTAATATTTGCTTTCCCAAAATGCAGCACCTTGCATTTATCTAAATTAAACTCCATCTGCCACTTCTCTGCCCATTGGCCCATCTAATCAAGATCACGTTATACTCTGAGGTAACCTTCATTGCTGTCCACTACACCTCCAATTTTGGTGTCTTCTGCAAACTTACTAACTATACCTCTTATGCTCGCATCCAAATCATTTACGTAAATGGCAAAAAGTAAAGGACCCAGCATCAATCCTTGTGGCACTCCATTGGCCACAGGCCTCCAGTCTGAAAAACATCCCTCCACCAGCGGGAGTGTAGCTCAGGGGTGGGATGGAAAGCTCTCCACATATCTGGCTGAAAGCAGCTCAAGTGCAACACTGAGTGCAACACTCATAAAGCTCCACATTGTGCAGTACAAACAGTCAAGTGATTAGTGTGCCAATCACCACATTCAGTGTCTTCACTAACAACACTTACACCCAGCAATGAATCCCACTACTACATGTAAAACAGTTATAATCCAACAGCACTTTGCAAATCCATGACCTCCAGCACCTGGAAGAACAAGGACAACAGGTGCATAGAAATCCCTTCTCATGCAAGTTCCCTTTTAAGGCAGATTTCATTTTGATTTGGAAATATACTATTGTTCCATCACTGTTGCTGGGGAAAAATTCTGCAAATCTCCCCCAGATTCCTGTGGGTTTTTCTGCACCCCAGGAAATACAGATGTTCACAAAGATTGATATCCAACACTATCACAAAGCCGATTAGAGTTGGCTGAGGCACGACAGCTCACATTCCATAAGAACTTTTAAAAACAATCACTTTTCTCAAACCTGCGATATAATATCTCTGAACCCGAAGGGTGGTTAGTGTCCAAGGGAAGTCCCGTGTGGCAGAGAGCTCGAAAAATGTTCAAATGGAAAGGATGGATGGTTGGTGCTGAGATTCTGCTGAATTCAGGGCATCACAAATCCCAGCGGATAATCCGTGACATAGCATACTTTGCCAGGTCCAGCGAGTTTCCCAACTCTTGAGCGTCTCAAAGGCAGGAGGCAGATCCTTTTGCCGTGGCTGTCTGTGTTGGGTACTGATTTATGTGTTGGTTTCCCTACTCCAGGAAATTACACTCACCTAAGTAGAGGATTCTTTATCCTCGAAAGTGGATCAACTTTAGGAGTTTCATAGTTGAGACAATGGATTCAATACGGGATATTTAAATACCAGGGTGTAGTCTAAAAAGGGAGCAACTATCTGTAGCAGTGAAAGGGGAGCTCCATTTTCTTTTATTCATTGAGATGATGTGGGTGTCTCTGGCTTGGCCTTCCCTAACTGTCCAGAGGACAGGTAAGAATCAATCAAGTTGTTGTAGATCTGGAGTCACATCTAGGTCGGATGAGGTAAGGATAACACATTACTCTCCCTACAGGGTATTAGTGAGTGAGATTGTTTCTTTTTCCAACAACTGACATCTGTTCATTGTCAAAATCAGAACTCTAGATTTTTATTGAATTGAAATTCATGATCTGCCATGGCAGACATCGAATCTACAGAACATTACCTTGATCTCTGAATTAATAATCAAGTGATAAGACCTTTAGACCTTCATCTCGCCTAATCTCTATAATTGGCCTGAATCCAGAGAGTAATCTCGGATGCCTAGCATTAGTACACTGCTTGTATCTCTGAGAACAAGTTGTGGTACAATTGTGGTGATGTTTATGGAGCGTGCTGATTGAATGATGAGGATTCCTAGCCCCAGTGTGTTTTCCAAATCTGGGAGAGGGATTTTTGTTCTCACAGAGAGGAGTTTGGTGCGTGAGCCTAGACCTCAGGCAGGAAGCTTTGCTTAATCCCAGATAAACTGTGGTGATTTCTGAACTGCAAAGTTGCAATGACCAATACTGCATGGATTCAGGTTTTATTTGGGTGGGGCTGTGGTATACAGTGTTGGACAGGTGGGAGCAGTCCATGTTAAATATTGTAATTCTTCTGATTATAATGGGTATCCAATGTGGAACTTGGTGTTTGGATTTATAGCTGAATATCTTCAGAGTTCATATTGCCAGGTTGTTCAGAGGAAGGGACTAAATACCTTATGATTTGTTCACACATATATTGTGGAGGGCATCCATTCTTAGACACTGTGGAGTGATTCAGTGCAGTGATACACTGCAAATCATATCATATCATATGGATGCACAATTCTGGATACAATTTCAACTGTGGAAGTTCTAAAGTGAATACAGGAATTTTGAATCCCTGTCTGCATTAAGTGACTCCCTTTCTTTATTTTCCTAATCCAGGGGTGTCTTTGTGTGGATATTGTGGTATTATTGGAAACTCCAGCCAAACAGAGTAACCTATAAAGCAGAAGTAATCAACCACTGTCAACCCCAATAAAACATTGAGTAGCTGACAGTGTTTCTGGGATTAACCTGCTATTATGTTCTTCCCTATGTATTTTAAAAGTGAAAATGATTCATTTCAAAAGTTTAGATTATTTAAATGTCATATGACATGTAACAACAACTACCTTTGTGCTAAAATATATCACTTACAGCGTGGACCCAGGCACAGAAATGTTTGATCAGTAACTTCAAGTCTCTTTTTCCTTTTCTCTCCTTCTTGCAGTTAGTCTAGTGATGATTGTACTTCTGGCTCGGGGCAAGTGTGGTCTTTCCACATGCAGCACTCGTTATCTGGTGGCCATGACAGTGTCTGATCTACTGTTCATTGTTTTTGATATTGTACTTCGTAAATTTCGATATTACTATTATCCACTGTGTTTCCTGGACATCACTCCTGTGTGTTCTGTTCTCTATGTCCTGAGCTGCTTGACCATTGATTGTTCTGTCTGGTTCACCGTTGCTTTCTCTTTTGATCGATTTGTTGCCATTTGTTTTCATCAGATGAAAACAAAGTATTGCACAGAGAAAACTGCAACGAGGCTTCTAGCAACTATCTGTATTTTCTTTTCTTTAAAGAATATTCCCAACTACTTTCGATATAAACCTCGAAAGATCATCAACAATATTCCATGGTTCTGTTATATCAGCAATCATTATTATAATGACCGTCGATGGGCAAGTTTTCAATATTTTGAACAATTTCTAACACCAATGCTCCCATTCACTTTCATTCTCTTTCTCAACGTTCTGACTGTCAGACACATCTCGGAGACCATTAAGGTGCGTAAGGGGCTGAAGTGTCAGAGAAAAATAAAGGATGATCCAGAGATTCAGAGCAGAAGGAAATCTGTGATTTTACTCTTTGCCATATCTGCCAGTTTCATGCTTCTTTGGTTGCTGTATATTTTATATTTCTTTCATGTAGCTCATTCCTTAGATTCTGCTGCTTTTAAACTCTTTGTACAAGTCACATATATGTTGTGGAACCTAAGTTGCTGCACAAATGCGCTTATCTATGTGGTGACACAGAACAGTTTCAGAGACCAGTTAAAGTATGCAGTGAAATATCCAGTTCTGAAAATAATTCAGTTGATGAACAAATCCAAGTAACTGAGAGTCAACATTGGATGCAGCAGATAATGAAAAGAAAGGAGAAGGAGGAGTAGCAACATGATAATACTCCTTTTCTAATGGGCAAGGAATGGCTCCATCTGAGAAGTGAAATGAGAGAGACTGGAGGAGCAAAATGATGTTCAAGTGCTGTTAGCAATGAGGAACAATCAGCAGAAATCTAAACAAAAAAAATCATAACCAAAACAAGAATCAGACATGCACTAAAAAAGATATTCCAAGCAATCAGTCCTCAGCGAGTGAACTGTCAGAAAGTATCATCATTCACTGTAAGCCAGATGGGGAAATGTAATGTCAGGCTCCTCTCCACTCTTCCTCACTGAATTTGCTGATCAACGCATCTGGACAGAAGTTAAAAAAAAGAGAGGTTTCCTCACATAAAGAGCAATATACTGCAAAAAAGTCTCTTAATTGCAAATGTGTATTCAGCAAAACTTTGTCTTTTTTCATTCAGCTCCCCTTGGCCTGAGACTGATATCATTGATTTGTTTCTTTCCATGAATCAGCTGCTGTGTTGCTGGAGAATCCAAGGCCCAATCAGAGGACTCAGTGACAGGCACGATCTGAAGCTCAGCAATAGGGTCAAATGCAACAGATGAGCCAACATCCTCAGTGCTTCCCTGAAAAGGTTTTTTGGCTCCACACTGACTCCACCAAGCTCAATGGGAACTGACTCTGGATGAACGCTGTTTGCTTGTAGTTTCATACTGGAGTCTTAGATCAATTCCAAAAGATATCCACATCGTCACCAAGACTTAATGTTTCCACCTGCAAAACAGCTCCTAAACCCATCTCTGCCTCCGCTCAAAATTGGTGAAACAGACATTCATTTGTGGGAGGATTCAAAAACAAAGCCAGAAAATGAACTTAGGTCACCGAAACTATGTGAAAATGAGATCAGTAAATGTGCAGCTGAATACATAGACAAAATAGAGTTCATCAGACCTGATTCCACCAAAGCAAAGAAACATGTAGCCAAGCACATAGGCAAGTTAAGCTAGCTCACCGTAACTTGTCCCAACCGCAACTTGTCCCAGTTGAGCTAATCAGGAGGAAGCAATCTGTGTTGCAGGAGTTTAAAATACCTGATCTCATGCTAAGTGCCATGTATCCAACGCAGATTATGATTGGTCTATTGTGTTGCCACAGGGTAGGGTCAGTGGTCGTCCTTGCCTGGAGAGTCAGCCTTTTGGCCGTTACAGTCATATTTTTACACACAAATCCACGTCATATTCTGGTTTATCCTTATTGAACAATTGCAGACTCATTTTCAAGCCTTGGCAATAAAATAGACCAATCACAATCCGCTTCAGATACACAGCACTTAGCATGTACTTTAATCACCTCCAACACAGAATGAATGTGGTTTACAGCTTCTTCATGTCTCGCTGAATTGGGGCAAGTTGTGGCAGAGACAAGTTGCAGTAAGCTAGCTTAGCTTGTCTATGTGCTTGGCTACATGTTTCTTTGCTGAGGTGGAACCAGGTCTGTTTAACCCTACCTTGTCTATGTGTTTACTGTCCCCGCTCTCGAATAGCTTACGTGACCTCCTGTTACCTTGCTTTGTATGGGAAAACAATTCATGTTATTCTTCTATAGTTCCTTCAAACTGCTCATTGAGCAAATACACTAACACATCTTGTTCAGAATTAAACTGAATGGTTTCACAATTATTCACAGTGAATTCACGTCATTGTGGTTGACAGCCCCAACTTTGTGTATTTGTATTCCCATTTTTAAGGATCGAATAGAGACCAATTTAACAATACACTCGATGATAAATAACATAAAGTTAAACCTTTATTTTGAAATTAGAGCGAAATAATCAAGCTGGGTTCTAAATCAGCCAGGAAGCAAGCCATCAAATCAGCTCATTTTCAGACATTTCAGAACTGTTATCACGGAACTGGGACAAATCCTATCATGACAGATGCCAGAATTTCAATTTAATAAATATATGGAATGATAAATGTAATGCTGACCATGAAACCATTGTCAATTGGTGTAAAAACCCATCTGGTTCACTAATGCCCTTTAGGGAAAGAAGATGGCTATCCTGACCCGGTCTGGCCTTCATGTGACTCCAGACCGACATAAATTGCTGCGGTTCTTAGAGGTCAGCCACCTGAGCTCCAGAACTTCACTGCAGGACTTCCTCAAGATCTTTAGTGGCTGTAAAACTGACTTTCCCTGAATCATTATGTCATCAGTCAGAGTCAGTTAACACCGTCTGTTGAATGGCTGATGTGAGACGTCGAGAGGCGAGGTGATCCTTTGGTCAAACCCACCACCGGTTGTCTCCCTCTCGCTCTATGAGACAACAGTTCTCTGAATCTGGGGCAATTCCTTCGGTGTCCCTCTGTCAAAATCCTGAAAATGTTCACCAGAGCATATTTCAATTAAGGTTTGATGATGAATGAGTTTCCAGAACAATACAAGCAATAAAAAATAATAGTAGCACAGGAAATGGGAGCAGTGTTGATCATTTGCTCCAAATCATTCCAAGTTCAACATCGAGATAGGAAAAAAGTGTTTGAGCTAAACAGGGACAAGAAAGCAGCACTTCTGCTGCTTCTGGAGAAGGTATTCCTGGATATTATATAAGACAGACTCAGCCTCTTCATTTCAGACTTTCTCTTCCTTGAAAAGGTCTTTGGTTTTCCATAACTTATTCTTGTGATTTATTACACTATAATGTTGAATTTAGTGGCATTGGCATCACAGGATCGATCCTTTGAAAATACCAAACAGAAAATTACAATCAGTATAGACACAATGTCCCAATGTGTGCTTCTGGCAGCTGAGACTCACTGATGGCAACTCATATTCAGAATGTTACTGGACTTGGTAAAATAACTCCACCCAGACTGGTATCCCATTACCAAGTCACCTTTTATTTACATGGGGAAAGTTCTTGACACTACTTCAATTCCCTCAGAGCCAACTGTCAGGATGTCTGCTCCTCCTTTTCTTTAACCTGTCAGCTAGATTAACAGTCCAAAACAGGGATTTCATATTCTATGAGGTCCACCTGGCTGACCTTACAACAATCATGACATTTGGGTTATCAGGACAAAACGCCCGATTTTCAGATACCACACAAATTGACAATGCAAGTGAACAGGGAAGAGAATATTAACAGTTTTTTGGAGGATACAGACAGAAGCAGTTTCCAGTCAGCCTGGGTGTGAACTTGCTCCACAGTTTTCCAGGTGTTTGCCCAGTCATAGCAGGACTTCTGAGAGACAAAGAGAGCATGTGAGAGATATACACACACACAAAAACTCCTATGCATAGTCTTTGTTGTTTCTCTCTCAGTGTTCCCTCTAAGTGGTTCTGAACATGGAAAATAGATGTTCCATAATGCCACCATGCTGTTCCAGGAGAGCTACAACACTGGTATTAATCTGATAGGGTGGAAAATTTCCCAAGTATCACTAGCAGCAAAATCAGACTTGTGGAGGTGATGGCCGAGCGGTATCATTACCTGGACTTTTAACCCAGAGACATAGGTCATGTTCTGGGCACCAGGGTTCCATTCCTGCCACAACAGAGGGACACGCACACACACAGCGGGGGAGGGACATGCTCACACACAGCGAGGGAGGGACATGCTCACACACAGCGAGGGAGGGACATGCTCACACACAGCGAGGGAGGGACACACACACACACAGCGAGGGAGGGACATGCTCACACACAGCGAGGGAGGGACACGCTCACACACAGTGAGGGAGGGACACGCTCACACACAGCGAGGGAGGGACATGCTCACACACAGCGAGGGAGGGACATGCTCACACACAGCGAGGGAGGGACATGCTCACACACAGCGAGGGAGGGACATGCTCACACACAGCGAGGGAGGGACACACACACACACACAGCGAGGGAGGGACACGCTCACACACAGCGAGGGAGGGACACACACACACACACAGCGAGGGAGGGACATGCTCACACACAGCGAGGGAGGGACACACACACACAGCGAGGGAGGGACACACACACACACAGCGAGGGAGGGACACGCACACACAGCGAGGAACGGACACACACACACAGCGAGGGAGGGACATGCTCACACACAGCGAGGGAGGGACACGCACACACACAGCGAGGGAGGGACACACACACACACAGCGAGGGAGGGACACACACACACAGCGAGGGAGGGACACACACACACACAGCGAGGGAGGGACACGCACACACAGCGAGGGAGGGACACACACACACACAGCGAGGGAGGGACACGCACACACAGCGAGGGAGGGACACACACACACACAGCGAGGGAGGGACACGCACACACAGCGAGGGAGGGACGTGCTCACACACAGCGAGTGAGGGACACACACACACACAGCGAGGGAGGGACACACACACACACAGCGAGGGAGGGACACACACACACTACAGTGAGGGAGGGACACACACACACACAGCGAGGGAGGGACACACACACACACAGCGAGGGAGGGACACACACACACACACAGCGAGGGAGGGACACACACACACACAGCGAGGGAGGGACACACACACACACAGCGAGGGAGGGACACACACACACACAGCGAGGGAGGGACACACACACACTACAGTGAGGGAGGGACACACACACACACAGCGAGGGAGGGACACACACACACACAGCGAGGGAGGGACACACACACACACAGCGAGGGAGGGACACGCACACACAGCGAGGGAGGGACGTGCTCACACACAGCGAGTGGGGGACACACACACACACAGCGAGTGAGGGACACACACACACACAGCGAGGGAGGGACACACACACACACAGCGAGGGAGGGACACACACACACTACAGTGAGGGAGGGACACACACACACACAGCGAGGGAGGGACACACACACACACAGCGAGGGAGGGACACACACACACACAGCGAGGGAGGGGCACACACACACACAGCGAGGGAGGGACACACACACACACACAGCGAGGGAGGGACACACACACACACACAGTGAGGGAGGGACACACACACACACAGCGAGGGAGGGACACACACACACACACAGCGAGGGAGGGACACACACACACACAGCGAGGGAGGGACACACACACACACAGCGAGGGAGGGACACACACACACACACACAGCGAGGGAGGGACACACACACACACACAGTGAGGGAGGGACACACACACACACAGCGAGGGAGGGACACGCTCACACACAGCGAGGGAGGGACACACACACACACAGCGAGGGAGAGACACGCTCACACACAGCGAGGGAGGGACACGCACACACACAGCGAGGGAGAGACACGCTCACACACAGCGAGGGAGGGACACGCACACACACAGCGAGGGAGGGACACACACACACACAGCGAGGGAGGGACACGCACACACACAGCGAGGGAGGGACACACACACACACAGCGAGGGAGGGACACGCACACACACAGCGAGGGAGGGACACGCACACACACAGCGAGGGAGGGACACACACACACACACACAGAGAGGGAGGGACACACACACACACAGCGAGGGAGGGACACACACACACACAGCGAGGGAGGGACACGCACACAGCGAGGGAGGGACACACACACACACAGCGAGGGAGGGACACACACACACACAGCGAGGGAGGGACACACACACACACAGCGAGGGAGGGACACACACACACGCAGCGAGGGAGGGACACGCACACACAGCGAGGGAGGGACACGCACACACACAGCGAGGGAGGGACACGCACACACAGCGAGGGAGGGACACACACACACACAGCGAGGGAGGGACACACACACACACAGCGAGGGAGGGACACACACACACACAGCGAGGGAGGGACACGCACACACACAGCGAGGGAGGGACATGCTCACACACAGCGAGGGGGGGACACACACACACACAGCGAGGGAGGGACATGCTCACACACAGCGAGGGAGGGACACGCACACACACAGCGAGGGAGGGACATGCTCACACACAGCGAGGGGGGACACGCACACACACAGCGAGGGAGGGACATGCTCACACACAGCGAGGGAGGCACACACACACACACAGTGAGGGAGGGACACACACACACACAGCGAGGGAGGGACACGCTCACACACAGCGAGGGAGGCACACACACACACAGTGAGGGAGGGACACACACACACACACAGCGAGGGAGGGACACACACACACACAGCGAGGGAGGGACACGCTCACACACAGCGAGGGAGGCACACACACACACAGTGAGGGAGGGACACACACACACAGCGAGGGAGGGACATGCTCACACACAGCGAGGGAGGGACACACACACACACAGCGAGGGAGGGACATGCTCACACAGCGAGGAACGGACACACACACACACAGCGAGGGAGGGACACACACACACACAGCGAGGGAGGGACACGCACACACAGCGAGGAACGGACACACACACACACAGCGAGGGAGGGACATGCTCACACACAGCGAGGGAGGGACACGCACACACACAGCGAGGGAGGGACATGCTCACACACAGCGAGGGAGGCACACACACACACACAGTGAGGGAGGGACACACACACACACAGCGAGGGAGGGACACGCTCACACACAGCGAGGGAGGCACACACACACACAGTGAGGGAGGGACACACACACACACACAGCGAGGGAGGGACACACACACAGACAGCGAGGGAGGGACACGCTCACACACAGCGAGGGAGGCACACACACACACAGTGAGGGAGGGACACACACACACACACAGCGAGGGAGGGACACGCACACACACAGCGAGGGAGGGACACACACACACACAGCGAGTGAGGGACACACACACACACAGCGAGGGAGGGACATGCTCACACACAGAGAGTGGGGGACACACACACACACAGGGAGAGAGGGACACGCTCACACACAGCGAGGGAGGGACAAGCTCACACACAGCGAGGGAGGGACACGCACACACACAGCGAGGGAGGGACAAGCTCACACACAGCGAGGGAGGGACATGCTCACACACAGCGAGGGAGGGACACGCTCACACACAGTGAGGGAGGGACACACACACACAGCGAGGGAGGGACACACACACACACAGCGAGAGCGGGACACGCTCACACACAGCGAGGGAGGGACACGCTCACACACAGCGAGGGAGGGACACACACACACACAGTGAGGGAGACAAACGCTCACACACCGAGAGGTAGGGACACACACACAGCGAGTGGGGGACACGCACACACACAGCGAGGGAGGGATACACACACACAGCGAGGGAGGGACACGCTCACACAGCGAGGGAGGGACACGCTCACACACAGCGAGGGAGGGACCCGCTCACACACAGCGAGGGAGGGACACGCTCACACACAGCGAGGAAGGGACCCGCTCACACACAGCGAGGAAGGGACCCGCTCACACACAGCGAGGAAGGGACACGCTCACACACAGCGAGGAAGGGACCCGCTCACACACAGCGAGTGAGGGACACGCTCACAGACAGCGAGGGAGGGACCCGCTCACACACAGCGAGGAAGGGACACGCTCACACACAGCGAGGAAGGGACCCGCTCACACACAGCGAGTGAGGGACACGCTCACACACAGCGAGGGAGGGACACGCTCACACACAGCGAGGAAGGGACCCGCTCACACACAGCGAGTGAGGGACACGCTCACACACAGCGAGGGAGGGACACGCTCACACACAGCGAGGAAGGGACCCGCTCACACACAGCGAGTGAGGGACACGCTCACACACAGTGAGGGAGGGACACACACACACAGCGAGGGAGGGACACACACACACAGTGAGGGAGGGACACGCTCACACACAGCGAGTGAGGGACACGCTCACACACAGCGAGAGAGGGACACGCTCACACACAGCGAGGAAGGGACCCGCTCACACACAGCGAGGAAGGGACCCGCTCACACACAGCGAGGGAGGGACCCGCTCACACACAGCGAGGAAGGGACCCGCTCACACACAGCGAGTGAGGGACACGCTCACACACAGCGAGGGAGGGACCCGCTCACACACAGCGAGTGAGGGACACGCTCACACAGCGAGGGAGGGACACGCTCACACAGCGAGGGAGGGACACGCTCACACACAGCGAGGGAGGGACCCGCTCACACACAGCGAGGGAGGGACACGCTCACACACAGCGAGGAAGGGACCCGCTCACACACAGCGAGGAAGGGACCCGCTCACACACAGCGAGGAAGGGACACGCTCACACACAGCGAGGAAGGGACCCGCTCACACACAGCGAGTGAGGGACACGCTCACACACAGCGAGGGAGGGACCCGCTCACACACAGCGAGGAAGGGACACGCTCACACACAGCGAGGAAGGGACCCGCTCACACACAGCGAGTGAGGGACACGCTCACACACAGCGAGGGAGGGACACGCTCACACACAGCGAGGAAGGGACCCGCTCACACACAGCGAGTGAGGGACACGCTCACACACAGTGAGGGAGGGACACACACACACACAGCGAGGGAGGGACACACACACACAGTGAGGGAGGGACACGCTCACACACAGCGAGTGAGGGACACGCTCACACACAGCGAGAGAGGGACACGCTCACACACAGCGAGGAAGGGACCCGCTCACACACAGCGAGGAAGGGACCCGCTCACACACAGCGAGGAAGGGACCCGCTCACACACAGCGAGTGAGGGACACGCTCACACACAGCGAGGGAGGGACCCGCTCACACACAGCGAGTGAGGGACACGCTCACACACAGCGAGAGAGGGACACGCACACACGCAGCGAGGGAGGGACACGCTCACACACAGCGAGGGAGGGACACACACACACAGCGAGGGAGGGACACACACACACAGTGAGCGGGACACACACACACAGCGAGGGAGGGACACACACACACACAGCGAGTGAGGGACACGCTCACACACAGCGAGGAAGGGACCCGCTCACACACAGCGAGTGAGGGACACGCTCACACACAGCGAGGAAGGGACCCGCTCACACACAGCGAGGGAGGGACACGCTTACACACAGCGAGGGAGGGACACGCTCACACACAGCGAGTGAGGGACACGCTCACACACAGCGAGGGAGGGACCCGCTCACACACAGCGAGTGAGGGACACGCTCACACACAGCGAGGAAGGGACCCGCACACACACAGCGAGTGAGGGACGTGCACACACACAGCGAGTGAGGGACACGCTCACACACAGCGAGTGAGGGACGTGCACACACACAGCGAGGGAGGGACACGCACACACACAGCGAGGGAGGGACACGCTCACACACAGCGAGAGAGGGACACGCACACACACAGCGAGAGAGGGACACGCTCACACACAGCGAGTGAGGGACGTGCACACACACAGCGAGTGAGGGACACGCTCACACACAGCGAGTGAGGGACGTGCACACACAGAGCGAGGGAGGGACACGCACACACACAGCGAGGGAGGGACACGCTCACACACAGCGAGAGAGGGACACGCACACACACAGCGAGGGAGGGACACGCACAGACAGTGAGGGAGGGATACACACACACAGCGAGGGAGGGACACGCTCACACAGCGAGGGAGGGACACACACACACAGCGAGGGAGGGACCCGCTCACACACAGCGAGGGAGGGACACGCTCACACACAGCGAGGAAGGGACCCGCTCACACACAGCGAGGAAGGGACCCGCTCACACACAGCGAGGGAGGGACACGCTCACACACAGCGAGGAAGGGACACGCTCACACACAGCGAGGGAGGGACCCGCTCACACACAGCGAGGAAGGGACACGCTCACACACAGCGAGGGAGGGACCCGCTCACACACAGCGAGGAAGGGACCCGCTCACACACAGCGAGTGAGGGACACGCTCACACACAGCGAGGGAGGGACACGCTCACACACAGCGAGGAAGGGACCCGCTCACACACAGCGAGTGAGGGACACGCTCACACACAGCGAGGGAGGGACACACACACACAGCGAGGGAGGAACACGCTCACACACAGCGAGGGAGGGACACACACACACAGCGAGGGAGGGACACGCTCACACACAGCGAGGAAGGGACCCGCTCACACACAGCGAGTGAGGGACACGCTCACACACTGCGAGGGAGGGACACACATACACAGCGAGGGAGGGACACACACACACAGTGAGGGAGGGACACGCTCACACACAGCGAGTGAGGGGCACGCTCACACACAGCGAGAGAGGGACACGCTCACACACAGCGAGGAAGGGACCCGCTCACACACAGCGAGGGAGGGACCCGCTCACACACAGCGAGGAAGGGACCCGCTCACACACAGCGAGTGAGGGACACGCTCACACACAGCGAGGGAGGGACCCGCTCACACACAGCGAGTGAGGGACACGCTCACACACAGCGAGAGAGGGACACGCACACACGCAGCGAGGGAGGGACACGCTCACACACAGCGAGGGAGGGACACACACACACAGCGAGGGAGGGACACACACACACAGTGAGGGGGACACACACACACAGCGAGGGAGGGACACGCTTACACACAGCGAGGGAGGGACACGCTCACACACAGCGAGTGAGGGACACGCTCACACATAGCGAGGAAGGGACCCGCTCACACACAGCGAGGGAGGGACACGCTTACACACAGCGAGGGAGGGACACGCTCACACACAGCGAGTGAGGGACACGCTCACACACAGCGAGGGAGGGACCCGCTCACACACAGCGAGTGAGGGACACGCTCACACACAGCGAGGAAGGGACCCGCACACACACAGCGAGGGAGGGACACGCACACACACAGCGAGGGAGGGACACGCTCACACACAGCGAGTGAGGGACGTGCACACACACAGCGAGTGAGGGACACGCTCACACACAGCGAGTGAGGGACGTGCACACACACAGCGAGGGAGGGACACGCACACACACAGCGAGGGAGGGACACGCTCACACACAGCGAGAGAGGGACACGCACACACACAGCGAGAGAGGGACACGCTCACACACAGCGAGTGAGGGACGTGCACACACACAGCGAGTGAGGGACACGCTCACACACAGCGAGTGAGGGACGTGCACACACAGAGCGAGGGAGGGACACGCACACACACAGCGAGGGAGGGACACGCTCACACACAGCGAGGGAGGGACACGCACACACACAGCCAGGGAGGGACACACACACACAGCGAGGGAGGAATACGCACACACAGCGAGGGAGGGACACGCACACACACAGCGAGGAAGGGACACGCTCACACACAGCGAGGAAGGGACCCGCTCACACACAGCGAGTGAGGGACACGCTCACACACAGCGAGGGAGGGACACGCTCACACACAGCGAGGAAGGGACCCGCTCACACACAGCGAGTGAGGGACACGCTCACACACAGTGAGGGAGGGACACACACACACAGCGAGGGAGGGACACACACACACAGTGAGGGAGGGACACGCTCACACACAGCGAGTGAGGGACACGCTCACACACAGCGAGAGAGGGACACGCTCACACACAGCGAGGAAGGGACCCGCTCACACACAGCGAGGAAGGGACCCGCTCACACACAGCGAGGGAGGGACCCGCTCACACACAGCGAGGAAGGGACCCGCTCACACACAGCGAGTGAGGGACACGCTCACACACAGCGAGTGAGGGACACGCTCACACATAGCGAGGAAGGGACCCGCTCACACACAGCGAGGGAGGGACACGCTTACACACAGCGAGGGAGGGACACGCTCACACACAGCGAGTGAGGGACACGCTCACACACAGCGAGGGAGGGACCCGCTCACACACAGCGAGTGAGGGACACGCTCACACACAGCGAGGAAGGGACCCGCACACACACAGCGAGGGAGGGACACGCACACACACAGCGAGGGAGGGACACGCTCACACACAGCGAGTGAGGGACGTGCACACACACAGCGAGGGAGGGACACGCTCACACACAGCGAGTGAGGGACGTGCACACACACAGCGAGGGAGGGACACGCACACACACAGCGAGGGAGGGACACGCTCACACACAGCGAGAGAGGGACACGCACACACACAGCGAGAGAGGGACACGCTCACACACAGCGAGTGAGGGACGTGCACACACACAGCGAGTGAGGGACACGCTCACACACAGCGAGTGAGGGACGTGCACACACAGAGCGAGGGAGGGACACGCACACACACAGCGAGGGAGGGACACGCTCACACACAGCGAGAGAGGGACACGCACACACACAGCGAGGGAGGGACACGCTCACACACAGCGAGAGAGGGACACGCACATACACAGCCAGGGAGGGACACACACACACAGCGAGGGAGGGACACACACACACACAGTGAGGGAGGGACACACACACACACAGCCAGGGAGGGACAAACACACACGCAGCGAGGGAGGGACAAACACACACGCAGCGAGGGAGGGACACGCACAAATAGCGAGGGAGGAATACGCACACACAGCGAGGGAGGGACACACACACACAGCGAGTGGGGGACACGCACACACGTAGCGAGGCAGGAATACGCACACACAGCGAGGGAGGGACACACACACACAGCGAGTGGGGGACACGCACACACGCAGCGAGGGAGGGACACACACACACACAGCGAGGGAGGGACACGCACACACGTAGCGAGGGAGGGACACACACACACACACAGCGAGTGGGGGACACGCACACACACAGTGAGGGAGGGACTCGCACACACAGCGAGGGAGGGACACGCTCACACACAGCGAGGAAGGGACACGCACACACGCAGCGAGGGAGGGACACGCTCACACACAGCGAGGGAGGGACACGCTCACACACAGCGAGGGAGGGACACGCAAACACGCAGCGAGGGAAGGACACGCTCACACACAGCGAGGGAGGGACACACACACACACAGCGAGGGAGGGACACGCACATACACAGCGAGGGAGGGACACGCTCACACACAGCGAGGAAGGGACCCGCTCACACACAGCGAGAGAGGGACCCGCTCACACACAGCGAGGGAGGGACCCGCTCACACACAGCGAGTGAGGGACACGCTCACACACAGCGAGAGAGGGACGCGCACACACGCAGCGAGGGAGGGACACGCTCACACACAGCGAGGGAGGGACACACACACACAGCGAGGGAGGGACACACACACACAGTGAGGGGGACACACACACACAGCGAGGGAGGGACACGCTTACACACAGCGAGGGAGGGACACGCTCACACACAGCGAGGAAGGGACCCGCTCACACACAGCGAGGGAGGGACACGCTTACACACAGCGAGGGAGGGACATGCTCACACACAGCGAGTGAGGGACACGCTCACACACAGCGAGGAAGGGACCCGCACACACACAGCGAGGGAGGGACACGCACACACACAGCGAGGGAGGGACACGCTCACACACAGCGAGGAAGGGACCCGCACACACACAGCGAGGGAGGGACACGCACACACACAGCGAGGGAGGGACACGCTCACACACAGCGAGTGAGGGACGTGCACACACACAGCGAGGGAGGGACACGCTCACACACAGCGAGGGAGGGACACGCTCACACACAGCGAGGAAGGGACACGCACACACACAGCGAGGGAGGGACACGCTCACACACAGCGAGGGAGGGAGACGCTCACACACAGCGAGGGAGGGACACGCTCACACACAGCGAGGAAGGGACCCGCACACACACAGCGAGGAAGGGACCCGCTCACACACAGGGAGGGAGGGACCCGCTCACACACAGCGAGTGAGGGACACGCTCACACACAGCGAGTGAGGGACGTGCACACACACAGCGAGGGAGGGACACGCACACACACAGCGAGGGAGGGACACGCTCACACACAGCGAGAGAGGGTCACGCACACACACAGCGAGAGAGGGACACGCTCACACACAGCGAGAGAGGGACACGCTCACACACAGCGAGTGAGGGACGTGCACACACACAGCGAGTGAGGGACACGCTCACACACAGCGAGTGAGGGACGTGCACACACACAGCGAGGGAGGGACACGCACACACACAGCGAGGGAGGGACACGCTCACACACAGCGAGAGAGGGACACGCACACACACAGCCAGGGAGGGACACACACACACAGCGAGGGAGGGACACACACACACACAGCCAGGGAGGGACACACACACACAGCGAGGGAGGGACACACACACACACAGTGAGGGAGGGACACGCACACACACAGCCAGGGAGGGACACGCTCACACACAGTGAGGGAGGGACACGCACACACACAGCCAGGGAGGGACACGCTCACACACAGTGAGGGAGGGACACGCACACACACAGCCAGGGAGGGACACGCACACATACAGCGAGGGAGGGACAAACACACACGCAGCAAGGGAGGGACACGCACAAATAGCGAGGGAGGAATACGCACACACAGCGAGGGAGGGACACACACACACACAGCGAGAGAGGGACACGCACACACGCAGCGAGAGAGGGACACGCACACACGCAGCGAGGGAGGGACACGCACAAATAGCGAGGGAGGAATACGCACACACAGCGAGTGGGGGACACACACACACAGCGAGTGGGGGACATGCACACACACAGCGAGGGAGGGACACGCTCACACACAGCGAGGGAGGGACACGCACACACGCAGCGAGGGAGGGACACGCTCACACACAGCGAGGGAGGGACCCGCTCACACACAGCGAGGAAGGGACACACACACACAGCGAGGGAGGGACACACACACACACAGCGAGGGAGGGACACACACACACACAGTGAGGGAGGGACACACCCACACAGCGAGTTGGGGACATGCACACACACACAGCGAGGGAGGGACACGCTCACACAGTGAGGGGGACACGCACACACACAGCGAGGGAGGGACACGCTCACACACAGCGAGGGAGGGACACGCTCACACACAGCGAGTGAGGGACACGCTCACACACAGCGAGGGAGGGACACGCTCACACACAGCGAGGGAGGGACACGCTCACACAGCGAGGGAGGGACACGCTCACACACAGCGAGAGAGGGACACGCTAACACACAGCGAGGGAGGGACACACACACACAGTGAGGGGGACACGCACACACACAGCGAGGGAGGGACACGCTTACACACAGCGAGGGAGGGACACGCTCACACACAGCGAGGGAGGGACACGCTTACACACAGCGAGGGAGGGACACGCTCACACACAGCGAGAGAGGGACACACACACACAGTGAGGGAGGGACACGCTCACACACAGCGAGAGAGGGACACACACACACAGCGAGGGAGGGACACACACACACAGTGAGGGAGGGACACGCTCACACACAGCGAGAGAGGGACATGCACACACAGCGAGGGAGGGACACGCTTACACACAGCGAGGGAGGGACACGCTCACACACAGCAAGGGAGGGACACGCTAACACACAGCGAGGGAGGGACACACACACACAGCGAGGGAGGGACACACACAGCGAGGGAGGGACACACACACACAGCGAGGGAGGGACACGCTTACACACAGCGAGGGAGGGACACGCTCACACACAGCGAGGGAGGGACACGCTTACACACAGCGAGAGAGGGACACGCTAACACACAGCGAGGGAGGGACACACACACACAGCGAGGGAGGGACACACACACACAGTGAGGGGGACACGCACACACAGCGAGGGAGGGTCACGCACACACGCAGCGAGGGAGGGACACGCAAACACACAGCGAGGGAGGGACACACACACACACAGCGAGGGAGGGACACACACACACACAGTGAGGGAGGGACACACACACACGCAGCGAGGGAGGGACACGCACAAATAGCGAGGGAGGAATACGCACACACAGCGAGGGAGGGACACACACACACACAGCGAGTGGGGGACACGCACACACACAGCGAGTGGGGGACACGCACACACACAGCGAGTGAGGGACACGCACACACACAGCGAGGGAGGGACACGCTCACACACAGCGAGGGAGGGACACGCACACACACAGCGAGGGAGGGACACGCAAACACACAGCGAGGGAGGGACACACACACACGCAGCGATGGAGGGACACACACACACAGCGAGTGGGGGACGTGCTCACACACAGCGAGGGAGGGACACGCTCACACACAGCGAGGGAGGCACACGCACACACAGCGAGGGAGGGACACGCTTACACACAGCGAGTGAGGGACACGCTTACACACAGCGAGTGAGGGACACGCTCACACATTGAGGGGGACACGCTTACACACAGCGAGGGAGGGACACGCTTACACACAGCGAGTGAGGGACACGCTTACACACAGCGAGTGAGGGACACGCTCACACACAGCGAGGAAGGGACCCGCTCACACACAGCGAGGAAGGGACCCGCTCACACACAGCGAGGGAGGGACACGCTTACACACAGCGAGGGAGGGACACGCTCACACACAGCGAGTGAGGGACACGCTCACACAAAGCGAGGGAGGGACCCGCTCACACACAGCGAGTGAGGGACACGCACACACACAGCGAGGGAGGGACCCGCTCACACACAGCGAGTGAGGGACACGCTCACACACAGCGAGTGAGGGACGTGCACACACACAGCGAGGGAGGGACACACACACACAGTGAGGGGGACACGCACACACACAGCGAGGGAGGGACACGCTTACACACAGCGAGGGAGGGACACGCTCACACACAGCGAGGGAGGGACACGCACACACGCAGCGAGGGAGGGACACGCAAACACACAGCGAGGGAGGGACACACACACACGCAGCGAGGGAGGGACACGCACAAATAGCGAGGGAGGAATACGCACACACACAGCGAGTGGGGGACATGCACACACACAGCGAGGGAGGGACGTGCTCCCACAGCGAGGGAGGGACACACACACAGCGAGGGAGGGACACACACACACACAGCGAGGGAGGGACACGCACACACACAGCGAGGGAGAGACGTGCTCACACACAGCGAGGGAGGGACGTGCTCCCACAGCGAGGGAGGGACACGCACACACACAGCGAGGGAGGGACACACACACACACACAGCGAGGGAGGGACACGCACACACACAGCGAGGGAGAGACACGCACACACACAGCGAGGGAGGGACACACACACACACAGCGAGGGAGGGACACACACACACACAGCGAGGGAGGGACGTGCTCCCACAGCGAGGGAGGGACGTGCTCACACACAGCGAGGGAGGGACGTGCTCCCACACAGCGAGGGAGGGACACACACACAGCGAGGGAGGGACACACACACACAGCGAGGGAGGGACACACACACACACAGCGAGGGAGGGACACACACACACACAGCGAGGGAGGGACACGCACACACAGCGAGGGAGGGACACACACACACACAGCGAGGGAGGGACACGCACACACACACAGCGAGGGAGGGACACACACACACAGCGAGGGAGGGACACACACACACAGCGAGGGAGGGACACACACACACACAGTGAGGGAGGGACACGCTCACACACAGTGAGGGAGGGACACGCACACACACAGCGAGGGAGGGACACGCTCACACACAGCGAGGGAGGGACACGCTCACACACAGCGAGGGAGGGACACACACACACACAGCGAGGGAGGGACACACACACACACAGCGAGGGAGGGACACGCACACACACAGCGAGGGAGGGACACGCTCACACACAGCGAGGGAGGGACACACACACACAGCGAGGGAGGGACACACACACACACAGCGAGGGAGGGACACACACACACACAGCGAGGGAGGGACACGCTCACACACAGCGAGGGAGGGACACGCACACACGCAGCGAGGGAGGGACACGCAAACACACAGCGAGGGAGGGACACGCACACACACAGCGAGGGAGGGACACACACACACACAGCGAGGGAGGGACACACACACACACAGCGAGGGAGGGACACACACACACACAGCGAGGGAGGGACACACACACACACAGCGAGGGAGGGACACGCTCACACACAGTGAGGGAGGGACACGCACACACGCAGCGAGGGAGGGACACGCTCACACACAGCGAGGGAGGGACACGCTCACACACAGTGAGGGAGGGACACGCACACACGCAGCGAGGGAGGGACACGCAAACACACAGCGAGGGAGGGACAAACACACACGCAGCGAGGGAGGGACACGCAGAAATAGCGAGGGAGGAATACGCACACACAGCGAGGGAGGGACACACACACACAGCGAGGGAGGGACACGCTCACACGCAGCGAGGGAGGGACACGCAAACACGCAGCGAGGGAGGGACACGCTCACACACAGTGAGGGAGGGACACACACACACACAGCGAGGGAGGGACACACACACACACAGCGAGGGAGGGACACGCACATACACAGCGAGGGAGGGACACGCTCACACACAGCGAGGAAGGGACCCGCTCACACACAGCGAGAGAGGGACACGCTCACACACAGCGAGGGAGGGACCCACTCACACACAGCGAGTGAGGGACACGCTCACACACAGCGAGAGAGGGACGCGCACACACGCAGCGAGGGAGGGACACGCTCACACACAGCGAGGGAGGGACACACACACACAGCGAGGGAGGGACACACACACACAGTGAGGGACACACACACACACAGCGAGGGAGGGACACGCTTACACACAGCGAGGGAGGGACACGCTCACACACAGCGAGGAAGGGACCCGCTCACACACAGCGAGGGAGGGACACGCTTACACACAGCGAGGGAGGGACATGCTCACACACAGCGAGTGAGGGACACGCTCACACACAGCGAGGAAGGGACCCGCACACACACAGCGAGGGAGGGACACGCACACACACAGCGAGGGAGGGACACGCTCACACACAGCGAGGAAGGGACCCGCACACACACAGCGAGGGAGGGACACGCACACACACAGCGAGGGAGGGACACGCTCACACACAGCGAGTGAGGGACGTGCACACACACAGCGAGTGAGGGACACGCTCACACACAGCGAGTGAGGGACGTGCACACACACAGCGAGTGAGGGACACGCTCACACACAGCGAGTGAGGGACGTGCACACACACAGCGAGGGAGGGACACGCACACACACAGCGAGGGAGGGACACGCTCACACACAGCGAGAGAGGGTCACGCACACACACAGCGAGAGAGGGACACGCTCACACACAGCGAGAGAGGGACACGCTCACACACAGCGAGTGAGGGACGTGCACACACACAGCGAGTGAGGGACACGCTCACACACAGCGAGTGAGGGACGTGCACACACACAGCGAGGGAGGGACACGCACACACACAGCGAGGGAGGGACACGCTCACACACAGCGAGAGAGGGACACGCACACACACAGCGAGGGAGGGACACGCTCACACACAGCGAGAGAGGGACACGCACACACACAGCCAGGGAGGGACACACACACACAGCGAGGGAGGGACACACACACACACAGTGAGGGAGGGACACGCACACACACAGCCAGGGAGGGACACACACACACAGCGAGGGAGGAATACGCACACACAGCGAGGGAGGGACACACACACACACAGCGAGAGAGGGACACGCACACACGCAGCGAGAGAGGGACACGCACACACGCAGCGAGGGAGGGACACACACACACACAGCGAGAGAGGGACACGCACACACGCAGCGAGGGAGGGACACGCACAAATAGCGAGGGAGGAATACGCACACACAGCGAGGGAGGGACACACACACACAGCGAGTGGGGGACATGCACACACACAGCGAGGGAGGGACACGCTCACACACAGCGAGGGAGGGACACGCACACACGCAGCGAGGGAGGGACACACACACACACAGCGAGGGAGGGACACACACACACACAGTGAGGGAGGGACACGCTCACACACAGCGAGGGAGGGACACGCTCACACACAGCGAGGGAGGGACACACACACACACAGCGAGGGAGGGACACACACACACACAGCGAGGGAGGGACACGCACACACACAGCGAGGGAGGGACACGCTCACACACAGCGAGGGAGGGACACACACACACAGCGAGGGAGGGACACACACACACACAGCGAGGGAGGGACACACACACACACAGCGAGGGAGGGACACGCTCACACACAGCGAGGGAGGGACACGCACACACGCAGCGAGGGAGGGACACGCAAACACACAGCGAGGGAGGGACACGCACACACACAGCGAGGGAGGGACACACACACACACAGCGAGGGAGGGACACACACACACACAGCGAGGGAGGGACACACACACACACAGCGAGGGAGGGACACACACACACACAGCGAGGGAGGGACACGCTCACACACAGTGAGGGAGGGACACGCACACACGCAGCGAGGGAGGGACACGCTCACACACAGCGAGGGAGGGACACGCTCACACACAGTGAGGGAGGGACACGCACACACGCAGCGAGGGAGGGACACGCAAACACACAGCGAGGGAGGGACAAACACACACGCAGCGAGGGAGGGACACGCAGAAATAGCGAGGGAGGAATACGCACACACAGCGAGGGAGGGACACACACACACAGCGAGGGAGGGACACGCTCACACGCAGCGAGGGAGGGACACGCAAACACGCAGCGAGGGAGGGACACGCTCACACACAGTGAGGGAGGGACACACACACACACAGCGAGGGAGGGACACACACACACACAGCGAGGGAGGGACACGCACATACACAGCGAGGGAGGGACACGCTCACACACAGCGAGGAAGGGACCCGCTCACACACAGCGAGAGAGGGACACGCTCACACACAGCGAGGGAGGGACCCACTCACACACAGCGAGTGAGGGACACGCTCACACACAGCGAGAGAGGGACGCGCACACACGCAGCGAGGGAGGGACACGCTCACACACAGCGAGGGAGGGACACACACACACAGCGAGGGAGGGACACACACACACAGTGAGGGACACACACACACACAGCGAGGGAGGGACACGCTTACACACAGCGAGGGAGGGACACGCTCACACACAGCGAGGAAGGGACCCGCTCACACACAGCGAGGGAGGGACACGCTTACACACAGCGAGGGAGGGACATGCTCACACACAGCGAGTGAGGGACACGCTCACACACAGCGAGGAAGGGACCCGCACACACACAGCGAGGGAGGGACACGCACACACACAGCGAGGGAGGGACACGCTCACACACAGCGAGGAAGGGACCCGCACACACACAGCGAGGGAGGGACACGCACACACACAGCGAGGGAGGGACACGCTCACACACAGCGAGTGAGGGACGTGCACACACACAGCGAGTGAGGGACACGCTCACACACAGCGAGTGAGGGACGTGCACACACACAGCGAGTGAGGGACACGCTCACACACAGCGAGTGAGGGACGTGCACACACACAGCGAGGGAGGGACACGCACACACACAGCGAGGGAGGGACACGCTCACACACAGCGAGAGAGGGTCACGCACACACACAGCGAGAGAGGGACACGCTCACACACAGCGAGAGAGGGACACGCTCACACACAGCGAGTGAGGGACGTGCACACACACAGCGAGTGAGGGACACGCTCACACACAGCGAGTGAGGGACGTGCACACACACAGCGAGGGAGGGACACGCACACACACAGCGAGGGAGGGACACGCTCACACACAGCGAGAGAGGGACACGCACACACACAGCGAGGGAGGGACACGCTCACACACAGCGAGAGAGGGACACGCACACACACAGCCAGGGAGGGACACACACACACAGCGAGGGAGGGACACACACACACACAGTGAGGGAGGGACACGCACACACACAGCCAGGGAGGGACACACACACACAGCGAGGGAGGAATACGCACACACAGCGAGGGAGGGACACACACACACACAGCGAGAGAGGGACACGCACACACGCAGCGAGAGAGGGACACGCACACACGCAGCGAGGGAGGGACACACACACACACAGCGAGAGAGGGACACGCACACACGCAGCGAGGGAGGGACACGCACAAATAGCGAGGGAGGAATACGCACACACAGCGAGGGAGGGACACACACACACAGCGAGTGGGGGACATGCACACACACAGCGAGGGAGGGACACGCTCACACACAGCGAGGGAGGGACACGCACACACGCAGCGAGGGAGGGACACACACACACACAGCGAGGGAGGGACACACACACACACAGTGAGGGAGGGACACGCTCACACACAGTGAGGGAGGGACACACACACACACAGCGAGGGAGGGATATGCTCACACACAGCGAGTGAGGGACACGCTCACACACAGCGAGAGAGGGACACGCTCACACACAGCGAGAGAGGGACACGCTAACACACAGCGAGGGAGGGACACACACACACAGCGAGGGAGGGACACGCTCACACACAGCGAGGGAGGGACACGCTCACACACAGCGAGGGAGGGACACGCTCACACACAGCGAGGGAGGGACACGCTCACACACAGCGAGGGAGGGATATGCTCACACACAGCGAGTGAGGGACACGCTCACACACAGCGAGAGAGGGACACGCTAACACACAGCGAGGGAGGGACACACACACACAGCGAGGGAGGGACACGCTCACACACAGCGAGGGAGGGACACGCTCACACAGCGAGGGAGGGACACACACACACAGTGAGGGAGGGACACGCTCACACACAGCGAGAGAGGGACACACACACACAGCGAGGGAGGGACACACACACACAGTGAGGGAGGGACACGCTCACACACAGCGAGAGAGGGACACACACACACAGTGAGGGAGGGACACGCTCACACACAGCGAGAGAGGGACACACACACACAGCGAGGGAGGGACACACACACACAGTGAGGGAGGGACACGCTCACACACAGCGAGAGAGGGACACACACACACAGTGAGGGAGGGACACGCTCACACACAGCGAGAGAGGGACACACACACACAGCGAGGGAGGGACCCGCTCACACACAGCGAGAGAGGGACATGCACACACTGCGAGGGAGGGACACGCTCACACACAGCGAGAGAGGGACACACACACACACTGCGAGGGAGGGACACACACACACAGCGAGGGAGGGACACACACACACAGTGAGGGGGACACGCACACACACAGCGAGGGAGGGACACGCTTACACACAGCGAGGGAGGGACACGCTCACACACAGCGAGGGAGGGACACGCTTACACACAGCGAGAGAGGGACACGCTAACACACAGCGAGGGAGGGACACACACACACAGCGAGGGAGGGACACACACACACAGTGAGGAGGACACGCACACACACAGCGAGGGAGGGTCACGCACACACGCAGCGAGGGAGGGACACGCAAACACACAGCGAGGGAGGGACACACACACACACAGCGAGGGAGGGACACACACACACACAGTGAGGGAGGGACACACACACACGCAGCGAGGGAGGGACACGCACAAATAGCGAGGGAGGGACACACACACACACAGTGAGGGAGGGACACACACACACGCAGCGAGGGAGGGACACACACACACAGCGAGGGAGGGACACACACACACAGTGAGGGGGACACGCACACACACAGCGAGGGAGGGACACGCTTACACACAGCGAGGGAGGGACACGCTCACACACAGCGAGGGAGGGACACGCTTACACACAGCGAGAGAGGGACACGCTAACACACAGCGAGGGAGGGACACACACACACAGCGAGGGAGGGACACACACACACAGTGAGGGAGGGACACGCACACACACAGCGAGGGAGGGACACACACACACAGCGAGGGAGGGACACACACACACACAGCGAGGGAGGGACACACACACACACAGCGAGTGAGGGACACGCTCACACACAGCGAGGGAGGGACACGCTCACACACAGCGAGGGAGGGACACGCACACACACAGCGAGGGAGGGACACGCTCACACACAGCGAGGGAGGGACACGCTCACACACAGCGAGGGAGGGACACGCACACACGCAGCGAGGGAGGGACACGCAAACACACAGCGAGGGAGGGACACGCACACACACAGCGAGGGAGGGACACACACACACACACAGCGAGGGAGGGACACACACACACACAGCGACGGAGGGACACACACACACACAGCGAGGGAGGGACACACACACACACAGCGAGGGAGGGACACGCACACACACAGCGAGGGAGGGACACGCTCACACACAGCGAGGGAGGGACACGCTCACACACAGCGAGGGAGGGACACGCACACACGCAGCGAGGGAGGGACACGCAAACACACAGCGAGGGAGGGACAAACACACACGCAGCGAGGGAGGGACACGCAGAAATAGCGAGGGAGGAATACGCACACACAGCGAGGGAGGGACACACACACACAGCGAGGGAGGGACACGCTCACACGCAGCGAGGGAGGGACACGCAAACACGCAGCGAGGGAGGGACACGCTCACACACAGCGAGGGAGGGACACACACACACACAGCGAGGGAGGGACACACACACACACAGCGAGGGAGGGACACGCACATACACAGCGAGGGAGGGACACGCTCACACACAGCGAGGAAGAGACCCGCTCACACACAGCGAGTGAGGGACACGCTCACACACAGCGAGAGAGGGACGCGCACACACGCAGCGAGGGAGGGACACGCTCACACACAGCGAGGGAGGGACACACACACACAGCGAGGGAGGGACACACACACACAGTGAGGGGGTTCACACACACACAGCGAGGGAGGGACACGCTTACACACAGCGAGGGAGGGACACGCTCACACACAGCGAGGAAGGGACCCGCTCACACACAGCGAGGGAGGGACACACACACACAGCGAGGGAGGGACACGCTCACACACAGCGAGGGAGGGACACGCTCACACACAGCGAGGGAGGGACACGCTCACACACAGCGAGGGAGGGACACGCTCACACACAGCGAGGGAGGGATATGCTCACACACAGCGAGTGAGGGACACGCTCACACACAGCGAGAGAGGGACACGCTAACACACAGCGAGGGAGGGACACACACACACAGCGAGGGAGGGACACGCTCACACACAGCGAGGGAGGGACACGCTCACACAGCGAGGGAGGGACACACACACACAGTGAGGGAGGGACACGCTCACACACAGCGAGAGAGGGACACACACACACAGCGAGGGAGGGACACACACACACAGTGAGGGAGGGACACGCTCACACACAGCGAGAGAGGGACACACACACACAGTGAGGGAGGGACACGCTCACACACAGCGAGAGAGGGACACACACACACAGCGAGGGAGGGACACACACACACAGTGAGGGAGGGACACGCTCACACACAGCGAGAGAGGGACACACACACACAGTGAGGGAGGGACACGCTCACACACAGCGAGAGAGGGACACACACACACAGCGAGGGAGGGACCCGCTCACACACAGCGAGAGAGGGACATGCACACACTGCGAGGGAGGGACACGCTCACACACAGCGAGAGAGGGACACACACACACACTGCGAGGGAGGGACACACACACACAGCGAGGGAGGGACACACACACACAGTGAGGGGGACACGCACACACACAGCGAGGGAGGGACACGCTTACACACAGCGAGGGAGGGACACGCTCACACACAGCGAGGGAGGGACACGCTTACACACAGCGAGAGAGGGACACGCTAACACACAGCGAGGGAGGGACACACACACACAGCGAGGGAGGGACACACACACACAGTGAGGAGGACACGCACACACACAGCGAGGGAGGGTCACGCACACACGCAGCGAGGGAGGGACACGCAAACACACAGCGAGGGAGGGACACACACACACACAGCGAGGGAGGGACACACACACACACAGTGAGGGAGGGACACACACACACGCAGCGAGGGAGGGACACGCACAAATAGCGAGGGAGGGACACACACACACACAGTGAGGGAGGGACACACACACACGCAGCGAGGGAGGGACACACACACACAGCGAGGGAGGGACACACACACACAGTGAGGGGGACACGCACACACACAGCGAGGGAGGGACACGCTTACACACAGCGAGGGAGGGACACGCTCACACACAGCGAGGGAGGGACACGCTTACACACAGCGAGAGAGGGACACGCTAACACACAGCGAGGGAGGGACACACACACACAGCGAGGGAGGGACACACACACACAGTGAGGGAGGGACACGCACACACACAGCGAGGGAGGGACACACACACACAGCGAGGGAGGGACACACACACACACAGCGAGGGAGGGACACACACACACACAGCGAGTGAGGGACACGCTCACACACAGCGAGGGAGGGACACGCTCACACACAGCGAGGGAGGGACACGCACACACACAGCGAGGGAGGGACACGCTCACACACAGCGAGGGAGGGACACGCTCACACACAGCGAGGGAGGGACACGCACACACGCAGCGAGGGAGGGACACGCAAACACACAGCGAGGGAGGGACACGCACACACACAGCGAGGGAGGGACACACACACACACACAGCGAGGGAGGGACACACACACACACAGCGACGGAGGGACACACACACACACAGCGAGGGAGGGACACACACACACACAGCGAGGGAGGGACACGCACACACACAGCGAGGGAGGGACACGCTCACACACAGCGAGGGAGGGACACGCTCACACACAGCGAGGGAGGGACACGCACACACGCAGCGAGGGAGGGACACGCAAACACACAGCGAGGGAGGGACAAACACACACGCAGCGAGGGAGGGACACGCAGAAATAGCGAGGGAGGAATACGCACACACAGCGAGGGAGGGACACACACACACAGCGAGGGAGGGACACGCTCACACGCAGCGAGGGAGGGACACGCAAACACGCAGCGAGGGAGGGACACGCTCACACACAGCGAGGGAGGGACACACACACACACAGCGAGGGAGGGACACACACACACACAGCGAGGGAGGGACACGCACATACACAGCGAGGGAGGGACACGCTCACACACAGCGAGGAAGGGACCCGCTCACACACAGCGAGTGAGGGACACGCTCACACACAGCGAGAGAGGGACGCGCACACACGCAGCGAGGGAGGGACACGCTCACACACAGCGAGGGAGGGACACACACACACAGCGAGGGAGGGACACACACACACAGTGAGGGGGACACACACACACAGCGAGGGAGGGACACGCTTACACACAGCGAGGGAGGGACACGCTCACACACAGCGAGGAAGGGACCCGCTCACACACAGCGAGGGAGGGACACGCTTACACACAGCGAGGGAGGGACATGCTCACACACAGCGAGTGAGGGACACGCTCACACACAGCGAGGAAGGGACCCGCACACACACAGCGAGGGAGGGACACGCACACACACAGCGAGGGAGGGACATGCTCACACACAGCGAGGAAGGGACCCGCACACACACAGCGAGGGAGGGACACGCACACACACAGCGAGGGAGGGACACGCTCACACACAGCGAGTGAGGGACGTGCACACACACAGCGAGTGAGGGACACGCTCACACACAGCGAGTGAGGGACGTGCACACACACAGCGAGTGAGGGACACGCTCACACACAGCGAGTGAGGGACGTGCACACACACAGCGAGGGAGGGACACGCACACACACAGCGAGGGAGGGACACGCTCACACACAGCGAGAGAGGGTCACGCACACACACAGCGAGAGAGGGACACGCTCACACACAGCGAGAGAGGGACACGCTCACACACAGCGAGTGAGGGACGTGCACACACACAGCGAGTGAGGGACACGCTCACACACAGCGAGTGAGGGACGTGCACACACACAGCGAGGGAGGGACACGCACACACACAGCGAGGGAGGGACACGCTCACACACAGCGAGAGAGGGACACGCACACACACAGCGAGGGAGGGACACGCTCACACACAGCGAGAGAGGGACACGCACACACACAGCCAGGGAGGGACACACACACACAGCGAGGGATGGACACACACACACACAGCGAGAGAGGGACACGCACACACGCAGCGAGAGAGGGACACGCACACACGCAGCGAGGGAGGGACACACACACACACAGCGAGAGAGGGACACGCACACACGCAGCGAGGGAGGGACACGCACAAATAGCGAGGGAGGAATACGCACACACAGCGAGGGAGGGACACCCACACACAGCGAGTGGGGGACATGCACACACACAGCGAGGGAGGGACACGCTCACACACAGCGAGGGAGGGACACGCACACACGCAGCGAGGGAGGGACACGCTTACACAGCGAGGGAGGAACACACACACACACAGCGAGGGAGGAACACACACACACACAGCGAGGGAGGGACACGCTTACACAGCGAGGGAGGAACACACACACACACAGCGAGGGAGGGACACACACACACACACAGCGAGGGAGGGACACACACACATACAGTGGGGGAGGGACACGCTCACACACAGTGAGGGAGGGACACACACACACACAGCGAGGGAGGGACACACACACACACAGCGAGGGAGGGACACACACACACACAGTGAGGGAGGGACACGCTCACACACAGTGAGGGAGGGACACACACACACACAGCGAGGGAGGGACACACACACACACAGCGAGGGAGGGACACACACACACACAGTGAGGGAGGGACACGCTCACACACAGTGAGGGAGGGACACACACACACACAGCGAGGGAGGGACACACACACACACAGCGAGGGAGGGACACGCTCACACACAGCGAGAGAGGGACATGCTCACACACAGCGAGAGAGGGACACACACACACACAGCGAGGGAGGGACACGCTCACACACAGCGAGAGAGGGACACACACACACACAGCGAGGGAGGGACACGCTCACACACAGCGAGAGAGGGACACACACACACACAGCGAGGGAGGGACACACACACACAGCGAGGGAGGGACACACACACACAGTGAGGGGGACACGCACACACACAGCGAGGGAGGGACACGCTCACACACAGCGAGGGAGGGACACGCTTACACACAGCGAGAGAGGGACACGCTAACACACAGCGAGGGAGGGACACACACACACAGCGAGGGAGGGACACACACACACAGTGAGGGGGACACGCACACACACAGCGAGGGAGGGTCACGCACACACGCAGCGAGGGAGGGACACGCAAACACACAGCGAGGGAGGGACACACACACACACAGCGAGGGAGGGACACACACACACACAGTGAGGGAGGGACACACACACACGCAGCGAGGGAGGGACACGCACAAATAGCGAGGGAGGGACACACACACACACAGTGAGGGAGGGACACACACACACGCAGCGAGGGAGGGACACACACACACAGCGAGGGAGGGACACACACACACAGTGAGGGGGACACGCACACACACAGCGAGGGAGGGACACGCTTACACACAGCGAGGGAGGGACACGCTCACACACAGCGAGGGAGGGACACGCTTACACACAGCGAGAGAGGGACACGCTAACACACAGCGAGGGAGGGACACACACACACAGCGAGGGAGGGACACACACACACAGTGAGGGGGACACGCACACACACAGCGAGGGAGGGTCACGCACACACGCAGCGAGGGAGGGACACGCAAACACACAGCGAGGGAGGGACACACACACACACAGCGAGGGAGGGACACACACACACACAGCGAGGGAGGGACACACACACACACAGTGAGGGAGTGACACGCACACACACAGCGAGGGAGGGTCACGCACACACGCAGCGAGGGAGGGACACGCAAACACACAGCGAGGGAGGGACAAGCTCACACACAGCGAGGGAGGGACACACACACACACAGTGAGGGAGGGACACACACACACACAGCGAGGGAGGGACACTCACACACAGCGAGGGAGGGACACGCACACACACAGCGAGTGGGGGACATGCACACACACAGCGAGGGAGGGACACACACACACGCAGCGATGGAGGGACACACACACACAGCGAGGGAGGGACACACACACACAGCGAGTGGGGGACGTGCTCACACACAGCGAGGAAGGGACCCGCTCACACACAGCGAGTGAGGGACATGCTCACACACAGCGAGGGAGGGACACGCTCACACACAGCGAGGGAGGGACACACACACACAGCGAGGGAGGGACACGCACACACACAGCGAGGGAGGGACATGCACACACACAGCGAGGGAGGGACACGCACACACACAGCGAGGGAGGCACACGCACACACAGCGAGGGAGGGACACGCACACACACAGCGAGGGAGGGACACGCTTACACACAGCGAGTGAGGGACACGCTCACACACAGCGAGGAAGGGACACACACACACATTGAGGGGGACACGCTTACACACAGCGAGGGAGGGACACGCTTACACACAGCGAGTGAGGGACACGCTTACACACAGCGAGTGAGGGACACGCTCACACACAGCGAGGGAGGGACACGCTTACACACAGCGAGTGAGGGACACGCTCACACACAGCGAGGAAGGGACACACACACACATTGAGGGGGACACGCTTACACACAGCGAGGGAGGGACACGCTTACACACAGCGAGTGAGGGACACGCTCACACACAGCGAGGAAGGGACCCGCTCACACACAGCGAGGGAGGGACACGCTCACACACAGCGAGTGAGGGACACGCTCACACAAAGCGAGGGAGGGACCCGCTCACACACAGCGAGTGAGGGACACGCACACACACAGCGAGGGAGGGACCCGCTCACACACAGCGAGTGAGGGACACGCTCACACACAGCGAGTGAGGGACGTGCACACACACAGCGAGGGAGGGACACACACACACAGTGAGGGGGACACGCACACACACAGCGAGGGAGGGACACGCTTACACACAGCGAGGGAGGGACACGCTCACACACAGCGAGGGAGGGACACGCACACACGCAGCGAGGGAGGGACACGCAAACACACAGCGAGGGAGGGACACACACACACGCAGCGAGTGAGGGACACGCACAAATAGCGAGGGAGGAATACGCACACCCAGCGAGGGAGGGACACGCACACACACAGCGAGTGGGGGACATGCACACACACAGCGAGGGAGGGACACGCTCACACACAGCGAGGGAGGGACACGCACACACACAGCGAGGGAGGGACCCGCTCACACACAGCGAGTGAGGGACGTGCTCCCACAGCGAGGGAGGGACACACACACACACAGCGAGGGAGGGACACACACACACACAGCGAGGGAGGGACGTGCTCCCACAGCGAGGGAGGGACACACACACACACAGCGAGGGAGGGACACACACACACACAGCGAGGGAGGGACACGCACACACACAGCGAGGGAGGGACACACACACACACAGCGAGGGAGGGACACACACACACACAGCGAGGGAGGGACACACACACACACAGCGAGGGAGGGACACGCACACACACAGCGAGGGAGGGACACACACACACACAGCGAGGGAGGGACACGCTCACACACAGCGAGTGGGGGACATGCACACACACAGCGAGGGAGGGACACACACACACACAGCGAGGGAGGGACACGCTCACACACAGCGAGTGGGGGACACGCACACACACAGCGAGGGAGGGACACGCACACACACAGCGAGGGAGGGACACACACACACACAGCGAGGGAGGGACACGCTCACACACAGCGAGTGGGGGACATGCACACACACAGCGAGGGAGGGACACACACACACACAGCGAGGGAGGGACACACACACACACAGTGAGGGAGGGACACGCACACACACAGCGAGGGAGGGACACACACACACAGTGAGGGGGACACGCACACACAAAGCGAGGGAGGGACACGCACACACACAGTGAGGGAGGGACACGCACACACACAGCGAGGGAGGGACACACACACACAGTGAGGGGGACACGCACACACACAGCGAGGGAGGGACACGCACACACACAGTGAGGGAGGGACACGCACACACACAGCGAGGGAGGGACACGCACACACACAGCGAGAGAGGGACACGCTCACACACAGCGAGAGAGGGACACGCTCACACACAGCGAGGGAGGGACACACACACACAGTGAGGGGGAAACGCACACACAGCGAGGGAGGGACACGCTCACACACAGCGAGGGAGGGACACGCACACACGCAGCGAGGGAGGGACACGCAAACACACAGCGAGGGAGGGACACACACACACACAGCGAGGGAGGGACACGCACACACAGCGAGGGAGGGACACGCACAGACACAGCGAGGGAGGGACACGCTCACACACAGCGAGAGAGGGACACGCTCACACACAGCGAGAGAGGGACACGCTCACACACAGCGAGGGAGGGACACACACACACAGTGAGGGGGACACGCACACACAGCGAGGGAGGGACACGCTCACACACAGCGAGGGAGGGACACGCACACACGCAGCGAGGGAGGGACACGCAAACACACAGCGAGGGAGGGACACACACACACACAGCGAGGGAGGGACACGCACACACACAGTGAGGGAGGGACACACACACACAGCGAGGGAGGGACAGACACACACAGCGAGGGAGGGACACGCTTACACAGAGCGAGGGAGGGACACGCTCACACACAGCGAGGGAGGGACACGCACACACACAGCGAGGGAGGGACACACACACACACAGCGAGGGAGGGACACACACACACGCAGCGAGGGAGGGACACCCCTCACACAGCGAGGGAGGGACACGCACACACGCAGCGAGGGAGGGACACGCACACACACAGCGAGGGAGGGAAACGCTCACACACAGCGAGGGAGGGACACGCTCACACACAGCGAGGGAGGGACACGCACACACGCAGCGAGGGAGGGACACGCAAACACACAGCGAGGGAGGGACACACACACACACACAGCGAGGGAGGGACCCGCTCACACACAGCGAGGGAGGGACACACTCACACACAGCGAGTGGGGGACGTGCTCACACACAGCGAGGAAGGGACCCGCTTACACACAGCGAGGGAGGGACACGCTCACACACAGCGAGAGAGGGACACGCTCACACACAGCGAGTGAGGGACACGCTCACACACAGCGAGAAAGGGACCCGCTCACACACAGCGTGGGAGGGATCCGCTCACACACAGCGAGGAGGGACACGCTCACACACAGCGAGTGAGGGACATGCTCACACACAGCGAGGGAGGGACACGCTCACACACAGCGAGGGAGGGACCCGCTCACACACAGCGAGTGAGGGACACGCTCACACACAGCGAGGGAGGGACACGCACACACGCAGCGAGGGAGGGACACGCAAACACACAGCGAGGGAGGGAACACACACACACGCAGCGAGGGAGGGACACGCACAAATAGCGAGGGAGGAATACGCACACACAGCGAGGGAGGGACACGCACACACACAGCGAGTGGGGGACATGCTCACACACAGCGAGGGAGGGACACGCACACACACAGGGAGAGAGGGACATGCTCACTCACAGCGAGGGAGAGACGTGCTCACACACAGCGAGGGAGGGACACACACACACACAGCGAGGGAGGGACACACACACACACAGCGAGGGAGGGACACACACACACAGCGAGGGAGGGACACACACACACAGCGAGGGAGGGACACACACACAGCGAGGGAGGGACACGCAAACACACAGCGAGGGAGGGACACACACACACGCAGCGAGGGAGGGACACGCAAACACACAGCGAGGGAGGGACAAACACACACGCAGCGAGGGAGGGACACGCACAAATAGCGAGGGAGGAATACGCACACACAGCGAGGGAGGGACACACACACACACAGCGAGTGGGAGACATGCACACACACAGCGAGTGGGGGACATGCTCACACACAGCGAGGGAGGGACACACACACACAGTGAGGGAGGGACACGCTCACACACAGCGAGGGAGGGACACGCTCACACACAGCGAGGGAGGGACACGCTCACACAGTGAGGGAGGGACACGCTCACACACAGCGAGGGAGGGACACGCACACACACACAGTGAGGGAGGGACACGCTCACACACAGCGAGGGAGGGACACGCACACACAGTGAGGGAGGGACACGCTCACACACAGCGAGGGAGGGACACGCTCACACACAGCGAGGGAGGGACACGCTCACACAGTGAGGGAGGGACACGCTCACACACAGCGAGGGAGGGACACGCACACACACACAGTGAGGGAGGGACACGCTCACACACAGGGAGGGAGGGACACGCACACACAGTGAGGGAGGGACACGCTCACACACAGCGAGGGAGGGACACGCACACACAGCGAGAGAGGGACACACACACACAGCGAGGGAGGGACACGCACACACACACAGTGAGGGAGGGACACGCTCACACACAGCGAGGGAGGGACACGCACACACACACAGTGAGGGAGGGACACGCTCACACACAGCGAGGGAGGGACACGCACACACAGTGAGGGAGGGACACGCTCACACACAGCGAGGGTGGGACACGCTCACACACAGCGAGGGAGGGACACGCACACACAGCGAGGGAGGGACACGCTCACACACAGCGAGAAAGGGACCCGCTCACACACAGCGAGGGAGGGATCCGCTCACACACAGCGAGGAGGGACACGCTTACACACAGCGAGTGAGGGACATGCTCACACACAGCGAGGGAGGGACACACGCACACACAGCGAGGGAGGGACACACACACACAGCGAGGGAGGGACACACACACACACAGCGAGGGAGGGACCCGCTCACACACAGCGAGTGAGGGACACGCTCACACACAGCGAGAGAGGGACAAACACACACAGCGAGGGAGGGACACGCTCACACACAGCGAGAAAGGGACCCGCTCACACACAGCGAGGGAGGGATCCGCTCACACACAGCGAGGAGGGACACGCTTACACACAGCGAGTGAGGGACATGCTCACACACAGCGAGGGAGGGACACGCTCACACACAGCGAGTGAGGGACATGCTCACACACAGCGAGGGAGGGACACGCTCACACACAGCGAGGGAGGGACCCGCTCACACACAACGAGTGAGGGACACGCTCACACACAGCGAGAGAGGGACAAACACACACGCAGCGAGGGAGGGACACGCTCACACACAGCGAGGGAGGGACACGCTCACACACAGCGAGAGAGTGACAAACACACACGCAGCGAGGGAGGGACATGCTCACACACAGCGAGGGAGGGACACGCTCACACACAGCGAGGGAGGGACACGCACACACGCAGCGAGGGAGGGACACGCTCACACACAGCGAGGGAGGGATATGCACACACACGGCGAGGAAGGGACCCGCTCACACACAGCGAGTGAGGGACACGCTCACACACAGCGAGGGAGGGACCCGCTCACACACAGCGAGGGAGGGACACGCACACACACGGCGAGGAAGGGACCCGCTCACACACAGCGAGGGAGGGACACACACACACACACAGCGTGGAAGGGACCCGCTCACACACAGCGAGTGAGGGACACGCTCACACACAGCGAGGGAGGGACCCGCTCACACACAGCGAGTGAGGGACACGCTCACACACAGCGAGTGAGGGACGTGCACACACACAGCGAGGGAGGGACACACACACACAGTGAGGGGGACACGCACACACAGCGAGGGAGGGACACGCTTACACACAGAGAGGGAGGGACACGCTCACACACAGCGAGTGAGGGACACGCTCACACACAGCGAGGAAGGGACCCGCTCACACACAGCGAGGGAGGGACACGCTTACACACAGCGAGGGAGGGACACGCTCACACACAGCGAGGAAGGGACCCGCTCACACACAGCGAGTGAGGGACACGCTCACACACAGCGAGGGAGGGACACACACACACAGCGAGGGAGGGACACACACACACAGTGAGGGAGGGACACGCTCACACACAGCGAGTGAGGGACACGCTCACACACAGCGAGAGAGGGACACGCTCACACACAGCGAGGAAGGGACCCGCTCACACACAGCGAGGGAGGGACCCGCTCACACACAGCGAGGAAGGGACCCGCTCACACACAGCGAGTGAGGGACACGCTCACACACAGCGGGTGAGGGACACGCTCACACACAGCGAGAGAGGGACACGCACACACGCAGCGAGGGAGGGACACGCTCACACAGCGAGGGAGGGACACGCTCACACACAGCGAGTGAGGGACACGCTCACACACAGCGAGGAAGTGACCCGCTCACACACAGCGAGGGAGGGACACGCTTACACACAGCGAGGGAGGGACACGCTCACACACAGCGAGTGAGGGACACGCTCACACACAGCGAGGGAGGGACCCACTCACACACAGCGAGTGAGGGACACGCTCACACACAGCGAGTGAGGGACGTGCGCACACAGAGCGAGGGAGGGACATGCTCACACACAGCGAGGGAGGGACACGCACACACACAGCGAGGGAGGGACACGCTCACACACAGCGAGAGAGGGACACGCACACACACAGCGAGGGAGGGACACGCTCACACACAGCGAGAGAGGGACACGCACACACACAGCGAGGGAGGGACACACACACACAGCGAGGGAGGGACACACACACACACAGTGAGGGAGGGACACACACACACACAGCCAGGGAGGGACACGCAAACACACAGCGAGGGAGGGACAAACACACACGCAGCGAGGGAGGGACACACACACACAGCGAGTGGGGGACATGCACACACACAGCGAGGGCGGGACACGCTCACACACACAGCGAGGGAGGGACACACACACACACACAGCGAGGGAGGGACACGCACACACAGCGAGAGAGGGACACGCACACACACACAGCGAGGGAGGGACACACACACACACACAGCGAGGGAGGGACACACACACACACAGCGAGGGAGGGACACGCACACACACAGCGAGAGAGGGACACGCTCACACACACAGCGAGGGAGGGACACACACACACAGTGAGGGAGGGACACACACACACACAGCGAGGGAGGGACACACACACACAGCGAGGGAGGGACACGCACACACACAGCGAGGGAGGGACACACACAGCGAGGGAGGGACACACACACACAGTGAGGGAGGGACACACACACACACAGCGAGGGAGGGACACACACACACACAGCGAGGGAGGGACACACACACACACAGCGAAGGAGGGACACACACACACAGCGAGGGAGGGACACACACACACACAGCGAGGGAGGGACACACACACACACAGCGAGGGAGGGACACACACACACAGCGAGGGAGGGACACACACACACACAGCGAGGGAGGGACACACACACACACAGCGAGAGAGGGACACACTCACACACAGCGAGGGAGGGACACGCACACACACAGCGAGAGAGGGACACGCTCACACACACAGCGAGGGAGGGACACGCACACACACAGCGAGAGAGGGACACGCTCACACACACAGCGAGGGAGGGACACACACACACAGTGAGGGAGGGACACACACACACACAGTGAGGGAGGGACACACACACACACAGCGAGGGAGGGACACGCACACACACAGCGAGAGAGGGACACGCTCACACACACAGCGAGGGAGGGACACACACACACAGTGAGGGAGGGACACACACACACACAGCGAGGGAGGGACACACACACACAGTGAGGGAGGGACACACACACACACAGCGAGGGAGGGACACACACACACACAACGAGGGAGGGACACACACACACAGCGAGGGAGGGACACGCACACACACAGTGAGGGAGGGACACACACACACACAGCGAGGGAGGGACACACACACACACAGCGAGGGAGGGACACACACACACAGCAAGGGAGGGACACACACACACACAGCGAGGGAGGGACACGCACACACACAGCGAGAGAGGGACACGCTCACACACACAGCGAGGGAGGGACACACACACACAGCGAGGGAGGGACACACACACACACAGCGAGGGAGGGACACGCACACACACAGCGAGAGAGGGACACGCTCACACACAGTGAGGGAGGGACACGCACACACACAGCGAGGGAGGGACACACACACACACAGTGAGGGAGGGACACGCTCACACACAGCGAGTGAGGGACACGCTCACACACAGCGAGTGAGGGACGTGCACACACACAGCGAGGGAGGGACACGCTCACACACAGCGAGGGAGGGACATGCTCACACACAGCGAGGGAGGGACACGCTCACACACAGCGAGTGAGGGACGTGCACACACACAGCGAGGGAGGGACACGCTCACACAGCGAGAGAGGGACACACACACACAGCGAGGGAGGGACACACACACACACAGCGAGAGAAGGACACGCTCACACACAGCGAGTGAGGGACACGCACACACACAGCGAGGGAGGGACACGCTCACACAGCGAGAGAGGGACACACACACACACAGCGAGGGAGGGACACGCTCACACACAGCGAGTGAGGGACACGCACACACACAGCGAGGGAGGGACACGCTCACACAGCGAGAGAGGGACACGCTCACACACAGTGAGGGAGGGACACGCTCACACACAGCGAGTGAGGGACGTGCACACACACAGCGAGGGAGGGACACGCTCACACAGCGAGAGAGGGACACGCACACACACAGCGAGGGAGGGACACGCACACACACAGCGAGAGAGGGACACGCACACACACAGCGAGGGAGGGACACGCACACACACAGCGAGAGAGGGACACGCTCACACACAGCGAGGGAGGGACACACACACACAGTGAGGGAGGGACACACTCACACACAGCGAGTGAGGGACGTGCACACACACAGCGAGGGAGGGACACGCTCACACAACGAGAGAGGGACACGCTCACACACAGTGAGGGAGGGACACGCTCACACACAGCGAGTGAGGGATGTGCACACACACAGCGAGGGAGGGACACGCTCACACAGCGAGAGAGGGACACACACACACACAGCGAGGGAGGGACACACACACACAGCGAGGGAGGGACACACACACACACAGCGAGAGAGGGACACGCTCACACACAGTGAGGGAGGGACACGCACACACACAGCGAGGGAGGGACACACACACACACAGTGAGGGAGGGACACGCTCACACACAGCGAGTGAGGGACACGCTCACACACAGCGAGTGAGGGACGTGCACACACACAGCGAGGGAGGGACACGCTCACACACAGCGAGGGAGGGACATGCTCACACACAGCGAGGGAGGGACACGCTCACACACAGCGAGTGAGGGACGTGCACACACACAGCGAGGGAGGGACACGCTCACACAGCGAGAGAGGGACACACACACACAGCGAGGGAGGGACACACACACACACAGCGAGAGAGGGACACGCTCACACACAGCGAGTGAGGGACACGCACACACACAGCGAGGGAGGGACACGCTCACACAGCGAGAGAGGGACACACACACACACAGCGAGGGAGGGACACGCTCACACACAGCGAGTGAGGGACACGCACACACACAGCGAGGGAGGGACACGCTCACACAGCGAGAGAGGGACACGCTCACACACAGTGAGGGAGGGACACGCTCACACACAGCGAGTGAGGGACGTGCACACACACAGCGAGGGAGGGACACGCTCACACAGCGAGAGAGGGACACGCACACACACAGCGAGGGAGGGACACGCACACACACAGCGAGAGAGGGACACGCACACACACAGCGAGGGAGGGACACGCACACACACAGCGAGAGAGGGACACGCTCACACACAGCGAGGGAGGGACACACACACACAGTGAGGGAGGGACACACTCACACACAGCGAGTGAGGGACGTGCACACACACAGCGAGGGAGGGACACGCTCACACAACGAGAGAGGGACACGCTCACACACAGTGAGGGAGGGACACGCTCACACACAGCGAGTGAGGGATGTGCACACACACAGCGAGGGAGGGACACGCTCACACAGCGAGAGAGGGACACACACACACACAGCGAGGGAGGGACACACACACACAGCGAGGGAGGGACACGCACACACACAGCGAGAGAGGGACACGCACACACACAGCGAGGGAGGGACACGCACACACACAGCGAGGGAGGGACACGCTCACACAGCGAGAGAGGGACACGCTCACACACAGCGAGGGAGGGACACACACACACAGCGAGGGAGGGACACGCTCACACACAGCGAGGGAGGGACACGCACACACACAGCGAGTGAGGGACGTGCTCACACACAGCGAGGGAGGGACACGCTCACACACAGCGAGGGAGGGACACGCTCACACACAGCGAGGGAGGGACACGCACACACACAGCGAGTGAGGGACGTGCACACACACAGCGAGGGAGGGACACGCTCACACAGCGAGAGAGGGACACGCACACACACAGCGAGAGAGGGACACGCTCACACACAGCGAGGGAGGGACACACACACACAGCGAGGGAGGGACACGCATACACACAGCGAGTGAGGGACACGCTCACACACAGCGAGTGAGGGACGTGCACACACACAGCGAGTGAGGGACACGCACACACACAGCGAGGGAGGGACACGCTCACACACAGCGAGGGAGGGACACGCACTCACACAGCGAGGGAGGGACACGCTCACACACAGCGAGTGAGGGACGTGCACACACACAGCGAGTGAGGGACACGCTCACACACAGCGAGTGAGGGACGTGCACACACACAGCGAGGGAGGGACACGCACAAACACAGCGAGGGAGGGACACGCTCACACACAGCGAGAGAGGGACACGCACACACACAGAGAGAGAGGGACACGCTCACACACAGCGAGTGAGGGACGTGCACACACACAGCGAGTGAGGGACACGCTCACACACAGCGAGTGAGGGACGTGCACACACACAGCGAGGGAGGGACACGCACACACACAGCGAGGGAGGGACACGCTCACACACAGCGAGAGAGGGACACGCACACACACAGCGAGGGAGGGATACGCTCACACACAGCGAGGAGGGACACGCTTACACACAGCGAGTGAGGGACATGCTCACACACAGCGAGGGAGGGACACGCTCACACACAGCGAGGGATGGACACGCTCACACACAGCGAGTGAGGGACACGCTCACACAAAGCGAGGGAGGGACCCGCTCACACACAGCGAGTGAGGGACACGCACACACACAGCGAGGGAGGGACCCGCTCACACACAGCGAGTGAGGGACACGCTCACACACAGCGAGTGAGGGACGTGCACACACACAGCGAGGGAGGGACACACACACACAGTGAGGGGGACACGCACACACACAGCGAGGGAGGGACACGCTTACACACAGCGAGGGAGGGACACGCTCACACACAGCGAGGGAGGGACACGCACACACGCAGCGAGGGAGGGACACGCAAACACACAGCGAGGGAGGGACACACACACACGCAGCGAGGGAGGGACACGCACAAATAGCGAGAGAGGAATACGCACACACAGCGAGGGAGGGACACGCACACACACAGCGAGTGGGGGACATGCTCACACACAGCGAGGGAGGGACACGCACACACACAGGGAGAGAGGGACATGCTCACTCACAGCGAGGGAGAGACGTGCTCACACACAGCGAGGGAGGGACACACACACACACAGCGAGGGAGGGACACACACACACAGCGAGGGAGGGACACGCACACACAGCGAGGGAGGGACACACACACACAGCGAGGGAGGGACACACACACAGCGAGGGAGGGACACGCAAACACACAGCGAGGGAGGGACACACACACACGCAGCGAGGGAGGGACACGCAAACACACAGCGAGGGAGGGACAAACACACACAGCGAGGGAGGGACACGCAAACACACAGCGAGGGAGGGACACACACACACACAGCGAGGGAGGGACACGCTCACACACAGCGAGGGAGGGACACACACACACAGTGAGGGAGGGACACACACACACACAGTGAGGGAGGGACACACACACACACAGCGAGGGAGGGACACGCACACACACAGCGAGAGAGGGACACGCTCACACACACAGCGAGGGAGGGACACACACACACAGTGAGGGAGGGACACACACACACACAGTGAGGGAGGGACACACACACACACAGCGAGGGAGGGACACGCACACACACAGCGAGGGAGGGACACACACACACAGTGAGGGAGGGACACACACACACACAGCGAGGGAGGGACACACACACACACAGCGAGGGAGGGACACACACACACAGCGAGGGAGGGACACACACACACACAGCGAGGGAGGGACACGCACACACACAGCGAGAGAGGGACACGCTCACACACACAGCGAGGGAGGGACACACACACACAGCGAGGGAGGGACACACACACACGCAGCGAGGGAGGGACACGCACACACACAGCGAGAGAGGGACACGCTCACACACAGTGAGGGAGGGACACGCACACACACAGCGAGGGAGGGACACACACACACACAGCGAGGGAGGGACACACACACACAGTGAGGGAGGGACACACACACACACAGCGAGGGAGGGACACACACACACACAGTGAGGGAGGGACACGCTCACACACAGCGAGTGAGGGACACGCTCACACACAGCGAGGGAGGGACATGCTCACACACAGCGAGGGAGGGACACGCTCACACACAGCGAGTGAGGGACGTGCACACACACAGCGAGGGAGGGACACGCTCACACAGCGAGAGAGGGACACACACACACAGCGAGGGAGGGACACACACACACACAGCGAGAGAGGGACACGCTCACACACAGCGAGTGAGGGACACGCACACACACAGCGAGGGAGGGACACGCTCACACAGCGAGAGAGGGACACACACACACACAGTGAGGGAGGGACACGCTCACACACAGCGAGTGAGGGACGTGCACACACACAGCGAGGGAGGGACACGCTCACACAGCGAGAGAGGGACACGCACACACACAGCGAGGGAGGGACACGCTCACACAGCGAGAGAGGGACACACACACACACAGCGAGGGAGGGACACACACACACACAGCGAGAGAGGGACACGCTCACACACAGCGAGGGAGGGACACACACACACAGTGAGGGAGGGACACGCTCACACACAGCGAGTGAGGGACGTGCACACACACAGCGAGGGAGGGACACGCTCACACAGCGAGAGAGGGACACACACACACACAGCGAGGGAGGGACACACACACACAGCGAGGGAGGGACACGCACACACACAGCGAGAGAGGGACACGCACACACACAGCGAGGGAGGGACACGCACACACACAGCGAGGGAGGGACACGCTCACACAGCGAGAGAGGGACACGCTCACACACAGCGAGGGAGGGACACACACACACAGCGAGGGAGGGACACGCTCACACACAGCGAGGGAGGGACACGCACACACACAGCGAGTGAGGGACGTGCTCACACACAGCGAGGGAGGGACACGCTCACACACAGCGAGGGAGGGACACGCTCACACACAGCGAGGGAGGGACACGCACACACACAGCGAGTGAGGGACGTGCACACACACAGCGAGGGAGGGACACGCTCACACAGCGAGAGAGGGACACGCACACACACAGCGAGAGAGGGACACGCTCACACACAGCGAGGGAGGGACACACACACACAGCGAGGGAGGGACACGCACACACACAGCGATTGAGGGACACGCTCACACACAGCGAGGAAGGGACCCGCACACACACAGCGAGGGAGGGACACGCACACACACAGCGAGGGAGGGACACGCTCACACACAGCGAGTGAGGGACGTGCACACACACAGCGAGTGAGGGACACGCTCACACACAGCGAGTGAGGGACGTGCACACACACAGCGAGGGAGGGACACGCACAAACACAGCGAGGGAGGGACACGCTCACACACAGCGAGAGAGGGACACGCACACACACAGAGAGAGAGGGACACGCTCACACACAGCGAGTGAGGGACGTGCACACACACAGCGAGTGAGGGACACGCTCACACACAGCGAGTGAGGGACGTGCACACACACAGCGAGGGAGGGACACGCACAAACACAGCGAGGGAGGGACACGCTCACACACAGCGAGAGAGGGACACGCACACACACAGAGAGAGAGGGACACGCTCACACACAGCGAGTGAGGGACGTGCACACACACAGCGAGTGAGGGACACGCTCACACACAGCGAGTGAGGGACGTGCACACACACAGCGAGGGAGGGACACGCACAAACACAGCGAGGGAGGGACACGCTCACACACAGCGAGAGAGGGACACGCACACACACAGAGAGAGAGGGATACGCTCACACACAGCGAGTGAGGGACGTGCACACACACAGCGAGTGAGGGACACGCTCACACACAGCGAGTGAGGGACGTGCACACACACAGCGAGGGAGGGACACGCGCACACACAGCGAGGGAGGGACACGCTCACACACAGCGAGAGAGGGACACGCACACACACAGCGAGGGAGGGATACGCTCACACACAGCGAGGAGGGACACGCTTACACACAGCGAGTGAGGGACGTGCACACACACAGCGAGTGAGGGACACGCTCACACACAGCGAGTGAGGGACGTGCACACACACAGCGAGGGAGGGACACGCACACACACAGCGAGGGAGGGACACGCTCACACACAGCGAGAGAGGGACACGCACACACACAGCGAGGGAGGGACACGCACACACACAGCGAGGGAGGGACACGCTCACACAGCGAGAGAGGGACACGCTCACACACAGCGAGGGAGGGACACACACACACAGCGAGGGAGGGACACGCTCACACACAGCGAGGGAGGGACACGCACACACACAGCGAGTGAGGGATGTGCTCACACACAGCGAGGGAGGGACACGCTCACACACAGCGAGGGAGGGACACGCTCACACACAGCGAGGGAGGGACACGCACACACACAGCGAGTGAGGGACGTGCACACACACAGCGAGGGAGGGACACGCTCACACAGCGAGAGAGGGACACGCACACACACAGCGAGAGAGGGACACGCTCACACACAGCGAGGGAGGGACACACACACACAGCGAGGGAGGGACACGCACACACACAGCGATTGAGGGACACGCTCACACACAGCGAGGAAGGGACCCGCACACACACAGCGAGGGAGGGACACGCACACACACAGCGAGGGAGGGACACGCTCACACACAGCGAGTGAGGGACGTGCACACACACAGCGAGTGAGGGACACGCTCACACACAGCGAGTGAGGGACGTGCACACACACAGCGAGGGAGGGACACGCACAAACACAGCGAGGGAGGGACACGCTCACACACAGCGAGAGAGGGACACGCACACACACAGAGAGAGAGGGACACGCTCACACACAGCGAGTGAGGGACGTGCACACACACAGCGAGTGAGGGACACGCTCACACACAGCGAGTGAGGGACGTGCACACACACAGCGAGGGAGGGACACGCACAAACACAGCGAGGGAGGGACACGCTCACACACAGCGAGAGAGGGACACGCACACACACAGAGAGAGAGGGACACGCTCACACACAGCGAGTGAGGGACGTGCACACACACAGCGAGTGAGGGACACGCTCACACACAGCGAGTGAGGGACGTGCACACACACAGCGAGGGAGGGACACGCACAAACACAGCGAGGGAGGGACACGCTCACACACAGCGAGAGAGGGACACGCACACACACACAGTGAGGGAGGGACACGCTCACACACAGCGAGTGAGGGACGTGCACACACACAGCGAGTGAGGGACACGCTCACACACAGCGAGTGAGGGACGTGCACACACACAGCGAGGGAGGGACACGCACACACACAGCGAGGGAGGGACACGCTCACACACAGCGAGAGAGGGACACGCACACACACAGCGAGGGAGGGATACGCTCACACACAGCGAGGAGGGACACGCTTACACACAGCGAGTGAGGGACGTGCACACACACAGCGAGTGAGGGACACGCTCACACACAGCGAGTGAGGGACGTGCACACACACAGCGAGGGAGGGACACGCACACACACAGCGAGGGAGGGACACGCTCACACACAGCGAGAGAGGGACACGCACACACACAGCGAGGGAGGGACACGCACACACACAGCGAGGGAGGGACACGCTCACACAGCGAGAGAGGGACACGCTCACACACAGCGAGGGAGGGACACACACACACAGCGAGGGAGGGACACGCTCACACACAGCGAGGGAGGGACACGCACACACACAGCGAGTGAGGGACGTGCTCACACACAGCGAGGGAGGGACACGCTCACACACAGCGAGGGAGGGACACGCTCACACACAGCGAGGGAGGGACACGCACACACACAGCGAGTGAGGGACGTGCACACACACAGCGAGGGAGGGACACGCTCACACAGCGAGAGAGGGACACGCACACACACAGCGAGAGAGGGACACGCTCACACACAGCGAGGGAGGGACACACACACACAGCGAGGGAGGGACACGCACACACACAGCGATTGAGGGACACGCTCACACACAGCGAGGAAGGGACCCGCACACACACAGCGAGGGAGGGACACGCACACACACAGCGAGGGAGGGACACGCTCACACACAGCGAGTGAGGGACGTGCACACACACAGCGAGTGAGGGACACGCTCACACACAGCGAGTGAGGGACGTGCACACACACAGCGAGGGAGGGACACGCACAAACACAGCGAGGGAGGGACACGCTCACACACAGCGAGAGAGGGACACGCACACACACAGAGAGAGAGGGACACGCTCACACACAGCGAGTGAGGGACGTGCACACACACAGCGAGTGAGGGACACGCTCACACACAGCGAGTGAGGGACGTGCACACACACAGCGAGGGAGGGACACGCACAAACACAGCGAGGGAGGGACACGCTCACACACAGCGAGAGAGGGACACGCACACACACAGAGAGAGAGGGACACGCTCACACACAGCGAGTGAGGGACGTGCACACACACAGCGAGTGAGGGACACGCTCACACACAGCGAGTGAGGGACGTGCACACACACAGCGAGGGAGGGAAACGCACACACACAGCGAGGGAGGGACACGCTCACACACAGCGAGAGAGGGACACGCACACACACAGCGAGGGAGGGATACGCTCACACACAGCGAGGAGGGACACGCTTACACACAGCGAGTGAGGGACATGCTCACACACAGCGAGGGAGGGACACGCTCACACACAGCGAGGGATGGACACGCTCACACACAGCGAGTGAGGGACACGCTCACACAAAGTGAGGGAGGGACCCGCTCACACACAGCGAGTGAGGGACACGCACACACACAGCGAGGGAGGGACCCGCTCACACACAGCGAGTGAGGGACACGCTCACACACAGCGAGTGAGGGACGTGCACACACACAGCGAGGGAGGGACACACACACACAGTGAGGGGGACACGCACACACACAGCGAGGGAGGGACACGCTTACACACAGCGAGGGAGGGACACGCTCACACACAGCGAGGGAGGGACACGCACACACGCAGCGAGGGAGGGACACGCAAACACACAGCGAGGGAGGGACACACACACACGCAGCGAGGGAGGGACACGCACAAATAGCGAGGGAGGAATACGCACACACAGCGAGGGAGGGACACGCACACACACAGCGAGTGGGGGACATGCTCACACACAGCGAGGGAGGGACACGCACACACACAGCGAGGGAGGGACACACACACACAGCGAGGGAGGGACACGCACACACAGCGAGGGAGGGACACACACACACAGCGAGGGAGGGACATACACACAGCGAGGGAGGGACACGCAAACACACAGCGAGGGAGGGACACACACACACGCAGCGAGGGAGGGACACGCAAACACACAGCGAGGGAGGGACAAACACACACAGCGAGGGAGGGACACGCAAACACACAGCGAGGGAGGGACACACACACACACAGCGAGGGAGGGACACACACACAGCGAGGGAGGGACACACACACACACAGCGAGGGAGGGACACACACACAGCGAGGGAGGGACACGCAAACACACAGCGAGGGAGGGACACACACACACGCAGCGAGAGAGGGACACGCAAACACACAGCGAGGGAGGGACAAACACACACGCAGCGAGGGAGGGACACGCACAAATAGCGAGGGAGGAATACGCACACACAGCGAGGGAGGGACACGCTCACACACAGCGAGGGAGGGACACGCTCACACACAGCGAGGGAGGGACACGCTCACACAGTGAGGGAGGGACACGCTCACACACAGCGAGGGAGAGACACGCTCACACAGCGAGGGAGGGACACGCACACACACAGCGAGTGGGGGACATGCACAAATAGCGAGGGAGGAATACGCACACACACAGCGAGGGAGGGATCCGCTCACACACAGCGAGTGAGGGACATGCTCACACACAGCGAGGGAGGGACACGCTCACACACAGCGAGGGAGGGACCCGCTCACACACAGCGAGTGAGGGACACGCTCACACACAGCGAGAGAGGGACACGCACACACGCAGCGAGGGAGGGACACGCTCACACACAGCGAGGGAGGGACACGCTCACACACAGCGAGGGAGGGACCCGCTCACACACAGCGAGTGAGGGACACGCTCACACACAGCGAGAGAGGGACACGCACACACACAGCGAGGGAGGGTTACGCTCACACACAGCGAGGGAGGGACACGCACACACACGGCGAGGAAGGGACCCGCTCACACACAGCGAGGGAGGGACACACACACACACACAGCGTGGAAGGGACCCGCTCACACACAGCGAGTGAGGGACACGCTCACACACAGCGAGGGAGGGACCCGCTCACACACAGCGAGTGAGGGACACGCTCACACACAGCGAGTGAGGGACGTGCACACACACAGCGAGGGAGGGACACACACACACAGTGAGGGGGACACGCACACACAGAGAGGGAGGGACACGCTCACACACAGCGAGTGAGGGACAAGCTCACACACAGCGAGGAAGGGACCCGCTCACACACAGCGAGGGAGGGACACGCTTACACACAGCGAGGGAGGGACACGCTCACACACAGCGAGGAAGGGACCCGCTCACACACAGCGAGTGAGGGACACGCTCACACACAGCGAGGGAGGGACACACACACACAGCGAGGGAGGGACACACACACACATTGAGGGAGGGACACGCTCACACACAGCGAGTGAGGGACACGCTCACACACAGCGAGAGAGGGACACGCTCACACACAGCGAGGAAGGGACCCGCTCACACACAGCGAGGGAGGGACCCGCTCACACACAGCGAGGAAGGGACCCGCTCACACACAGCGAGTGAGGGACACGCTCACACACAGCGAGGGAGGGACCCGCTCACACACAGCGAGTGAGGGACACGCTCACACACAGCGAGAGAGGGACACGCACACACGCAGCGAGGGAGGGACACGCTCACACACAGCGAGGGAGGGACACGCTCACACACAGCGAGTGAGGGACACGCTCACACACAGCGAGGAAGTGACCCGCTCACACACAGCGAGGGAGGGACACGCTTACACACAGCGAGGGAGGGACACGCTCACACACAGCGAGTGAGGGACACGCTCACACACAGCGAGGGAGGGACCCGCTCACACACAGCGAGTGAGGGACACGCTCACACACAGCGAGTGAGGGACGTGCGCACACAGAGCGAGGGAGGGACACGCACACACACAGCGAGGGAGGGACACGCTCACACACAGCGAGAGAGGGACACGCACACACACACAGCGAGGGAGGGACACGCTCACACACAGCGAGAGAGGGACACGCACACACACAGCCAGGGAGGGACACACACACACAGCGAGGGAGGGACACACCCACACACAGTGAGGGAGGGACACACGCACACACAGCCAGGGAGGGACACGCAAACACACAGCGAGGGAGGGACAAACACACACAGCGAGGAAGGGACCCGCTCACACACAGCGAGGAAGGGACCCGCTCACACACAGCGAGGAAGGGACCCGCTCACACACAGCGAGTGAGGGACACGCTCACACACAGCGAGGGAGGGACACGCTCACACACAGCGAGGGAGGGACCCGCTCACACACAGCGAGTGAGGGACACGCTCACACACAGCGAGTGAGGGACACGCTCACACAAAGCGAGGGAGGGACACGCACACACACAGCGAGGGAGGGACCCGCTCACACACAGCGAGTGAGGGACACGCTCACACACAGCGAGTGAGGGACGTGCACACACACAGCGAGGGAGGGACACACACACACAGTGAGGGGGACACGCACACACACAGCGAGGGAGGGACACGCTTACACACAGCGAGGGAGGGACACGCTCACACACAGCGAGGGAGGGACACGCACACACGCAGCGAGGGAGGGACACGCAAACACACAGCGAGGGAGGGACACACACACACGCAGCGAGGGAGGGACACGCACAAATAGCGAGGGAGGAATACGCACACACAGCGAGGGAGGGACACGCACACACACAGCGAGTGGGGGACATGCTCACACACAGCGAGGGAGGGACACGCACACACACAGGGAGAGAGGGACACGCTCACACACAGCGAGGGAGGGACACGCTCACACACAGCGAGGGAGGGACACACACACACACAGCGAGGGAGGGACACACACACACAGCGAGGGAGGGACACGCACACACAGCGAGGGAGGGACACACACACACAGCGAGGGAGGGACACACACACAGCGAGGGAGGGACACGCAAACACACAGCGAGGGAGGGACACACACACACGCAGCGAGGGAGGGACACGCAAACACACAGCGAGGGAGGGACAAACACACACAGCGAGGGAGGGACACGCAAACACACAGCGAGGGAGGGACACACACACACACAGCGAGGGAGGGACACACACACAGCGAGGGAGGGACACACACACACACAGCGAGGGAGGGACACACACACAGCGAGGGAGGGACACGCAAACACACAGCGAGGGAGGGACAAACACACACGCAGCGAGGGAGGGACACGCGCAAATAGCGAGGGAGGAATACGCACACACAGCGAGGGAGGGACACGCTCACACACAGCGAGGGAGGGACACGCTCACACAGTGAGGGAGGGACACGCTCACACACAGCGAGGGAGGGACCCGCTCACACACAGCGAGTGGGGGACATGCACAAATAGCGAGGGAGGAATACGCACACACAGCGTGGGAGGGACACACACACACAGCGAGGGAGGGATCCGCTCACACACAGCGAGGAGGGACACGCTTACACACAGCGAGTGAGGGACATGCTCACACACAGCGAGGGAGGGACACGCTCACACACAGCGAGGGAGGGACCCGCTCACACACAGCGAGTGAGGGACACGCTCACACACAGCGAGAGAGGGACACGCACACACGCAGCGAGGGAGGGACACGCTCACACACAGCGAGGGAGGGACACGCACACACACAGCGAGGGAGGGACCCGCTCACACACAGCGAGGGAGGGACACGCACACACACGGCGAGGAAGGGACCCGCTCACACACAGCGAGTGAGGGACACGCTCACACACAGCGAGGGAGGGACCCGCTCACACACAGCGAGGGAGGGACACACACACACACACAGCGTGGAAGGGACCCGCTCACACACAGCGAGTGAGGGACACGCTCACACACAGCGAGGGAGGGACCCGCTCACACACAGCGAGGGAGGGACACACACACACAGTGAGGGGGACACGCACACACAGCGAGGGAGGGACACGCTTACACACAGAGAGGGAGGGACACGCTCACACACAGCGAGTGAGGGACACGCTCACACACAGCGAGGAAGGGACCCGCTCACACACAGCGAGGGAGGGACACACACACACAGTGAGGGGGACACGCACACACAGCGAGGGAGGGACACGCTTACACACAGCGAGGGAGGGACACGCTCACACACAGCGAGGAAGGGACCCGCTCACACACAGCGAGTGAGGGACACGCTCACACACAGCGAGGGAGGGACACACACACACAGTGAGGGGGACACGCACACACAGCGAGGGAGGGACACGCTTACACACAGCGAGGGAGGGACACGCTCACACACAGCGAGGAAGGGACCCGCTCACACACAGCGAGTGAGGGACACGCTCACACACAGCGAGAGAGGGACACGCTCACACACAGCGAGGAAGGGACCCGCTCACACACAGCGAGGGAGGGACCCGCTCACACACAGCGAGGAAGGGACCCGCTCACACACAGCGAGTGAGGGACACGCTCACACACAGCGAGGGAGGGACCCGCTCACACACAGCGAGTGAGGGACACGCTCACACACAGCGAGAGAGGGACACGCACACACGCAGCGAGGGAGGGACACGCTCACACACAGCGAGGGAGGGACACGCTCACACACAGCGAGTGAGGGACACGCTCACACACAGCGAGGAAGTGACCCGCTCACACACTGCGAGGGAGGGACACGCTTACACACAGCGAGGGAGGGACACGCTCACACACAGCGAGTGAGGGACACGCTCACACACAGCGAGGGAGGGACCCGCTCACACACAGCGAGTGAGGGACACGCTCACACACAGCGAGTGAGGGACGTGCGCACACAGAGCGAGGGAGGGACACGCACACACACAGCGAGGGAGGGACACGCTCACACACAGCGAGAGAGGGACACGCACACACACACAGCGAGGGAGGGACACGCTCACACACAGCGAGAGAGGGACACGCACACACACAGCCAGGGAGGGACACACACACACAGCGAGGGAGGGACACACACACACACAGTGAGGGAGGGACACACACACACACAGCCAGGGAGGGACACGCAAACACACAGCGAGGGAGGGACAAACACACACAGCGAGGAAGGGACCCGCTCACACACAGCGAGGAAGGGACCCGTTCACACACAGCGAGGAAGGGACCCGCTCACACACAGCGAGGAAGGGACCCGCTCACACACAGCGAGTGAGGGACACGCTCACACACAGCGAGGGAGGGACCCGCTCACACACAGCGAGTGAGGGACACGCTCACACACAGCGAGAGAGGGACAGGCACACACGCAGCGAGGGAGGGACACGCTCACACACAGCGAGGGAGGGACACGCTCACACACAGCGAGTGAGGGACACGCTCACACACAGCGAGGAAGTGACCCGCTCACACACAGCGAGGGAGGGACACGCTTACACACAGCGAGGGAGGGACACGCTCACACACAGAGAGTGAGGGACACGCTCACACACAGCGAGGGAGGGACCCGCTCACACACAGCGAGTGAGGGACACGCTCACACACAGCGAGTGAGGGACGTGCGCACACAGAGCGAGGGAGGGACACGCACACACACAGCGAGGGAGGGACACGCTCACACACAGCGAGAGAGGGACACGCACACACACACAGCGAGGGAGGGACACGCTCACACACAGCGAGAGAGGGACACGCACACACACAGCCAGGGAGGGACACACACACACAGCGAGGGAGGGACACACACACACACAGTGAGGGAGGGACACACACACACACAGCCAGGGAGGGACACACACACACAGCGAGGGAGGGACAAACACACACAGCGAGGAAGGGACCCGCTCACACACAGCGAGGAAGGGACCCGCTCACACACAGCGAGGGAGGGACACGCTTACACACAGCGAGGAAGGGACCCGCTCACACACAGCGAGGGAGGGACACGCTTACACACAGCGAGTGAGGGACACGCTCACACAAAGCGAGGGAGGGACCCGCTCACACACAGCGAGTGAGGGACACGCACACACACAGCGAGGGAGGGACCCGCTCACACACAGCGAGTGAGGGACACGCTCAAACACAGCGAGTGAGGGATGTGCACACACACAGCGAGGGAGGGACACACACACACAGTGAGGGGGACACGCACACACACAGCGAGGGAGGGACACGCTTACACACAGCGAGGGAGGGACACGCTCACACACAGCGAGGGAGGGACACGCACACACGCAGCGAGGGAGGGACACGCAAACACACAGCGAGGGAGGGACACACACACACGCAGCGAGGGAGGGACACGCACAAATAGCGAGGGAGGAATACGCACACACAGCGAGGGAGGGACACACACACACAGTGAGGGAGGGACATGCACACACACAGCGAGGGCGGGACACGCTCACACACACAGCGAGGGAGGGACACACACACACACAGCGAGGGAGGGACACACACACACAGTGAGGGAGGGACACGCTCACACACAGCGAGGGAGGGACACACACACACAGTGAGGGAGGGACACGCTCACACACAGCGAGTGAGGGACGTGCACACACACAGTGAGGGAGGGACACGCTCACACACAGCGAGGGAGGGACACGCTCACACACAGCGAGTGAGGGACGTGCACACACACAGCGAGGGAGGGACACGCTCACACAGCGAGAGAGGGACACACACACACAGCGAGGGAGGGACACGCTCACACAGCGAGAGAGGGACACACACACACTCAGCGAGGGAGGGACACACACACACACAGCGAGAGAGGGACACGCTCACACACAGCGAGTGAGGGACACGCACACACACAGCGAGGGAGGGACACGCTCACACAGCGAGAGAGGGACACACACACACACAGCGAGGGAGGGACACGCTCACACACAGCGAGTGAGGGACACGCACACACACAGCGAGGGAGGGACACGCTCACACAGCGAGAGAGGGACACGCTCACACACAGTGAGGGAGGGACACGCTCACACACAGCGAGTGAGGGACGTGCACACACACAGCGAGGGAGGGACCCGCTCACACACAGCGAGTGAGGGACACGCTCACACACAGCGAGTGAGGGACGTGCACACACACAGCGAGGGAGGGACACACACACACAGTGAGGGGGACACGCACACACACAGCGAGGGAGGGACACGCTTACACACAGCGAGGGAGGGACACGCTCACACACAGCGAGGGAGGGACACGCACACACGCAGCGAGGGAGGGACACGCAAACACACAGCGAGGGAGGGACACACACACACGCAGCGAGGGAGGGACACGCACAAATAGCGAGGGAGGAATACGCACACACAGCGAGGGAGGGACACGCACACACACAGCGAGTGGGGGACATGCTCACACACAGCGAGGGAGGGACACGCACACACACAGTGAGGGAGGGACACACACACACACAGCGAGGGAGGGACACACACACACACAGCGAGGGAGGGACACACACACACGCAGCGAGGGAGGGACACGCTCACACACAGCGAGGGAGGAACACGCTCACACACAGCGAGGGAGGGACCCGCTCACACACAGCGAGTGAGGGACACGCTCACACACAGCGAGGGAGGGACCCGCTCACACACAGCGAGTGAGGGACACGCTCACACACAGCGAGAGAGGGACACGCACACACGCAGCGAGGGAGGGACACGCTCACACACAGCGAGGGAGGGACACGCACACACACGGCGAGGAAGGGACCCGCTCACACACAGCGAGTGAGGGACACGCTCACACACTGCGAGGGAGGGACCCGCTCACACACAGCGAGGGAGGGACACACACACACACACAGCGTGGAAGGGACCCGCTCACACACAGCGAGTGAGGGACACGCTCACACACAGCGAGGGAGGGACCCGCTCACACACAGCGAGTGAGGGACACGCTCACACACAGCGAGTGAGGGACGTGCACACACACAGCGAGGGAGGGACACACTCACACACAGCGAGTGAGGGACCCGCTCACACACAGCGAGTGAGGGACACGCTCACACACAGCGAGGGAGGGACCCGCTCACACACAGCGAGTGAGGGACACGCTCACACACAGCGAGTGAGGGACGTGCACACACACAGCGAGGGAGGGACACACACACACAGTGAGGGGGACACGCACACACAGCGAGGGAGGGACACGCTTACACACAGAGAGGGAGGGACACGCTCACACACAGCGAGTGAGGGACACGCTCACACACAGCGAGGAAGGGACCCGCTCACACACAGCGATGGAGGGACACGCTTACACACAGCGAGGGAGGGACACGCTCACACACAGCGAGGAAGGGACCCGCTCACACACAGCGAGTGAGGGACACGCTCACACACAGCGAGGGAGGGACACACACACACAGCGAGGGAGGGACACACACACACAGTGAGGGAGGGACACGCTCACACACAGCGAGTGAGGGACACGCTCACACACAGCGAGAGAGGGACACGCTCACACACAGCGAGGAAGGGACCCGCTCACACACAGCGAGGGAGGGACCCGCTCACACACAGCGAGGAAGGGACCCGCTCACACACAGCGAGTGAGGGACACGCTCACACACAGCGAGGGAGGGACCCGCTCACACACAGCGAGTGAGGGACACGCTCACACACAGCGAGAGAGGGACACGCACACACGCAGCGAGGGAGGGACACGCTCACACACAGCGAGGGAGGGACACGCTCACACACAGCGAGTGAGGGACACGCTCACACACAGCGAGGAAGTGACCCGCTCACACACAGCGAGGGAGGGACACGCTCACACACAGCGAGGGAGGGACCCACTCACACACAGCGAGTGAGGGACACGCTCACACACAGCGAGTGAGGGACGTGCGCACACAGAGCGAGGGAGGGACACGCACACACACAGCGAGGGAGGGACACGCTCACACACAGCGAGAGAGGGACACGCACACACACAGCGAGGGAGGGACACGCTCACACACAGCGAGAGAGGGACACGCACACACACAGCCAGGGAGGGACACACACACACAGCGAGGGAGGGACACACACACACACAGTGAGGGAGGGACACACACACACACAGCCAGGGAGGGACACGCAAACACACAGCGAGGGAGGGACAAACACACACGCAGCGAGGGAGGGACACGCACAAATAGCGAGGGAGGAATACGCACACACAGCGAGGGAGGGACACACACACACACAGCGAGGGAGGGACACACACACACACACAGCGAGGGAGGGACACACACACACAGCGAGGAGGGACACACACACACAGCGAGGAGGGACACACACACGCAGCGAGGGAGGGACACGCTCACACACAGCGAGGGAGGGACACACACACACACACACAGCGACGGAGGGACACACACACACACACACAGCGAGGGAGGGACACACACACACACAGCGAGGGAGGGACACACACACACACACACAGCGAGGGAGGGACACACACACACACAGCGAGGGAGGGACACACACACACACAGCGAGGGAGGGACACACACACGCAGCGAGGGAGGGACACACACACACAGCGAGGGAGGGACACACACACACACAGCGAGGGAGGGACACACACGCACACGCAGCGAGGGAGGGACACACACACACAGCGAGGAGGGACACACACACGCAGCGAGGGAGGGACACACACACGCAGCGAGGGAGGGACACACACACACAGCGAGGGAGGGACACACACACACACAGTGAGGGAGGGACACACACACACACAGTGAGGGAGGGACACACACACACACAGCGAGGGAGGGACACACACACACACAGCGAGGGAGGGACACGCTCACACACACAGCGAGGGAGGGACACACACACACACAGCGAGGGAGGGACACACACACACACAGCGAGGGAGGGACACACACACACACAGCCAGGGAGGGACACACACACACAGCGAGGGAGGGACACACACACACACAGCGAGGGAGGGACACGCTCACACACACAGCGAGGGAGGGACACACACACACAGCCAGGGAGGGACACACACACACAGCGAGGGAGGGACACACACACACACAGCGAGGGAGGGACACGCTCACACACACAGCGAGGGAGGGACACACACACACACAGTGAGGGAGGGACACGCACACACACAGCGAGGGAGGGACACACACACACACAGTGAGGGAGGGACACACACACACACAGCGAGGGAGGGACACACACACACACAGCGAGGGAGGGACACGCTCACACACACAGTGAGGGAGGGACACACACACACGCAGCGAGGGAGGGACACACACACACAGCGAGGGAGGGACACACACACACACAGCGAGGGAGGGACACACACGCACACGCAGCGAGGGAGGGACACACACACACAGCGAGGAGGGACACACACACGCAGCGAGGGAGGGACACACACACACAGCGAGGGAGGGACACGCACACACACAGTGAGGGAGGGACACACACACACACAGCGAGGGAGGGACACACACACACACAGCGAGGGAGGGACACGCTCACACACAGCGAGGGAGGGACACACACACACACAGCGAGGGAGGGACACACACACACACACAGTGAGGGAGGGACACACACACACACAGCGAGGGAGGGACACACACACACACAGCGAGGGAGGGACACACACACGCAGCGAGGGAGGGACACACACACAGCGAGGGAGGGACACACACACACACAGCGAGGGAGGGACACACACACACACAGCGAGAGAGGGACACGCTCACACACACAGCGAGGGAGGGACACACACACACAGTGAGGGAGGGACACACACACACACAGTGAGGGAGGGACACACACACACAGTGAGGGAGGGACACACACACACAGTGAGGGAGGGACACACACACACACAGCGAGGGAGGGACACACACACACAGCGAGGGAGGGACACGCACACACACAGCGAGAGAGGGACACGCTCACACACACAGCGAGGGAGGGACACACACACACAGTGAGGGAGGGACACACACACACACAGTGAGGGAGGGACACACACACACACAGCGAGGGAGGGACACGCACACACACAGCGAGAGAGGGACACGCTCACACACACAGCGAGGGAGGGACACACACACACACAGCGAGGGAGGGACACACACACACACAGCGAGGGAGGGACACGCACACACACAGCGAGGGAGGGACACACACACACACAGCGAGGGAGGGACACGCACACACACAGCGAGAGAGGGACACGCTCACACACACAGCGAGGGAGGGACACACACACACAGTGAGGGAGGGACACACACACACACAGCGAGGGAGGGACACACACACACACAGCGAGGGAGGGACACACACACACAGCGAGGGAGGGACACACACACACAGTGAGGGAGGGACACGCTCACACACAGCGAGGGAGGGACACGCTCACACACACAGCGAGGCAGGGACACACACACACAGTGAGGGAGGGACACACACACACAGCGAGGGAGGGACACACACACACAGTGAGAGAGGGACACACACACACAGCGAGAGAGGGACACACACACACAGCGAGGGAGGGACACACACACACACACAGCGAGAGAGGGACACGCTCACACACACAGCGAGGGAGGGACACACACACACAGTGAGGGAGGGACACACACACACACAGCGAGGGAGGGACACGCTCACACACAGTGAGGGAGGGACACGCTCACACACAGCGAGGGAGGGACACGCTCACACACAGCGAGTGAGGGACGTGCACACACACAGCGAGGGAGGGACACGCTCACACAGCGAGAGAGGGACACACACACACACAGCGAGGGAGGGACACACACACACACAGCGAGAGAGGGACACGCTCACACACAGCGAGTGAGGGACACGCACACACACAGCGAGGGAGGGACACGCTCACACAGCGAGAGAGGGACACACACACACACAGCGAGGGAGGGACACGCTCACACACAGCGAGTGAGGGACACGCACACACACAGCGAGGGAGGGACACGCTCACACAGCGAGAGAGGGACACGCTCACACACAGTGAGGGAGGGACACGCTCACACACAGCGAGTGAGGGACGTGCACACACACAGCGAGGGAGGGACACGCTCACACAGCGAGAGAGGGACACACACACACACAGCGAGGGAGGGACACACACACACAGCGAGGGAGGGACACGCACACACAGCGAGTGAGGGACGTGCACACACACAGCGAGGGAGGGACACACACACACAGCGAGTGAGGGACGTGCACACACACAGCGAGGGAGGGACACACACACACAGCGAGGGAGGGACACGCTCACACAGCGAGAGAGGGACACACACACACACAGCGAGGGAGGGACACACACACACACAGCGAGAGAGGGACACGCTCACACACAGCGAGGGAGGGACACACACACACAGTGAGGGAGGGACACGCTCACACACAGCGAGTGAGGGACGTGCACACACACAGCGAGGGAGGGACACGCTCACACAGCGAGAGAGGGACACGCTCACACACAGTGAGGGAGGGACACGCTCACACACAGCGAGTGAGGGACGTGCACACACACAGCGAGGGAGCGACACGCTCACACAGCGAGAGAGGGACACACACACACACAGCGAGGGAGGGACACACACACACAGCGAGGGAGGGACACGCACACACACAGCGAGAGAGGGACACGCACACACACAGCGAGGGAGGGACACGCTCACACACAGCGAGTGAGGGACGTGCACACACACAGCGAGGGAGGGACACGCTCACACAGCGAGGGAGGGACGTGCACACACACAGCGAGGGAGGGACACGCTCACACAGCGAGAGAGGGACACGCTCACACACAGCGAGGGAGGGACACGCTCACACAGCGAGAGAGGGACACGCTCACACACAGCGAGGGAGGGACATGCTCACACACAGCGAGTGAGGGACGTGCACACACACAGCGAGGGAGGGACACGCTCACACAGCGAGAGGGGGACACGCTCACACACAGTGAGGGAGGGACACGCTCACACACAGCGAGTGAGGGACGTGCACACACACAGCGAGGGAGGGACACGCTCACACAGCGAGAGAGGGACACACACACACACAGCGAGGGAGGGACACACACACACAGCGAGGGAGGGACACGCACACACACAGCGAGAGAGGGACACGCACACACACAGCGAGGGAGGGACACGCTCACACAGCGAGAGAGGGACACGCTCACACACAGCGAGGGAGGGACACACACACACAGCGAGGGAGGGACACGCTCACACACAGCGAGGGAGGGACACGCACACACACAGCGAGTGAGGGACGTGCTCACACACAGCGAGGGAGGGACACGCTCACACACAGCGAGGGAGGGACACGCTCACACACAGCGAGGGAGGGACACGCACACACACAGCGAGTGAGGGACGTGCACACACACAGCGAGGGAGGGACACGCTCACACAGCGAGAGAGGGACACGCACACACACAGCGAGAGAGGGACACGCTCACACACAGCGAGGGAGGGACACACACACACAGCGAGGGAGGGACACGCACACACACAGCGAGGGAGGGACACGCTCACACAGCGAGAGATGGACACGCACACACACAGCGAGAGAGGGACACGCTCACACACAGCGAGGGAGGGACAAACACACACAGCGAGGGAGGGACACGCAAACACACAGCGAGGGAGGGACACACACACACACAGCGAGGGAGGGACACACACACAGCGAGGGAGGGACACACACACACACAGCGAGGGAGGGACACACACACAGCGAGGGAGGGACACGCAAACACACAGCGAGGGAGGGACACACACACACGCAGCGAGGGAGGGACACGCAAACACACAGCGAGGGAGGGACAAACACACACGCAGCGAGGGAGGGACACGCACAAATAGCGAGGGAGGAATACGCACACACAGCGAGGGAGGGACACGCTCACACACAGCGAGGGAGGGACACGCTCACACACAGCGAGGGAGGGACACGCTCACACAGTGAGGGAGGGACACGCTCACACACAGCGAGGGAGGGACACGCTCACACAGCGAGGGAGGGACACGCACACACACACAGCGAGGGAGGGACCCGCTCACACACAGCGAGTGGGGGACATGCACAAATAGCGAGGGAGGAATACGCACACACAGCGTGGGAGGGACACACACACACAGCGAGGGAGGGATCCGCTCACACACAGCGAGTGGGGGACATGCACAAATAGCGAGGGAGGAATACGCACACACAGCGTGGGAGGGACACACACACACACAGCGAGGAGGGACACGCTTACACACAGCGAGTGAGGGACATGCTCACACACAGCGAGGGAGGGACACGCACACACACAGCGAGGGAGGGACCCGCTCACACACAGCGAGTGAGGGACACGCTCACACACAGCGAGAGAGGGACACGCACACACGCAGCGAGGGAGGGACACGCTCACACACAGCGAGGGAGGGACACGCACACACACAGCGAGGGAGGGACCCGCTCACACACAGCGAGGGAGGGACACGCACACACACGGCGAGGAAGGGACCCGCTCACACACAGCGAGGGAGGGACACACACACACACACAGCGTGGAAGGGACCCGCTCACACACAGCGAGTGAGGGACACGCTCACACACAGCGAGGGAGGGACCCGCTCACACACAGCGAGTGAGGGACACGCTCACACACAGCGAGGGAGGGACACACACACACAGTGAGGGGGACACGCACACACAGCGAGGGAGGGACACGCTTACACACAGAGAGGGAGGGACACGCTCACACACAGCGAGTGAGGGACACGCTCACACACAGCGAGGAAGGGACCCGCTCACACACAGCGAGGGAGGGACACGCTTACACACAGCGAGGGAGGGACACGCTCACACACAGCGAGGAAGGGACACGCTCACACACAGCGAGTGAGGGACACGCTCACTCACAGCGAGGGAGGGACACACACACACAGCGAGGGAGGGACACACACACACATTGAGGGAGGGACACGCTCACACACAGCGAGTGAGGGACACGCTCACACACAGCGAGAGAGGGACACGCTCACACACAGCGAGGAAGGGACCCGCTCACACACAGCGAGGGAGGGACCCACTCACACACAGCGAGGAAGGGACCCGCTCACACACAGCGAGTGAGGGACACGCTCACACACAGCGAGGGAGGGACCCGCTCACACACAGCGAGTGAGGGACACGCTCACACACAGCGAGAGAGGGACACGCACACACGCAGCGAGGGAGGGACACGCTCACACACAGCGAGGGAGGGACACGCTCACACACAGCGAGTGAGGGACACGCTCACACACAGCGAGGAAGTGACCCGCTCACACACAGCGAGGGAGGGACACGCTTACACACAGCGAGGGAGGGACACGCTCACACACAGCGAGTGAGGGACACGCTCACACACAGCGAGGGAGGGAACCGCTCACACACAGCGAGTGAGGGACACGCTCACACACAGCGAGTGAGGGACGTGCGCACACAGAGCGAGGGAGGGACACGCACACACACAGCGAGGGAGGGACACGCTCACACACAGCGAGGGAGGGACACACACACACAGCGAGGGAGGGACACACACACACACAGTGAGGGAGGGACACGCTCACACACAGCGAGAGAGGGACACGCACACACACAGCCAGGGAGGGACACACACACACAGCGAGGGAGGGACACACACACACACAGTGAGGGAGGGACACACACACACACAGCCAGGGAGGGACACGCAAACACACAGCGAGGGAGGGACAAACACACACAGCGAGGAAGGGACCCGCTCACACACAGCGAGGAAGGGACCCGCTCACACACAGCGAGGAAGGGACCCGCTCACACACAGCGAGTGAGGGACACGCTCACACACAGCGAGGGAGGGACCCGCTCACACACAGCGAGTGAGGGACACGCTCACACAAAGCGAGGGAGGGACCCGCTCACACACAGCGAGTGAGGGACACGCACACACACAGCGAGGGAGGGACCCGCTCACACACAGCGAGTGAGGGACACGCTCACACACAGCGAGTGAGGGACGTGCACACACACAGCGAGGGAGGGACACACACACACAGTGAGGGGGACACGCACACACACAGCGAGGGAGGGACACGCTTACACACAGCGAGGGAGGGACACGCTCACACACAGCGAGGGAGGGACACGCACACACGCAGCGAGGGAGGGACACGCAAACACACAGCGAGGGAGGGACACACACACACGCAGCGAGGGAGGGACACGCACAAATAGCGAGGGAGGAATACGCACACACAGCGAGGGAGGGACACGCACACACACAGCGAGTGGGGGACATGCTCACACACAGCGAGGGAGGGACACGCACACACACAGGGAGAGAGGGACATGCTCACTCACAGCGAGGGAGAGACGTGCTCACACACAGCGAGGGAGGGACACACACACACACAGCGAGGGAGGGACACACACACACAGCGAGGGAGGGACACGCACACACAGCGAGGGAGGGACCCGCTCACACACAGCGAGGGAGGGACACACACACAGCGAGGGAGGGACACGCAAACACACAGCGAGGGAGGGACACACACACACGCAGCGAGGGAGGGACACGCAAACACACAGCGAGGGAGGGACAAACACACACAGCGAGGGAGGGACACGCAAACACACAGCGAGGGAGGGACACACACACACACAGCGAGGGAGGGACACACACACAGCGAGGGAGGGACACACACACACACAGCGAGGGAGGGACACACACACAGCGAGGGAGGGACACGCAAACACACAGCGAGGGAGGGACACACACACACGCAGCGAGGGAGGGACACGCAAACACACAGCGAGGGAGGGACAAACACACACGCAGCGAGGGAGGGACACGCACAAATAGCGAGGGAGGAATACGCACACACAGCGAGGGAGGGACACGCTCACACACAGCGAGGGAGGGACACGCTCACACACAGCGAGGGAGGGACACGCTCACACAGTGAGGGAGGGACACGCTCACACACAGCGAGGGAGGGACACGCTCACACAGCGAGGGAGGGACACGCACACACCCACAGCGAGGGAGGGACCCGCTCACACACAGCGAGTGGGGGACATGCACAAATAGCGAGGGAGGAATACGCACACACAGCGTGGGAGGGACACACACACACAGCGAGGGAGGGATCCGCTCACACACAGCGAGGGAGGGACACGCTTACACACAGCGAGTGAGGGACATGCTCACACACAGCGAGGGAGGGACACGCTCACACACAGCGAGGGAGGGACCCGCTCACACACAGCGAGTGAGGGACATGCTCACACACAGCGAGAGAGGGACACGCACACACGCAGCGAGGGAGGGACACGCTCACACACAGCGAGGGAGGGACACGCACACACACAGCGAGGGAGGGACCCGCTCACACACAGCGAGGGAGGGACACGCACACACACGGCGAGGAAGGGACCCGCTCACACACAGCGAGGGAGGGACACACACACACACACAGCGTGGAAGGGACCCGCTCACACACAGCGAGTGAGGGACACGCTCACACACAGCGAGGGAGGGACCCGCTCACACACAGCGAGGGAGGGACACACACACACAGTGAGGGGGACACGCACACACAGCGAGGGAGGGACACGCTTACACACAGAGAGGGAGGGACACGCTCACACACAGCGAGTGAGGGACACGCTCACACACAGCGAGGAAGGGACCCGCTCACACACAGCGAGGGAGGGACACGCTTACACACAGCGAGGGAGGGACACGCTCACACACAGCGAGGAAGGGACCCGCTCACACACAGCGAGTGAGGGACACGCTCACACACAGCGAGGGAGGGACACACACACACAGCGAGGGAGGGACACACACACACATTGAGGGAGGGACACGCTCACACACAGCGAGTGAGGGACACGCTCACACACAGCGAGAGAGGGACACGCTCACACACAGCGAGGAAGGGACCCGCTCACACACAGCGAGGGAGGGACCCGCTCACACACAGCGAGGAAGGGACCCGCTCACACACAGCGAGTGAGGGACACGCTCACACACAGCGAGGGAGGGACCCGCTCACACACAGCGAGTGAGGGACACGCTCACACACAGCGAGAGAGGGACACGCACACACGCAGCGAGGGAGGGACACGCTCACACACAGCGAGGGAGGGACACGCTCACACAGTGAGGGAGGGACACGCTCACACACAGCGAGGGAGGGACACGCTCACACAGCGAGGGAGGGACACGCACACACACACAGCGAGGGAGGGACCCGCTCACACACAGCGAGTGGGGGACATGCACAAATAGCGAGGGAGGAATACGCACACACAGCGTGGGAGGGACACACACACACAGCGAGGGAGGGATCCGCTCACACACAGCGAGGGAGGGACACGCTTACACACAGCGAGTGAGGGACATGCTCACACACAGCGAGGGAGGGACACGCTCACACACAGCGAGGGAGGGACCCGCTCACACACAGCGAGTGAGGGACATGCTCACACACAGCGAGAGAGGGACACGCACACACGCAGCGAGGGAGGGACACGCTCACACACAGCGAGGGAGGGACACGCACACACACAGCGAGGGAGGGACCCGCTCACACACAGCGAGGGAGGGACACGCACACACACGGCGAGGAAGGGACCCGCTCACACACAGCGAGGGAGGGACACACACACACACACAGCGTGGAAGGGACCCGCTCACACACAGCGAGTGAGGGACACGCTCACACACAGCGAGGGAGGGACCCGCTCACACACAGCGAGGGAGGGACACACACACACAGTGAGGGGGACACGCACACACAGCGAGGGAGGGACACGCTTACACACAGAGAGGGAGGGACACGCTCACACACAGCGAGTGAGGGACACGCTCACACACAGCGAGGAAGGGACCCGCTCACACACAGCGAGGGAGGGACACGCTTACACACAGCGAGGGAGGGACACGCTCACACACAGCGAGGAAGGGACCCGCTCACACACAGCGAGTGAGGGACACGCTCACACACAGCGAGGGAGGGACACACACACACAGCGAGGGAGGGACACACACACACATTGAGGGAGGGACACGCTCACACACAGCGAGTGAGGGACACGCTCACACACAGCGAGAGAGGGACACGCTCACACACAGCGAGGAAGGGACCCGCTCACACACAGCGAGGGAGGGACCCGCTCACACACAGCGAGGAAGGGACCCGCTCACACACAGCGAGTGAGGGACACGCTCACACACAGCGAGGGAGGGACCCGCTCACACACAGCGAGTGAGGGACACGCTCACACACAGCGAGAGAGGGACACGCACACACGCAGCGAGGGAGGGACACGCTCACACACAGCGAGGGAGGGACACGCTCACACACAGCGAGTGAGGGACACGCTCACACACAGCGAGGAAGTGACCCGCTCACACACAGCGAGGGAGGGACACGCTTACACACAGCGAGGGAGGGACACGCTCACACACAGCGAGTGAGGGACACGCTCACACACAGCGAGGGAGGGACCCGCTCACACACAGCGAGTGAGGGACACGCTCACACACAGCGAGTGAGGGACGTGCGCACACAGAGCGAGGGAGGGACACGCACACACACAGCGAGGGAGGGACACGCTCACACACAGCGAGAGAGGGACACGCACACACACACAGCGAGGGAGGGACACGCTCACACACAGCGAGAGAGGGACACGCACACACACAGCCAGGGAGGGACACACACACACAGCGAGGGAGGGACACACACACACAGTGAGGGAGGGACACACACACACACAGCCAGGGAGGGACACGCAAACACACAGCGAGGGAGGGACAAACACACACAGCGAGGAAGGGACCCGCTCACACACAGCGAGGAAGGGACCCGCTCACACACAGCGAGGAAGGGACCCGCTCACACACAGCGAGGGAGGGACACGCTTACACACAGCGAGTGAGGGACACGCTCACACAAAGCGAGGGAGGGACCCGCTCACACACAGCGAGTGAGGGACACGCACACACACAGCGAGGGAGGGACCCGCTCACACACAGCGAGTGAGGGACACGCTCACACACAGCGAGTGAGGGATGTGCACACACACAGCGAGGGAGGGACACACACACACAGTGAGGGGGACACGCACACACACAGCGAGGGAGGGACACGCTTACACACAGCGAGGGAGGGACACGCTCACACACAGCGAGGGTTGGACACGCACACACGCAGCGAGGGAGGGACACGCAAACACACAGCGAGGGAGGGACACACACACACGCAGCGAGGGAGGGACACGCACAAATAGCGAGGGAGGAATACGCACACACAGCGAGGGAGGGACACACACACACAGTGAGGGAGGGACATGCACACACACAGCGAGGGCGGGACACGCTCACACACACAGCGAGGGAGGGACACACACACACACAGCGAGGGAGGGACACACACACACAGTGAGGGAGGGACACACACACACAGTGAGGGAGGGACACGCTCACACACAGCGAGTGAGGGACACGCTCACACACAGTGAGGGAGGGACACGCTCACACACAGCGAGGGAGGGACACGCTCACACACAGCGAGTGAGGGACGTGCACACACACAGCGAGGGAGGGACACGCTCACACAGCGAGAGAGGGACACACACACACAGCGAGGGAGGGACACGCTCACACAGCGAGAGTGGGACACACACACACACAGCGAGGGAGGGACACACACACACACAGCGAGGGAGGGACACGCTCACACAGCGAGAGAGGGACACACACACACACAGCGAGGGAGGGACACGCTCACACACAGCGAGTGAGGGACACGCACACACACAGCGAGGGAGGGACACGCTCACACAGCGAGAGAGGGACACGCTCACACACAGTGAGGGAGGGACACGCTCACACACAGCGAGGGAGGGACACGCTCACACACAGCGAGGGAGGGACACGCTTACACACAGCGAGGGAGGGACACACACACACACAGCGAGTGAGGGACGTGCACACACACAGCGAGGGAGGGACCCGCTCACACACAGCGAGTGAGGGACACGCTCACACACAGCGAGTGAGGGACGTGCACACACACAACGAGGGAGGGACACACACACACAGTGAGGGGGACACGCACACACACAGCGAGGGAGGGACACGCTTACACACAGCGAGGGAGGGACACGCTCACACACAGCGAGGGAGGGACACACACACACGCAGCGAGGGAGGGACACGCACAAATAGCGAGGGAGGAATACGCACACACAGCGAGGGAGGGACACGCACACATACAGCGAGTGGGGGACATGCTCACACACAGCGAGGGAGGGACACGCACACACACAGTGAGGGAGGGACATGCTCACTCACAGCGAGGGAGAGACGTGCTCACACACAGCGAGGGAGGGACACACACACACAGCGAGGGAGGGACACACACACACAGCGAGGGAGGGACACACACACAGCGAGGGAGGGACACACACACACACAGCGAGGGAGGGACACACACACAGCGAGGGAGGGACACACACACACAGCGAGGGAGGGACACACACACAGCGAGGGAGGGACACACACACACACAGCGAGGGAGGGACACACACACACGCAGCGAGGGAGGGACACGCTCACACACAGCGAGGGAGGGACACGCTCACACACAGCGAGGGAGGGACACACTTACACACAGCGAGTGAGGGACACGCTCACACACAGCGAGGGAGGGACCCGCTCACACACAGCGAGGGAGGGACACGCTCACACACAGCGAGGGAGGGACACACTTACACACAGCGAGGGAGGGACACGCTCACACACAGCGAGTGAGGGACACGCTCACACACAGCGAGGGAGGGACCCGCTCACACACAGCGAGTGAGGGACACGCTCACACACAGCGAGGGAGGGACCCGCTCACACACAGCGAGTGAGGGACACGCTCACACACAGCGAGAGAGGGACACGCTCACACACAGCGAGGGAGGGACACGCTCACTCACAGCGAGGAAGGGACCCGCTCACACACAGCGAGTGAGGGACACGCTCACACACTGCGAGGGAGGGACCCGCTCACACACAGCGAGGGAGGGACACGCACACACACGGCGAGGAAGGGACACGCTCACACACAGCGAGTGAGGGACACGCTCACACACTGCGAGGGAGGGACCCGCTCACACACAGCGAGGGAGGGACACGCACACACACGGCGAGGAAGGGACCCGCTCACACACAGCGAGGGAGGGACACACACACACACACAGCGTGGAAGGGACCCGCTCACACACAGCGAGTGAGGGACACGCTCACACACAGCGAGGGAGGGACCCGCTCACACACAGCGAGTGAGGGACACGCTCACACACAGCGAGTGAGGGACGTGCACACACACAGCGAGGGAGGGACACACTCACACACAGCGAGTGAGGGACCCGCTCACACACAGCGAGTGAGGGACACGCTCACACACAGCGAGGGAGGGACCCGCTCACACACAGCGAGTGAGGGACACGCTCACACACAGCGAGTGAGGGACGTGCACACACACAGCGAGGGAGGGACACACACACACAGTGAGGGGGACACGCACACACACAGCGAGGGAGGGACACGCTTACACACAGAGAGGGAGGTACACGCTCACACACAGCGAGTGAGGGACACGCTCACACACAGCGAGGAAGGGACCCGCTCACACACAGCGAGGGAGGGACACGCTTACACACAGCGAGGGAGGGACACGCTCACACACAGCGAGGAAGGGACCCGCTCACACACAGCGAGTGAGGGACACGCTCACACACAGCGAGGGAGGGACACACACACACAGCGAGGGAGGGACACACACACACAGTGAGGGGGGGACACGCTCACACACAGCGAGTGAGGGACACGCTCACACACAGCGAGAGAGGGACACGCTCACACACAGCGAGGAAGGGACCTGCTCACACACAGCGAGGGAGGGACCCGCTCACACACAGCGAGGAAGGGACCCGCTCACACACAGCGAGTGAGGGACACGCTCACACACAGCGAGGGAGGGACCCGCTCACACACAGCGAGTGAGGGACACGCTCACACACAGCGAGAGAGGGACACGCACACACGCAGCGAGGGAGGGACACGCTCACACACAGCGAGGGAGGGACACGCTCACACACAGCGAGTGAGGGACACGCTCACACACAGCGAGGAAGTGACCCGCTCACACACAGCGAGGGAGGGACACGCTTACACACAGCGAGGGAGGGACACGCTCACACACAGCGAGTGAGGGACACGCTCACACACAGCGAGGGAGGGACCCGCTCACACACAGCGAGTGAGGGACACGCTCACACACAGCGAGTGAGGGACGTGCGCACACAGAGCGAGGGAGGGACACGCACACACACAGCGAGGAAGGGACACGCTCACACACAGCGAGAGAGGGACACGCACACACACAGCGAGGGAGGGACACGCTCACACACAGCGAGAGAGGGACACGCACACACACAGCCAGGGAGGGACACACACACACAGCGAGGGAGGGACACACACACACACAGTGAGGGAGGGACACACACACACACAGCCAGGGAGGGACACGCAAACACACAGCGAGGGAGGGACAAACACACACGCAGCGAGGGAGGGACACGCACAAATAGCGAGGGAGGAATACGCACACACAGCGAGGGAGGGACACACACACACACAGCGAGGGAGGGACACACACACACAGCGAGTGGGGGACATGCACACACACCGCAAGGGCGGGACACGCTCACACACACAGCGAGGGAGGGACACACACACACACACACAGCGAGGGAGGGACACACACACACACAGCGAGGGAGGGACACACACACACACACGCAGCGAGGGAGGGACACACACACACACACAGCGAGGGAGGGACACACACACACACAGCGAGGGAGGGACACACACACACACACACAGCGAGGGAGGGACACACACACACACAGCGAGGGAGGGACACACACACACACAGCGAGGGAGGGACACACACACACACACGCAGCGAGGGAGGGACACACACACACAGCGAGGGAGGGACACACACACACACAGCGAGGGAGGGACACACACGCACACAGCGAGAGAGGGACACGCTCACACACACAGCGAGGGAGGGACACACACACACAGTGAGGGAGGGACACACACACACACAGTGAGGGAGGGACACACACACACACAGTGAGGGAGGGACACACACACACACAGCGAGGGAGGGACACACACACACACAGCGAGGGAGGGACACACACACACAGCGAGGGAGGGACACACACACACACAGTGAGGGAGGGACACACACACACACAGCGAGGGAGGGACACACACGCACACAGCGAGAGAGGGACACGCTCACACACACAGCGAGGGAGAGACACACACACACAGCGAGAGAGGGACACGCTCACACACACAGCGAGGGAGGGACACACACACACAGTGAGGGAGGGACACACACACACACAGTGAGGGAGGGACACACACACACACAGCGAGGGAGGGACACACACACACACAGTGAGGGAGGGACACACACACACACAGCGAGAGAGGGACACGCTCACACATACAGCGAGGGAGGGACACACACACACAGTGAGGGAGGGACACACACACACACAGTGAGGGAGGGACACACACACACACAGCGAGGGAGGGACACGCACACACACAGCGAGAGAGGGACACGCTCACACACAGCGAGAGAGGGACACGCTCACACACACAGCGAGGGAGGGACACGCACACACACAGCGAGAGAGGGACACGCTCACACACACAGTGAGGGAGGGACACACACACACACAGCGAGGGAGGGACACACACACACACAGCGAGGGAGGGACACGCACACACACAGCGAGAGAGGGACACGCTCACACACACAGCGAGGGAGGGACACGCACACACACAGCGAGAGAGGGACACGCTCACACACACAGTGAGGGAGGGACACACACACACACAGCGAGGGAGGGACACACACACACACAGCGAGGGAGGGACACACACACACAGCGAGGGAGGGACACACACACACAGCGAGGGAGGGACACACACACACAGCGAGGGAGGGACACACACACACAGCGAGGGAGGGACACACACACACACAGCGAGGGAGGGACACGCTCACACACAGCGAGGGAGGGACACACACACACAGCGAGGGAGGGACACACACACACAGCGAGGGAGGGACACACACACACACACAGCGAGAGAGGGACACGCTCACACACACAGCGAGGGAGGGACACACACACACAGTGAGGGAGGGACACACACACACACAGCGAGGGAGGGACACACACACACAGTGAGGGAGGGACACGCTCACACACAGTGAGGGAGGGACACGCTCACACACAGCGAGGGAGGGACACGCTCACACACAGCGAGTGAGGGACGTGCACACACACAGCGAGGGAGGGACACGCACACACAGAGCGAGAGAGGGACACACACACACACAGCGAGGGAGGGACACACACACACACAGCGAGTGAGGGACACGCACACACACAGCGAGGGAGGGACACGCTCACACAGCGAGAGAGGGACACACACACACACAGCGAGGGAGGGACACGCTCACACACAGCGAGTGAGGGACACGCACACACACAGCGAGGGAGGGACACGCTCACACAGCGAGAGAGGGACACGCTCACACACAGTGAGGGAGGGACACGCTCACACACAGCGAGTGAGGGACGTGCACACACACAGCGAGGGAGGGACACGCTCACACAGCGAGAGAGGGACACACACACACACAGCGAGGGAGGGACACGCTCACACAGCGAGAGAGGGACACACACACACACAGCGAGGGAGGGACACACACACACACAGCGAGAGAGGGACACGCTCACACACAGCGAGGGAGGGACACACACACACAGTGAGGGAGGGACACGCTCACACACAGCGAGTGAGGGACGTGCACACACACAGCGAGGGAGGGACACGCTCACACAGCGAGAGAGGGACACGCTCACACACAGTGAGGGAGGGACACGCTCACACACAGCGAGTGAGGGACGTGCACACACACAGCGAGGGAGGGACACGCTCACACAGCGAGAGAGGGACACACACACACACAGCGAGGGAGGGACACACACACACAGCGAGGGAGGGACACGCACACACACAGCGAGAGAGGGACACGCACACACACAGCGAGGGAGGGACACGCTCACACACAGCGAGTGAGGGACATGCTCACTCACAGCGAGTGAGGGACGTGCACACACACAGCGAGGGAGGGACACGCTCACACAGCGAGGGAGGGACGTGCACACACACAGCGAGGGAGGGACACGCTCACACAGCGAGAGAGGGACACGCTCACACACAGCGAGGGAGGGACACGCTCACACAGCGAGAGAGGGACACGCTCACACACAGCGAGGGAGGGACATGCTCACACACAGCGAGTGAGGGACGTGCACACACACAGCGAGGGAGGGACACGCTCACACAGCGAGAGAGGGACACGCTCACACACAGTGAGGGAGGGACACGCTCACACACAGCGAGTGAGGGACGTGCACACACACAGCGAGGGAGGGACACGCTCACACAGCGAGAGAGGGACACACACACACACAGCGAGGGAGGGACACACACACACAGCGAGGGAGGGACACGCACACACACAGCGTGAGAGGGACACACACGCACAGCGAGAGAGGGACACGCTCACACACAGCGAGGGAGGGACACGCTCACACAGCGAGAGAGGGACACGCTCACACACAGCGAGGGAGGGACACACACACACAGCGAGGGAGGGACACGCTCACACACAGCGAGGGAGGGACACGCACACACACAGCGAGTGAGGGACGTGCTCACACACAGCGAGGGAGGGACACGCTCACACACAGCGAGGGAGGGACACGCTCACACACAGCGAGGGAGGGACACGCACACACACAGCGAGTGAGGGACGTGCACACACACAGCGAGGGAGGGACACGCTCACACAGCGAGAGAGGGACACGCACACACACAGCGAGAGAGGGACACGCTCACACACAGCGAGGGAGGGACACACACACACAGCGAGGGAGGGACACGCACACACACAGCGAGGGAGGGACACGCTCACACAGCGAGAGATGGACACGCACACACACAGCGAGAGAGGGACACGCTCACACACAGCGAGGGAGGGACACACACACACAGCGAGGGAGGGACACACACACACAGTGAGGGGGACACGCACACACACAGCGAGGGAGGGACACGCTTACACACAGCGAGGGAGGGACACGCTCACACACAGCGAGGGAGGGACACGCACACACGCAGCGAGGGAGGGACACGCAAAAACACAGCGAGGGAGGGACAAACACATACGCAGCGAGGGAGGGACACGCACAAATAGCGAGGGAGGAATACGCACACACAGCGAGGGAGGGACACGCACACACACAGCGAGTGGGGGACATGCTCACACACAGCGAGGGAGGGACACGCACAAATAGCGAGGGAGGAATACGCACACACAGCGAGGGAGGGACACACACACACAGCGAGGGAGGGACACGCTCACACACAGCGAGGGAGGGACACGCTCACACACAGCGAGGGAGGGACACGCTCACACACAGCGAGGGAGGGACACGCACACACACAGCGAGGGAGGGACACACACACACAGCGAGGGAGGGACACGCTCACACACAGCGAGAGAGGGACACGCACACACAGCGAGGGAGGGACACACTTACACACAGCGAGGGAGGGACACGCTCACACGCAGCGAGGGAGGGACACGCTCACACACAGCGAGGGAGGGACATACACACACAGCGAGGGAGGGACACACTTACACACAGCGAGGGAGGGACACGCTCACACACAGCGAGTGAGGGACACGCTCACACACAGCGAGGAAGGGACACACACACACACAGCGAGGGAGGGACACACTTACACACAGCGAGGGAGGGACACGCTCACACACAGCGAGTGAGGGACGTGCTCACACACAGCGAGTGAGGGACACGCTCACACACAGCGAGGAAGGGACACGCTCACACACAGCGAGTGAGGGACACGCTCACACACAGCGAGGGAGGGACCCGCTCACACACAGCGAGTGAGGGACACGCTCACACACAGCGAGGAAGGGACACGCACACACACAGCGAGGGAGGGACACGCACACACACAGCGAGGGAGGGACACGCTCACACACAGCGAGTGAGGGACGTTCACACACACAGCGAGTGAGGGACACGCTCACACACAGCGAGTGAGGGACGTGCACACACACAGCGAGAGAGGGACACGCTCACACACAGCGAGAGAGGGACACGCTCACACACAGCGAGTGAGGGACGTGCACACACACATCGAGTGAGGGACACGCTCACACACAGCGAGTGAGGGACGTGCACACACGCAGCGAGGGAGGGACACGCACACACACAGCGAGGGAGGGACACGCTCACACACAGCGAGAGAGGGACACGTACACACACAGCGAGGGAGGGACACGCTCACACACAGCGAGAGAGGGACACGCACACACACAGCCAGGGAGGGACACACACACACACAGCGAGGGAGGGACACGCTCACACACAGCGAGAGAGGGACACGCACACACACAGCGAGAGAGGGACACGCTCACACACAGCGAGAGAGGGACACGCTCACACACAGCGAGTGAGGGACGTGCACACACACATCGAGTGAGGGACACGCTCACACACAGCGAGTGAGGGACGTGCACACACGCAGCGAGGGAGGGACACGCACACACACAGCGAGGGAGGGACACGCTCACACACAGCGAGAGAGGGACACGTACACACACAGCGAGGGAGGGACACGCTCACACACAGCGAGAGAGGGACACGCACACACACAGCCAGGGAGGGACACACACACACAGCGAGGGAGGGACACACGCACACACACAGTGAGGGAGGGACACACACACACGCAGCGAGGGAGGGACACGCACAAATAGCGAGGGAGGAATACGCACACACAGCGAGGGAGGGACACACACACACACAGCGAGAGAGGGACACGCACACATGCAGCGAGGGAGGGACACGCGCAAATAGCGAGGGAGGAATACGCACACACAGCGAGGGAGGGACACACACACACAGCGAGTGGGGGACACGCTCACACACAGCGAGGGAGGGACACGCACACACAGCGAGGGAGGGACACGCTCACACACAGCGAGGGAGGGACACACACACACAGCGTGGGAGGGACACGCTCACACACAGCGAGGGAGGGATACGCACACACAGCGAGGGAGGGACACACACACACAGCGAGGGAGGGACACACACACACAGTGAGGGAGGGACACACACACACACAGCGAGGGAGGGACACACACACACACAGCGAGGGAGGGACACACACACGCAGCGAGGGAGGGACACACACACACAGCGACGGAGGGACACGCTCACACACGGCGAGGAAGGGACCCGCTCACACACAGCGAGGGAGGGACACGCTCACACACAGCGAGGGAGGGACACGCTCACACACAGCGAGGGAGGGACACACACACACAGCGTGGAAGGGACCCGCTCACACACAGCGAGGGAGGGACCCGCTCACACACAGCGAGTGAGGGACACGCTCACACACAGCGAGTGAGGGACGTGCACACACACAGCGAGGGAGGGACACACACACACAGTGAGGGGGACACGCACACACACAGTGAGGGAGGGACACGCTCACACACAGTGAGGGAGGGACACGCTCACACACAGCGAGGAAGGGACCCGCTCACACACAGCGAGTGAGGGACACGCTCACACATAGCGAGGAAGGGACACGCTCACACACAGCGAGGGAGGGACCCGCTCACACACAGCGAGTGAGGGACACGCTCACACACAGCGAGTGAGGGACGTGCACACACACAGCGAGGGAGGGACACACACACACAGTGAGGGGGACACGCACACACAGCGAGGGAGGGACACGCTTACACACAGAGAGGGAGGGACACGCTCACACACAGCGAGTGAGGGACACGCTCACACACAGCGAGGAAGGGACCCGCTCACACACAGCGAGGGAGGGACACGCTTACACACAGCGAGGGAGGGACACGCTCACACACAGAGAGGGAGGGACACGCTCACACACAGCGAGTGAGGGACACGCACACACACAGCGAGGAAGGGACCCGCTCACACACAGAGAGGGAGGGACACGCTCACACACAGCGAGTGAGGGACACGCTCACACACAGCGAGGAAGGGACCCGCTCACACACAGCGAGGGAGGGACACGCTCACACACAGAGAGGGAGGGACACGCTCACACACAGCGAGTGAGGGACACGCTCACACACAGCGAGGGAGGGACACGCTTACACACAGAGAGGGAGGGACACGCTCACACACAGCGAGTGAGGGACACGCTCACACACAGTGAGGAAGGGACCCGCTCACACACAGCGAGTGAGGGACACGCTCACACACAGCGAGGGAGGGACACACACACACAGCGAGGGAGGGACACACACACACAGTGAGGGAGGGACACGCTCACACACAGCGAGTGAGGGACACGCTCACACACAGCGAGAGAGGGACACGCTCACACACAGCGAGGAAGGGACCCGCTCACACACAGCGAGGGAGGGACCCGCTCACACACAGCGAGGAAGGGACCCGCTCACACACAGCGAGTGAGGGACACGCTCACACACAGCGAGGGAGGGACCCGCTCACACACAGCGAGTGAGAGACACGCTCACACACAGCGAGAGAGGGACACGCACACACGCAGCGAGGGAGGGACACGCTCACACACAGCGAGGGAGGGACACGCTCACACACAGCGAGTGAGGGACACGCTCACACACAGCGAGGATGTGACCCGCTCACACACAGCGAGGGAGGGACACGCTTACACACAGCGAGGGAGGGACACGCTCACACACAGCGAATGAGGGACACGCTCACACACAGCGAGTGAGGGACACGCACACACACAGCGAGGGAGGGACACGCTCACACAGCGAGAGAGGGACACGCTCACACACAGTGAGGGAGGGACACGCTCACACACAGCGAGTGAGGGACACGCTCACACAGCGAGAGAGGGACACACACACACACACAGCGAGGGAGGGACACGCTCACACAGCGAGAGAGGGACACACACACACACAGCGAGGGAGGGACACACACACACACACAGCGAGAGTGGGACACGCTCACACACAGCGAGGGAGGGACACACACACACAGTGAGGGAGGGACACGCTCACACACAGCGAGTGAGGGACGTGCACACACACAGCGAGGGAGGGACACGCTCACACAGCGAGAGAGGGACACACACACACACAGCGAGGGAGGGACACACACACACAGCGAGGGAGGGACACGCACACAAACAGCGAGAGAGGGACACGCACACACACAGCGAGGGAGGGACACGCACACACACAGCGAGGGAGGGACACGCTCACACAGCGAGAGAGGGACACGCTCACACACAGCGAGTGAGGGACACGCTCACACACAGCGAGGGAGGGACCCGCTCACACACAGCGAGTGAGGGACACGCTCACACACAGCGAGTGAGGGACGTGCGCACACAGAGCGAGGGAGGGACACGCACACACACAGCGAGGAAGGGACACGCTCACACACAGCGAGAGAGGGACACGCACACACACAGCGAGGGAGGGACACGCTCACACACAGCGAGAGAGGGACACGCACACACACAGCCAGGGAGGGACACACACACACAGCGAGGGAGGGACACACACACACACAGTGAGGGAGGGACACACACACACACAGCCAGGGAGGGACACGCAAACACACAGCGAGGGAGGGACAAACACACACGCAGCGAGGGAGGGACACGCACAAATAGCGAGGGAGGAATACGCACACACAGCGAGGGAGGGACACACACACACACAGCGAGGGAGGGACACACACACACAGCGAGTGGGGGACATGCACACACACCGCAAGGGCGGGACACGCTCACACACACAGCGAGGGAGGGACACACACACACACACACAGCGAGGGAGGGACACACACACACACAGCGAGGGAGGGACACACACACACACACGCAGCGAGGGAGGGACACACACACACACACAGCGAGGGAGGGACACACACACACACAGCGAGGGAGGGACACACACACACACACACAGCGAGGGAGGGACACACACACACACAGCGAGGGAGGGACACACACACACACAGCGAGGGAGGGACACACACACACACACGCAGCGAGGGAGGGACACACACACACAGCGAGGGAGGGACACACACACACACAGCGAGGGAGGGACACACACGCACACAGCGAGAGAGGGACACGCTCACACACACAGCGAGGGAGGGACACACACACACAGTGAGGGAGGGACACACACACACACAGTGAGGGAGGGACACACACACACACAGTGAGGGAGGGACACACACACACACAGCGAGGGAGGGACACACACACACACAGCGAGGGAGGGACACACACACACAGCGAGGGAGGGACACACACACACACAGTGAGGGAGGGACACACACACACACAGCGAGGGAGGGACACACACGCACACAGCGAGAGAGGGACACGCTCACACACACAGCGAGGGAGGGACACACACGCACACAGCGAGAGAGGGACACGCTCACACACACAGCGAGGGAGGGACACACACACACAGTGAGGGAGGGACACACACACACACAGTGAGGGAGGGACACACACACACACAGCGAGGGAGGGACACACACACACACAGTGAGGGAGGGACACACACACACACAGCGAGAGAGGGACACGCTCACACATACAGCGAGGGAGGGACACACACACACAGTGAGGGAGGGACACACACACACACAGTGAGGGAGGGACACACACACACACAGCGAGGGAGGGACACGCACACACACAGCGAGAGAGGGACACGCTCACACACAGCGAGAGAGGGACACGCTCACACACACAGCGAGGGAGGGACACGCACACACACAGCGAGAGAGGGACACGCTCACACACACAGTGAGGGAGGGACACACACACACACAGCGAGGGAGGGACACACACACACACAGCGAGGGAGGGACACGCACACACACAGCGAGAGAGGGACACGCTCACACACACAGCGAGGGAGGGACACGCACACACACAGCGAGAGAGGGACACGCTCACACACACAGTGAGGGAGGGACACACACACACACAGCGAGGGAGGGACACACACACACACAGCGAGGGAGGGACACACACACACAGCGAGGGAGGGACACACACACACACAGCGAGGGAGGGACACACACACACAGCGAGGGAGGGACACACACACACAGCGAGGGAGGGACACACACACACACAGCGAGGGAGGGACACGCTCACACACAGCGAGGGAGGGACACACACACACAGCGAGGGAGGGACACACACACACAGCGAGGGAGGGACACACACACACACACAGCGAGAGAGGGACACGCTCACACACACAGCGAGGGAGGGACACACACACACAGTGAGGGAGGGACACACACACACACAGCGAGGGAGGGACACACACACACAGTGAGGGAGGGACACGCTCACACACAGTGAGGGAGGGACACGCTCACACACAGCGAGGGAGGGACACGCTCACACACAGCGAGTGAGGGACGTGCACACACACAGCGAGGGAGGGACACGCACACACAGAGCGAGAGAGGGACACACACACACACAGCGAGGGAGGGACACACACACACACAGCGAGTGAGGGACACGCACACACACAGCGAGGGAGGGACACGCTCACACAGCGAGAGAGGGACACACACACACACAGCGAGGGAGGGACACGCTCACACACAGCGAGTGAGGGACACGCACACACACAGCGAGGGAGGGACACGCTCACACAGCGAGAGAGGGACACGCTCACACACAGTGAGGGAGGGACACGCTCACACACAGCGAGTGAGGGACGTGCACACACACAGCGAGGGAGGGACACGCTCACACAGCGAGAGAGGGACACACACACACACAGCGAGGGAGGGACACGCTCACACAGCGAGAGAGGGACACACACACACACAGCGAGGGAGGGACACACACACACACAGCGAGAGAGGGACACGCTCACACACAGCGAGGGAGGGACACACACACACAGTGAGGGAGGGACACGCTCACACACAGCGAGTGAGGGACGTGCACACACACAGCGAGGGAGGGACACGCTCACACAGCGAGAGAGGGACACGCTCACACACAGTGAGGGAGGGACACGCTCACACACAGCGAGTGAGGGACGTGCACACACACAGCGAGGGAGGGACACGCTCACACAGCGAGAGAGGGACACACACACACACAGCGAGGGAGGGACACACACACACAGCGAGGGAGGGACACGCACACACACAGCGAGAGAGGGACACGCACACACACAGCGAGGGAGGGACACGCTCACACACAGCGAGTGAGGGACATGCTCACTCACAGCGAGTGAGGGACGTGCACACACACAGCGAGGGAGGGACACGCTCACACAGCGAGGGAGGGACGTGCACACACACAGCGAGGGAGGGACACGCTCACACAGCGAGAGAGGGACACGCTCACACACAGCGAGGGAGGGACACGCTCACACAGCGAGAGAGGGACACGCTCACACACAGCGAGGGAGGGACATGCTCACACACAGCGAGTGAGGGACGTGCACACACACAGCGAGGGAGGGACACGCTCACACAGCGAGAGAGGGACACGCTCACACACAGTGAGGGAGGGACACGCTCACACACAGCGAGTGAGGGACGTGCACACACACAGCGAGGGAGGGACACGCTCACACAGCGAGAGAGGGACACACACACACACAGCGAGGGAGGGACACACACACACAGCGAGGGAGGGACACGCACACACACAGCGTGAGAGGGACACACACGCACAGCGAGAGAGGGACACGCTCACACACAGCGAGGGAGGGACACGCTCACACAGCGAGAGAGGGACACGCTCACACACAGCGAGGGAGGGACACACACACACAGCGAGGGAGGGACACGCTCACACACAGCGAGGGAGGGACACGCACACACACAGCGAGTGAGGGACGTGCTCACACACAGCGAGGGAGGGACACGCTCACACACAGCGAGGGAGGGACACGCTCACACACAGCGAGGGAGGGACACGCACACACACAGCGAGTGAGGGACGTGCACACACACAGCGAGGGAGGGACACGCTCACACAGCGAGAGAGGGACACGCACACACACAGCGAGAGAGGGACACGCTCACACACAGCGAGGGAGGGACACACACACACAGCGAGGGAGGGACACGCACACACACAGCGAGGGAGGGACACGCTCACACAGCGAGAGATGGACACGCACACACACAGCGAGAGAGGGACACGCTCACACACAGCGAGGGAGGGACACACACACACAGCGAGGGAGGGACACACACACACAGTGAGGGGGACACGCACACACACAGCGAGGGAGGGACACGCTTACACACAGCGAGGGAGGGACACGCTCACACACAGCGAGGGAGGGACACGCACACACGCAGCGAGGGAGGGACACGCAAAAACACAGCGAGGGAGGGACAAACACATACGCAGCGAGGGAGGGACACGCACAAATAGCGAGGGAGGAATACGCACACACAGCGAGGGAGGGACACGCACACACACAGCGTGTGGGGGACATGCTCACACACAGCGAGGGAGGGACACGCACAAATAGCGAGGGAGGAATACGCACACACAGCGAGGGAGGGACACACACACACAGCGAGGGAGGGACACGCTCACACACAGCGAGGGAGGGACACGCTCACACACAGCGAGGGAGGGACACGCTCACACACAGCGAGGGAGGGACACGCACACACACAGCGAGGGAGGGACACACACACACAGCGAGGGAGGGACACGCTCACACACAGCGAGAGAGGGACACGCACACACAGCGAGGGAGGGACACACTTACACACAGCGAGGGAGGGACACGCTCACACGCAGCGAGGGAGGGACACGCTCACACACAGCGAGGGAGGGACATACACACACAGCGAGGGAGGGACACACTTACACACAGCGAGGGAGGGACACGCTCACACACAGCGAGTGAGGGACACGCTCACACACAGCGAGGAAGGGACACACACACACACAGCGAGGGAGGGACACACTTACACACAGCGAGGGAGGGACACGCTCACACACAGCGAGTGAGGGACGTGCTCACACACAGCGAGTGAGGGACACGCTCACACACAGCGAGGAAGGGACACGCTCACACACAGCGAGTGAGGGACACGCTCACACACAGCGAGGGAGGGACCCGCTCACACACAGCGAGTGAGGGACACGCTCACACACAGCGAGGAAGGGACACGCACACACACAGCGAGGGAGGGACACGCACACACACAGCGAGGGAGGGACACGCTCACACACAGCGAGTGAGGGACGTTCACACACACAGCGAGTGAGGGACACGCTCACACACAGCGAGTGAGGGACGTGCACACACACAGCGAGAGAGGGACACGCTCACACACAGCGAGAGAGGGACACGCTCACACACAGCGAGTGAGGGACGTGCACACACACATCGAGTGAGGGACACGCTCACACACAGCGAGTGAGGGACGTGCACACACGCAGCGAGGGAGGGACACGCACACACACAGCGAGGGAGGGACACGCTCACACACAGCGAGAGAGGGACACGTACACACACAGCGAGGGAGGGACACGCTCACACACAGCGAGAGAGGGACACGCACACACACAGCCAGGGAGGGACACACACACACACAGCGAGGGAGGGACACGCTCACACACAGCGAGAGAGGGACACGCACACACACAGCGAGAGAGGGACACGCTCACACACAGCGAGAGAGGGACACGCTCACACACAGCGAGTGAGGGACGTGCACACACACATCGAGTGAGGGACACGCTCACACACAGCGAGTGAGGGACGTGCACACACGCAGCGAGGGAGGGACACGCACACACACAGCGAGGGAGGGACACGCTCACACACAGCGAGAGAGGGACACGTACACACACAGCGAGGGAGGGACACGCTCACACACAGCGAGAGAGGGACACGCACACACACAGCCAGGGAGGGACACACACACACAGCGAGGGAGGGACACACGCACACACACAGTGAGGGAGGGACACACACACACGCAGCGAGGGAGGGACACGCACAAATAGCGAGGGAGGAATACGCACACACAGCGAGGGAGGGACACACACACACACAGCGAGAGAGGGACACGCACACATGCAGCGAGGGAGGGACACGCGCAAATAGCGAGGGAGGAATACGCACACACAGCGAGGGAGGGACACACACACACAGCGAGTGGGGGACACGCTCACACACAGCGAGGGAGGGACACGCACACACAGCGAGGGAGGGACACGCTCACACACAGCGAGGGAGGGACACACACACACAGCGTGGGAGGGACACGCTCACACACAGCGAGGGAGGGATACGCACACACAGCGAGGGAGGGACACACACACACAGCGAGGGAGGGACACACACACACAGTGAGGGAGGGACACACACACACACAGCGAGGGAGGGACACTCACACACACAGCGAGGGAGGGACACACACACGCAGCGAGGGAGGGACACACACACACAGCGACGGAGGGACACGCTCACACACGGCGAGGAAGGGACCCGCTCACACACAGCGAGGGAGGGACACGCTCACACACAGCGAGGGAGGGACACGCTCACACACAGCGAGGGAGGGACACACACACACAGCGTGGAAGGGACCCGCTCACACACAGCGAGGGAGGGACCCGCTCACACACAGCGAGTGAGGGACACGCTCACACACAGCGAGTGAGGGACGTGCACACACACAGCGAGGGAGGGACACACACACACAGTGAGGGGGACACGCACACACACAGTGAGGGAGGGACACGCTCACACACAGTGAGGGAGGGACACGCTCACACACAGCGAGGAAGGGACCCGCTCACACACAGCGAGTGAGGGACACGCTCACACATAGCGAGGAAGGGACACGCTCACACACAGCGAGGGAGGGACCCGCTCACACACAGCGAGTGAGGGACACGCTCACACACAGCGAGTGAGGGACGTGCACACACACAGCGAGGGAGGGACACACACACACAGTGAGGGGGACACGCACACACAGCGAGGGAGGGACACGCTTACACACAGAGAGGGAGGGACACGCTCACACACAGCGAGTGAGGGACACGCTCACACACAGCGAGGAAGGGACCCGCTCACACACAGCGAGGGAGGGACACGCTTACACACAGCGAGGGAGGGACACGCTCACACACAGAGAGGGAGGGACACGCTCACACACAGCGAGTGAGGGACACGCACACACACAGCGAGGAAGGGACCCGCTCACACACAGAGAGGGAGGGACACGCTCACACACAGCGAGTGAGGGACACGCTCACACACAGCGAGGAAGGGACCCGCTCACACACAGCGAGGGAGGGACACGCTCACACACAGAGAGGGAGGGACACGCTCACACACAGCGAGTGAGGGACACGCTCACACACAGCGAGGGAGGGACACGCTTACACACAGAGAGGGAGGGACACGCTCACACACAGCGAGTGAGGGACACGCTCACACACAGTGAGGAAGGGACCCGCTCACACACAGCGAGTGAGGGACACGCTCACACACAGCGAGGGAGGGACACACACACACAGCGAGGGAGGGACACACACACACAGTGAGGGAGGGACACGCTCACACACAGCGAGTGAGGGACACGCTCACACACAGCGAGAGAGGGACACGCTCACACACAGCGAGGAAGGGACCCGCTCACACACAGCGAGGGAGGGACCCGCTCACACACAGCGAGGAAGGGACCCGCTCACACACAGCGAGTGAGGGACACGCTCACACACAGCGAGGGAGGGACCCGCTCACGCACAGCGAGTGAGAGACACGCTCACACACAGCGAGAGAGGGACACGCACACACGCAGCGAGGGAGGGACACGCTCACACACAGCGAGGGAGGGACATGCTCACACACAGCGAGTGAGGGACACGCTCACACACAGCGAGGATGTGACCCGCTCACACACAGCGAGGGAGGGACACGCTTACACACAGCGAGGGAGGGACACGCTCACACACAGCGAATGAGGGACACGCTCACACACAGCGAGTGAGGGACACGCACACACACAGCGAGGGAGGGACACGCTCACACAGCGAGAGAGGGACACGCTCACACACAGTGAGGGAGGGACACGCTCACACACAGCGAGTGAGGGACACGCTCACACAGCGAGAGAGGGACACACACACACACACAGCGAGGGAGGGACACGCTCACACAGCGAGAGAGGGACACACACACACACAGCGAGGGAGGGACACACACACACACACAGCGAGAGTGGGACACGCTCACACACAGCGAGGGAGGGACACACACACACAGTGAGGGAGGGACACGCTCACACACAGCGAGTGAGGGACGTGCACACACACAGCGAGGGAGGGACACGCTCACACAGCGAGAGAGGGACACGCTCACACACAGTGAGGGAGGGACACGCTCACACACAGCGAGTGAGGGACGTGCACACACACAGCGAGGGAGGGACACGCTCACACAGCGAGAGAGGGACACACACACACACAGCGAGGGAGGGACACACACACACAGCGAGGGAGGGACACGCACACAAACAGCGAGAGAGGGACACGCACACACACAGCGAGGGAGGGACACGCACACACACAGCGAGGGAGGGACACGCTCACACAGCGAGAGAGGGACACGCTCACACACAGCGAGGGAGGGACACACACACACAGCGAGGGAGGGACACGCTCACACACAGCGAGGGAGGGACACGCACACACACAGCGAGTGAGGGACGTGCTCACACACAGCGAGGGAGGGACACGCTCACACACAGCGAGGGAGGGACACGCTCACACACAGCGAGGGAGGGACACGCACACACACAGCGAGTGAGGGACGTGCACACACACAGCGAGGGAGGGACACGCTCACACAGCGAGAGAGGGACACGCACACACACAGCGAGAGAGGGACACGCTCACACACAGCGAGGGAGGGACACACACACACAGCGAGGGAGGGACACGCACACACACAGCGAGGGAGGGACACGCTCACACAGCGAGAGAGGGACACGCACACACACAGCGAGAGAGGGACACGCTCACACACAGCGAGGGAGGGACACACACACACAGCGAGGGAGGGACACACACACACAGTGAGGGGGACACGCACACACACAGCGAGGGAGGGACACGCTTACACACAGCGAGGGAGGGACACGCTCACACACAGCGAGGGAGGGACACGCACACACGCAGCGAGGGAGGGACACGCAAACACACAGCGAGGGAGGGACAAACACACACGCAGCGAGGGAGGGACACGCACAAATAGCGAGGGAGGAATACGCACACACAGCGAGGGAGGAATACGCACACACAGCGAGGGAGGGACACACACACACAGCGAGTGGGGGACACGCTCACACACAGCGAGGGAGGGACACGCTCACACACAGCGAGGGAGGGACACGCACACACACAGCGAGGGAGGGACACGCTCACACACAGCGAGAGAGGGACACGCACACACGCAGCGAGGGAGGGACACGCTCACACACAGCGAGGGAGGGACACACACACACAGCGAGGGAGGGACACACTTACACACAGCGAGGGAGGGACACGCTCACACACAGCGAGTGAGGGACACGCTCACACACAGCGAGGAAGGGACCCGCTCACACACAGCGAGTGAGGGACACGCTCACACACAGCGAGGAAGGGACCCGCTCACACACAGCGAGTGAGGGACACGCTCACACACAGCGAGGGAGGGACACACACACACAGCGAGGGAGGGACACACACACACAGTGAGGGAGGGACACGCTCACACACAGCGAGGGAGGGACACACACACACAGCGAGAGAGGGACACGCTCACACACAGCGAGGAAGGGACACGCTCACACACAGCGAGGGAGGGACATGCTCACACACAGCGAGTGAGGGACACGCTCACACACAGCGAGAGAGGGACACGCTCACACACAGCGAGGAAGGGACCCGCTCACACACAGCGAGGGAGGGACCCGCTCACACACAGCGAGGAAGGGACCCGCTCACACACAGCGAGTGAGGGACGTTCACACACACAGCGAGGGAGGGACCCGCTCACACACAGCGAGTGAGGGACACGCTCACACACACAGCGAGGGAGGGACACACACACACACAGCGAGGGAGGGACACACACACACACAGTGAGGGAGGGACACACACACACACAGCGAGTGAGGGACACGCACACACACAGCGAGGGAGGGACACGCTCACACAGCGAGAGAGGGACACGCTCACACACAGTGAGGGAGGGACACGCTCACACACAGCGAGTGAGGGACGTGCACACACAGCGAGGGAGGGACACGCTCACACAGCGAGAGAGGGACACACACACACACAGCGAGGGAGGGACACGCTCACACAGCGAGAGAGGGACACACACACACACAGCGAGGGAGGGACACACACACACACAGCGAGAGAGGGACACGCTCACACACAGCGAGTGAGGGACACACACACACAGTGAGGGAGGGACACGCTCACACACAGCGAGTGAGGGACGTGCACACACACAGCGAGGGAGGGACACGCTCACACAGCGAGAGAGGGACACGCTCACACACAGTGAGGGAGGGACACGCTCACACACAGCGAGTGAGGGACGTGCACACACACAGCGAGGGAGGGACACGCTCACACAGCGAGAGAGGGACACACACACACACAGCGAGGGAGGGACACACACACACAGCGAGGGAGGGACACGCACACACACAGCGAGAGAGGGACACGCACACACACAGCGAGGGAGGGACACGCACACACACAGCGAGGGAGGGACACGCTCACACAGCGAGAGAGGGACACGCTCACACACAGCGAGGGAGGGACACACACACACAGCGAGGGAGGGACACGCTCACACACAGCGAGGGAGGGACACGCACACACACAGCGAGTGAGGGACGTGCTCACACACAGCGAGGGAGGGACACGCTCACACACAGCGAGGGAGGGACACGCTCACACACAGCGAGGGAGGGACACGCACACACACAGCGAGGGAGGGACACACACACACACAGCGAGGGAGGGACACGCACACACAGCGAGAGAGGGACACGCACACACACAGCGAGAGAGGGACACGCTCACACACAGCGAGGGAGGGACACACACACACAGCGAGGGAGGGACACGCACACACACAGCGAGGGAGGGACGTGCTCACACACAGCGAGGGAGGGACACGCTCACACACAGCGAGTGAGGGACACGCTCACACACAGCGAGGAAGGGACCCGCTCACACACAGCGAGTGAGGGACACGCTCACACACAGCGAGGAAGGGACCCGCTCACACACAGCGAGTGAGGGACACGCTCACACACAGCGAGGGAGGGACACACACACACAGCGAGGGAGGGACACACACACACAGTGAGGGAGGGACACGCCCACACACAGCGAGAGAGGGACACGCTCACACACAGCGAGGAAGGGACACGCTCACACACAGCGAGGGAGGGACATGCTCACACACAGCGAGTGAGGGACACGCTCACACACAGCGAGAGAGGGACACGCTCACACACAGCGAGGAAGGGACCCGCTCACACACAGCGAGGGAGGGACCCGCTCACACACAGCGAGGAAGGGACCCGCTCACACACAGCGAGTGAGGGACGTTCACACACACAGCGAGGGAGGGACCCGCTCACACACAGCGAGTGAGGGACACGCTCACACACACAGCGAGGGAGGGACACACACACACACAGCGAGGGAGGGACACACACACACACAGTGAGGGAGGGACACACACACACACAGCGAGTGAGGGACACGCACACACACAGCGAGGGAGGGACACGCTCACACAGCGAGAGAGGGACACGCTCACACACAGTGAGGGAGGGAAACGCTCACACACAGTGAGGGAGGGACACGCTCACACACAGCGAGTGAGGGACGTGCACACACAGCGAGGGAGGGACACGCTCACACAGCGAGAGAGGGACACACACACACACAGCGAGGGAGGGACACGCTCACACAGCGAGAGAGGGACACACACACACACAGCGAGGGAGGGACACACACACACACAGCGAGAGAGGGACACGCTCACACACAGCGAGTGAGGGACACACACACACAGTGAGGGAGGGACACGCTCACACACAGCGAGTGAGGGACGTGCACACACACAGCGAGGGAGGGACACGCTCACACAGCGAGAGAGGGACACGCTCACACACAGTGAGTGAGGGACACGCTCACACACAGCGAGTGAGGGACGTGCACACACACAGCGAGGGAGGGACACGCTCACACAGCGAGAGAGGGACACACACACACACAGCGAGGGAGGGACACACACACACAGCGAGGGAGGGACACGCACACACACAGCGAGAGAGGGACACGCACACACACAGCGAGGGAGGGACACGCACACACACAGCGAGGGAGGGACACGCTCACACAGCGAGAGAGGGACACGCTCACACACAGCGAGGGAGGGACACACACACACAGCGAGGGAGGGACACGCTCACACACAGCGAGGGAGGGACACGCACACACACAGCGAGTGAGGGACGTGCTCACACACAGCGAGGGAGGGACACGCTCACACACAGCGAGGGAGGGACACGCTCACACACAGCGAGGGAGGGACACGCACACACACAGCGAGGGAGGGACACACACACACACAGCGAGGGAGGGACACGCACACACAGCGAGAGAGGGACACGCACACACACAGCGAGAGAGGGACACGCTCACACACAGCGAGGGAGGGACACACACACACAGCGAGGGAGGGACACGCACACACACAGCGAGGGAGGGACACGCTCACACAGCGAGAGAGGGACACGCACACACACAGCGAGAGAGGGACACGCTCACACACAGCGAGGGAGGGACACACACACACAGCGAGGGAGGGACACACACACACAGTGAGGGGGACACGCACACACACAGCGAGGGAGGGACACGCTTACACACAGCGAGGGAGGGACACGCTCACACACAGCGAGGGAGGGACACGCACACACGCAGCGAGGGAGGGACACGCAAACACACAGCGAGGGAGGGACAAACACACACGCAGCGAGGGAGGGACACGCACAAATAGCGAGGGAGGAATACGCACACACAGCGAGGGAGGGACACGCACACACAGCGAGGGAGGGACACGCACACACACAGCGAGTGGGGGACATGCTCACACACAGCGAGGGAGGGACACGCACAAATAGCGAGGGAGGAATACGCACACACAGCGAGGGAGGGACACACACACACAGCGAGGGAGGGACACACACACACAGCGAGGGAGGGACACGCTCACACACAGCGAGGGAGGGACACGCTCACACACAGCGAGGGAGGGACACGCACACACACAGCGAGGGAGGGACACACACACACACAGCGAGGGAGGGACACGCACACACACAGCGAGAGAGGGACACGCTCACACACACAGCGAGGGAGGGACACACACACACACAGCGAGGGAGGGACACACACACACACAGTGAGGGAGGGACACACACACACACAGCGAGAGAGGGACACACACACACACAGTGAGGGAGGGACACACACACACACAGCGAGGGAGGGACACACACACACACAGCGAGGGAGGGATACGCACACACACAGCGAGAGAGGGACACGCTCACACACACAGCGAGGGAGGGACACACACACACACAGCGAGGGAGGGACACACACACACACAGTGAGGGAGGGACACACACACACACAGCGAGAGAGGGACACACACACACACAGCGAGGGAGGGACACACACACACACAGCGAGGGAGGGACACACACACACACAGCGAGGGAGGGACACACACACACACAGCGAGGGAGGGACACACACACACACAGCGAGGGAGGGACACACACACACACACAGTGAGGGAGGGACACACACACACACAGCGAGAGAGGGACACACACACACACAGTGAGGGAGGGACACACACACACACAGCGAGGGAGGGACACACACACACACAGCGAGGGAGGGACACGCACACACACAGCGAGAGAGGGACCAGCTCACACACACAGCGAGGGAGGGACACACACACACACAGCGAGGGAGGGACACACACACACACAGCGAGGGAGGGACACACACACACAGTGAGGGAGGGACACACACACACACAGCGAGGGAGGGACACACACACACAGTGAGGGAGGGACACACACACACAGCGAGGGAGGGACACACACACACAGCGAGGGAGGGACACACACACACACACACAGCGAGGGAGGGACACACACACACAGTGAGGGAGGGACACACACACACAGTGAGGGAGGGACACACACACACAGCGAGGGAGGGACACACACACACAGTGAGGGAGGGACACGCTCACACACAGCGAGTGAGGGACACGCTCACACACAGTGAGGGAGGGACACGCTCACACACAGCGAGGGAGGGACACGCTCACACACAGCGAGTGAGGGACGTGCACACACACAGCGAGGGAGGGACACGCTCACACACAGCGAGGGAGGGACACACACACACAGTGAGGGAGGGACACGCTCACACACAGCGAGTGAGGGACACGCTCACACACAGTGAGGGAGGGACACGCTCACACACAGCGAGGGAGGGACACGCTCACACACAGCGAGTGAGGGACGTGCACACACACAGCGAGGGAGGGACACGCTCACACAGCGAGAGAGGGACACACACACACAGCGAGGGAGGGACACGCTCACACAGCGAGAGAGGGACACACACACACACAGCGAGGGAGGGACACACACACACACAGCGAGAGAGGGACACGCTCACACACAGCGAGTGAGGGACACGCACACACACAGCGAGGGAGGGACACGCTCACACAGCGAGAGAGGGACACACACACACACAGCGAGGGAGGGACACGCTCACACACAGCGAGTGAGGGACACGCACACACACAGCGAGGGAGGGACACGCTCACACAGCGAGAGAGGGACACGCTCACACACAGTGAGGGAGGGACACGCTCACACACAGCGAGTGAGGGACGTGCACACACACAGCGAGGGAGGGACACGCTCACACAGCGAGAGACGGACACACACACACACAGCGAGGGAGGGACACGCTCACACAGCGAGACAGGGACACACACACACACAGCGAGGGAGGGACACACACACACACAGCGAGAGAGGGACACGCTCACACACAGCGAGGGAGGGACACACACACACACAGCGAGTGAGGGACGTGCTCACACACAGCGAGGGAGGGACACACACACACACAGCGAGGGAGGGACACGCTCACACAGCGAGACAGGGACACACACACACACAGCGAGGGAGGGACACACACACACACAGCGAGGGAGGGACACGCTCACACAGCCTGAGAGGGACACGCTCACACACAGTGAGGGAGGGACACGCTCACACACAGCGAGTGAGGGACGTGCACACACACAGCGAGGGAGGGACACGCACACACACAGCGAGAGAGGGACACGCACACACACAGCGAGGGAGGGACACGCACACACACAGCGAGGGAGGGACACGCTCACACAGCGAGAGAGGGACACGCTCACACACAGCGAGGGAGGGACACACACACACAGCGAGGGAGGGACACGCTCACACACAGCGAGGGAGGGACACGCACACACACAGCGAGTGAGGGACGTGCTCACACACAGCGAGGGAGGGACACGCTCAAACACAGCGAGGGAGGGACACGCTCACACACAGCGAGGGAGGGACACGCACACACACAGCGAGTGAGGGACGTGCACACACACAGCGAGGGAGGGACACGCTCACACAGCGAGAGAGGGACACGCACACACACAGCGAGAGAGGGACACGCTCACACACAGCGAGGGAGGGACACACACACACAGCGAGGGAGGGACACGCACACACACAACGAGGGAGGGACACGCTCACACAGCGAGAGAGGGACACGCTCACACACAGCGAGGGAGGGACACACACACACAGCGAGGGAGGGACACACACACACAGTGAGGGGGACACGCACACACACAGCGAGGGAGGGACACGCTTACACACAGCGAGGGAGGGACACGCTCACACACAGCGAGGGAGGGACACGCACACACGCAGCGAGGGAGGGACACGCAAACACACAGCGAGGGAGGGACAAACACACACGCAGCGAGGGAGGGACACGCACAAATAGCGAGGGAGGAATACGCACACACAGCGAGGGAGGGACACGCACACACAGCGAGGGAGGGACACGCACAAATAGCGAGGGAGGAATACGCACACACAGTGAGGGGGACACGCACACACACAGCGAGTGGGGGACATGCTCACACACAGCGAGGGAGGGACACGCACAAATAGCGAGGGAGGAATACGCACACACAGCGAGGAAGGGACACACACACACAGCGAGGGAGGGACACGCTCACACACAGCGAGGGAGGGACACGCTCAAACACAGCGAGGGAGGGACACGCACACACACAGGGAGAGAGGGGCATGCTCACTCACAGCGAGGGAGAGACGTGCTCACACACAGCGAGGGAGGGACACACAAACACACAGCGAGGGAGGGACACACACACGCAGCGAGGGAGGGACACGCTCACACACAGCGAGGGAGGGACACACACACACAGCGAGGGAGGGACACACTTACACACAGCGAGGGAGGGACACGCTCACACACAGCGAGTGAGGGACACGCTCACACACAGCGAGGAAGGGACCCGCTCACACACAGCGAGTGAGGGACACGCTCACACACAGCGAGGAAGGGACACGCTCACACACAGCGAGTGAGGGACACGCTCACACACAGCGAGGGAGGGACCCGCTCACACACAGCGAGTGAGGGACACGCTCACACACAGCGAGGAAGGGACCCGCACACACACAGCGAGGGAGGGACACGCACACACACAGCGAGGGAGGGACACGCTCACACACAGCGAGTGAGGGACGTGCACACACACAGCGAGTGAGGGACACGCTCACACACAGCGAGTGAGGGACGTGCACACACACAGCGAGGGAGGGACACGCACACACACAGCGAGGGAGGGACACGCTCACACACAGCGAGAGAGGGACACGCACACACACAGCGAGAGAGGGACACGCTCACACACAGCGAGAGAGGGACACGCCCACACACAGCGAGAGAGGGACGTGCACACACACATCGAGTGAGGGACACGCTCACACACAGCGAGTGAGGGACGTGCACACACGCAGCGAGGGAGGGACACGCACACACACAGCGAGGGAGGGACACGCTCACACACAGCGAGAGAGGGACACGCACACACACAGCGAGGGAGGGACACGCTCACACACAGCGAGAGAGGGACACGCATACACACAGCCAGGGAGGGACACACACACACAGCGAGGGAGGGACACACACACACACACAGCGAGGGAGGGACACACACACACACAGCGAGGGAGGGACACACACACACAGTGAGGGAGGGACACACACACACACAGCGAGGGAGGGACACGCTCACACACAGTGAGGGAGGGACACGCTCACACACAGCGAGGGAGGGACACGCTCACACACAGCGAGTGAGGGACGTGCACACACACAGCGAGGGAGGGACACGCTCACACAGCGAGAGAGGGACACACACACACAGCGAGGAAGGGACACGCTCACACAGCGAGAGAGGGACACACACACACACAGCGAGGGAGGGACACACACACACACAGCGAGAGAGGGACACGCTCACACACAGCGAGTGAGGGACACGCACACACACAGCGAGGGAGGGACACGCTCACACAGCGAGAGAGGGACACACACACACACAGCGAGGGAGGGACACGCTCACACACAGCGAGGGAGGGAAACGCACACACACAGCGAGTGAGGGACGTGCTCACACACAGCGAGGGAGGGACACGCTCACACACAGCGAGGGAGGGACACGCTCACACACAGCGAGGGAGGGACACGCACACACACAGCGAGTGAGGGACGTGCACACACACAGCGAGGGAGGGACACGCTCACACAGCGAGAGAGGGACACGCACACACACAGCGAGAGAGGGACACGCTCACACACAGCGAGGGAGGGACACACACACACAGCGAGGGAGGGACACGCACACACACAACGAGGGAGGGACACGCTCACACAGCGAGAGAGGGACACGCTCACACACAGCGAGGGAGGGACACACACACACAGCGAGGGAGGGACACACACACACAGTGAGGGGGACACGCACACACACAGCGAGGGAGGGACACGCTTACACACAGCGAGGGAGGGACACGCTCACACACAGCGAGGGAGGGACACGCACACACGCAGCGAGGGAGCGACACGCAAACACACAGCGAGGGAGGGACAAACACACACGCAGCGAGGGAGGGACACGCACAAATAGCGAGGGAGGAATACGCACACACAGCGAGGGAGGGACACGCACACACAGCGAGGGAGGGACACGCACAAATAGCGAGGGAGGAATACGCACACACAGTGAGGGGGACACGCACACACACAGCGAGTGGGGGACATGCTCACACACAGCGAGGGAGGGACACGCACAAATAGCGAGGGAGGAATACGCACACACAGCGAGGGAGGGACACACACACACAGCGAGGGAGGGACACGCTCACACACAGCGAGGGAGGGACACGCTCACACACAGCGAGGGAGGGACACGCACACACACAGGGAGAGAGGGGCATGCTCACTCACAGCGAGGGAGAGACGTGCTCACACACAGCGAGGGAGGGACACACAAACACACAGCGAGGGAGGGACACACACACGCAGCGAGGGAGGGACACGCTCACACACAGCGAGGGAGGGACACACACACACAGCGAGGGAGGGACACACTTACACACAGCGAGGGAGGGACACGCTCACACACAGCGAGTGAGGGACACGCTCACACACAGCGAGGAAGGGACCCGCTCACACACAGCGAGTGAGGGACACGCTCACACACAGCGAGGAAGGGACACGCTCACACACAGCGAGTGAGGGACACGCTCACACACAGCGAGGGAGGGACCCGCTCACACACAGCGAGTGAGGGACACGCTCACACACAGCGAGGAAGGGACCCGCACACACACAGCGAGGGAGGGACACGCACACACACAGCGAGGGAGGGACACGCTCACACACAGCGAGTGAGGGACGTGCACACACACAGCGAGTGAGGGACACGCTCACACACAGCGAGTGAGGGACGTGCACACACACAGCGAGGGAGGGACATGCACACACACAGCGAGGGAGGGACACGCTCACACACAGCGAGAGAGGGACACGCACACACACAGCGAGAGAGGGACACGCTCACACACAGCGAGAGAGGGACACGCCCACACACAGCGAGAGAGGGACGTGCACACACACATCGAGTGAGGGACACGCTCACACACAGCGAGTGAGGGACGTGCACACACGCAGCGAGGGAGGGACACGCACACACACAGCGAGGGAGGGACACGCTCACACACAGCGAGAGAGGGACACGCACACACACAGCGAGGGAGGGACACGCTCACACACAGCGAGAGAGGGACACGCATACACACAGCCAGGGAGGGACACACACACACAGCGAGGGAGGGACACACACACACACACAGCGAGGGAGGGACACACACACACACAGCGAGGGAGGGACACACACACACAGTGAGGGAGGGACACACACACACACAGCGAGGGAGGGACACGCTCACACACAGTGAGGGAGGGACACGCTCACACACAGCGAGGGAGGGACACGCTCACACACAGCGAGTGAGGGACGTGCACACACACAGCGAGAGAGGGACACACACACACAGCGAGGAAGGGACACGCTCACACAGCGAGAGAGGGACACACACACACACAGCGAGGGAGGGACACACACACACACAGCGAGAGAGGGACACGCTCACACACAGCGAGTGAGGGACACGCACACACACAGCGAGGGAGGGACACGCTCACACAGCGAGAGAGGGACACACACACACACAGCGAGGGAGGGACACACACACACACAGCGAGGGAGGGACACACACACAGACAGCGAGAGAGGGACACACACACACACAGCGAGGGAGGGACACGCTCACACACAGCGAGTGAGGGACGTGCACACACACAGCGAGGGAGGGACACGCTCACACAGCGAGAGAGGGACACACACACACACAGCGAGGGAGGGACACACACACACACAGCGAGAGAGGGACACGCTCACACACAGCGAGTGAGGGACACGCACACACACAGCGAGGGAGGGACACGCTCACACAGCGAGAGAGGGACACGCTCACACACAGTGAGGGAGGGACGTGCACACACACAGCGAGTGAGGGACGTGCTCACACACAGCGAGGGAGGGACACACACACACACAGCGAGGGAGGGACACGCTCACACAGCGAGACAGGGACACACACACACACAGCGAGGGAGGGACACACACACACACAGCGAGGGAGGGACACACACACACACAGCGAGGGAGGGACACACTCACACAGCGAGGGAGGGACACGCACACACACAGCGAGAGAGGGACACGCACACACACAGCGAGGGAGGGACACGCACACACACAGCGAGGGAGGGACACGCTCACACACAGCGAGTGAGGGACACGCACACACACAGCGAGGGAGGGACACGCTCACACAGCGAGAGAGGGACACACACACACACAGCGAGGGAGGGACACACACACACAGCGAGGGAGGGACACGCACACATACAGCGAGAGAGGGACACGCACACACACAGCGAGGGAGGGACACGCACACACACAGCGAGGGAGGGACACGCTCACACAGCGAGAGAGGGACACGCTCACACACAGCGAGGGAGGGACATACACACACAGCGAGGGAGGGACACGCTCACACACAGCGAGGGAGGGACACGCACACACACAGCGAGTGAGGGACGTGCTCACACACAGCGAGGGAGGGACACGCTCACACACAGCGAGGGAGGGACACGCTCACACACAGCGAGGGAGGGACACGCACACACACAGCGAGTGAGGGACGTGCACACACACAGCGAGGGAGGGACACGCTCACACAGCGAGAGAGGGACACGCACACACACAGCGAGAGAGGGACACGCTCACACACAGCGAGGGAGGGACACACACACACAGCGAGGGAGGGACACGCACACACACAACGAGGGAGGGACACGCTCACACAGCGAGAGAGGGACACGCTCACACACAGCGAGGGAGGGACACACACACACAGCGAGGGAGGGACACACACACACAGTGAGGGGGACACGCACACACACAGCGAGGGAGGGACACGCTTACACACAGCGAGGGAGGGACACGCTCACACACAGCGAGGGAGGGACACGCACACACGCAGCGAGGGAGGGACACGCAAACACACAGCGAGGGAGGGACAAACACACACGCAGCGAGGGAGGGACACGCACAAATAGCGAGGGAGGAATACGCACACACAGCGAGGGAGGGACACGCACACACAGCGAGGGAGGGACACGCACACACACAGCGAGTGGGGGACATGCTCACACACAGCGAGGGTGGGACACGCACAAATAGCGAGGGAGGAATACGCACACACAGCGAGGGAGGGACACACACACACAGCGAGGGAGGGACACGCTCACACACAGCGAGGGAGGGACACGCTCACACACAGCGAGGGAGGGACACGCACACACACAGGGAGAGAGGGGCATGCTCACTCACAGCGAGGGAGAGACGTGCTCACACACAGCGAGGGAGGGACACACAAACACACAGCGAGGGAGGGACACACACACACAGCGAGGGAGGGACACACACACACGCAGCGAGGGAGGGACACGCTCACACACAGCGAGGGAGGGACACACACACACAGCGAGGGAGGGACACACTTACACACAGCGAGGGAGGGACACGCACAAATAGCGAGGGAGGAATACGCACACACAGCGAGGGAGGGACACACACACACACAGCGAGGGAGGGACACACACACACAGCGAGGGAGGGACACGCTTACACACAGCGAGGGAGGGACACACACACACACAGCGAGGGAGGGACACGCTTACACACAGCGAGGGAGGGACACACACACACACAGCGAGGGAGGGACACGCTCACACAGTGAGGGAGGGACACGCTCACACACAGCGAGGGAGGGACACGCACACACGCAGCGAGGGAGGGACACGCAAACACACAGCGAGGGAGGGACACACACACACACACAGCGAGGGAGGGACACACACACGCAGTGAGGGAGGGACACGCTCACACACAGCGAGGAAGGGACACACACACACACAGCGAGAGAGGGACACGCTCACACACAGTGAGGAAGGGACACACACACACACAGCGAGAGAGGGACACGCTTACACACAGCGAGGGAGGGACACGCTCACACACAGCGAGAGAGGGACACGCTCACACACAGCGAGAAAGGGACCCGCTCACACACAGCGAGGGAGGGATCCGCTCACACACAGCGAGGGAGGGACACACACACACACAGCGAGAGAGGGACACGCTCACACACAGCGAGGAAGGGACACACACACACACAGCGAGAGAGGGACACGCTTACACACAGCGAGGGAGGGACACGCTCACACACAGCGAGAGAGGGACACGCTCACACACAGCGAGAAAGGGACCCGCTCACACACAGCGAGGGAGGGATCCGCTCACACACAGCGAGGAGGGACACGCTTACACACAGCGAGTGAGGGACATGCTCACACACAGCGAGGGAGGGACACGCTCACACACAGCGAGTGAGGGACATGCTCACACACAGCGAGGGAGGGACCCGCTCACACACAGCGAGTGAGGGACACGCTCGCACACAGCGAGAGAGGGACACGCACACACGCAGCGAGGGAGGGACACGCTCACACACAGCGAGGGAGGGACACGCACACACACGGCGAGGAAGGGACCCGCTCACACACAGCGAGTGAGGGACACGCTCACACACAGCGAGGGAGGGACCCGCTCACACACAGCGAGGGAGGGACACGCACACACACGGCGAGGAAGGGACCCGCTCACACACAGCGAGGGAGGGACACACACACACACAGCGAGGAAGGAACCCGCTCACACACAGCGAGGGAGACACACACACACACACAGCGAGGGAGACACACACACACACACAGTGAGGGGGACACGCACACACAGCGAGGGAGGGACACGCTTACACACAGAGAGGGAGGGACACGCTCACACACAGCGAGTGAGGGACACGCTCACACACAGCGAGGAAGGGACCCGCTCACACACAGCGAGGGAGGGACACGCTTACACACAGCGAGGGAGGGACACGCTCACACACAGCGAGTGAGGGACACGCTCACACACAGCGAGGGAGGGACCCGCTCACACACAGCGAGTGAGGGACACGCTCACACACAGCGAGTGAGGGACGTGCACACACACAGCGAGGGAGGGACACACACACACAGTGAGGGGGACACGCACACACACAGCGAGGGAGGGACACGCTTACACACAGCGAGGGAGGGACCCGCTCACACATAGCGAGGGAGGGACACGCACACACGCAGCGAGGGAGGGACACACACACACGCAGCGAGGGAGGGAGACGCACAAAAAGCGAGGGAGGAATACGCACACACAGCGAGGGAGGGACACACACACACAGCGAGGGAGGGACACGCACACACACAGCGAGTGGGGGACATGCACACACACAGCGAGGGAGGGACGTGCTCACACACAGCGAGGGACGGACACGCACACACAGCGAGGGAGGGACACGCACACACACACAGCGAGGGAGGGACACGCTTACACACAGCGAGGGAGGGACGTGCTCCCACAGCGAGGGAGGGACACACACACACACAGCGAGGGTTGGACACGCTCACACACAGCGAGGGAGGGACCCGCTCACACACAGCGAGTGAGGGACACGCTCACACACAGCGAGTGAGGGACGTGCACACACACAGCGAGGGAGGGACACACACACACACAGCGAGGGTGGGACACGCTCACACACAGCGAGGGAGGGACACGCTCACACACAGCGAGGGAGGGACACACACACACACACAGCGAGGGAGAGACGTGCTCACACACAGCGAGGGAGGGACGTGCTCCCACAGTGAGGGAGGGACACACACACACACAGCGAGGGAGGGACACGCTCACACACAGCGAGGGAGTGACACACACACACACAGCGAGGGAGGGACACGCTCACACACAGCGAGGGAGGGACACACACACACACACACACACAGAGTGAGGGACACACACACACACAGCGAGGGAGCGACACACACACACACAGCGAGGGAGCGACACACACACACAGCGAGGGAGGGACACGCTCACACACAGCGAGGGAGGGACATGCTCACACACAGCGAGGGAGGGACACGCACACACACAGCGAGGGAGGGACATGCTCACACACAGCGAGGGAGGGACACGCTCACACACAGCGAGGGAGGGACACGCACACACACAGCGAGGGAGGGACACGCACACACACAGCGAGGGAGGGACACACACACACAGCGAGGGAGGGACACACACACACACAGCGAGGGAGGGACACGCACACACACAGCGAGGGAGGGACACGCACACACACAGCGAGGGAGGGACACGCACACACACAGCGAGGGAGGGACACGCACACACACAGCGAGGGAGGGACACGCTCACAGACAGCGAGGGAGGGACGCGCACACACACAGCGAGGGAGGGACACGCTCACACACAGCGAGGGAGGGACACACACACACAGCGAGGGAGGGACACGCACACACACAGCGAGGGAGGGACACGCTCACACACAGCGAGGGAGGGACCCGCTCACACACAGCGAGTGAGGGACACGCTCACACACAGCGAGTGAGGGACGTGCACACACACAGCGAGGGAGGGACACACACACACACAGCGAGGGTGGGACACGCTCACACACAGCGAGGGAGGGACACGCTCACACACAGCGAGGGAGGGACACACACACACACACAGCGAGGGAGAGACGTGCTCACACACAGCGAGGGAGGGACGTGCTCCCACAGTGAGGGAGGGACACACACACACACAGCGAGGGAGGGACACGCTCACACACAGCGAGGGAGTGACACACACACACACAGCGAGGGAGGGACACGCTCACACACAGCGAGGGAGGGACACACACACACACACACACACAGAGTGAGGGACACACACACACACAGCGAGGGAGCGACACACACACACACAGCGAGGGAGCGACACACACACACAGCGAGGGAGGGACACGCTCACACACAGCGAGGGAGGGACATGCTCACACACAGCGAGGGAGGGACACGCACACACACAGCGAGGGAGGGACATGCTCACACACAGCGAGGGAGGGACACGCTCACACACAGCGAGGGAGGGACACGCACACACACAGCGAGGGAGGGACACGCACACACACAGCGAGGGAGGGACACACACACACAGCGAGGGAGGGACACACACACACACAGCGAGGGAGGGACACGCACACACACAGCGAGGGAGGGACACGCACACACACAGCGAGGGAGGGACACGCACACACACAGCGAGGGAGGGACACGCACACACACAGCGAGGGAGGGACACGCTCACAGACAGCGAGGGAGGGACGCGCACACACACAGCGAGGGAGGGACACGCTCACACACAGCGAGGGAGGGACACACACACACAGCGAGGGAGGGACACGCACACACACAGCGAGGGAGAGACACGCACACACACAGCGAGGGAGGGACACGCTCACACACAGCGAGGGAGGGACACGCACACACGCAGCGAGGGAGGGACACGCACACATGCAGCGAGGGAGGGACACGCACACACACAGCGAGGGAGGGACACGCACACACACAGCGAGGGAGGGACACGCTCACACACAGCGAGGGAGAGACGTGCTCACACACAGCGAGGGAGGGACGTGCTCACACACAGCGAGGGAGGGACACGCTTACACACAGCGAGGGAGGGACACGCTTACACACAGCGAGGGAGGGACACGCACACACACAGCGAGGGAGGGACGTGCTCACACACAGCGAGGAAGGGACATGCTCACACACAGCGAGGGAGGGTCACGCTTACACACAGCAAGGGAGGGACACACACACACACAGCGAGGGAGGGACACACACACAGAGAGGGAGGGACACACACACACACAGCGAGAGAGGGACACGCACACACACAGGGAGGGAGGGACACACACACAGAGAGGGAGGGACACGCTCACACACAGCGAGAGAGGGACACGCTCACACACAGCGAGAGAGGGACACGCACACACACAGCGAGGGAGGGACATGCTCACACACAGCGAGGGAGGGACACAAACATACAGCGAGCGAGGGACACGCACACACATAGCGAGGGAGGGACACGCACATACACAGTGAGGGGGACACGCACGCACGCATCGAGGCAGGGACACACACACACACAGCGAGGGAGGGGCATGCTCACACACAGCGAGGGAGGGACGTGCTCACACACAGCGAGGGAGGGGCATGCTCACACACAGCGAGGGAGGGACACGCTCACACAGCGAGGGAGGGACTCGCACACACACAGCGAGTGGGGACACACACACACAGCGAGGGAGGGACACAAACATACAGCGAGCGAGGGACACGCACAGACATAGCGAGGGAGGGACACACACACACACAGCGAGGGAGGGACACAAACACACAGCGAGGGAGGGACACACACACACAGCGAGGGAGGGACACACACGCACGCATCGAGGGAGGGACCCACACACACACAGTGAGGGGGACACGCTCACACACAGCGAGGGAGGGACGTGCTCACACACAGCGAGGGAGGGACGTGCTCACACACAGCGAGGGAGGGACACGCTTACACACAGCGAGGGAGGGACACGCTTACACACAGCGAGGGAGGGACACGCACACACACAGCGAGGGAGGGACGTGCTCACACACAGCGAGGAAGGGACATGCTCACACACAGCGAGGGAGGGTCACGCTTACACACAGCAAGGGAGGGACACACACACACACAGCGAGGGAGGGACACACACACAGAGAGGGAGGGACACACACACACACAGCGAGAGAGGGACACGCACACACACAGGGAGGGAGGGACACACACACAGAGAGGGAGGGACACGCTCACACACAGCGAGAGAGGGACACGCTCACACACAGCGAGAGAGGGACACGCACACACACAGCGAGGGAGGGACATGCTCACACACAGCGAGGGAGGGACACAAACATACAGCGAGCGAGGGACACGCACACACATAGCGAGGGAGGGACACGCACATACACAGTGAGGGGGACACGCACGCACGCATCGAGGCAGGGACACACACACACACAGCGAGGGAGGGGCATGCTCACACACAGCGAGGGAGGGACGTGCTCACACACAGCGAGGGAGGGGCATGCTCACACACAGCGAGGGAGGGACACGCTCACACAGCGAGGGAGGGACTCGCACACACACAGCGAGTGGGGACACACACACACAGCGAGGGAGGGACACAAACATACAGCGAGCGAGGGACACGCACAGACATAGCGAGGGAGGGACACACACACACACAGCGAGGGAGGGACACAAACACACAGCGAGGGAGGGACACACACACACAGCGAGGGAGGGACACACACGCACGCATCGAGGGAGGGACCCACACACACACAGTGAGGGGGACACGCTCACACACAGCGAGGGAGGGACGTGCTCACACACAGCGAGGGAGGGACGTGCTCACACACAGTGAGGGGGACACGCTCACACACAGCGAGGGAGGGACGTGCTCACACACAGCGAGGGAGGAACACGCTCACACACAGCGAGGGAGGGACACGCTCACACACAGCGAGTGAGGGACACGCTCACACACAGCGAGGAAGGGACCCGCTCACACACAGCGAGGGAGGGACACGCTTACACACAGCGAGGGAGGGACACGCTCACACACAGCGAGTGAGGGACCCGCTCACACACAGCGAGTGAGGGACACGCTCACACACAGCGAGGAAGGGACCCGCTCACACACAGCGAGTGAGGGACACGCTCACACACAGCGAGTGAGGGACGTGCACACACACAGCGAGGGAGGGACACACACACAGTGAGGGGGACACGCACACACACAGCGAGGGAGGGACACGCTTACACACAGTGAGGGAGGGACACGCTCACACATAGCGAGGGAGGGACACGCACACACGCAGCGAGGGAGGGACACACACACACGCAGCGAGGGAGGGAGACGCACAAAAAGCGAGGGAGGAATACGCACACACAGCGAGGGAGGGACACACACACACAGCGAGGGAGGGACACGCACACACACAGCGAGTGGGGGACATGCACACACACAGCGAGGGAGGGACGTGCTCACTCACAGCGAGGGACGGACACGCACACACAGCGAGGGAGGGACACGCACACACACAGCGAGGGAGGGACACGCTTACACACAGCGAGGGAGGGACCTGCTCCCACAGCGAGGGAGGGACACACACACACACAGCGAGGGTGGGACACGCTCACACACAGCGAGGGAGGGACCCGCTCACACACAGCGAGTGAGGGACACGCTCACACACAGCGAGGGAGGGACACACACACACAGCGAGGGAGGGACATGCTCACACACAGCGAGGGAGGGACACGCACACACACAGCGAGGGAGGGACACGCACACACACAGCGAGGGAGGGACATGCTCACACACAGCGAGGGAGGGACACGCACACACACAGCGAGGGAGGGACATGCTCACACACAGCGAGGGAGGGACACACACACACACAGCGAGGGAGGGACATGCTCACACACAGCGAGTGAGGGACACGCACACACACAGCGAGGGAGGGACATGCTCACACACAGCGAGTGAGGGACACGCACACACACAGCGAGGGAGGGACATGCTCACACACAGCGAGGGAGGGACACACACACAGTGAGGGAGGGACACGCTCACATACAGCGAGGGAGGGACACGCACATACACTGTGAGGGGGACACGCACGCACGCAACGAGGGAGGGATATGAACGCACGCATCGAGGGAGGGACACACACACACACAGTGAGGGGGACACGCACACACACAGTGAGGGAGGGTTACGCACACACACAGTGAGGGAGGGGCATGCTCACACACAGCGAGGGAGGAACACGCTCACACACAGCGAGGGAGGGACACAAACATACAGGGAGCGAGGGACACGCACACACATAGCGAGGGAGGGACACGCACACACACAGGGAGGGAGGGACGTGCTGACACACAGCGAGGGAGGGACACGCACACACACAGCGAATGGGGGACACGCACACACACAGCGAGTGGGGGACACGCACACACACAACGAGGGAGGGACACACACACACACAGCGAGGGAGGGACACGCACACACAGCGAGGGAGGGACACGCACACACACAGCGAAGGAGGGACACACACACACGGCGAGCGAGGGACACGCTCACACAGCGTGGGAGGGACACGCACACACACAGCGAGGGAGGGACACGCACACACACAGCGAGGGAGGGACACGCACACACACAGCGAGGGAGGGACACACACACACGGCGAGGGAGGGACACGCTCACACAGCGAGGGAGGGACACGCACACACACAGCGAGGGAGGGACGTGCTCACACACAGCGAGGGAGGGACACGCACACACACAGCGAGGGAGGGACACACACACACGGCGAGGGAGGGACACGCTCACACACAGCGAGGGAGGGACGTGCTCACACACAGCGAGGGAGGGACGTGCTCACACACAGCGAGGGAGGGACACACACTCACACAGTGAGGGAGGGACGTGCTCACACACAGCGAGGGAAGGACGTGCTCACACACAGAGAGGGAGGGACACGCACACACACAGCGAGTGGGGAACATGCACATACACAGCAAGGGAGGGACACACACACACAGCGAGGGAGGGACACGCACACACACAGCGAGTGGGGAACACGCACATACACAGCGAGGGAGGGACACACACACACACAGCGAGGGAGGGACACACACACAGCGAGGGAGGGACACACACATACACAGCGAGGGAGGGACACGCACACACACAGCGAGGGAGGGACACACACACACATAGCGAGGGAGGGACACGCACACACACAGCGAGGGAGGGACACACACACACACAGCGAGGGAGGAACGTGCTCACACACAGCGAGGGAGGGACACACACACACACAGCGAGGGAGGGACACACACACACACAGTGAGGGAGGGACGTGCTCACACACAGCGAGGGAGGGACACACACACACAGCGAGGGAGGGACACACACACACACAGCGAGGGAGGGACACACACACACACAGCGAGTGGGGGACACGCTCACAGCGAGGGATGGACGTGCTCACACACAGCGAGGGAGGGACACACACACACACAGCGAGGGAGGGACACGCACACACACAGCGAGGGAGGGACACACACACACGGCGAGGGAGGGACACGCTCACACAGCGAGGGAGGGACACGCACACACACAGCGAGGGAGGGACGTGCTCACACACAGCGAGGGAGGGACACGCACACACACAGCGAGGGAGGGACACACACACACGGCGAGGGAGGGACACGCTCACACACAGCGAGGGAGGGACGTGCTCACACACAGCGAGGGAGGGACGTGCTCACACACAGCGAGGGAGGGACACACACTCACACAGTGAGGGAGGGACGTGCTCACACACAGCGAGGGAAGGACGTGCTCACACACAGAGAGGGAGGGACACGCACACACACAGCGAGTGGGGAACATGCACATACACAGCAAGGGAGGGACACACACACACAGCGAGGGAGGGACACGCACACACACAGCGAGTGGGGAACACGCACATACACAGCGAGGGAGGGACACACACACACACAGCGAGGGAGGGACACACACACAGCGAGGGAGGGACACACACATACACAGCGAGGGAGGGACACGCACACACACAGCGAGGGAGGGACACACACACACATAGCGAGGGAGGGACACGCACACACACAGCGAGGGAGGGACACACACACACACAGCGAGGGAGGAACGTGCTCACACACAGCGAGGGAGGGACACACACACACACAGCGAGGGAGGGACACACACACACACAGTGAGGGAGGGACGTGCTCACACACAGCGAGGGAGGGACACACACACACAGCGAGGGAGGGACACACACACACACAGCGAGGGAGGGACACACACACACACAGCGAGTGGGGGACACGCTCACAGCGAGGGATGGACGTGCTCACACACAGCGAGGGAGGGACACACACACACACACAGCGAGGGAGGGACACACACACACACAGCGAGGGAGGGACACGCACACACACAGCGAGGGAGGGACACACACACACACAGCGAGGGAGGGACACACACACACACAGCGAGGGAGGGACACACACACACAGCGAGGGAGGGACACACACACACACAGCGAGGGAGGGACACGCACACACACAGCGAGGGAGGGACACACACACACACAGCGAGGGAGGGACATGCTCACACACAGCGAGGGAGGGACACACACACACAGCGAGGGAGGGACACACACACACACAGCGAGGGAGGGACACGCTCACACACAGCGAGGGAGGGACACACACACACACAGCGAGGGAGGGACCTGCTCACACACAGCGAGGGAGGGACACGCTCACACACAGCGAGTGGGGGACACGCTCACACACAGCGAGGGAGGGACACACACACACAGCGAGGGAGGGACACACACACACACAGCGAGGGAGGGACACGCACACACACAGCGAGGGAGGGACACACACACACAGCGAGGGAGGGACACACACACACACAGCGAGGGAGGGACACGCACACACACAGCGAGGGAGGGACACGCACACACACAGCGAGGGAGGGACACGCACACACACAGCGAGGGTGGGACACGCACACACACAGAGAGGGAGGGACACACACACACAGCGAGGGAGGGACACACACACACACAGCGAGGGAGGGACACGCACACACACAGCGAGGGAGGGACACACACACACGGCGAGTGGGGGACACGCACACACACAGCGAGGGAGGGACACGCACACACACAGCGAGGGAGGGACACACACACACACGGCGAGTGGGGGACACGCTCACACGCAGCGAGGGAGGGACACGCTCACACAGCGAGGGAGGGACACGCACACACACAGCGAGGGAGGGACACACACACACACAGCGAGGGAGGGACACACACACACAGCGAGGGAGGGACACACACACACATCGCGAGGGAGGGACACACACACACACAGCGAGGGAGGGACACACACACACAGCGAGGGAGGGAGACACACACACACAGCGAGGGAGGGACACACACACACACAGCGAGGGAGGGACACACACACACACAGCGAGGGAGGGACACACACACACACAGCGAGGGAGGGACACGCACTCACACACAGCGAGTGGGGGACACGCTCACACACAGCGAGGGAGGGACGTGCTGACACACAGCGAGTGGGGGACACGCTCACACACAGCGAGGGAGGGACACACACACACACACAGCGAGGGAGGGACGTGCTCACACACAGCGAGGGAGGGGCATACTCACACACAGCGAGGGAGGAACACGCACACTCACAGCGAGGGAAGGACGTGCTCACACACAGCGAGGGAGGGACACACACACACACAGCGAGGGAGGGACACACACACACACAGCGAGGGAGGGACACACACACACACAGCGAGGGAGGGACACACACACACAGCGAGGGAGGGACATGCTCACACACAGTGAGGGAGGGACACACTCACATACAGCGAGGGAGGGACACGCACACACACAGTGAGGGGGACACGGTCACACACAGCGAGGGAGGGACGTGCTCACACACAGCGAGGGAGGGACGTGCTCACACACAGCGAGGGAGGGACACGCTCACACACAGCGAGGGAGGGACACACACTCACACAGCGAGGGAGGAACACGCTCACACACAGCGAGGGAGGGACATGCTCACACACAGCGAGGGAGGGACACACACACACAGCGAGGGAGGGACACACACACACTCAGCGAGGGAGGGACACACACACACACAGCGAGGGAGGGACACACACACACACAGCGAGGGAGGGACACGCACACACACAGCGAGTGGGGGACACACACACACAGCGAGGGAGGGACAAGCTCACACACAGCGAGGGAGGGACACACACATACACAGCGAGGGAGGGACACACACACACACAGCGAGGGAGGGACACACACATACACAGCGAGGGAGAGACACGCTCACACACAGCGAGGGAGGGACACACACACACACAGCGAGGGAGGGACACACACACACAGTGAGGGAGGGACACACACACAGAGCGAGGGAGGGACACACACACACACAGCGAGGGAGGGACACACACACACACAGCGAGGGAGAGACACGCTCACACACAGCGAGGGAGGGACACGCACACACACAGCGAGGGAGGGACACGCACACACACAGCAAGAGGGGGACACGCACACACACAGCGAGTGGGGGACACACACACACAGCGAGGGAGGGACACGCTCACACACAGCGAGGGAGGGACACGCACACACACAGCGAGGGAGAGACACGCTCACACACAGCGAGGGAGGGACACGCACACACACAGCGAGGGAGGGACATGCACACACACAGCAAGAGGGGGACACACACACAGCGAGGGAGGGACACGCACACACACAGCGAGGGAGGGACACGCACACACACAGCGAGGGAGGGACACGCACACACACAGCAAGAGGGGGACACTCACACACACAGCGAGGGAGGGACTCACACACACACAGCGAGGGAGGCACACGCACACACACAGCAAGTGGGGGACACGCACACACACAGCGAGGGAGGGACACGCACACACACAGCGAGGGAGGGACACGCACACACACAGCAAGTGGGGGACACGCACACACACAGCGAGGGAGGGACATGCACACACACAGCGAGTGGGGACACACACACAGCGAGGGAGGGACACGCTCACACACAGCGAGGGAGGGACATGCTCACACACACAGCGAGGGAGGGACACACACACAGCGAGGGAGGGACATGCTCACACACAGCGAGGGAGGGACACACACACACACAGCGAGGGAGGGACATGCTCACACACAGCGAGGGAGGGACACGCACGCACGCAGCGAGGGAGGGACATGAACGCACGCATCGAGGGAGGGACACACACACACACAGCGAGGGAGGGACATGCTCACACACAGCGAGGGAGGGATGTGCTCACACATAGCGAGGGAGGGACATGCACACACAGCGAGGGAGGGACACACACACACACAGCGAGTGGGGACACACACACAGTGAGGGAGGGACACGCTCACACACAGCGAGGGAGGGACACGCACACACACAGCAAGGGAGGGACGTGCTCACACACAGCGAGGGAGGGACTCGCACACACACAGCGAGGGAGGGACTCGCATACACACAGCGAGGTAGGGACTCGCAAACACACAGCGAGTGGGGACACACACACAGCGAGGGAGGGACACGCTCACACAGCGAGGGAGGGACACACACACACACAGTGAGGGAGGGACACACACACACAGCGAGGGAGGGACACACACACACACAGTGAGGGAGGGACACACACACACAGCGAGGGAGGGACACACACACACACAGTGAGGGAGGGACACGCACACACACAGCGAGAGAGGGACACGCTCACACACAGCCAGGGAGGGACACACACTCACACAGCGAGGGAGGGACACACACACAGGCAGCGAGGGAGGGACACACACACAGGCAGCGAGGGAGGGACACACACACACAGCGAGGGAGGGACACACACACACAGCGAGGGAGGGACACACACACGCAGCGAGGGAGGGACACACACACACAGCGAGGGAGGGACACGCACATACACAGCGAGGGAGGGACATGAACGCACGCATCGAGGGAGGGACACACACACACACAGTGAGGGGGACACGCTCACACACAGCGAGGGAGGGACGTGCACACACACAGTGAGGGAGGAACACACTCACACACAGCGAGGGAGGGACACGCTCACACACAGCGAGGGAGGGACACACACTCACACAGCGAGGGAGGAACATGCTCACACACAGCGAGGGAGGGACACGCTCACACACGGCAAGGGAGGGACAAACACTCACACACAGCGAGTGGGGGGGACACACACACAGTGAGGGAGGGACTCGAAAACACACAGCGAGGGAGGGACTCGCAAACACACAGCGAGGGAGGGACTCGCAAACTCAGAGCGAGGGAGGGACTCGCAAACACACAGCGAGTGGGGACACACACACAGTGAGGGACGGACACGCTCACACACAGCGAGGGAGGGACACACACACACACAGCGAGGGAGGGACACACACACACAGCGAGGGAGGGACACACACACACACAGCGAGGGAGGGACACACACACACAGTGAGGGAGGGACACACACACACAGTGAGGGAGGGACACGCTGACATACAGCGAGGGAGGGACACACACACACAGCGAGGGAGGGACGTGCTCACACACAGCGAGGGAGGGATGTGCTCACACATAGCGAGGGAGGGACATGCACACACAGCGTGGGAGGGACACACACACAGCGAGTGGGGACACACACACAGTGAGGGAGGGACACGCTCACACACAGCGAGGGAGGGACACGCACACACACAGCAAGGGAGGGACGTGCTCACACACAGCGAGGGAGGGACTCGCACACACACAGCGAGGGAGGGACTCGCAAACACACAGCGAGGGAGGGACTCGCAAACACACAGCGAGTGGGGACACACACACAGCGAGGGAGGGACACGCTCACACAGCGAGGGAGGGACACACACACACACAGTGAGGGAGGGACACACACACACAGCGAGGGAGGGACACACACACACACAGTGAGGGAGGGACACACACACACAGCGAGGGAGGGACACACACACACACAGTGAGGGAGGGACACGCTCACACACAGCGAGGGAGGGACACACACTCACACAGCGAGGGAGGGACACACACACAGGCAGCGAGGGAGGGACACACACACAGGCAGCGAGGGAGGGACACACACACACAGCGAGGGAGGGAAACACACACGCAGCGAGGGAGGGACACACACACACAGCGAGGGAGGGACACGCACATACACAGCGAGGGAGGGACATGAACGCACGCATCGAGGGAGGGACACACACACACACAGCGAGGGAGGGACGTGCACACACACAGTGAGGGAGGGACGTGCACACACACAGTGAGGGAGGAACACACTCACACACAGCGAGGGAGGGACACACACTCACACAGCGAGGGAGGAACATGCTCACACACAGCGAGGGAGGGACACGCTCACACACGGCAAGGGAGGGACAAACACTCACACATAGCAAGGGAGGGAAATGCACACACAGCGAGGGAGGGACACGCACACACACAGCGAGTGGGGGGGACACACACACAGCGAGGGAGGGACAAGCTCACACACAGCGAGGGAGGGACACACACTCACACAGTGAGGGAGGGACTCGAAAACACACAGCGAGGGAGGGACTCGCAAACACACAGCGAGGGAGGGACTCGCAAACTCAGAGCGAGGGAGGGACTCGCAAACACACAGCGAGTAGGGACACACACACAGTGAGGGACGGACACGCTCACACACAGCGAGGGAGGGACACACACACACACAGCGAGGGAGGGACACACACACACAGCGAGGGAGGGACACACACACACACAGCGAGGGAGGGACACACACACACAGTGAGGGAGGGACACGCTCACACACAGCGAGGGAGGGACACACACACACAGTGAGGGAGGGACACGCTGACATACAGCGAGGGAGGGACACACACACACAGCGAGGGAGGGACACACACACACACAGCGAGGGAGGGACATGCTCACACACAGCGAGGGAGGGACATGCTCACACACAGCGAGGGAGGGACACACACACACACAGCGAGGGAGGGACATGCTCACACACAGGGAGGGAGGGACACACACATACACAGTGAGGGGGTCACGCACGCACGCAGCGAGTGGGGACACACACACACAGCGAGGGAGGGACGTGCTCACACACAGCGAGGGAGGGATGTGCTCACACACAGCGAGGGAGGGACACACACACACACAGCGAGTGGGGACACACACACAGTGAGGGAGGGACACGCTCACACACAGCGAGGGAGGGACACGCACACACACAGCAAGGGAGGGACGTGCTCACACACAGCGAGGGAGGGACTCGCACACACACAGCGAGGGAGGGACCCGCAAACACACAGCGAGGGAGGGACTCGCAAACACACAGCGAGTGGGGACACACACACAGCGAGGGAGGGACATGCTCACACACAGCGAGGGAGGGACACGCACACACACAGCGAGGCAGGGACACACACACACAGCGAGGGAGGGACACACACACACACAGCGAGGGAGGGACATGCTCACACACAGCGAGGGAGGGACATGCTCACACACAGCGAGTGAGGGACATGCTCACACACAGCGAGGGAGGGACATGCTCACACACAGCGAGGGAGGGACACGCACACACACAGCAAGGGAGGGACACGCACACACACAGCGAGGGAGGGACACGCACACACACAGCGAGGGAGGGACACGCACACAAACAGCAAGTGCGGGACACGCACACACACAGCGAGGGAGGGACACGCACACACACAGCAAGAGGGGGACACGCACACACACAGCGAGGGAGGGACACGCACACACACAGCAAGTGGGGGACACGCACACACAGCGAGGGAGGGACATGCTCACACACAGCGAGTGGGGACACACACACAGCGAGGGAGGGACACGCTCACACACAGCGAGGGAGGGACACGCACACACACAGCGAGTGGGGACACACAAACAGCAAGTGCGGGACACGCACACACACAGCGAGGGAGGGACACGCACACACACAGCAAGAGGGGGACACGCACACACACAGCGAGGGAGGGACACGCACACACACAGCAAGTGGGGGACACGCACACACAGCGAGGGAGGGACATGCTCACACACAGCGAGTGGGGACACACACACAGTGAGGGAGGGACACACACACACACAGCGAGGGAGGGACACACACACACACACAGCGAGGGAGGGACACGCACACACAGCGAGGGAGGGACATGCTCAGACACAGCGAGGGAGGGACACGCTCACACACAGCGAGGGAGGGACATGCTCACACAGAGCGAGGGAGGGTCACGCACACACACAGCGAGGGAGGGTCACGCACACACACAGCGAGGGAGGGACACACACACACACAGCGAGTGGGGGACACGCTCACACACAGCGTGGGAGGGACACGCACGCACACAGCGAGGGAGGGTCACGCACACACACAGCGAGGGAGGGACACACACACACACAGCGAGTGGGGGACACGCTCACACACAGCGTGGGAGGGACACGCACGCACACAGCGAGGGAGGGACACGCTCACACACAGCGAGGGAGGGTCACGCACACACACAGCGAGGGAGGGTCACGCACACACACAGCGAGGGAGGGACACACACACACACAGTGAGGGAGGGACACACACACACACAGCGAGTGTGGGACACGCACACACACAGTGAGGGAGGGACACACACACACACAGCGAGTGTGGGACACGCACACACACAGCGAGGGAGGGACACACACACACACAGCGAGTGGGGGACACGCTCACACACAGCGAGGGAGGGTCACGCACACACACAGCGAGAGAGGGTCACGCACACACACAGCGAGGGAGGGACACACACACACACAGTGAGGGAGGGACACGCTCACACAGCGAGGGAGGGACACACACACACAGAGTGAGGGAGGGACACACACACACACAGCGAGGGAGGGACACGCTCACACAGCGAGGGAGGGACACACACACACAGCGAGGGAGGGACACGCACACACACAGCGAGGTAGGGACACGCTCACACAGCGAGGGAGGGACACACACACACAGCGAGGGAGGGACATGCTCACACACAGCGAGGGAGGGACATGCTCACACACAGCGAGGGAGGGACATGCTCACACACAGCGAGGGAGGGACATGCTCACACACAGCGAGGGAGGGACGTGCTCACACACAGCGAGGGAGGAACACGCTCACACACAGTGAGGGAGGGACACACACACACAGCGAGGGAGGGACGTGCTCACACACAGCGAGGGAGGAACACGCTCACACACAGCGAGGGAGGGGCATGCTCACACACAGCGAGGGAGGGGCATGCTCACACACAGTGAGGGAGGGACACGCACACACACAGCGAGGGAGGGACACACACACACACACAGCGAGGGAGGAACACGCTCACACACAGCGAGGGAGGGGCATGCTCACACACAGCGAGGGAGGGGCATGCTCACACACAGTGAGGGAGGGACACGCACACACACAGCGAGGGAGGGACACACACACACACACAGCGAGGGAGGGACATGCTCACACACAGCGAGGGAGGGACACACACACACACACAGCGAGGGAGGGACATGCTCACACACAGCGAGGGAGGGACACACACACACAGCAAGTGGGGGACACGCACATACACAGCGAGGGAGGGACACACACACACAGCAAGTGGGGGACACGCACACACACAGCGAGGGAGGGACACACACACACACAGCGAGGGAGGGACATGCTCACACACAGCGAGGGAGGGACATGCACACACAGAGCGAGGGAGGGACACGCACACACACAGCGAGGGAGGGACACACACACACACAGCGAGGGAGGGACACACACACACACAGCGAGGGAGGGACACGCACACACACAGCAAGGGAGGGACACGCACACACACAGCAAGGGAGGGACACACACACACACACACAGCGAGGGAGGGACACACACACACACAGCGAGGGAGGGACACACACACACACACAGCGAGGGAGGGACATGCTCACACACAGCGAGGGAGGGACACGCACACACAGAGCGAGGGACGGACACGCACACACAAAGCAAGGGAGGGACACACACACACACAGCGAGGGAGGGACATGCTCACACACAGCGAGTGGGGACACACACACAGCGAGGGAGGGACACGCTCACACACAGCGAGGGAGGGACACACACACACAGCGAGGGAGGGACATGCTCACACACAGCGAGGGAGGGACACGCTCACACACAGCGAGGGAGGGACACGCACACACTCAGCGAGGGAGGGACACGCTCACACACAGCGAGGGAGTGACATGCTCACACACAGCGAGGGAGGGACATGCTCACACACAGCGAGGGAGGGACACGCACACACACAGCGAGGGAGGGACATGCTCACACACAGCGAGGGAGGGACACACACACACACAGCGAGGGAGGGACACACACACACAGCGAGGGAGGGACACACACACACAGCGAGGGAGGGACACACACACACACAGCGAGTGGGGGACACGCTCACACACAGCGAGGGAGGGACGTGCTCACACATAGCGAGGGAGGGACACGCTCACACACAGCGAGGGAGGGTCACGCACACACACAGCGAGGGAGGGACACACACACACACACACAGCGAGGGAGGGACACACACACACACACAGCGAGAGAGGGCCAGGCACACACACAGCGAGGGAGGGACACACACACACACACAGCGAGGGAGGGCCAGGCACACACACAGCGAGGGAGGGCCAGGCACACACACAGCGAGGGAGGGACATGCTCACACACAGCGAGGGAGGGACACGCACACACACAGCGAGGGAGGGACACGCACACACACAGCGAGGGAGGGACATGCTCACACACAGCGAGGGAGGGACACACACACACACACAGCGAGGGAGGGACACACACACACACAGCGAGGGAGGGACATGCTCACACACAGCGAGGGAGGGACATGCTCACACACAGCGAGGGAGGGACACGCACACACAAAGCGAGGGAGGGACATGCTCACACACAGCGAGGGAGGGACACGCACACACACAGCGAGGGAGGGTCACGCACACACACAGCGAGGGAGGGACACACACACACACAGCGAGTGGGGGACACGCTCACACACAGCGAGGGAGGGACATGAACGCACGCATCGAGGGAGGGACACACACACACACACAGCGAGGGAGGGACACACACACACAGCGAGCGAGGGACACACACACACACAGCGAGGGAGGAACACGCACATACACAGTGAGGGGGACACGCACGCACGCAGCGAGGGAGGGACATGAACGCACGCATCGAGGGAGGGACACACACACACACAGCGAGGGAGGGACGTGCTCACACACAGCGAGGGAGGGGCATGCTCACACACAGCGAGGGAGGAACACGCTCACACACAGCGAGGGAGGGACACGCTCACACGCAGCGATGGAGGAACACGCTCACACACAGCGAGGGAGGGACACGCTCACACGCAGCGATGGAGGAACACGCTCACACTCAGCGAGGGAGGGACGTGCTCACACACAGCGAGGGAGGGGCATGCTCACACACAGCGAGGGAGTGGCATGCTCACACACAGCGAGGGAGGAACACGCTCACACTCAGCGAGGGAGGGACGTGCTCACACATAGCGAGGGAGGGACACGCTCACACACAGCGAGGGAGGGACAAGCTCACACAGGGAGGGAGGGACACGCTCACACACAGCGAGGGAGGGACTCGCAAACACACACACACACAGCGAGGGAGGGACACACACACACAGTGAGGGAGGGACACGCTCACACACAGCGAGGGAGGGACACACACACACAGTGAGGGAGGGGCACGCTCACACACACACACAGCGAGGGAGGGACACACACACACACAGCGAGGGAGGGACACGCTCACACACAGCGAGGGAGGGACACACACACACACAGCGAGGGAGGGACACGCTCACACACAGCGAGGGAGGGACACACACTCACACAGTGAGGGAAGGACTCGAAAACACACAGCGAGGGAGGGACTCGCAAACACACAGCGAGTGGGGACACACACACAGTGAGGGACGGACACGCTCACACACAGCGAGGGAGGGACACACACACACACAGCGAGGGAGGGACACACACACACACAGCGAGGGAGGGACACGCTCACACACAGCGAGGGAGGGACACACACACACAGTGAGGGAGGGACACGCTCAAACACAGCGAGGGAGGGACACACACACACAGTGAGGGAGGGACACGCTGACATACAGCGAGGGAGGGACACACACACAGCGAGGGAGGGACGTGCTCACACACAGCGAGTGGGAACACACACACACACAGCGAGGGAGGGACATGCTCACACACAGCGAGGGAGGGACATGCTCACACACAGCGAGGGAGGGACACGCTTACACACAGCAAGTGGGGGACACGCACACACACAGCGAGGGAGGGACACACACACACAGCAAGTGGGGGACACGCACACACACAGCGAGGGAGGGACACGCACATACACAGCGAGGGAGGGACATGCTCACACACAGCGAGGGACGGACACACACACACACAGCGAGGGAGGGACACGCACATACACAGCGAGGGAGGGACATGCTCACACACAGCAAGTGGGGGACACGCACACACACAGCGAGGGAGGGACACACACACACACAGCGAGGGAGGGACATGCTCACACACAGCGAGGGAGGGACACGCTCACACACAGCGAGGGAGGGACACGCACACACACAGCGAGGGAGGGACACGCTCACACACAGCGAGGGAGGGACATGCTCACACACAGCGAGGGAGGGACATGCTCACACACAGCGAGGGAGGGACACGCTCACACACAGCGAGGGAGGGACACGCTCACACACAGCGAGGGAGGGACACACACACACACAGCGAGGGAGGGACACACACACACAGCGAGGGAGGGACATGCTCACACACAGCGAGGGAGGGACACACACACACACAGCGAGGGAGGGACATGCTCACACACAGCGAGGGAGGGACACACACACACAGCGAGGGAGGGACACACACACACAGCGAGGGAGGGCCAGGCACACACACAGCGAGGGAGGGACATGCTCACACACAGCGAGGGAGGGACACGCACACACACAGCGAGGGAGGGACACGCACACACACAGCGAGGGAGGGACATGCTCACACACAGCGAGGGAGGGACACACACACAGCGAGGGAGGGACACACACACACACAGCGAGGGAGGGACATGCTCACACACAGCGAGGGAGGGACATGCTCACACACAGCGAGGGAGGGACACGCACACACAAAGCGAGGGAGGGACATGCTCACACACAGCGAGGGAGGGACACGCACACACACAGCGAGGGAGGGTCACGCACACACACAGCGAGGGAGGGACACACACACACACAGCGAGTGGGGGACACGCTCACACACAGCGAGGGAGGGACATGAACGCACGCATCGAGGGAGGGACACACAGACACACAGCGAGGGAGGGACACACACACACAGCGAGCGAGGGACACACACACACACAGCGAGGGAGGAACACGCACATACACAGTGAGGGGGACACGCACGCACGCAGCGAGGGAGGGACATGAACGCACGCATCGAGGGAGGGACACACACACACACAGCGAGGGAGGGACGTGCTCACACACAGCGAGGGAGGGGCATGCTCACACACAGCGAGGGAGGAACACGCTCACACACAGCGAGGGAGGGACACGCTCACACGCAGCGATGGAGGAACACGCTCACACACAGCGAGGGAGGGACATGCTCACACGCAGCGATGGAGGAACACGCTCACACACAGCGAGGGAGGGACACGCTCACACGCAGCGATGGAGGAACACGCTCACACTCAGCGAGGGAGGGACGTGCTCACACACAGCGAGGGAGGGGCATGCTAACACACAGCGAGGGAGGGGCATGCTCACACACAGCGAGGGAGGAACACGCTCACACTCAGCGAGGGAGGGACGTGCTCACACATAGCGAGGGAGGGACACGCTCACACAGGGAGGGAGGGACACGCTCACACACAGCGAGGGAGGGACTCGCAAACACACACACACACAGCGAGGGAGGGACACACACACACAGTGAGGGAGGGACACGCTCACACACAGCGAGGGAGGGACACACACACACACAGCGAGGGAGGGACACGCTCACACACAGCGAGGGAGGGACACACACACACACAGCGAGGGAGGGACACGCTCACACACAGCGAGGGAGGGACACACACTCACACAGTGAGGGAAGGACTCGAAAACACACAGCGAGGGAGGGACTCGCAAACACACAGCGAGTGGGGACACACACACAGTGAGGGACGGACACGCTCACACACAGCGAGGGAGGGACACACACACACACAGCGAGGGAGGGACACACACACACACAGCGAGGGAGGGACACGCTCACACACAGCGAGGGAGGGACACACACACACAGTGAGGGAGGGACACGCTCAAACACAGCGAGGGAGGGACACACACACACAGTGAGGGAGGGACACGCTGACATACAGCGAGGGAGGGACACACACACACAGCGAGGGAGGGACGTGCTCACACACAGTGAGGGAGGGACACGCTGACATACAGCGAGGGAGGGACACACACACACAGCGAGGGAGGGACGTGCTCACACACAGCGAGTGGGAACACACACACACACAGCGAGGGAGGGACATGCTCACACACAGCGAGGGAGGGACATGCTCACACACAGCGAGGGAGGGACACGCTTACACACAGCAAGTGGGGGACACGCACACACACAGCGAGGGACGGACACACACACACACAGCGAGGGAGGGACACGCACATACACAGCGAGGGAGGGACATGCTCACACACAGCAAGTGGGGGACACGCACACACACAGCGAGGGAGGGACACGCACACACACAGCGAGGGAGGGACACACACACACAGCGAGGGAGGGACACACACACACACAGCGAGGGAGGGACATGCTCACACACAGCGAGGGAGGGACATGCTCACACACAGCGAGGGAGGGACACGCACACACACAGGGAGGGAGGGACACGCACATACACAGCGAGGGAGGGACACGCACACAAACAGCAAGTGGGGGACACGCACACACACAGCGAGGGAGGGACAAGCACACACACAGCAAGGGAGGGACACGCACACACACAGCGAGGGAGGGACACGCACATACACAGCGAGAGAGGGACACGCACACAAACAGCAAGTGGGGGACACGCACACACACAGCGAGGGAGGGACACACACACACAGCGAGGGAGGGACATGCTCACACACAGCGAGGGAGGGACACGCTCACACACAGCGAGGGAGGGACACGCACACACACAGCGAGGGAGGGACACGCTCACACACAGCGAGGGAGGGACATGCTCACACACAGCGAGGGAGGGACATGCTCACACACAGCGAGGGAGGGACACGCACACACACAGCGAGGGAGGGACATGCTCACACACAGCGAGGGAGGGACACACACACACACAGCGAGGGAGGGACACACACACACAGCGAGGGAGGGACATGCTCACACACAGCGAGGGAGGGACACACACACACACAGCGAGTGGGGGACACGCTCACACACAGCGAGGGAGGGACGTGCTCACACATAGCGAGGGAGGGACACGCTCACACACAGCGAGGGAGGGACACGCACACACACAGCGAGGGAGGGACACACACACACACACACAGCGAGGGAGGGACACACACACACACACACAGCGAGGGAGGGTCACGCACACACACAGCGAGGGAGGGACACACACACACACACACAGCGAGGGAGGGACACACACACACACACAGCGAGGGAGGGCCAGGCACACACACAGCGAGGGAGGGCCAGGCACACACACAGCGAGGGAGGGACATGCTCACACACAGCGAGGGAGGGACACGCACACACACAGCGAGGGAGGGACACGCACACACACAGCGAGGGAGGGACATGCTCACACACAGCGAGGGAGGGACACACACACACACACAGCGAGGGAGGGACACACACACACACAGCGAGGGAGGGACATGCTCACACACAGCGAGGGAGGGACATGCTCACACACAGCGAGGGAGGGACACGCACACACAAAGCGAGGGAGGGACATGCTCACACACAGCGAGGGAGGGACACGCACACACACAGCGAGGGAGGGTCACGCACACACACAGCGAGGGAGGGACACACACACACACAGCGAGTGGGGGACACGCTCACACACAGCGAGGGAGGGACATGAACGCACGCATCGAGGGAGGGACACACACACACACAGCGAGGGAGGGACACACACACACAGCGAGCGAGGGACACACACACACACAGCGAGGGAGGAACACGCACACACACAGTGAGGGGGACACGCACGCAGCGAGGGAGGGACATGAACGCACGCATCGAGGGAGGGACACACACACACACAGCGAGGGAGGGACGTGCTCACACACAGCGAGGGAGGGGCATGCTCACACACAGCGAGGGAGGAACACGCTCACACACAGCGAGGGAGGGACACGCTCACACGCAGCGATGGAGGAACACGCTCACACACAGCGAGGGAGAGACATGCTCACACGCAGCGATGGAGGAACACGCTCACACACAGCGAGGGAGGGACACGCTCACACGCAGCGATGGAGGAACACGCTCACACTCAGCGAGGGAGGGACGTGCTCACACACAGCGAGGGAGGGGCATGCTCACACACAGCGAGTTAGGGGCATGCTCACACACAGCGAGGGAGGAACACGCTCACACTCAGCGAGGGAGGGACGTGCTCACACATAGCGAGGGAGGGACACGCTCACACACAGCGAGGGAGGGACAAGCTCACACAGGGAGGGAGGGACACGCTCACACACAGCGAGGGAGGGACTCGCAAACACACACACACACAGCGAGGGAGGGACACACACACACAGTGAGGGAGGGACACGCTCACACACAGCGAGGGAGGGACACACACACACAGTGAGGGAGGGGCACGCTCACACACACACACAGCGAGGGAGGGACACACACACACACAGCGAGGGAGGGACACGCTCACACACAGCGAGGGAGGGACACACACACACACAGCGAGGGAGGGACACGCTCACACACAGCGAGGGAGGGACACACACTCACACAGTGAGGGAAGGACTCGAAAACACACAGCGAGGGAGGGACTCGCAAACACACAGCGAGTGGGGACACACACACAGTGAGGGACGGACACGCTCACACACAGCGAGGGAGGGACACACACACACACAGCGAGGGAGGGACACACACACACACAGCGAGGGAGGGACACGCTCACACACAGCGAGGGAGGGACACACACACACAGTGAGGGAGGGACACGCTCAAACACAGCGAGGGAGGGACACACACACACAGTGAGGGAGGGACACGCTGACATACAGCGAGGGAGGGACACACACACACACAGCGAGGGAGGGACGTGCTCACACACAGCGAGTGGGAACACACACACACACAGCGAGGGAGGGACATGCTCACACACAGCGAGGGAGGGACATGCTCACACACAGCGAGGGAGGGACACACACACACACACACAGCGAGGGAGGGACACACACACACACACAGCGAGGGAGGGCCAGGCACACACACAGCGAGGGAGGGCCAGGCACACACACAGCGAGGGAGGGACATGCTCACACACAGCGAGGGAGGGACACGCACACACACAGCGAGGGAGGGACACGCACACACACAGCGAGGGAGGGACATGCTCACACACAGCGAGGGAGGGACACACACACACACACAGCGAGGGAGGGACACACACACACACAGCGAGGGAGGGACATGCTCACACACAGCGAGGGAGGGACATGCTCACACACAGCGAGGGAGGGACACGCACACACAAAGCGAGGGAGGGACATGCTCACACACAGCGAGGGAGGGACACGCACACACACAGCGAGGGAGGGTCACGCACACACACAGCGAGGGAGGGACACACACACACACAGCGAGTGGGGGACACGCTCACACACAGCGAGGGAGGGACATGAACGCACGCATCGAGGGAGGGACACACACACACACAGCGAGGGAGGGACACACACACACAGCGAGCGAGGGACACACACACACACAGCGAGGGAGGAACACGCACACACACAGTGAGGGGGACACGCACGCACGCAGCGAGGGAGGGACATGAACGCACGGATCGAGGGAGGGACACACACACACACAGCGAGGGAGGGACGTGCTCACACACAGCGAGGGAGGGGCATGCTCACACACAGCGAGGGAGGAACACGCTCACACACAGCGAGGGAGGGACACGCTCACACGCAGCGATGGAGGAACACGCTCACACACAGCGAGGGAGGGACATGCTCACACGCAGCGATGGAGGAACACGCTCACACACAGCGAGGGAGGGACACGCTCACACGCAGCGATGGAGGAACACGCTCACACTCAGCGAGGGAGGGACGTGCTCACACACAGCGAGGGAGGGGCATGCTCACACACAGCGAGTTAGGGGCATGCTCACACACAGCGAGGGAGGAACACGCTCACACTCAGCGAGGGAGGGACGTGCTCACACATAGCGAGGGAGGGACACGCTCACACACAGCGAGGGAGGGACAAGCTCACACAGGGAGGGAGGGACACGCTCACACACAGCGAGGGAGGGACTCGCAAACACACACACACACAGCGAGGGAGGGACACACACACACAGTGAGGGAGGGACACGCTCACACACAGCGAGGGAGGGACACACACACACAGTGAGGGAGGGGCACGCTCACACACACACACAGCGAGGGAGGGACACACACACACACAGCGAGGGAGGGACACGCTCACACACAGCGAGGGAGGGACACACACACACACAGCGAGGGAGGGACACGCTCACACACAGCGAGGGAGGGACACACACTCACACAGTGAGGGAAGGACTCGAAAACACACAGCGAGGGAAGGACTCGCAAACACACAGCGAGTGGGGACACACACACAGTGAGGGACGGACACGCTCACACACAGCGAGGGAGGGACACACACACACACAGCGAGGGAGGGACACACACACACACAGCGAGGGAGGGACACGCTCACACACAGCGAGGGAGGGACACACACACACAGTGAGGGAGGGACACGCTCAAACACAGCGAGGGAGGGACACACACACACAGTGAGGGAGGGACACGCTGACATACAGCGAGGGAGGGACACACACACACACAGCGAGGGAGGGACGTGCTCACACACAGCGAGTGGGAACACACACACACACAGCGAGGGAGGGACATGCTCACACACAGCGAGGGAGGGACATGCTCACACACAGCGAGGGAGGGACACGCTTACACACAGCAAGTGGGGGACACGCACACACACAGCGAGGGAGGGACACACACACACAGCAAGTGGGGGACACGCACACACACAGCGAGGGAGGGACACGCACATACACAGCGAGGGAGGGACATGCTCACACACAGCGAGGGAGGGACACGCACATACACAGCGAGGGAGGGACATGCTCACACACAGCAAGTGGGGGACACGCACACACACAGCGAGGGAGGGACACGCACACACACAGCGAGGGAGGGACACACACACACAGCGAGGGAGGGACACACACACACACAGCGAGGGAGGGACATGCTCACACACAGCGAGTGAGGGACATGCTCACACACAGCGAGGGAGGGACACGCACACACACAGGGAGGGAGGGACACGCACATACACAGCGAGGGAGGGACACGCACACAAACAGCAAGTGGGGGACACGCACACACACAGCGAGGGAGGGACACGCACACACACAGCAAGGGAGGGACACGCACACACACAGCGAGGGAGGGACACGCACATACACAGCGAGGGAGGGACACGCACACAAACAGCAAGTGGGGGACACGCACACACACAGCGAGGGAGGGACACACACACACAGCGAGGGAGGGACACACACACACAGCGAGGGAGGGACACACACACACACAGCGAGGGAGGGACATGCTCACACACAGCGAGGGAGGGACATGCTCACACACAGCGAGGGAGGGACACGCACACACACAGCAAGGGAGGGACACGCACACACACAGCGAGGGAGGGACACGCACATACACAGCGAGGGAGGGACACGCACACAAACAGCAAGTGGGGGACACGCACACACACAGCGAGGGAGGGACACGCACACACACAGCAAGAGGGGGACACGCACACACACAGCGAGGGAGGGACACGCACACACACAGCAAGTGGGGGACACGCACACACACAGCGAGGGAGGGACATGCTCACACACAGCGAGTGGGGACACACACACACACACAGCGAGGGAGGGACATGCTCACACACAGCGAGGGAGGGACACGCTTACACACAGCAAGTGGGGGACACGCACACACACAGCGAGGGAGGGACACACACACACAGCAAGTGGGGGACACGCACACACACAGCGAGGGAGGGACACGCACACACAGCGAGGGAGGGACACACACACACAGCAAGTGGGGGACACGCTCACACACAGCGAGGGAGGGACACACACACACACAGCGAGGGAGGGACACACACACACACAGCGAGGGAGGGACACGCACACACACAGCAAGTGGGGGACACGCACACACACAGCGAGGGAGGGACACGCACACACACAGCGAGGGAGGGACACACAAACACAGCGAGGGTGGGACACACACACACACAGCGAGGGAGGGACATGCTCACACACAGCGAGGGAGGGACACGCTCACACACAGCGAGGGAGGGACACGCTCACACACAGCGAGGGAGGGACACGCACACACACAGCGAGGGAGGGACATGAACGCACAGCGAGGGAGGGACACGCACACACACACAGCGAGGGAGGGACACGCACACACAGCGAGTGAGGGACACGCACACACACAGCGAGGGAGGGACATGAACGCACAGCGAGGGAGGGACACGCACACACACACAGCGAGGGAGGGACACGCACACACAGCGAGTGAGGGACACGCTCACACACAGCAAGGGAGGGACACGCACACACACAGCGCGGGAGGGACACGCACATTCACAGCGAGGGAGGGACACGCACACACACAGCAAGTGGGGGACACGCACACACAGCGAGGGAGGGACACGCACACACACAGCAAGTGGGGGACACGCACACACAGCGAGGGAGGGACACGCACACACACAGCAAGTGGGGGACACGCACACACACAGCGAGGGAGGGACACGCACACACACAGCAAGAGGGGGACACGCACACACACAGCGAGGGAGGGACACGCACTCACACAGCAAGTGGGGGACACGCACACACAGCGAGGGAGGGACTTGCTCACACACAGCGAGTGGGGACACACACACAGCGAGGGAGGGACACACACACACACAGCGAGTGGGGGACACGCTCACACACAGCGTGGGAGGGACACACACACACACAGCGAGGGAGGGACACACACACACACAGCGAGGGAGAGACACACACACACAGCGAAGGAGGGACACACACACACACAGCGAGGTAGGGACACGCTCACACAGCGAAGGAGGGACACACACACACACAGCGAGGGAGGGACACACACACACACAGCGAGGTAGGTACACGCTCACACACAGCGAGGGAGGGACACGCTCACACAGCGAGGGAGGGACACACACACACAGCGAGGTAGGTACACGCTCACACACAGCGAGGGAGGGACACGCACACACAGCGAGGGAGGGACACGCACACACACAGCGAGGGAGGGACACGCTCACACACAGCGAGGGAGGGACACGCACACACACAGCAAGGGAGGGACACGCTCACACAGCGAGGGAGGGACACACACACACACAGTGAGGGAGGGACACGCTCACACACAGCGAGGGAGGGACACACACACACAGCGAGGGAGGGACACACACACACACAGCGAGGGAGGGACATGCTCACACACAGCGAGGGAGGGACATGCTCACACACAGCGAGGGAGGGACACGCACACACACAGCAAGGGAGGGACACGCACACACACAGCGAGGGAGGGACACGCACATACACAGCGAGGGAGGGACACGCACACAAACAGCAAGTGGGGGACACGCACACACACAGCGAGGGAGGGACACGCACACACACAGCGAGGGAGGGACACGCACACACACAGCGAGGGAGGGACACACACACACACAGCGAGGGAGGGACACACACACACACAGCGAGGGAGGGACACGCACACACACAGCGAGGGAGGGACACGCACACACACAGCGAGGGAGGGACACGCACACACACAGCGAGGGAGGGACATGCTCACACACAGCGAGGGAGGGACATGCTCACACACAGCGAGGGAGGGACACGCACACACAGCGAGGGAGGGACACACACACACACAGCGAGGGAGGGACACGCACACACACAGCGAGGGAGGGACACGCACATACACAGCGAGGGAGGGACACGCTCACACACAGCGAGGGAGGGACACGCTCACACACAGCGAGGGAGGGACACGCACACACACAGCAAGGGAGGGACACGCACACACACAGCGAGGGAGGGACACGCACATACATAGCGAGGGAGGGACACGCACACAAACAGCAAGTGGGGGACACGCACACACACAGCGAGGGAGGGACACGCACACACACAGCAAGAGGGGGACACGCACACACACAGCGAGGGAGGGACACGCACACACACAGCAAGTGGGGGACACGCACACACACAGCGAGGGAGGGACACACACACACAGCAAGTGGGGGACACGCACACACACAGCGAGGGAGGGACACGCACACACAGCGAGTGGGGGACACGCTCACACACAGCGAGGGAGGGACACACATACACACAGCGAGGGAGGGACATGCTCACACACAGCGAGGGAGGGACATGCTCACACACACAGCGAGTGGGGACACACACACACACAGCGAGGGAGGGACGTGCTCACACACAGCGAGGGAGGGACACGCTTACACACAGCAAGTGGGGGACACGCACACACACAGCGAGGGAGGGACACACACACACAGCAAGTGGGGGACACGCACACACACAGCGAGGGAGGGACACGCACACACAGCGAGGGAGGGACACGCACACACACAGCGAGGGAGGGACACGCACACACACAGCGAGGGAGGGACACACACACACAGCGAGGGAGGGACACACACACACACAGCGAGGGAGGGACATGCTCACACACAGCGAGGGAGGGACATGCTCACACACAGCGAAGGAGGGACACGCACACACACAGCAAGGGAGGGACACGCACACACACAGCGAGGGAGGGACACGCACATTCACAGCGAGGGAGGGACACGCACACAAACAGCGAGGGAGGGACACGCACACACACAGCAAGTGGGGGACACGCACACACAGCGAGGGAGGGACACGCACACACACAGCAAGTGGGGGACACGCACACACAGCGAGGGAGGGACACGCACACACACAGCAAGTGGGGGACACGCACACACAGCGAGGGAGGGACACGCACACACACAGCGAGGGAGGGACACACACACACAGCGAGGGAGGGACACACACACACACAGCGAGGGAGGGACATGCTCACACACAGCGAGGGAGGGACATGCTCACACACAGCGAGGGAGGGACACGCACACAAACAGCGAGGGAGGGACTCGCACACACACAGCAAGTGGGGGACACGCACACACAGCGAGGGAGGGACATGCTCACACACAGCGAGTGGGGACACACACACAGCGAGGGAGGGACACGCTCACACACAGCGAGGGAGGGACACGCTCACACACAGTGAGGGAGGGACACACACACACACAGCGAGTGTGGGACACGCACACACACAGCGAGGGAGGGACACACACACACACAGCGAGTGGGGGACACGCTCACACACAGCGAGGGAGGGACACACACACACAGCGAGGGAGGGACACATACACAAACAGTGAGGGAGGGACACATACACACACAGTGAGGGAGGGACACACACACACACAGCGAGGTAGGGACACGCTCACACAGCGAGGGAGGGACACACACACACACAGCGAGGGAGGGACACACACACACACAGTGAGGGAGGGACACACACACACACAGTGAGGGAGGGACACACACACACACAGCGAGGGAGGGACACACACACACACAGCGAGGGAGGGACGTGCTCACACACAGCGAGGGAGGGAAACACACACACACAGCGAGGGAGGGACACACACACACACAGCGAGGGAGGGACGTGCTCACACACAGCGAGGGAGGGACACACACACACACAGCGAGGGAGGGACATGCTCACACACAGCGAGGGAGGGGCATGCTCACACACAGCGAGGGAGGGGCATGCTCACACACAGCGAGGGAGGGACATGCTCACACACAGCGAGGGAGGGACGTGCTCACACACAGCGAGGGAGGGAAACACACACAGCGAGGGAGGGACACACACACACAGTGAGGGAGGGACACACACACACACAGCGAGGGAGGGACACACACACACACAGCGAGGGAGGGACATGCTCACACACAGCGAGGGAGGGACATGCTCACACACAGCGAGGGAGGGACACACACACACACAGCGAGGGAGGGACACACACACACACAGCGAGGGAGGGTCACGCACACACACAGCGAGGGAGGGTCACGCACACACACAGCGAGGGAGGGACACACACACACACAGCGAGGGAGGGACATGCTCACACACAGCGAGGGAGGGACATGCTCACACACAGCGAGGGAGGGACATGCTCACACACAGCGAGGGAGGGACACACACACACACAGCGAGGGAGGGACACACACACACACAGCGAGGGAGGGACATGCTCACACACAGCGAGGGAGGGACATGCTCACACACAGCGAGGGAGGGACACGCACACACAAAGCGAGGGAGGGACATGCTCACACACAGCGAGAGAGGGACACACACACACACAGCGAGGGAGGGACACGCACACACACAGCGAGGGAGGGTCACGCACACACAAAGCGAGGGAGGGACACACACACACACAGCGAGGGAGGGACACACACACACACAGCGAGGGAGGGACACACACACACACAGCGAGGGAGGAACACGCACATACACAGTGAGGGGGACACACACACACACAGCGAGGGAGGGTCACGCACACACACAGCGAGGGAGGGACACACACACACACAGCGAGGGAGGGACACACACACACACAGCGAGGGAGGGTCACGCACACACACAGCGAGGGAGGGACACACACACACACAGCGAGGGAGGGACACACACACACGGCGAGGGAGGGACACGCACACACACAGCGAGGGAGGGACACACACACACAGCGAGCGAGGAACACGCTCACACAGTGAGGGAGGGACACACACACACACAGCGAGGGAGGAACACGCTCACACGCAGCGATGGAGGAACACGCTCACACTCAGCGAGGGAGGGACACGCTCACACGCAGCGATGGAGGAACACGCTCACACACAGCGAGGGAGGGACACGCTCACACGCAGCGATGGAGGAACACGCTCACACTCAGCGAGGGAGGGACACGCTCACACGCCGCGAAGGAGGAACACGCTCACACACAGCGAGGGAGGGACACGCTCACACGCAGCGATGGAGGAACACGCTCACACTCAGCGAGGGAGGGACGTGCTCACACACAGCGAGGGAGGGGCATGCTCACACACAGCGAGGGAGGGACGTGCTCACACACAGTGAGGGAGGGACACGCTCACACACAGCGAGGGAGGGACTCGCAAACACACACACACACACAGCGAGGGAGGGACACACACACACTCAGTGAGGGAGGGACACGCTCACACACAGCGAGGGAGGGACACACACACACAGTGAGGGAGGGACACGCTCACACACACACACAGCGAGGGAGGGACACACACACACACAGCGAGGGAGGGACACGCTCACACACAGCGAGGGAGGGACTCGCAAACACACAGCGAGGGAGGGACTCGCAAACACACAGCGAGGGAGGGACACGCACACACACAGCGAGGGAGGGACATGAACGCACGCATCGAGGGAGGGACACACACACACAGCGAGGGAGGGACGTGCTCACACACAGCGAGGGAGGGGCATGGTCACACACAGCGAGGGAGGAACACGCTCACACGCAGCGATGGAGGAACACGCTCACACACAGCGAGGGAGGGACACGCTCACACGCAGCGATGGAGGAACACGCTAACACACAGCGAGGGAGGGACACGCTCACACGCAGCGATGGAGGAACACGCTCACACTCAGCGAGGGAGGGACACGCTCACACGCAGCGATGGAGGAACACGCTCACACACAGCGAGGGAGGGACACGCTCACACGCAGCGATGGAGGAACACGCTCACACTCAGCGAGGGAGGGACGTGCTCACACACAGCGAGGGAGGGGCATGCTCACACACAGCGAGGGAGGGACGTGCTCACACACAGTGAGGGAGGGACACGCTCACACACAGCGAGGGAGGGACTCGCAAACACACACACACACAGCGAGGGAGGGACACACACACACACAGTGAGGGAGGGACACGCTCACACACAGCGAGGGAGGGACACACACACACAGTGAGGGAGGGACACGCTCACACACACACACAGCGAGGGAGGGACACACACACACACAGCGAGGGAGGGACACGCTCACACACAGCGAGGGAGGGACTCGCAAACACACAGCGAGGGAGGGACTCGCAAACACACAGCGAGGGAGGGACACGCACACACACAGCGAGGGAGGGACTCGCAAACACACAGCGAGGGAGGGACACGCTCACACACAGCGAGGGAGGGACTCGCAAACACACAGTGAGGGAGGGACTCGCACACACAGCGAGGGAGGGACACGCTCACACACAGCGAGGGAGGGACTCGCAAACACACAGCGAGGGAGGGACTCGCACACACAGCGAGGGAGGGACTCGCACACAGCGAGGGAGGGACACGCACACACACAGCGAGGGAGGGACACGCACACACACAGCGAGGGAGGGACACGCACACACACAGCGAGGGAGGGACGTGCTCACACACAGTGAGGGAGGGACACGCACACACACAGCGAGGGAGGGACACGCACACACACAGCGAGGGAGGGACACGCACACACACAGCGAGGGAGGGACACACACACACACAGCGAGGGAGGGACTCGCACACACGCAGCGAGGGAGGGACACGCACACACACACAGCGAGGGAGGGACACGCACACACACAGCGAGGGAGGGACACACACACACACACAGCGAGGGAGGGACGTGCTCACACACAGTGAGGGAGAGACACGCACACACAGCGAGGGAGGGACACACACACACACAGCGAGGGAGGGACACAAACACACACAGCGAGGGAGGGACACGCACACACACAGCGAGGGAGGGACACACACACACACAGAGAGGGAGGGACACACACACACAGTGAGGGGGACACGCACACACACAGCGAGGGAGGGATACGCTCATACACAGTGAGGGAAGGACTCGCACACACACAGCGAGGGAGGGACACGCTCACACACAGCGAGGGAGGGACACACACACACACACACAGCGAGGGAGGGACACACACACACAGCGAGGGAGGGATACGCTCATACACAGTGAGGGAGGGACTCGCACACAGCGAGGGAGGGACACACACACACACAGTGAGGGGGACACGCACACACACAGCGAGGGAGGGACACGCTCACACACAGCGAGGGAGGGACACGCTCACACACAGCGAGGGAGGGACATGCTCACACACAGCGAGGGAGAGACACGCTCACACACAGCGAGGGAGGGACACGCTCACACACAGCGAGGGAGGGTCACGCACAAACACAGCGAGGGAGGGATAGGCTCACACACACAGCGAGGGAGGGACACACACACACACAGGGAGGGAGGGACGTGCTCACACACAGCGAGCGGGGGACTTGCACACACACAGCGAGGGAGGGACACGCACACACACAGCGAGGGAGGGACATGGTCACACACAGTGAGGGAGGGACGTGCTCACACACAGTGAGGGAGGGACGTGCTCACACACAGTGAGGGAGGGACGTGCTCACACACAGCGAGGGAGGGACATGCTCACACACAGTGAGGGACGTACGTGCTCACACACAGCGAAGGAGGGACATGCTCACACACAGCGAGCGGGGGACTTGCACACACACAGCGAGGGAGGGACACGCACACACACAGTGAGGGAGGGACGTGCTCACACACTGTGAGGGAGTGACGTGCTCACACACAGTGAGGGAGGGACGTGCTCACACACAGTGAGGGACGTACGTGCTCACACACAGCGAAGGAGGGACATGCTCACACACAGCGAGTGGGACACACACACACACACAGCGAGTGGGGGACACGCTCACACACAGCGAGTGATGGACGTGCTCACACACAGCGAGGAGGGACACGCTTACACACAGTGAGGGAGGGACACACACACACACAGCGAGGGAGGGACATGCTCACACACTGCGAGGGAGGGACACACACACACAGCGAGGAGGGACACCCTTACACACAGCGAGGGAGGGACACGCACACACACAGCGAGGGAGGGACATGCTCACACACTGCGAGGGAGGGACACACACACACAGCGAGGAGGGACACCCTTACACACAGCGAGGGAGGGACACGCTCACACACACACAGCGAGGGAGGGACACACACACACAGCGAGGGAGGGATACGCTCATACACAGTGAGGGAGGGACTCGCACACAGCGAGGGAGGGACACACACACACACAGTGAGGGGGACACGCACACACACAGCGAGGGAGGGACACGCTCACACACAGCGAGGGAGGGACACGCTCACACACAGCGAGGGAGGGACATGCTCACACACAGCGAGGGAGAGACACGCTCACACACAGCGAGGGAGGGACACGCTCACACACAGCGAGGGAGGGTCACGCACAAACACAGCGAGGGAGGGATAGGCTCACACACACAGCGAGGGAGGGACACACACACACACAGGGAGGGAGGGACGTGCTCACACACAGCGAGCGGGGGACTTGCACACACACAGCGAGGGAGGGACACGCACACACACAGCGAGGGAGGGACATGGTCACACACAGTGAGGGAGGGACGTGCTCACACACAGTGAGGGAGGGACGTGCTCACACACAGTGAGGGAGGGACGTGCTCACACACAGCGAGGGAGGGACATGCTCACACACAGTGAGGGACGTACGTGCTCACACACAGCGAAGGAGGGACATGCTCACACACAGCGAGCGGGGGACTTGCACACACACAGCGAGGGAGGGACACGCACACACACAGTGAGGGAGGGACGTGCTCACACACTGTGAGGGAGTGACGTGCTCACACACAGTGAGGGAGGGACGTGCTCACACACAGTGAGGGACGTACGTGCTCACACACAGCGAAGGAGGGACATGCTCACACACAGCGAGTGGGACACACACACACACACAGCGAGTGGGGGACACGCTCACACACAGCGAGTGATGGACGTGCTCACACACAGCGAGGAGGGACACGCTTACACACAGTGAGGGAGGGACACACACACACACAGCGAGGGAGGGACATGCTCACACACTGCGAGGGAGGGACACACACACACAGCGAGGAGGGACACCCTTACACACAGCGAGGGAGGGACACGCACACACACAGCGAGGGAGGGACATGCTCACACACTGCGAGGGAGGGACACACACACACAGCGAGGAGGGACACCCTTACACACAGCGAGGGAGGGACACGCTCACACACAGCGAGGGAGGGACACGCTCACACAGAGCGAGGGAGGGACACGCTCACACAGAGCGAGGAGGGACACGCTCACTCACAGCGAGGGAGGGACACGCTCACACACAGCGAGGGAGTGACACGCTCACACACAGCGAGGGAGGGACACGCACACACACAGCGAGGGAGGGACACGCTTACACACAGCGAGGGAGGGACACGCTCACACACAGCGAGGGAGGGACACGCACACACACAGCGAGGGAGGGACACGCTTACACACAGCGAGGGAGGGACACGCTCACACACAGCGAGGGAGGGACACGCACACACACAGCGAGGGAGGGACACACTTACACACAGTGAGGGAGGGACACGCACACACACAGCGAGGGAGGGACACGCACACACAGCGAGGGAGGGACACACACACACAGCAAGTGGGGGACACGCTCACACACAGCGAGGGAGGGACACACACACACACAGCGAGGGAGGGACACACACACACACAGCGAGGGAGGGACACGCACACACACAGCGAGGGAGGGACACGCACACACACAGCGAGGGAGGGACACACACACACAGCGAGGGAGGGACACACACACACACAGCGAGGGAGGGACATGCTCACACACAGCGAGGGAGGGACATGCTCACACACAGCGAGGGAGGGACACGCACACACACAGCGAGGGAGGGACACGCACATTCACAGCGAGGGAGGGACACGCACACAAACAGCGAGGGAGGGACACGCACACACACAGCAAGTGGGGGACACGCACATTCACAGCGAGGGAGGGACACGCACACACACAGCAAGTGGGGGACACGCACACACACAGCGAGGGAGGGACACGCACACAAACAGCGAGGGAGGGACTCGCACACACACAGCAAGTGGGGGACACGCACACACAGCGAGGGAGGGACATGCTCACACACAGCGAGTGGGGACACACACACAGCGAGGGAGGGACACGCTAACACACAGTGAGGGAGGGACACACACACACACAGCGAGTGTGGGACACGCACACACACAGCGAGGGAGGGACACGCTCACACACAGTGAGGGAGGGACACACACACACACAGCGAGTGTGGGACACGCACACACACAGCGAGGGAGAGACACACACACACACAGCGAGTGGGGGACACGCTCACACACAGCGAGGGAGGGACACACACACACACAGCGAGTGGGGGACACGCTCACACACAGCGAGGGAGGGACACACACACACAGTGAGGGAGGGACACACACACACAGCGAGGGAGGGACACACACACACACAGCGAGTGGGGGACACGCTCACACACAGCGAGGGAGGGACACACACAAACAGTGAGGGAGGGACACACACACACACAGTGAGGGAGGGACACACACACACACAGCGAGGTAGGGACACGCTCACACAGCGAGGGAGGGACACACACACACAGCGAGGGAGGGACACACACACACATACAGCGAGGGAGGGACACACACACACAGCGAGGGAGGGACACACACACACAGCGAGGGAGGGACACACACACACAGTGAGGGAGGGACACACACACACACAGCGAGGGAGGGACGTGCTCACACACAGCGAGGGAGGGACATGCTCACACACAGCGAGGGAGGGACGTGCTCACACACAGCGAGGGAGGGACATGCTCACACACAGCGAGGAAGGGACACGCTCACACACAGCGAGGGAGGGACGTGCTCACACACAGCGAGGGAGGGACATGCTCACACACAGCGAGGGAGGGACGTGCTCACACACAGCGAGGGAGGGACGTGCTCACACACAGCGAGGGAGGGACACACACACACAGCAAGTGGGGGACACGCACACACACAGCGAGGGAGGGACACACACACACACAGCGAGTGGGCGACACGCACACACACAGCGAGGGAGGGACACACACACACACAGCGAGTGGGGGACACGCACACACACAGCGAGGGAGGGACGTGCTCACACATAGCGAGGGAGGGACACGCTCACACACAGCGAGGGAGGGTCACGCACACACACAGCGAGGGAGGGACACACACACACACACAGCGAGGGAGGGACATGCTCACACAAAGCGAGGGAGGGACATGCTCACACACAGCGAGGGAGGGACACACACACACACAGCGAGGGAGGGACACACACACACACAGCGAGGGAGGGACATGCTCACACACAGCGAGGGAGGGACATGCTCACACACAGCGAGGGAGGGACACACACACACACAGCGAGGGAGGGACACGCACACACACAGCGAGGGAGGGTCACGCACACACAAAGCGAGGGAGGGACATGCTCACACACAGCGAGGGAGGGACATGCTCACACACAGCGAGGGAGGGACACGCACACACACAGCGAGGGAGGGTCACGCACACACACAGCGAGGGAGGGACACACACACACACAGCGAGGGAGGGACACACACACACACAGCGAGGGAGGGACACACACACACACAGCGAGGGAGGAACACGCACATACACAGTGAGGGGGACACACACACACACAGCGAGGGAGGGACACGCACACACACAGCGTGGGAGGGACACTCACACACAGCGAGGGAGGGACACACACACACACAGCGAGGGAGGGACACACACACACAGCGAGCGAGGAACACGCTCACACAGTGAGGGAGGGACACACACACACACAGCGAGGGAGGAACACACACACACAGCGAGGGAGGGACACGCTCACACGCAGCGATGGAGGAACACGCTCACACTCAGCGAGGGAGGGACACGCTCACACGCAGCGATGGAGGAACACGCTCACACACAGCGAGGGAGGGACACGCTCACACGCAGCGATGGAGGAACACGCTCACACTCAGCGAGGGAGGGACGTGCTCACACACAGCGAGGGAGGGGCATGCTCACACACAGCGAGGGAGGGACGTGCTCACACACAGTGAGGGAGGGACACGCTCACACACAGCGAGGGAGGGACACACACACACACAGTGAGGGAGGGACACGCTCACACACAGCGAGGGAGGGACACACACACACAGTGAGGGAGGGACACGCTCACACACACACACAGCGAGGGAGGGACACACACACACACAGCGAGGGAGGGACACGCTCACACACAGCGAGGGAGGGACTCGCAAACACACAGCGAGGGAGGGACTCGCAAACACACAGCGAGGGAGGGACACGCTCACACACAGCGAGGGAGGGACTCGCAAACACACAGTGAGGGAGGGACTCGCACACACAGCGAGGGAGGGACACGCTCACACACAGCGAGGGAGGGACTCGCAAACACACAGCGAGGGAGGGACTCGCACACACAGCGAGGGAGGGACTCGCACACAGCGAGGGAGGGACACGCACACACACAGCGAGGGAGGGACACGCACACACACAGCGAGGGAGGGACTCGCACACACACAGCGAGGGAGGGACGTGCTCACACACAGTGAGGGAGGGACACGCACACACACAGCGAGGGAGGGACACGCACACACACAGCGAGGGAGGGACACGCACACACACAGCGAGGGAGGGACACACACACACACAGCGAGGGAGGGACTCGCACACACGCAGCGAGGGAGGGACACGCACACACACACAGCGAGGGAGGGACACGCACACACACAGCGAGGGAGGGACACACACACACACACAGCGAGGGAGGGACGTGCTCACACACAGTGAGGGAGAGACACGCACACACAGCGAGGGAGGGACACACACACACACACAGCGAGGGAGGGACACAAACACACACAGCGAGGGAGGGACACGCACACACACAGCGAGGGAGGGACACACACACACACAGAGAGGGAGGGACACACACACACAGTGAGGGGGACACGCACACACACAGCGAGGGAGGGATACGCTCATACACAGTGAGGGAAGGACTCGCACACACACAGCGAGGGAGGGACACGCTCACACACAGCGAGGGAGGGACACACACACACAGCGAGGGAGGGATACGCTCATACACAGTGAGGGAGGGACTCGCACACAGCGAGGGAGGGACACACACACACACAGTGAGGGGGACACGCACACACACAGCGAGGAAGGGACACGCTCACACACAGCGAGGGAGGGATACGATCATACACAGTGAGGGAGGGACTCGCACACACACAGCGAGGGAGGGACTCGCACACACACAGCGAGGGAGGGACACGCTCACACACAGCGAGGGAGGGACATGCTCACACACAGCGAGGGAGAGACACGCTCACACACAGCGAGGGAGGGTCACGCACAAACACAGCGAGGGAGGGATAGGCTCACACACACAGCGAGGGAGGGACACACACACACACAGGGAGGGAGGGACGTGCTCACACACAGCGAGCGGGGGACTTGCACACACACAGCGAGGGAGGGACACACACACACACAGGGAGGGAGGGACGTGCTCACACACAGTGAGGGAGGGACGTGCTCACACACAGCGAGGGAGGGACATGCTCACACACAGTGAGGGACGTACGTGCTCACACACAGCGAAGGAGGGACATGCTCACACACAGCGAGCGGGGGACTTGCACACACACAGCGAGGGAGGGACACGCACACACACAGTGAGGGAGGGACGTGCTCACACACTGTGAGGGAGTGACGTGCTCACACACAGTGAGGGAGGGACGTGCTCACACACAGTGAGGGACGTACGTGCTCACACACAGCGAAGGAGGGACATGCTCACACACAGCGAGTGGGACACACACACACACACACAGCGAGTGGGGGACACGCTCACACACAGCGAGTGATGGACGTGCTCACACACAGCGAGGAGGGACACGCTTACACACAGTGAGGGAGGGACACACACACACACAGCGAGGGAGGGACATGCTCACACACAGCGAGGCGGACACGCTCACACACAGCGAGGGAGGGACATGCACACACACTGCGAGGGAGGGACACACACACACAGCGAGGAGGGACACCCTTACACACAGCGAGGGAGGGACACGCTCACACACAGCGAGGGAGGGACACGCTCACACACAGCGAGGGAGGGACACGCTCACACACAGCGAGGGAGGGACACGCTCACACACAGCGAGGGAGGGACACGCACACACACAGCGAGGGAGGGACACGCTTACACACAGCGAGGGAGGGACACGCTCACACACAGCGAGGGAGGGACACGCACACACACAGCGAGGGAGGGACACGCTTACACACAGCGAGGGAGGGACACGCTCACACACAGCGAGGGAGGGACACGCTCACACACAGCGAGGGAGGGACACGCTCACACACAGCGAGGGAGGGACACGCTCACACAGAGCGAGGAGGGACACGCTCACACACAGCGAGGGAGAGACACGCTCACACACAGCGAGGAGGGACACGCTTACACACAGCGAGGGAGGGACACACACACACACAGCGAGGGAGGGACACGCACACACACAGCGAGGGAGGGACACGCACACACACAGTGAGGGAGGGACACGCTCACACACAGTGAGGGAGGGGCGTGCTCACACACAGTGAGGGAGGGACACGCTCACACACAGCGAGGGAGAGACACGCTCACACACAGCAAGGAGGGACACGCTTACACACAGCGAGGGAGGGACACACACACACACAGCGAGGGAGGGATACGCTCACACACAGCGAGGGAGGGACACGCACACACACAGTGAGGGAGGGACACGCTCACACACAGCGAGGGAGGGACACACACACACAGCGAGGGAGGGACACGCACACACACAGCGAGGGAGGGATACGCTCACACACAGCGAGGGAGGGACACGCACACACACAGAGAGGGAGGGATATGCTCACACACAGCGAGGGAGGGACACGCACACACACAGTGAGGGAGGGACGTGCTCACACACAGTGAGGGAGGGACACGCTCACACACAGCGAGGGAGAGACAAGCTCACACACAGCGAGGAGGGACACGCTTACACACAGCGAGGGAGGGACACACACACACCCAGCGAGGGAGGGACACACACACACACAGCGAGGGAGGGACACACACACACACAGCGAGGAGGGACACGCTTACACACAGCGAGGGAGGGACACACACACACCCAGCGAGGGAGGGACACACACACACAGCGAGGGAGGGACACACACACACACAGCGAGGAGGGACACACACACACACAGCGAGGGAGGGAGACGCTCACACACAGCGAGGGAGAGACACACACACACACAGCGTGGAGGGACACACACACACACAGCGAGGGAGGAACACACACACACACACACACACAGCGAGGAGGGACACGCTTACACACAGCGAGGGAGGGACACACACACACCCAGCGAGGGAGGGACACACACACACACAGCGAGGGAGGGACACACACACACACAGCGAGGGAGGGAGACGCTCACACACAGCGAGGGAGAGACACACACACACACAGCGTGGAGGGACACACACACACACAGCGAGGAGGGACATGCACACACAGCGAGGGAGGGATACGCTCACACACAGCGAGGGAGGGACGTGCTCACACACAGCGAGGGAGGGACTCGCACACACAGAGCGAGGGAGGGACACGCTCACACACAGCGAGGGAGGGACTCGCACACACACAGCGAGGGAGGGACACACACACACACAGCGAGGGAGAGACACGCACACACACAGCGAGGGAGGGATACGCTCACACAAAGCGAGGGAGGGACACGCTCACACACAGCGAGGGAGGGACTCGCACACACAGCGAGGGAGGGACGTGCTCACACACAGCGAGGGAGGGACTCGCACACACAGAGCGAGGGAGGGACACGCTCACACACAGCGAGGGAGGGACACGCACACACACAGCGAGGGAGGGACACACACACACAGCGAGGGAGGGACACACACACACAGCGAGGGAGGGACTCGCACACACAGCGAGGGAGGGACACACACACAGCGAGGGAGGGACACAAACACACACAGCGAGGGAGGGACACGCACACACACAGCGAGGGAGGGACACACACACACACAGCGAGGGAGGGACTCGCACACACAGCGAGGGAGGGACACACACACACAGTGAGGGGGACACGCACACACACAGCGAGGGAGGGACACACACACACAGCGAGGGAGGGATACGCTCATACACAGTGAGGGAGGGACTCGCACACACACAGCGAGGGAGGGACACGGTCACACACAGCGAGGGAGGGATACGCTCACACACAGCGAGGGAGGGACACGCTCACACACAGCGAGGGAGGGTCACGCACACACACAGCGAGGGAGGGACATGCACACACACAGCGAGGGAGGGACACACACACACAGCGAGGGAGGGACACACACACACTGCGAGGGAGGGACACACACACACTGCGAGGGAGGGACACACACACACAGCGAGGGAGGGACACACACACAGCGAGGGAGGGACACACACACAGCGAGGGAGGGACACACACACACAGCGAGGGAGGGACACACACACACAGCGAGGGAGGGACACACACACACACAGCGAGGGAGGGACACACACACAGCGAGGGAGGGACACACACACACAGCGAGGGAGCGACACACACACACAGTGAGGGAGGGACACACACACACAGCGAGGGAGGGACACGCACACACACAGCGAGGGAGGGACACGCTCACACACAGCGAGGGACGGACACACACACACACAGCGAGGGAGGGACATGCTCACACACAGCGAGGGAGGGACACGCTCACACACAGCGAGGGAGAGACACGCTCACACACAGCGAGGGAGAGACAAGCTCACACAGAGCGAGGAGGGACACGCTTACACACTGCGAGGGAGGGACACGCTCACACACAGCGAGGGAGAGACACGCTCACACACAGCGAGGAGGGACACGCTTACACACTGCGAGGGAGGGACACGCTCACACACAGCGAGGGAGAGACATGCTCACACAGAGCGAGGAGGGACACGCTTACACACTGCGAGGGAGGGACACGCTCACACACAGCGAGGGAGGGACACGCACACACAGCGAGGGAGAGACACGCTCACACACAGCGAGGAGGGACACGCTCACACACAGCGAGGGAGGGACACACACACACACAGCGAGGAGGGACACGCTTACACACAGCGAGGGAGGGACACACACACACACAGCGAGGGAGGGACACACACACACACAGCGAGGGAGGGACACGCTCACACACAGCGAGGGAGGGACACACACACACACAGCGAGGGAGGGACACAAACACACACAGTGAGGGAGGGACACGCACACACACAGCGAGGGAGGGACACACACACACAGTGAGGGGGACACGCACACACACAGCGAGGGAGGGACACACACACACAGCGAGGGAGGGATACGCTCATACACAGTGAGGGAGGGACTCGCACACACACAGCGAGGGAGGGACACACACACACAGCGAGGGAGGGACACGCACACACACAGTGAGGGAGGGACACGCTCACACACAGCGAGGGAGGGACACACACACACAGCGAGGGAGGGACACGCACACACAAAGCGAGGGAGGGATACGCTCACACACAGCGAGGGAGGGACACGCACACACACAGAGAGGGAGGGATATGCTCACACACAGCGAGGGAGGGACACGCACACACACAGTGAGGGAGGGACGTGCTCACACACAGTGAGGGAGGGACACGCTCACACACAGCGAGGGAGAGACAAGCTCACACACAGCGAGGAGGGACACGCTTACACACAGCGAGGGAGGGACACACACACACCCAGCGAGGGAGGGACACACACACACACAGCGAGGGAGGGACACACACACACACAGCGAGGAGGGACACGCTTACACACAGCGAGGGAGGGACACACACACACCCAGCGAGGGAGGGACACACACACACACACAGCGAGGGAGGGACACACACACACACAGCGAGGAGGGACACGCTTACACACAGCGAGGGAGGGACACACACACACACAGCGAGGGAGGGAGACGCTCACACACAGCGAGGGAGAGACACACACACACACAGCGTGGAGGGACACACACACACACAGCGAGGGAGGAACACACACACACACAGCGAGGAGGGACACGCTTACACACAGCGAGGGAGGGACACACACACACCCAGCGAGGGAGGGACACACACACACACAGCGAGGGAGGGACACACACACACACAGCGAGGGAGGGAGACGCTCACACACAGCGAGGGAGGGACACGCTCACACACAGCGAGGGAGAGACTCGCACACACAGCGAGGGAGGGACGTGCTCACACACAGCGAGGGAGGGACGTGCTCACACACAGCGAGGGAGGGACTCGCACACACAGAGCGAGGGAGGGACACGCTCACACACAGCGAGGGAGGGACTCGCACACACACAGCGAGGGAGGGACACACACACACACAGCGAGGGAGAGACACGCACACACACAGCGAGGGAGGGATACGCTCACACAAAGCGAGGGAGGGACACGCTCACACACAGCGAGGGAGGGACTCGCACACACAGCGAGGGAGGGACGTGCTCACACACAGCGAGGGAGGGACTCGCACACACAGAGCGAGGGAGGGACACGCTCACACACAGCGAGGGAGGGACACGCACACACACAGCGAGGGAGGGACACACACACACAGCGAGGGAGGGACACACACACACAGCGAGGGAGGGACTCGCACACACAGCGAGGGAGGGACACACACACAGCGAGGGAGGGACACACACACACACAGCGAGGGAGGGACTCGCACACACACAGCGAGGGAGGGACACACACACACACAGCGAGGGAGGGACACACACACACACAGCGAGGGAGGGACTCGCACACACAGCGAGGGAGGGACACGCACACACACAGCGAGGGAGGGACACACACACACAGCGAGGGAGGGATACGCTCATACACAGTGAGGGAGGGACTCGCACACACACAGCGAGGGAGGGACACGGTCACACACAGCGAGGGAGGGATACGCTCATACACAGTGAGGGAGGGACTCGCACACACACAGCGAGGGAGGGACACGGTCACACACAGCGAGGGAGGGATACGCTCACACACAGCGAGGGAGGGACACGCTCACACACAGCGAGGGAGGGTCACGCACACACACAGCGAGGGAGGGACATGCACACACACAGCGAGGGAGGGACATGCACACACACAGCGAGGGAGGGACACACACACACTGCGAGGGAGGGACACACACACACAGCGAGGGAGGGACACACACACAGCGAGGGAGGGACACACACACACAGCGAGGGAGGGACACACACACACAGCGAGGGAGCGACACACACACAGCGAGGGAGGGACACACACACACACAGCGAGGGAGGGACACGCACACACAGCGAGGGAGGGACACGCTCACACACAGCGAGGGACGGACACGCACACACACAGCGAGGGAGGGACACGCACACACACAGCGAGGGAGGGACATGCTCACACACAGCGAGGGAGGGACACGCACACACACAGCGAGGGAGGGACACGCACACACACAGCGAGGGAGAGACACGCTCACACACAGCGAGGGAGAGACAAGCTCACACAGAGCGAGGAGGGACACGCTTACACACTGCGAGGGAGGGACACGCTCACACACAGCGAGGGAGAGACACGCTCACACACAGCGAGGAGGGACACGCTTACACACTGCGAGGGAGGGACACGCTCACACACAGCGAGGGAGAGACATGCTCACACAGAGCGAGGAGGGACACGCTTACACACTGCGAGGGAGGGACACGCTCACACACAGCGAGGGAGGGACACGCACACACAGCGAGGGAGAGACACGCTCACACACAGCGAGGAGGGACACGCTCACACACAGCGAGGGAGGGACACACACACACACAGCGAGGAGGGACACGCTTACACACAGCGAGGGAGGGACACACACACACACAGCGAGGGAGGGACACAAACACACACAGTGAGGGAGGGACACGCACACACACAGCGAGGGAGGGACACACACACACAGCGAGGGAGGGATACGCTCATACACAGTGAGGGAGGGACTCGCACACACACAGCGAGGGAGGGACACACACACACAGCGAGGGAGGGATACGCTCATACACAGTGAGGGAGGGACTCGCACACACACAGCGAGGGAGGGACACGCTCACACACAGCGAGGGAGGGATACGCTCACACACAGCGAGGGACGGACACACACACACAGCGAGGGAGGGACACGCTCACACACAGCGAGGGAGGGATACGCTCACACACAGCGAGGGAGGGATACGCTCATACACAGTGAGGGAGGGACACGCACACACACAGCGAGGGAGGGATACGCTCACACACACAGCGAGGGAGGGACACGCACACACAGCGAGGGAGGGACACGCTCACACACAGCGAGGGAGGGACACACACACACAGCGAGGGAGGGACACGCTCACACACAGCGAGGGAGGGACACACACACAAAGCGAGGGAGGGATACGCTCACACACAGCGAGGGAGGGTCACGCACACACACAGCGAGGGAGGGATACGCTCACACACACAGCGAGGGAGGGACACACACACATACAGGGAGGGAGGGACGTGCTCACACACAGCGAGCGGGGGACTTGCACACACACAGTGAGGGAGGGATGTGCTCACACACAGGGAGGGAGGGACGTGCTCACACACAGCGAGGGAGGGACGTGCTCACACACAGTGAGGGAGGGACGTGCTCACACACTGTGAGGGAGGGACGTGCTCACACACAGTGAGGGAGGGACGTGCTCACACACAGCGAGGGAGGGACGTGCTCACACACAGTGAGGGAGGGACGTGCTCAGACACTGTGAGGGAGGGACGTGCTCACACACAGCGAGTCAGGGACGTGCTCACACACAGTGAGGGAGGGACGTGCTCACACACAGTGAGGGAGGGACGTGCTCACACACAGCGAGGGAGGGACGTGCTCACACACAGTGAGGGAGGGACGTGCTCACACACTGTGAGGGAGGGACGTGCTCACACACAGCGAGGGAGGGACACGCTCACACACAGCGAGGGAGGGACACGCTCACACAGAGCGAGGAGGGACACGCTCACACACAGCGAGGGAGGGACACGCTCACACACAGCGAGGGAGGGACACGCTCACACACAGCGAGGGAGGGACACACAAACACACACAGCGAGGGAGAGACACGCTCACACACAGCGAGGGAGGGACACGCACACACACAGCGAGGAGGGACACGCTTACACACAGCGAGGGAGGGACACGCTCTCACACAGCGAGGGAGGGACACGCTCACACACAGCGAGGGAGGGACACGCTCACACACAGCGAGGGAGAGACACGCTCACACACAGCGAGGAGGGACACGCTTACACACAGCGAGGGAGGGACACACACACACACAGCGAGGGAGGGACACGCACACACACAGCGAGGGAGGGATACGCTCACACACAGCGAGGGAGGGACACGCACACACACAGTGAGGGAGGGACACGCTCACACACAGTGAGGGAGGGACGTGCTCACACACAGTGAGGGAGGGACACGCTCACACACAGCGAGGGAGAGACACGCTCACACACAGCAAGGAGGGACACGCTTACACACAGCGAGGGAGGGACACACACACACACAGCGGGGGGGGACACGCACACACACAGCGAGGGAGGGACACGCACACAAACAGCGAGGGAGGGAGACGCTCACACACAGCGAGGGAGAGACACACACACACACAGCGAGGGAGGGACACACACACACACAGCGAGGAGGGACACGCTTACACACAGCGAGGGAGGGACACACACACACCCAGCGAGGGAGGGACACACACACACACAGCGAGGAGGGACACGCTTACACACAGCGAGGGAGGGACACACACACACCCAGCGAGGGAGGGACACGCACACACACAGCGAGGGAGGGATACGCTCACACACAGCGAGGGAGGGACACGCTCACACACAGCGAGGGAGAGACTCGCACACACAGCGAGGGAGGGACGTGCTCACACACAGCGAGGGAGGGACTCGCACACACAGAGCGAGGGAGGGACACGCTCACACACAGCGAGGGAGGGACTCGCACACACACAGCGAGGGAGGGACACACACACACACACAGCGAGGGAGGGACTCGCACACACACAGCGAGGGAGGGACACACACACACACAGCGAGGGAGAGACACGCACACACACAGCGAGGGAGGGATACGCTCACACAAAGCGAGGGAGGGACACGCTCACACACAGCGAGGGAGGGACTCGCACACACAGCGAGGGAGGGACGTGCTCACACACAGCGAGGGAGGGACTCGCACACACAGAGCGAGGGAGGGACACGCTCACACACAACGAGGGAGGGACTCGCACACACACAGCAAGGGAGAGACACACACACACAGCGAGGGAGGGACACACACACACACAGCGAGGGAGAGACACACACACACAGCGAGGGAGGGACACACACACACAGCGAGGGAGGGACACACACACACAGCGAGGGAGGGACTCGCACACACACAGCGAGGGAGGGACACAAACACACACAGCGAGGGAGGGACACAAACACACACAGCGAGGGAGGGACACACACACACAGCGAGGGAGGGACACACACACACAGCGAGGGAGGGACACACACACACAGCGAGGGAGGGACACGCACACACACAGCGAGGGAGGGACACACACACACACAGCGAGGGAGGGACTCGCACACACAGCGAGGGAGGGACACACACACAGCGAGGGAGGGACACAAACACACACAGCGAGGGAGGGACACGCACACACACAGCGAGGGAGGGACACACACACACAGTGAGGGGGACACGCACACACACAGCGAGGGAGGGACACACACACACACAGCGAGGGAGGGTCACGCTCATACACAGTGAGGGAGGGACTCGCACACACACAGCGAGGGAGGGACACGCTCACACACAGCGAGGGAGGGTCACGCACACACACAGCGAGGGAGGGACACACACGCAGCGAGGGAGGGACACACACACACACAGCGAGGGAGGGACACGCTCACACACAGCGAGGGAGGGACACACACACACGGCGAGGGAGGGACACACACACAGCGAGGGAGGGACACACACACACACAGCGAGGGAGGGACACACACACACACAGCGAGGGAGGGACACACACACACACTGCGAGGGAGGGACACACACACACACAGCGAGTGGGGGACACACACACAGCGAGGGAGGGACACACACACACACAGCGAGGGAGGGACACGCTCACACACAGCGAGGGAGGGGCATGCTCACACACAGCGAGGGAGGGACACGCACACACACAGCGAGGGAGGGACACACACACACACAGCGAGGGAGGGACACACACACACAGCGAGGGAGGGACACACACACAGCGAGGGAGGGACACACACACACACAGCGAGGGAGGGACACGCTCACACACAGCGAGGGAGGGACACGCACACACACAGCGAGGGAGGGACACGCACACACACAGCGAGGGAGGGACACACACACACACAGCGAGGGAGGGACACGCTCACACACAGCGAGGGACGGACACGCACACACACAGCGAGGGAGGGACACGCACACACACAGCGAGGGAGGGACACACACACACACACAGCGAGGGAGGGACACACACACACACAGCGAGGGAGGGACACGCTCACACACAGCGAGGGACGGACACGCACACACACAGCGAGGGAGGGACACGCTCACACACAGCGAGGGACGGACACACACACACACAGCGAGGGAGGGACACGCTCACACACAGCGAGGGACGGACACACACACACACAGCGAGGGAGGGACACACACACACACAGCGAGGGAGGGACACGCTCACACACAGCGAGGGACGGACACGCACACACACAGCGAGGGAGGGACACGCTCACACACAGCGAGGTACGGACACACACACACACAGCGAGGGAGGGACACGCACACACACAGCGAGGGAGGGACACGCTCACACACAGCGAGGGACGGACACGCACACACACAGCGAGGGAGGGACACGCACACACACAGCGAGGGAGGGACACGCACACACACAGCGAGGGAGGGACACGCACACACACAGCGAGGGAGGGACACGCTCACACACAGCGAGGGACGGACACGCACACACACAGCGAGGGAGGGACACGCACACACACAGCGAGGGAGGGACACGCACACACACAGCGAGGGAGGGACACGCTCACACACAGCGAGGGACGGACACGCACACACACAGCGAGGGAGGGACACGCACACACACAGCGAGGGAGGGACACGCACACACACAGCGAGGGAGGGACACGCACACACACAGCGAGGGAGAGACACGCTCACACACAGCGAGGGAGGGACACGCTTACACACTGCGAGGGAGGGACACGCTCACACACAGCGAGGGAGAGACACGCTCACACACAGCGAGGAGGGACACGCTTACACACTGCGAGGGAGGGACACGCTCACACACAGCGAGGGAGAGACACGCTCACACACAGCGAGGAGGGACACGCTTACACACTGCGAGGGAGGGACACGCTCACACACAGCGAGGGAGAGACATGCTCACACAGAGCGAGGAGGGACACGCTTACACACTGCGAGGGAGGGACACGCTCACACACAGCGAGGGAGAGACACGCTCACACACAGCGAGGGAGAGACACGCTCACACACAGCGACGGAGGGACACGCACACACACAGCGAAGGAGAGACACGCTCACACACAGCGAGGGAGAGACACGCTCACACACAGCGAGGGAGGGACACGCACACACACAGCGAGGGAGAGACACGCTCACACACAGCGAGGGAGAGACACGCTCACACACAGCGAGGGAGAGACAAGCTCACACAGAGCGAGGAGGGACACGCTTACACACTGCGAGGGAGGGACATGCTCACACACAGCGAGGGAGAGACACGCTCACACGCAGCGAGGAGGGACACGCTTACACACTGCGAGGGAGGGACACGCTCACACACAGCGAGGGAGAGACATGCTCACACAGAGCGAGGAGGGACACGCTTACACACTGCGAGGGAGGGACACGCTCACACACAGCGAGGGAGAGACACGCTCACACACAGCGAGGGAGGGACACACACACACACAGCGAGGAGGGACACGCTTACACACAGCGAGGGAGGGACACACACACACACAGCGAGGGAGGGACACACACACACACAGCGAGGGAGGGTTACGCTCACACACAGCGAGGGAGGGACACGCACACACACAGCGAGGGAGGGACACGCTCACACACAGCGAGGGAGGGACACACACACACACAGCGAGGGAGGGACACGCTCACACACAGCGAGGGAGGGACACACACACACACAGAGAGGGAGGGACATGCTCACACACAGCGAGGGAGGGACACAAACACACACTGCGAGGGAGGGACACGCTCACACACAGCGAGGGAGAGACATGCTCACACAGAGCGAGGAGGGACACGCTTACACACTGCGAGGGAGGGACACGCTCACACACAGCGTGGGAGAGACACGCTCACACACAGCGAGGGAGGGACACACACACACACAGCGAGGAGGGACACGCTTACACACAGCGAGGGAGGGACACACACACACACAGCGAGGGAGGGACACACACACACACAGCGAGGGAGGGTTACGCTCACACACAGCGAGGGAGGGACACGCACACACACAGCGAGGGAGGGACACGCTCACACACAGCGAGGGAGGGACACACACACACACAGAGAGGGAGGGACATGCTCACACACAGCGAGGGAGGGACACAAACACACACAGTGAGGGAGGGACACGCACACACACAGCGAGGGAGGGACACACACACACAGTGAGGGGGACTCGCACACACACAGCGAGGGAGGGACACACACACACAGCGAGGGAGGGACACACACACACAGTGAGGGAGGGACTCGCACACACAGTGAGGGAGGGACACGCACACACACAGCGAGGGAGGGATACGCTCACACACACAGCGAGGGAGGGACACGCACACACACAGCGAGGGAGGGACACGCTCACACACAGCGAGGGAGGGACACACACACACAGCGAGGGAGGGACACGCTCACACACAGCGAGGGAGGGACACACACACAAAGCGAGGGAGGGATACGCTCACACACAGCGAGGGAGGGTCACGCACACACACAGCGAGGGAGGGATACGCTCACACACACAGCGAGGGAGGGACACACACACATACAGGGAGGGAGGGACGTGCTCACACACAGCGAGCGGGGGACTTGCACACACACAGTGAGGGAGGGATGTGCTCACACACAGGGAGGGAGGGACGTGCTCACACACAGCGAGGGAGGGACGTGCTCACACACAGTGAGGGAGGGACGTGCTCACACACTGTGAGGGAGGGACGTGCTCACACACAGTGAGGGAGGGACGTGCTCAAACACAGCGAGGGAGGGACGTGCTCACACACAGTGAGGGAGGGAGACGCTCACACACAGAGAGGGAGAGACACACACACACACAGCGAGGGAGGGACACACACACACAGCGAGGAGGGACACGCTTACACACAGCGAGGGAGGGACACACACACACCCAGCGAGGGAGGGACACACACACACACAGCGAGGGAGGGACACACACACACACAGCGAGGGAGGGACACACACACACACAGCGAGGAGGGACACGCTTACACACAGCGAGGGAGGGACACACACACACCCAGCGAGGGAGGGATACGCTCACACACAGCGAGGGAGGGACACGCTCACACACAGCGAGGTAGAGACTCGCACACACAGCGAGGGAGGGACGTGCTCACACACAGCGAGTGAGGGACACGCACACACACAGCGAGGGAGGGATACGCTCACACACAGCGAGGGAGGGACACGCACACACACAGTGAGGGAGGGACACGCTCACACACAGTGAGGGAGGGACGTGCTCACACACAGTGAGGGAGGGACACGCTCACACACAGCGAGGGAGAGACACGCTCACACACAGCAAGGAGGGACACGCTTACACACAGCGAGGGAGGGACACACACACACACAGCGAGGGAGGGACACGCACACACACAGCGAGGGAGGGACACGCACACACACAGCGAGGGAGGGAGACGCTCACACACAGCGAGGGAGAGACACACACACACACAGCGAGGGAGGGACACACACACACACAGCGAGGAGGGACACGCTTACACACAGCGAGGGAGGGACACACACACACCCAGCGAGGGAGGGACACACACACACACAGCGAGGGAGGGACACACACACACACAGCGAGGAGGGACACGCTTACACACAGCGAGGGAGGGACACACACACACCCAGCGAGGGAGGGACACGCACACACACAGCGAGGGAGGGATACGCTCACACACAGCGAGGGAGGGACACGCTCACACACAGCGAGGGAGAGACTCGCACACACAGCGAGGGAGGGACGTGCTCACACACAGCGAGGGAGGGACTCGCACACACAGAGCGAGGGAGGGACACGCTCACACACAGCGAGGGAGGGACTCGCACACACACAGCGAGGGAGGGACACACACACACACACAGCGAGGGAGGGACTCGCACACACACAGCGAGGGAGGGACACACACACACACAGCGAGGGAGAGACACGCACACACACAGCGAGGGAGGGATACGCTCACACAAAGCGAGGGAGGGACACGCTCACACACAGCGAGGGAGGGACTCGCACACACAGCGAGGGAGGGACGTGCTCACACACAGCGAGGGAGGGACTCGCACACACACAGCAAGGGAGAGACACACACACACAGCGAGGGAGGGACACACACACACACAGCGAGGGAGAGACACACACACACAGCGAGGGAGGGACACACACACACAGCGAGGGAGGGACACACACACACAGCGAGGGAGGGACTCGCACACACACAGCGAGGGAGGGACACAAACACACACAGCGAGGGAGGGACACGCACACACACAGCGAGGGAGGGACACACACACACACAGCGAGGGAGGGACACGCACACACACAGCGAGGGAGGGACACACACACACACAGCGAGGGAGGGACTCGCACACACAGCGAGGGAGGGACACACACACAGCGAGGGAGGGACACAAACACACACAGCGAGGGAGGGACACGCACACACACAGCGAGGGAGGGACACACACACACAGTGAGGGGGACACGCACACACACAGCGAGGGAGGGACACACACACACACAGCGAGGAAGGGTCACGCTCATACACAGTGAGGGAGGGACTCGCACACACACAGCGAGGGAGGGACACGCTCACATACAGCGAGGGAGGGTCACGCACACACACAGCGAGGGAGGGACATGCACACACACTGCGAGGGAGGGACACACACACACAGCGAGGGAGGGACACACACACTCAGCGAGTGGGGGACACACACACAGCGAGGGAGGGACACGCTCACACGGCGAGGGAGGGACACACACACACGGCGAGGGAGGGACACACACACACAGCGAGGGAGGGACACACACACACAGCGAGGGAGGGTCACACACACACACTGCGAGGGAGGGACACACACACACACAGCGAGTGGGGGACACACACACAGCGAGGGAGGGACACACACACAGCGAGGGAGGGACACACACACACAGCGAGGGAGGGACACACACACACACAGCGAGGGAGGGACACACACACACACTGCGAGGGAGGGACACACACACACACAGCGAGTGGGGGACACACACACAGCGAGGGAGGGACACACACACACACAGCGAGGGAGGGACACGCACACACACAGCGAGGGAGGGACACACACACACACAGCGAGGGAGGGACACACACACACACAGCGAGGGAGGGACATGCTCACACACAGCGAGTGGGGGACACACACACAGCGAGGGAGGGACACACACACACACTGCGAGGGAGGGACACACACACACAGCGAGGGAGGGACACACACACAGCGAGGGAGGGACACACACACACTGCGAGGGAGCGACACACACACACACAGCGAGGGAGGGACACACACACAGCGAGGGAGGGACACACACACACAAAGCGAGGGAGGGACACGCTCACACACAGCGAGGGAGGGACACGCACACACACAGCGAGGGAGGGACACGCACACACACAGCGAGGGAGGGACACACACACACACAGCGAGGGAGGGACACACACACACACAGCGAGGGAGGGACACGCTCACACACAGCGAGGGAGGGACACACACACACACAGCGAGGGAGGGACACACACACACACAGCGAGGGAGGGACACACACACACACAGCGAGGGACGGACACGCACACACACAGCGAGGGAGGGACACGCTCACACACAGCGAGGGACGGACACACACACACACAGCGAGGGAGGGACACGCTCACACACAGCGAGGGACGGACACACACACACACAGCGAGGGAGGGACACACACACACACAGCGAGGGAGGGACACGCTCACACACAGCGAGGGACGGACACGCACACACACAGCGAGGGAGGGACACGCTCACACACAGCGAGGGACGGACACACACACACACAGCGAGGGAGGGACACACACACACACAGCGAGGGAGGGACACGCACACACACAGCGAGGGAGGGACACGCACACACACAGCGAGGGAGGGACACGCTCACACACAGCGAGCGACGGACACGCACACACACAGCGAGGGAGGGACACGCACACACACAGCGAGGGAGGGACACGCACACACACAGCGAGGGAGGGACACGCTCACACACAGCGAGGGACGGACACGCACACACACAGCGAGGGAGGGACACGCACACACACAGCGAGGGAGGGACACGCACACACACAGCGAGGGAGGGACACGCACACACACAGCGAGGGAGAGACACGCTCACACACAGCGAGGGAGGGACACGCTTACACACTGCGAGGGAGGGACACGCTCACACACAGCGAGGGAGAGACACGCTCACACACAGCGAGGAGGGACACGCTTACACACTGCGAGGGAGGGACACGCTCACACACAGCGAGGGAGAGACACGCTCACACACAGCGAGGAGGGACACGCTTACACACTGCGAGGGAGGGACACGCTCACACACAGCGAGGGAGAGACATGCTCACACAGAGCGAGGAGGGACACGCTTACACACTGCGAGGGAGGGACACGCTCACACACAGCGAGGGAGAGACACGCTCACACACAGCGAGGGAGAGACACGCTCACACACAGCGAGGGAGGGACACGCACACACACAGCGAAGGAGAGACACGCTGACACACAGCGAGGGAGAGACACGCTCACACACAGCGAGGGAGGGACACGCACACACACAGCGAGGGAGAGACACGCTCACACACAGCGAGGGAGAGACACGCTCACACACAGCGAGGGAGAGACAAGCTCACACAGAGCGAGGAGGGACACGCTTACACACTGCGAGGGAGGGACATGCTCACACACAGCGAGGGAGAGACACGCTCACACGCAGCGAGGAGGGACACGCTTACACACTGCGAGGGAGGGACACGCTCACACACAGCGAGGGAGAGACATGCTCACACAGAGCGAGGAGGGACACGCTTACACACTGCGAGGGAGGGACACGCTCACACACAGCGAGGGAGAGACACGCTCACACACAGCGAGGGAGGGACACACACACACACAGCGAGGAGGGACACGCTTACACACAGCGAGGGAGGGACACACACACACACAGCGAGGGAGGGACACACACACACACAGCGAGGGAGGGTTACGCTCACACACAGCGAGGGAGGGACACGCACACACACAGCGAGGGAGGGACACGCTCACACACAGCGAGGGAGGGACACACACACACACAGAGAGGGAGGGACATGCTCACACACAGCGAGGGAGGGACACAAACACACACAGTGAGGGAGGGGCACGCACACACACAGCGAGGGAGGGACACACACACACAGTGAGGGGGACAAGCACACACACAGCGAGGGAGGGACACACACACACAGCGAGGGAGGGATACGCTCACACACAGTGAGGGAGGGACTCGCACACACACAGCGAGGGAGGGACACACACACACAGCGAGGGAGGGACACACACACACAGTGAGGGAGGGACTCGCACACACAGTGAGGGAGGGACACGCACACACACAGCGAGGGAGGGATACGCTCACACACACAGCGAGGGAGGGACACGCACACACACAGCGAGGGAGGGACACGCTCACACACAGCGAGGGAGGGACACACACACACAGCGAGGGAGGGACACGCTCACACACAGCGAGGGAGGGACACACACACAAAGCGAGGGAGGGATACGCTCACACACAGCGAGGGAGGGTCACGCACACACACAGCGAGGGAGGGATACGCTCACACACACAGCGAGGGAGGGACACACACACATACAGGGAGGGAGGGACGTGCTCACACACAGCGAGCGGGGGACTTGCACACACACAGTGAGGGAGGGATGTGCTCACACACAGGGAGGGAGGGACGTGCTCACACACAGCGAGGGAGGGACGTGCTCACACACAGTGAGGGAGGGACGTGCTCACACACTGTGAGGGAGGGACGTGCTCACACACAGTGAGGGAGGGACGTGCTCAAACACAGCGAGGGAGGGACGTGCTCACACACAGTGAGGGAGGGAGACGCTCACACACAGCGAGGGAGGGACACACACACACACAGCGAGGGAGGGACACACACACACACAGCGAGGAGGGACACGCTTACACACAGCGAGGGAGGGACACACACACACACAGCGAGGGAGGGACACACACACACACAGCGAGGGAGGGACACACACACACACAGCGAGGGAGGGACACACACACACACAGCGAGGAGGGACACGCTTACACACAGCGAGGGAGGGACACACACACACCCAGCGAGGGAGGGACATGCACACACACAGCGAGGGAGGGATACGCTCACACACAGCGAGGGAGGGACACGCTCACACACAGCGAGGTAGAGACTCGCACACACAGCGAGGGAGGGACGTACTCACACACAGCGAGGGAGGGACTCGCACACACAGAGCGAGGGAGGGACACGCTCACACACAGCGAGGGAGGGACTCGCACACACACAGCGAGGGAGGGACACACACACACACACAGCGAGGGAGGGACTCGCACACACACAGCGAGGGAGGGACACACACACACACAGCGAGGGAGAGACACGCACACACACAGCGAGGGAGGGATACGCTCACACACAGCGAGGGAGGGACACGCTCACACACAGCGAGGGAGGGACACGCACACACACAGCGAGGGAGGGACTCGCACACACAGCGAGGGAGGGACGTGCTCACACACAGCGAGGGAGGGACTCGCACACACAGAGCGAGGGAGGGACACGCTCACACACAATGAGGGAGGGACTCGCACACACACAGCAAGGGAGGGACTCGCACACACAGCGAGGGAGGGACGTGCTCACACACAGCGAGGGAGATACTCGCACACACAGAGCGAGGGAGGGACGTGCTCACACACAGCGAGGGAGGGACTCGCACACACAGAGCGAGGGAGGGACACGCTCACACACAATGAGGGAGGGACTCGCACACACACAGCAAGGGAGAGACACACACACACAGCGAGGGAGGGACACACACACACACAGCGAGGGAGAGACACACACACACAGCGAGGGAGGGACACACACACACAGCGAGGGAGGGACACACACACACAGCGAGGGAGGGACTCGCACACACACAGCGAGGGAGGGACACGCACAGACACAGCGAGGGAGGGACACACACACACACAGCGAGGGAGGGACACACACACACACAGCGAGGGAGGGACTCGCACACACAGCGAGGGAGGGACACACACACAGTGAGGGAGGGACACAAACACACACAGCGAGGGAGGGACACGCACACACACAGCGAGGGAGGGACACACACACACAGTGAGGGGGACACGCACACACACAGCGAGGGAGGGACACACACACACACAGCGAGGGAGGGTCACGCTCATACACAGTGAGGGAGGGACTCGCACACACACAGCGAGGGAGGGACACGCTCACACACAGCGAGGGAGGGTCACGCACACACACAGCGAGGGAGGGACATGCACACACACAGCGAGGGAGGGACATGCACACACACTGCGAGGGAGGGACACACACACACAGCGAGGGAGGGACACACACACACTGCGAGGGAGGGACACACACACACAGCGAGTGGGGGACACACACACAGCGAGGGAGGGACACACACACACACAGCGAGGGAGGGACACGCTCACACACAGCGAGGGAGGGACACACACACACAGCGAGGGAGGGACACACACACAGCGAGGGAGGGACACACACACACAGCGAGGGAGGGACACACACACAGCGAGGGAGGGACACACACACACACAGCGAGGGAGGGACACGCTCACACACAGCGAGGGAGGGACACGCTCACACACAGCGAGGGACGGACACGCACACACACAGCGAGGGAGGGACACACACACACAGCGAGTGGGGGACACACACACAGCGAGGGAGGGACACACACACACACAGCGAGGGAGGGACACGCTCACACACAGCGAGGGAGGGACACACACACACAGCGAGGGAGGGACACACACACAGCGAGGGAGGGACACACACACACAGCGAGGGAGGGACACACACACAGCGAGGGAGGGACACACACACACACAGCGAGGGAGGGACACGCTCACACACAGCGAGGGAGGGACACGCTCACACACAGCGAGGGACGGACACGCACACACACAGCGAGGGAGGGACACGCACACACACAGCGAGGGAGGGACACGCACACACACAGCGAGGGACGGACACGCACACACACAGCGAGGGAGGGACACGCACACACACAGCGAGGGAGGGACACGCACACACACAGCGAGGGAGAGACACGCTCACACACAGCGAGGGAGGGACACGCTTACACACTGCGAGGGAGGGACACGCTCACACAGAGCGAGGGAGAGACACGCACACACACAGCGAGGAGGGACACGCTTACACACTGCGTGGGAGGGACACGCTCACACACAGCGAGGGAGAGACACGCTCACACACAGCGAGGAGGGACACGCTTACACACTGCGAGGGAGGGACACGCTCACACACAGCGAGGGAGAGACATGCTCACACAGAGCGAGGAGGGACACGCTTACACACTGCGAGGGAGGGACACGCTCACACACAGCGAGGGAGAGACACGCTCACACACAGCGAGGGAGAGACACGCTCACACACAGCGAGGGAGGGACACGCACACACACAGCGAGGGAGAGACACGCTCACACACAGCGAGGGAGAGACACGCTCACACACAGCGAGGGAGGGACACGCACACACACAGCGAGGGAGAGACACGCTCACACACAGCGAGGGAGAGACACGCTCACACACAGCGAGGGAGAGACAAGCTCACACAGAGCGAGGAGGGACACGCTTACACACTGCGAGGGAGGGACATGCTCACACACAGCGAGGGAGAGACACGCTCACACACAGCGAGGAGGGACACGCTTACACACTGCGAGGGAGGGACACGCTCACACACAGCGAGGGAGAGACATGCTCACACAGAGCGAGGAGGGACACGCTTACACACTGCGAGGGATGGACACGCTCACACACAGCGAGGGAGAGACACGCTCACACACAGCGAGGGAGGGACACACACACACACAGCGAGGAGGGACACGCTTACACACAGCGAGGGAGGGACACACACACACACAGCGAGGGAGGGACACACACACACACAGCGAGGGAGGGACACGCACACACACAGCGAGGGAGGGACACGCTCACACACAGCGAGGGAGGGACACACACACACACAGAGAGGGAGGGACATGCTCACACACAGCGAGGGAGGGACACAAACACACACAGTGAGGGAGGGACACGCACACACACAGCGAGGGAGGGACACACACACACAGTGAGGGGGACACGCACACACACAGCGAGGGAGGGACACACACACACAGCGAGGGAGGGATACGCTCATACACAGTGAGGGAGGGACTCGCACACACACAGCGAGGGAGGGACACACACACACAGCGAGGGAGGGATACGCTCACACACACAGCGAGGGAGGGACACGCACACACACAGCGAGGGAGGGACACGCTCACACACAGCGAGGGAGGGACACACACACACAGCGAGGGAGGGACACGCTCACAGACAGCGAGGGAGGGACACACACACAAAGCGAGGGAGGGATACGCTCACACACAGCGAGGGAGGGTCACGCACACACACAGCGAGGGAGGGATACGCTCACACACACAGCGAGGGAGGGACACACACACATACAGGGAGGGAGGGACGTGCTCACACACAGCGAGCGGGGGACTTGCACACACACAGTGAGGGAGGGATGTGCTCACACACAGGGAGGGAGGGACGTGCTCACACACAGCGAGGGAGGGACGTGCTCACACACAGTGAGGGAGGGACGTGCTCACACACTGTGAGGGAGGGACGTGCTCACACACAGTGAGGGAGGGACGTGCTCACACACAGCGAGGGAGGGACGTGCTCAGACACTGTGAGGGAGGGACGTGCTCACACACAGCGAGTCAGGGACGTGCTCACACACAGTGAGGGAGGGACGTGCTCACACACAGTGAGGGAGGGACGTGCTCACACACAGCGAGGGAGGGACGTGCTCACACACAGTGAGGGAGGGACGTGCTCACACACTGTGAGGGAGGGACGTGCTCACACACAGCGAGTCAGGGACGTGCTCACACACAGTGAGGGAGTGACGTGCTCACACCCAGCGAGGGAGGGACACGCACACACACAGCGAGGGAGGGATACGCTCACACACAGCGAGGGAGGGACACGCTCACACACAGCGAGGGAGGGACTCGCACACACAGCGAGGGAGGGACGTGCTCACACACAGCGAGGGAGGGACTCGCACACACAGAGCGAGGGAGGGACACGCTCACACACAGCGAGGGAGGGACTCGCACACACACAGCGAGGGAGGGACACACACACACACACAGCGAGGGAGGGACTCGCACACACACAGCGAGGGAGGGACACACACACACACAGCGAGGGAGAGACACGCACACACACAGCGAGGGAGGGATACGCTCACACACAGCGAGGGAGGGACACGCTCACACACAGCGAGGGAGGGACTCGCACACACAGCGAGGGAGGGACGTGCTCACACACAGCGCGGGAGGGACTCGCACACACAGAGCGAGGGAGGGACACGCTCACACACAGCGAGGGAGGGACTCGCACACACACAGCGAGGGAGAGACACACACACACACAGCGAGGGAGGGACACACACACACACAGCGAGGGAGAGACACACACACACAGCGAGGGAGGGACACACACACACAGCGAGGGAGGGACACACACACACACACAGCGAGGGAGGGACTCGCACACACAGCGAGGGAGGGACACACACACAGCGAGGGAGGGACACACACACACACAGCGAGGGAGGGACACACACACACAGTGAGGGGGACACGCACACACACAGCGAGGGAGGGACACACACACACAGCGACGGAGGGATACGCTCACACACAGCGAGGGAGGGACATGCACACACAGTGAGGGAGGGACTCGCACACACACAGCGAGGGAGGGACACGGTCACACACAGCGAGGGAGGGATACGCTCACACACAGCGAGGGAGGGATACGCTCACACACAGCGAGGGAGGGACATGCACACACACTGCGAGGGAGGGACACACACACACTGCGAGGGAGGGACACACACACACACAGCGAGGGAGGGACATGCACACACACTGCGAGGGAGGGACACACACACACAGCGAGGGAGGGACACACACACACTGCGAGGGAGGGACACACACACACAGCGAGGGAGGGACACGCTCACACACAGCGAGGGAGGGACACGCACACAGACAGCGAGGGAGGGACACGCTCACGCACAGCGAGGGACGGACACGCACACACACAGCGAGGGAGGGACACGCACACACACAGCGAGGGAGGGACATGCTCAAACACAGCGAGGGAGGGACACACACACACACAGCGAGGGAGAGACACGCTCACACACAGCGAGGGAGAGACAAGCTCACACACAGCGAGGAGAGACACGCTCACACACAGCGAGGGAGAGACACGCTCACACACAGCGAGGGAGAGACAATCTCACACACAGCGAGGAGGGACACGCTCACACACAGCGAAGGAGAGACAAGCTCACACAGAGCGAGGAGGGACACGCTTACACACTGCGAGGGAGGGACACGCTCACACACAGCGAGGGAGAGACACGCTCACACACAGCGAGGAGGGACACGCTCACACACAGCGAGGGAGGGACACACACACACACAGCGAGGAGGGACACGCTTACACACAGCGAGGGAGGGACACACACACACACAGCGAGGGAGGGACACACACACACACAGCGAGGGAGGGTTACGCTCACACACAGCGAGGGAGGGACACGCACACACACAGCGAGGGAGGGACACGCTCACACACAGCGAGGGAGGGACACACACACACAGTGAGGGGGACACGCACACACACAGCGAGGGAGGGACACACACACACAGCGAGGGAGGGATACGCTCATACACAGTGAGGGAGGGACTCGCACACACAGTGAGGGAGGGACACGCACACACACAGCGAGGGAGGGATACGCTCACACACACTGCGAGGGAGGGACACGCACACACACAGCGAGGGAGGGACACGCTCACACACAGCGAGGGAGGGACACGCACACACACAGCGAGGGAGGGATACGCTCACACACAGCGAGGGAGGGATACGCTCACACACAGCGAGGGAGGGATACGCTCATACACAGTGAGGGAGGGACTCGCACACACAGTGAGGGAGGGACACGCACACACACAGCGAGGGAGGGATACGCTCACACACACAGCGAGGGAGGGACACGCACACACACAGCGAGGGAGGGACACGCTCACACACAGCGAGGGAGGGACACGCACACACACAGCGAGGGAGGGATACGCTCACACACAGCGAGGGAGGGATACGCTCATACACAGTGAGGGAGGAACTCGCACACACACAGCGAGGGAGGGACACGCACACACAGCGAGGGAGGGATACGCTCACACACACAGCGAGGGAGGGACACGCACACACACAGCGAGGGAGGGACACACTCACACACAGCGAGGGAGGGACACACACACACAGCGAGGGAGGGACACGCTCACACACAGCGAGGGAGGGACACACACACACAGCGAGGGAGGGATACGCTCACACACAGCGAGGGAGGGTCACGCACACACACAGCGAGGGAGGGATACGCTCACACACACAGCGAGGGAGGGACATGCTCACACACAGCGAGCGGGGGACTTGCACACACACAGTGAGGGAGGGACGTGCTCACACACAGGGAGGGAGGGACGTGCTCACACACAGCGAGGGAGGGACGTGCTCACACACAGTGAGGGAGGGACGTGCTCACACACTGTGAGGGAGGGACGTGCTCACACACAGTGAGAGAGGGACGTGCTCACACACAGCGAGGGAGGGACGTGCTCACACACAGTGAGGGAGGGACGTGCTCACACACTGTGAGGGAGGGACGTGCTCACACACAGCGAGTCAGGGACGTGCTCACACACAGTGAGGGAGGGACGTGCTCACACACAGCGAGGGAGGGACGTGCTCACACACAGTGAGGGAGGGACGTGCTCACACACTGTGAGGGAGGGACGTGCTCACACACAGCGAGTCAGGGACGTGCTCACACACAGTGAGGGAGGGACGTGCTCACACACAGCGAGTCAGGGACGTGCTCACACACAGTGAGGGAGGGACGTGCTCACACACAGCGAGGGAGGGACGTGCTCACACACAGCGAGGGAGGGACGTGCTCACACACTGTGAGGGAGGGACGTGCTCACACACAGCGAGGGACGTACGTGCTCACACACAGCGAGGGAGGGACACGCGCACACACAGCGAGGGAGGGACATGGACGCACGCAGCGAGGGAGTGACACGCACGCAGGCAGCAAAGGAGGGACACGCTCACACACAGCGAGGGTGGGTCACGCACACACACAGCGAGGGAGGGATACGCTCACACACAGTGAGGGAGGGACGTGCTCACACACAGCGAGGGTGGGTCACGCACACACACAGCGAGGGAGGGATACGCTCACACACAGTGAGGGAGGGACGTGCTCACACACAGCGAGGGAGGGACACGCTCACACACAGCGAGTGATGGACGTGCTCACACACAGCGAGGAGGGACACACTTACACACAGCGAGGGAGGGACACACACACACACAGCGAGGGAAGGACATGCTCACACACAGTGAGGGAGGGACGTGCTCACACACAGCGAGGAGGGACACGCTTACACACAGCGAGGGAGGGACACACACACACACAGCGAGGGAGTGACACGCACACACACATAGCGAGGGAGGGACACACACGCACACAGCGAGGGAGGGACATGCTCACACACGGCGAGGGAGGGGCACACACACACAGCGAGGGAGGGACACGCTCACACACAGCGAGGGAGGGTCACACACACACACAGCGAGGGAGGGACATGCTCACACACAGCGAGGGAGGGACATGCTCACACACACAGCGAGTGGGACACACACACACACACAGTGAGGGAGGGACGTGCTCACACACAGCGAGGCGGACACGCACACACACAGCGAGGGAGGGACACGCACACACACAGCGCGGAAGTGACACGCACACACACATAGCGAGGGAGGGACACACACGCACACAGTGAGGGAGGGACATGCTCACACACGGCGAGGGAGGGACACACACACACAGCGAGGGAGGGACACGCTCACACACAGCGAGGGAGGGACATGCTCACACACAGCGAGGGAGGGACATGCTCACACACACAGCGAGGAGGGACACCCTTACACACAGCGAGGGAGGGACACGCACACACACAGCGAGGGAGGGACACGCACACACACAGTGAGGGAGGGACGTGCTCACACACAGTGAGGGAGGGACACGCTCACACACAGCGAGGGAGAGACAAGCTCACACACAGCGAGGAGGGACACGCTTACACACAGCGAGGGAGGGACACACACACACCCAGCGAGGGAGGGACACACACAGCGAGGGAGGGAGACGCTCACACACAGCGAGGGAGGGACACACACACACACAGCGAGGGAGGGACACACACACACACAGCGAGGAGGGACACGCTTACACACAGCGAGGGAGGGACACACACACACCCAGCGAGGGAGGGACACACACACACACAGCGAGGAGGGACACGCTTACACACAGCGAGGGAGGGACACACACACACCCAGCGAGGGAGGGACACACACACACACAGCGAGGGAGGGACACACACACACCCAGCGAGGGAGGGACACACACAGCGAGGGAGGGAGACGCTCACACACAGCGAGGGAGGGACACACACACACACAGCGAGGGAGGGACACACACACACACAGCGAGGAGGGACACGCTTACACACAGCGAGGGAGGGACACACACACACCCAGCGAGGGAGGGACACACACACACACAGCGAGGAGGGACACGCTTACACACAGCGAGGGAGGGACACACACACACCCAGCGAGGGAGGGACACACACACACAGTGAGGGAGGGACGTGGTCACACACAGCGAGGGAGGGACACGCTCACAAACAGCGAGTGGGGGACACACACACACAGCGAGGGAGGGACATGCTCACACACAGCCAGGGAGGGACACGCACACACAGCGAGGGAGGGACGTGCTCACACACAGCCAGGGAGGGACACGCACACACACAGTGAGGGAGGGACGTGGTCACACACAGCGAGGGAGGGACACGCTCACAAACAGCGAGTGGGGGACACACACACACAGCGAGGGAGGGACACACACACACACAGCGAGGGAGGGACACGCACACACACAGCGAGGGAGGGACATGCTCACACACAGCCAGGGAGGGACACGCACACACACAGTGAGGGAGGGACGTGGTCACACACAGCGAGGGAGGGACACGCTCACAAACAGCGAGTGGGGGACACACACACACAGCGAGGGAGGGACATGCTCACACACAGCCAGGGAGGGACACTCACACACAGCGAGGGAGGGACATGCTCACACACAGCCAGGGAGGGACACGCACACACAGCGAGGGAGGGACATGGTCACACACAGCCAGGGAGGGACACGCACACACAGCGAGGGAGGGACACGCACACACACAGCGAGGGAGGGACACGCACATACACAGCGAGGGAGGGACATGCTCACACACAGCGAGGGAGGGACACACACACACACACAGCGAGGGAGGGACACGGACGCACGCAGCAAGGGACGGACACGCACACACACAGCGAGGGAGGGACACACACACACACAGTGAGGGAGGGACACACACACACAGCGAGGGAGGGACACACACACACAGCGAGGGAGGGACACACACACACAGCGAGGGAGGGACACGCTCACACACAGCGAGTGATGGACGTGCTCACACACAGCGAGTGATGGACGTGCTCACACACAGCGAGGGAGGGACACGCTCACACACAGAGCGAGGGAGGGACACACACACACAGCGAGTGAGGGACACGCACACACACACACAGCGAGGGAGGGACACACACACACAGCGAGGGAGGGACACGCTCACACACAGCGAGGGAGGGACACAAACACACACAGCGAGGGAGGGACACGCACACACACAGCGAGGGAGGGACACACACACACACAGCGAGGGAGGGACACGCACACACACAGCGAGGGAGGGACACACACACACAGCGAGGGAGGGACACACACACACACAGCGAGGGAGGGACACACACACACACAGCAAGGGAGGGATACGCTCATACACAGTGAGGGAGGGACTCGCACACATACAGCGAGGGAGGGACACGCTCACACACAGCGAGGGAGGGACACACACACACAGCGAGGGAGGGATACGCTCACACACAGCGAGGGAGGGATACGCTCATACACAGTGAGGGAGGGACTCGCACACACACAGCGAGGGAGGGACATGCTCACACACAGCCAGGGAGGGACACACACACACAGCGAGGGAGGGACACGCTCACACACAGCGAGGGAGGGACATGCTCACACACAGCGAGGGAGGGACACGCTCACACAGCGAGGGAGGGATACGCTCACACACAGCGAGGGAGCGATACGCACACACACAGCGAGGGAGGGACACGCACACACGCAGCGAGGGAGGGACACACACACACAGGGAGGGAGGGACATGGTCACACACAGTGAGGGAGGGACGTGCTCACACACAGTGAGGGAGGGACGTGCTCACACACAGCGAGGGAGGGACACGCACACACACAGAGAGGGAGGGATATGCTCACACACAGCGAGGGAGGGACACGCACACACACAGTGAGGGAGGGACGTGCTCACACACAGCGAGGGAGGGACACGCACACACACAGCGAGGAGGGACACGCTTACACACAGCGAGGGAGGGACACACACACACCCAGCGAGGGAGGGACACACACACACACAGCGAGGGAGGGAGACGCTCACACACAGCGAGGGAGAGACACACACACATACAGCGAGGGAGGGACACACACACACACAGCGAGGAGGGACACGCTTACACACAGCGAGGGAGGGACACACACACACCCAGCGAGGGAGGGACACACACACACACAGCGAGGGAGGGACACACACACACACAGCGAGGAGGGACACGCTTACACACAGCGAGGGAGGGACACGCACACACACAGCGAGGGAGGGATACGCTCACACACAGCGAGGGAGGGACACGCTCACACACAGCGAGGGAGAGACTCGCACACACAGCGAGGGAGGGACGTGCTCACACACAGCGAGGGAGGGACTCGCACACACAGAGCGAGGGAGGGACACGCTCACACACAGCGAGGGAGGGACTCGCACACACACAGCGAGGGAGGGACACACACACACACACAGCGAGGGAGGGACTCGCACACACACAGCGAGGGAGGGACACACACACACACAGCGAGGGAGAGACACGCACACACACAGCGAGGGAGGGATACGCTCACACAAAGCGAGGGAGGGACACGCTCACACACAGCGAGGGAGGGACTCGCACACACAGCGAGGGAGGGACGTGCTCACACACAGCGAGGGAGGGACTCGCACACACAGCGAGGGAGGGACTCGCACACACACAGCAAGGGAGAGACACAGACACACAGCGAGGGAGGGACACACACACACACAGCGAGGGAGAGACACACACACACAGCGAGGGAGGGACACACACACACAGCGAGGGAGGGACACACACACACAGCGAGGGAGGGACTCGCACACACACAGCGAGGGAGGGACACAAACACACACAGCGAGGGAGGGACACGCACACACACAGCGAGGGAGGGACACACACACACACAGCGAGGGAGGGACTCGCACACACAGCGAGGGAGGGACACACACACAGCGAGGGAGGGACACAAACACACACAGCGAGGGAGGGACACGCACACACACAGCGAGGGAGGGACACACACACACACAGTGAGGGGGACACGCACACACACAGCGAGGGAGGGACACACACACACACAGCGAGGGAGGGTCACGCTCATACACAGTGAGGGAGGGACTCGCACACACACAGCGAGGGAGGGACACGCTCACACACAGCGAGGGAGGGTCACGCACACACACAGCGAGGGAGGGACATGCACACACACAGCGAGGGAGGGACATGCACACACACAGCGAGGGAGGGACACGCTCACACACTGCGAGGGAGGGACACACACACACAGCGAGGGAGGGACACACACACACTGCGAGGGAGGGACACACACACACAGCGAGGGAGGGACACACACACACAGCGAGGGAGGGACACACACACAGCGAGGGAGGGACACACACACACACAGCGAGGGAGGGACACGCTCACACACAGCGAGGGAGGGACACGCTCACACACAGCGAGGGACGGACACGCACACACACAGCGAGGGAGGGACACGCACACACACAGCGAGGGAGGGACACGCACACACACAGCGAGGGAGGGACACGCTCACACACAGCGAGGGACGGACACGCACACACACAGCGAGGGAGGTACACGCACACACACAGCGAGGGAGGGACACGCACACACACAGCGAGGGAGGGACACGCACACACACAGCGAGGGAGGGACATGCTCACACACAGCGAGGGAGAGACACGCTCACACACAGCGAGGGAGGGACACGCTTACACACTGCGAGGGAGGGACACGCTCACACACAGCGAGGGAGAGACACGCTCACACACAGCGAGGAGGGACACGCTTACACACTGCGAGGGAGGGACACGCTCACACACAGCGAGGGAGAGACACGCTCACACACAGCGAGGAGGGACACGCTTACACACTGCGAGGGAGGGACACGCTCACACACAGCGAGGGAGAGACATGCTCACACAGAGCGAGGAGGGACACGCTTACACACTGCGAGGGAGGGACACGCTCACACACAGCGAGGGAGAGACACGCTCACACACAGCGAGGGAGAGACACGCTCACACACAGCGAGGGAGGGACACGCACACACACAGCGAGGGAGAGACACGCTCACACACAGCGAGGGAGAGACACGCTCACACACAGCGAGGGAGAGACAAGCTCACACAGAGCGAGGTGGGACACGCTTACACACTGCGAGGGAGGGACATGCTCACACACAGCGAGGGAGAGACACGCTCACACACAGCGAGGAGGGACACGCTTACACACTGCGAGGGAGGGACACGCTCACACACAGCGAGGGAGAGACATGCTCACACAAAGCGAGGAGGGACACGCTTACACACTGCGAGGGAGGGACACGCTCACACACAGCGAGGGAGAGACACGCTCACACACAGCGAGGGAGGGACACACACACACACAGCGAGGAGGGACACGCTTACACACAGCGAGGGAGGGACACACACACACACAGCGAGGGAGGGACACACACACACACAGCGAGGGAGGGTTACGCTCACACACAGCGAAGGAGGGACACGCACACACACAGCGAGGGAGGGACACGCTCACACACAGCGAGGGAGGGACACACACACACACACACAGAGGGAGGGACATGCTCACACACAGCGAGGGAGGGACACAAACACACACAGTGAGGGAGGGACACGCACACACACAGCGAGGGAGGGACACACACACACAGTGAGGGGGACACGCACACACACAGCGAGGGAGGGACACACACACACACAGCGAGGGAGGGATACGCTCATACACAGTGAGGGAGGGACTCGCACACACACAGCGAGGGAGGGACACACACACACAGCGAGGGAGGGATACGCTCATACACAGTGAGGGAGGGACTCGCACACACAGTGAGGGAGGGACACGCACACACACAGCGAGGGAGGGATACGCTCACACACACAGCGAGGGAGGGACACGCACACACACAGCGAGGGAGGGACACGCTCACACACAGCGAGGGAGGGACACACACACAAAGCGAGGGAGGGATACGCTCACACACAGCGAGGGAGGGTCACGCACACACACAGCGAGGGAGGGATACGCTCACACACACAGCGAGGGAGGGACACACACACATACAGGGAGGGAGGGACGTGCTCACACACAGCGAGCGGGGGACTTGCACACACACAGTGAGGGAGGGATGTGCTCACACACAGGGAGGGAGGGACGTGCTCACACACAGCGAGGGAGGGACGTGCTCACACACAGTGAGGGAGGGACGTGCTCACACACTGTGAGGGAGGGACGTGCTCACACACAGTGAGGGAGGGACGTGCTCACACACAGCGAGGGAGGGACGTGCTCACACACAGTGAGGGAGGGACGTGCTCAGACACTGTGAGGGAGGGACGTGCTCACACACAGCGAGTCAGGGACGTGCTCACACACAGTGAGGGAGGGACGTGCTCACACACAGCGAGGGAGGGACGTGCTCACACACAGTGAGGGAGGGACGTGCTCACACACTGTGAGGGAGGGACGTGCTCACACACAGCGAGTCAGGGACGTGCTCACACACAGTGAGGGAGGGACGTGCTCACACACAGCGAGTCAGGGACGTGCTCACACACAGTGAGGGAGTGACGTGCTCACACCCAGCGAGGGAGGGACACGCACACACACAGCGAGGGAGGGATACGCTCACACACAGCGAGGGAGGGACACGCTCACACACAGCGAGGGAGGGACTCGCACACACAGCGAGGGAGGGACGTGCTCACACACAGCGAGGGAGGGACTCGCACACACAGAGCGAGGGAGGGACACGCTCACACACAGCGAGGGAGGGACTCGCACACACACAGCGAGGGAGGGACACACACACACACACAGCGAGGGAGGGACTCGCACACACACAGCGAGGGAGGGACACACACACACACAGCGAGGGAGAGACACGCACACACACAGCGAGGGAGGGATACGCTCACACACAGCGAGGGAGGGACACGCTCACACACAGCGAGGGAGGGACTCGCACACACAGCGAGGGAGGGACGTGCTCACACACAGCGCGGGAGGGACTCGCACACACAGAGCGAGGGAGGGACACGCTCACACACAGCGAGGGAGGGACTCGCACACACACAGCGAGGGAGAGACACACACACACAGCGAGGGAGGGACACACACACACACAGCGAGGGAGAGACACACACACACAGCGAGGGAGGGACACACACACACAGCGAGGGAGGGACACACACACACACACAGCGAGGGAGGGACTCGCACACACAGCGAGGGAGGGACACACACACAGCGAGGGAGGGACACAAACACACACAGCGAGGGAGGGACACGCACACACACAGCGAGGGAGGGACACACACACACAGTGAGGGGGACACGCACACACACAGCGAGGGAGGGACACACACACACAGCGACGGAGGGATACGCTCACACACAGCGAGGGAGGGACATGCACACACAGCGAGGGAGGGACACGGTCACACACAGCGAGAGAGGGACACACACACACAGCGAGGGAGGGACATGCACACACACTGCGAGGGAGGGACACACACACACAGCGAGGGAGGGACACACACACACTGCGAGGGAGGGACACACACACACACAGCGAGGGAGGGACACACACACACACAGCGAGGGAGGGACACACACACACTGCGAGGGAGGGACACACACACACAGCGAGGGAGGGACACACACACACTGCGAGGGAGGGACACACACACACAGCGAGGGCGGGACACGCTCACACACAGCGAGGGAGGGACACGCACACACAGCGAGGGAGGGACACGCACACACACAGCGAGGGAGGGACACGCTCACACACAGCGAGGGACGGACACGCACACACACAGCGAGGGAGGGACACGCACACACACAGCGAGGGAGGGACATGCTAACACACAGCGAGGGAGGGACACACACACACACAGCGAGGGAGAGACACGCTCACACACAGCGAGGGAGAGACAAGCTCACACACAGCGAGGAGAGACACGCTCACACACAGCGAGGAGGGACACGCTCACACACAGCGAGGAGGGACACGCTTACACACTGCGAGGGAGGGACACGCTCACACACAGCGAGGGAGAGACAAGCTCACACAGAGCGAGGAGGGACACGCTTTCACACTGCGAGGGAGGGACATGCTCACACACAGCGAGGGAGAGACACGCTCACACACAGCGAGTGAGGGACACACACACACACAGCGAGGGAGGGACACACACACACACAGCGAGGAGGGACACGCTTACACACAGCGAGGGAGGGACACACACACACACAGCGAGGGAGGGACACACACACACACAGCGAGGGAGGGTTACGCTCACACACAGCGAGGGAGGGACACGCACACACACAGCGAGGGAGGGATACGCTCACACACAGCGAGGGAGCGACACACACACACACAGAGAGGGAGGGACATGCTCACACACAGCGAGGGAGGGACACAAACACACACAGTGAGGGAGGGACATGCACACACACAGCGAGGGAGGGACACACACACACAGTGAGGGGGACACGCACACACACAGCGAGGGAGGGACACACACACACAGCGAGGGAGGGATACGCTCACACACAGCGAGGGAGGGATACGCTCATACACAGTGAGGGAGGGACTCGCACACACAGTGAGGGAGGGACACGCACACACACAGCGAGGGAGGGATACGCTCACACACACAGCGAGGGAGGGACACGCACACACACAGCGAGGGAGGGACACGCTCACACACAGCGAGGGAGGGACACGCACACACACAGCGAGGGAGGGATACGCTCACACACAGCGAGGGAGGAATACGCTCATACACAGTGAGGGAGGGACTCGCACACACACAGCGAGGGAGGGACACGCACACACACAGCGAGGGAGGGATACGCTCACACACACAGCGAGGGAGGGACACGCACACACACAGCGAGGGAGGGACACGCTCACACACAGCGAGGGAGGGACACACACACACAGCAAGGGAGGGATACGCTCACACACAGCGAGGGAGGGTCACGCACACACACAGCGAGGGAGGGATACGCTCACACACACAGCGAGGGAGGGACATGCTCACACACAGCGAGCGGGGGACTTGCACACACACAGTGAGGGAGGGACGTGCTCACACACAGGGAGGGAGGGACGTGCTCACACACAGCGAGGGAGGGACGTGCTCACACACAGTGAGGGAGGGACGTGCTCACACACTGTGAGGGAGGGACGTGCTCACACACAGTGAGAGAGGGACGTGCTCACACACAGCGAGGGAGGGACGTGCTCACACACAGTGAGGGAGGGACGTGCTCACACACTGTGAGGGAGGGACGTGCTCACACACAGCGAGTCAGGGACGTGCTCACACACAGTGAGGGAGGGACGTGCTCACACACAGCGAGGGAGGGACGTGCTCACACACAGTGAGGGAGGGACGTGCTCACACACTGTGAGGGAGGGACGTGCTCACACACAGCGAGTCAGGGACGTGCTCACACACAGTGAGGGAGGGACGTGCTCACACACAGCGAGTCAGGGACGTGCTCACACACAGTGAGGGAGGGACGTGCTCACACACAGCGAGGGAGGGACGTGCTCACACACAGCGAGGGAGGGACGTGCTCACACACTGTGAGGGAGGGACTTGCTCACACACAGCGAGGGACGTACGTGCTCACACACAGCGAGGGAGGGACACGCGCACACACAGCGAGGGAGGGACATGGACGCACGCAGCGAGGGAGTGACACGCACGCAGGCAGCAGGGGAGGGACACGCTCACACACAGCGAGGGTGGGTCACGCACACACACAGCGAGGGAGGGATACGCTCACACACAGTGAGGGAGGGACGTGCTCACACACAGCGAGGGTGGGTCACGCACACACACAGCGAGGGAGGGATACGCTCACACACAGTGAGGGAGGGACGTGCTCACACACAGCGAGGGAGGGACACGCTCACACACAGCGAGTGATGGACGTGCTCACACACAGCGAGGAGGGACACACTTACACACAGCGAGGGAGGGACACACACACACACAGCGAGGGAAGGACATGCTCACACACAGTGAGGGAGGGACGTGCTCACACACAGCGAGGAGGGACACGCTTACACACAGCGAGGGAGGGACACACACACACACAGCGAGGGAGTGACACGCACACACACATAGCGAGGGAGGGACACACACGCACACAGCGAGGGAGGGACATGCTCACACACGGCGAGGGAGGGACACACACACACAGCGAGGGAGGGACACGCTCACACACAGCGAGGGAGGGTCACACACACACACAGCGAGGGAGGGACATGCTCACACACAGCGAAGGAGGGACATGCTCACACACACAGCGAGTGGGACACACACACACACACAGTGAGGGAGGGACGTGCTCACACACAGCGAGGCGGACACGCACACACACAGCGAGGGAGGGACACGCACACACACAGCGCGGAAGTGACACGCACACACACATAGCGAGGGAGGGACACACACGCACACAGCGAGGGAGGGACATGCTCACACACGGCGAGGGAGGGACACACACACACAGCGAGGGAGGGACACGCTCACACACAGCGAGGGAGGGTCACACACACACACAGCGAGGGAGGGACACGCTCACACACAGCGAGGGAGGGACATGCTCACACACACAGCGAGGAGGGACACCCTTACACACAGCGAGGGAGGGACACGCACACACACAGAGAGGGAGGGATATGCTCACACACAGCGAGGGAGGGACACGCACACACACAGTGAGGGAGGGACGTGCTCACACACAGTGAGGGAGGGACACGCTCACACACAGCGAGGGAGAGACAAGCTCACACACAGCGAGGAGGGACACGCTTACACACAGCGAGGGAGGGACACACACACACCCAGCGAGGGAGGGACACACACACACACAGCGAGGGAGGGAGACGCTCACACACAGCGAGGGAGGGACACACACACACACAGCGAGGGAGGGACACACACACACACAGCGAGGAGGGACACGCTTACACACAGCGAGGGAGGGACACTCTCACACACAGCGAGGGAGGGACTCGCACACACAGCGAGGGGGACACACACACACACAGCGAGGGAGGGACGTGCTCACACACAGCGAGGGAGGGACTCGCACACACACAGCGAGGGAGGGACACACACACACACACAGCGAGGGAGGGACTCGCACACACACAGCGAGGGAGGGACACACACACACACAGCGAGGGAGAGACACGCACACACACAGCGAGGGAGGGATACGCTCACACACAGCGAGGGAGGGACTCGCACACACAGCGAGGGAGGGACGTGCTCACACACAGCGCGGGAGGGACTCGCACACACAGAGCGAGGGAGGGACACGCTCACACACAGCGAGGGAGGGACTCGCACACACACAGCGAGGGAGGGACACGCTCACACACAGCGAGGGAGGGACACGCTCACACACAGCGAGGGAGGGACTCGCACACACAGCGAGGGAGGGACGTGCTCACACACAGCGCGGGAGGGACTCGCACACACAGAGCGAGGGAGGGACACGCTCACACACAGCGAGGGAGGGACTCGCACACACACAGCGAGGGAGAGACACACACACACAGCGAGGGAGGGACACACACACACACAGCGAGGGAGAGACACACACACACAGCGAGGGAGGGACACACACACACAGCGAGGGAGGGACACACACACACACACAGCGAGGGAGGGACTCGCACACACAGCGAGGGAGGGACGTGCTCACACACAGCGCGGGAGGGACTCGCACACACAGAGCGAGGGAGGGACACGCACACACACACAGCGAGGGAGGGACACACACACAGCGAGGGAGGGACACAAACACACACAGCGAGGGAGGGACTCGCACACACACAGCGAGGGAGGGACTCGCACACACAGCGAGGGAGGGACACACACACAGCGAGGGAGGGACACAAACACACACAGCGAGGGAGGGACACACACACACAGCGACGGAGGGATACGCTCACACACAGCGAGGGAGGGACATGCACACACACAGCGAGGGAGGGACACGGTCACACACAGCGAGGGAGGGATACGCTCACACACAGCGAGAGAGGGACACACACACACTGCGAGGGAGGGACATGCACACACACTGCGAGGGAGGGACACACACACACAGCGAGGGAGGGACACACACACACTGCGAGGGAGGGACATGCCCACACACTGCGAGGGAGGGACACACACACACAGCGAGGGAGGGACACACACACACTGCGAGGGAGGGACACACACACACAGCGAGGGAGGGACACGCTCACACACAGCGAGGGAGGGACACGCACACACACAGCGAGGGAGGGACACGCTCACACACAGCGAGGGACGGACACGCACACACACAGCGAGGGAGGGACACGCACACACACAGCGAGGGAGGGACATGCTCACACACAGCGAGGGAGGGACACACACACACACAGCGAGGGAGAGACACGCTCACACACAGCGAGGGAGAGACAAGCTCACACACAGCGAGGAGAGACACGCTCACACACAGCGAGGAGGGACACGCTCACACACAGCGAGGAGGGACACGCTTACATACTGCGAGGGAGGGACACGCTCACACACAGCGAGGGAGGGACACGCTCACACACAGCGAGTGAGGGACACACACACACACAGCGAGGGAGGGACACACACACACACAGCGAGGGAGGGACACGCTTACACACAGCGAGGGAGGGACACACACACACACAGCGAGGGAGGGACACACACACACACAGCGAGGGAGGGTTACGCTCACACACAGCGAGGGAGGGACACGCACACACACAGCGAGGGAGGGACACGCTCACACACAGCGAGGGAGGGACACACACACACACAGAGAGGGAGGGACATGCTCACACACAGCGAGGGAGGGACACAAACACACACAGTGAGGGAGGGACATGCACACACACAGCGAGGGAGGGACACACACACACAGTGAGGGGGACACGCACACACACAGCGAGGGAGGGACACACACACACAGCGAGGGAGGGATACGCTCATACACAGTGAGGGAGGGACTCGCACACACACAGCGAGGGAGGGACTCGCTCACACACAGCGAGGGAGGGATACGCTCACACACAGCGAGGGAGGGATACGCTCATACACAGTGAGGGAGGGACTCGCACACACAGTGAGGGAGGGACACGCACACACACAGCGAGGGAGGGATACGCTCACACACACAGCGAGGGAGGGACACGCACACACACAGCGAGGGAGGGACACGCTCACACACAGCGAGGGAGGGACACGCACACACACAGCGAGGGAGGGATACGCACACACACAGCGAGGGAGGGATACGCTCACACACACAGCGAGGGAGGGACACGCACACACACAGCGAGGGAGGGACACGCTCACACACAGCGAGGGAGGGACACACACACACAGCGAGGGAGGGATACGCTCACACACAGCGAGGGAGGGTCACGCACACACACAGCGAGGGAGGGATACGCTCACACACACAGCGAGGGAGGGACATGCTCACACACAGCGAGCGGGGGACTTGCACACACACAGTGAGGGAGGGACGTGCTCACACACAGGGAGGGAGGGACGTGCTCACACACAGCGAGGGAGGGACTTGCTCACACACAGTGAGGGAGGGACGTGCTCACACACTGTGAGGGAGGGACGTGCTCACACACAGTGAGAGAGGGACGTGCTCACACACAGCGAGGGAGGGACGTGCTCACACACAGTGAGGGAGGGACGTGCTCACACACTGTGAGGGAGGGACGTGCTCACACACAGCGAGTCAGGGACGTGCTCACACACAGTGAGGGAGGGACGTGCTCACACACAGCGAGGGAGGGACGTGCTCACACACAGTGAGGGAGGGACGTGCTCACACACTGTGAGGGAGGGACGTGCTCACACACAGCGAGTCAGGGACGTGCTCACACACAGTGAGGGAGGGACGTGCTCACACACAGCGAGTCAGGGACGTGCTCACACACAGTGAGGGAGGGACGTGCTCACACACAGCGAGGGAGGGACGTGCTCACACACAGCGAGGGAGGGACGTGCTCACACACTGTGAGGGAGGGACGTGCTCACACACAGCGAGGGACGTACGTGCTCACACACAGCGAGGGAGGGACACGTGCACACACAGCGAGGGAGGGACATGGACGCACGCAGCGAGGGAGTGACACGCACGCAGGCAGCAAAGGAGGGACACGCTCACACACAGCGAGGGAGGGATACGCTCACACACAGTGAGGGAGGGACGTGCTCACACACAGCGAGGGTGGGTCACGCACACACACAGCGAGGGAGGGATACGCTCACACACAGTGAGGGAGGGACGTGCTCACACACAGCGAGGGAGGGACACGCTCACACACAGCGAGTGATGGACGTGCTCACACACAGCGAGGAGGGACACACTTACACACAGCGAGGGAGGGACACACACACACACAGCGAGGGAAGGACATGCTCACACACAGTGAGGGAGGGACGTGCTCACACACAGCGAGGAGGGACACGCTTACACACAGCGAGGGAGGGACACACACACACACAGCGAGGGAGTGACACGCACACACACATAGCGAGGGAGGGACACACACGCACACAGCGAGGGAGGGACATGCTCACACACGGCGAGGGAGGGACACACACACACAGCGAGGGAGGGACACGCTCACACACAGCGAGGGAGGGTCACACACACACACAGCGAGGGAGGGACATGCTCACACACAGCGAGGGAGGGACATGCTCACACACACAGCGAGTGGGACACACACACACACACAGTGAGGGAGGGACGTGCTCACACACAGCGAGGCGGACACGCACACACACAGCGAGGGAGGGACACGCACACACACAGCGCGGAAGTGACACGCACACACACATAGCGAGGGAGGGACACACACGCACACAGCGAGGGAGGGACATGCTCACACACGGCGAGGGAGGGACACACACACACAGCGAGGGAGGGACACGCTCACACACAGCGAGGGAGGGTCACACACACACACAGCGAGGGAGGGACATGCTCACACACAGCGAGGGAGGGACATGCTCACACACACAGCGAGGAGGGACACCCTTACACACAGCGAGGGAGGGACACGCACACACACAGCGAGGGAGGGATACGCTCACACACAGCGAGGGAGGGACACGCACACACACAGTGAGGGAGGGACGTGCTCACACACAGTGAGGGAGGGACACGCTCACACACAGCGAGGGAGAGACAAGCTCACACACAGCGAGGAGGGACACGCTTACACACAGCGAGGGAGGGACACACACACACCCAGCGAGGGAGGGACACACACACACACACACAGCGAGGGAGGGAGACGCTCACACACAGCGAGGGAGGGACACACACACACACAGCGAGGAGGGACACGCTTACACACAGCGAGGGAGGGACACACACACACCCAGCGAGGGAGGGACACACACACACACAGCGAGGAGGGACACGCTTACACACAGCGAGGGAGGGACACACACACACCCAGCGAGGGAGGGACACACACACACACAGTGAGGGAGGGACGTGGTCACACACAGCGAGGGAGGAACACGCTCACAAACAGCGAGTGGGGGACACACACACACAGCGAGGGAGGGGCATGCTCACACACAGCCAGGGAGGGACACGCACACACAGCGAGGGAGGGACATGCTCACACACAGCCAGGGAGGGACACGCACACACAGCGAGGGAGGGACATGCTCACACACAGCGAGGGAGGGACACGCACACACAGCGAGGGAGGGACATGCTCACACACAGCCAGGGAGGGACACGCACACACAGCGAGGGAGGGACACGCACACACACAGCGAGGGAGGGACACGCACAAACACAGCGAGGGAGGGACATGCTCACACACAGCGAGGGAGGGACACACACACACACACAGCGAGGGAGGGACACGGACGCACGCAGCAAGGGACGGACACGCACACACACAGCGAGGGAGGGACACACACACACACAGTGAGGGAGGGACACACACACACAGCGAGGGAGGGACACACACACACACAGCGAGGGAGGGACACACACACACACAGCGAGGGAGGGATACGCTCACACACAGCGAGTGATGGACGTGCTCACACACAGCGAGTGATGGACGTGCTCACACACAGCGAGGGAGGGACACGCACACACACACAGAGCGAGGGAGGGACACACACACACAGCGAGTGAGGGACACGCACACACACACACAGCGAGGGAGGGACACACACACACAGCGAGGGAGGGACACGCTCACACACAGCGAGGGACTGACACGCACACACACAGCGAGGGAGGGACACACACACACACAGCGAGGGAGGGACACGCACACACACAGCGAGGGAGGGACACACACACACACAGCGAGGGAGGGACACGCTCTCACACAGCGAGGGAGGGACACAAACACACACAGCGAGGGAGGGACACACACACACACAGCAAGGGAGGGATACGCTCATACACAGTGAGGGAGGGACTCGCACACATACAGCGAGGGAGGGACACGCTCACACACAGCGAGGGAGGGACACACACACACAGCGAGGGAGGGATACGCTCACACACAGCGAGGGAGGGATACGCTCATACACAGTGAGGGAGGGACTCGCACACATACAGCGAGGGAGGGACACGCTCACACACAGCGAGGGAGGGACATGCTCACACACAGCGAGGGAGGGACACGCTCACACAGCGAGGGAGGGATACGCTCACACACAGCGAGGGAGGGATACGCACACACACAGCGAGGGAGGGACACGCACACACGCAGCGAGGGAGGGACACACACACACAGGGAGGGAGGGACATGGTCACACACAGTGAGGGAGGGACGTGCTCACACACAGTGAGGGAGGGACGTGCTCACACACAGGGAGGGAGGGACGTGCTCACACACAGCGAGGGAGGGACGTGCTCACACACAGTGAGGGAGGAACGTGCTCACACTGTGAGGGAGGGACGTGCTTACACACAGTGAGGGAGGGACGTGCTCACACACAGCGAGGGAGAGACGTGCTCACACACAGTGAGGGAGGGACGTGCTCACACACAGCGAGTCAGGGACGTGCTCACACACAGTGAGGGAGGGACGTGCTCACACACAGCGAGGGAGGGACGTGCTCACACACTGTGAGGGAGTGTCGTGCTCACACACTGTGAGGGAGTGACGTGCTCACACACAGTGAGGGAGTGACGTGCTCACACACAGCGAGGGAGGGACGTGCTCACACACAGCGAGGGAGGGACGTGCTCACACACTGTGAGGGAGTGACGTGCTCACACACAGCGAGGGACGTACGTCCTCTCACACACAGCGAGGGAGGGACACGCAGGCAGCGAAGGAGGGACACGCTCACACACAGCGAGGGAGGGACACGCGCACACACAGCGAGGGAGGGATACGCTCACACATAGTGAGGGAGGGACGTGCTGACACACAGCGAGGGAGGGACACGCTCACACACAGCGAGTGATGGACGTGCTCACACACAGCGAGGAGGGACACGCACACACACAGCGAGGGAGGGACACGCACACACACACAGCGAGGGAAGGACATGCTCACACACAGTGAGGGAGGGACGTGCTCACACACAGCGAGGGAGAGACAAGCTCACACAGAGCAAGTAGGGACACGCTCACACACAGCGAGGGAGGGACACACACACACACAGTGAGGGAGGGACACAATCACACACAGCGAGGGAGGGACACACACACACACAGTGAGGGAGGGACACGCTCACACACAGCGAGGAGGGACACGCTTACACACAGCGAGGGAGGGACACACACACACACAGCGAGGGAGGGACACGCTCACACACAGCGAGGGAGAGACAAGCTCACACAGAGCGAGGAGGGACACGCTTACACACAGCCAGGGAGGGACACGCTCACACACAGCGAGGGAGAGACACGCTCACACACAGCGAGGAGGGACACGCTTACACACAGCGAGGGAGGGACACACACACACACAGCGAGGGAGGGACACGCACACACACAGCGAGGGAGGGATACGCTCACACACAGCGAGGGAGGGACACGCACACACACAGCGAGGGAGGGATACGCTCACACACAGCGAGGGAGGGACACGCACACACACAGCGAGGGAGGGACGTGCTCACACACAGTGAGGGAGGGACGTGCTCACACACAGCGAGGGCGGGACGTGCTCACACACAGCGAGGGAGGGACACGCTCACACACAGCGAGTGACGGACGTGCACACACACAGCGAGGGAGGGACACACTCACACACAGCGAGGGAGGGACACACACACACACAGCGAGGGAGGGACACACACACACAGCGAGGGAGGGACACACACACACAGCGAGGGAGGGACACGCTCACACACAGCGAGGGAGGGACACACACTCACACAGCGAGGGAGGGACACACACACACAGCGAGGGAGGGACACACACACACACAGCGAGGGAGGGACACACACACACAGCGAGGGAGGGACACGGACGCACGCATCGAGGGAGGGACACACACACACACAGCGAGGGAGGGACACACTCACACACAGCGAGGGAGGGACACACACACACACAGCGAGGGAGGGACACGCACACACACAGCGAGGGAGGGACACACACACACACAGCGAGGGAGGGACACGGACGCACGCAGTGAGGGAGGGACACGCACACACACAGCGAGGGAGGGACACGCTCACACACAGCGAGGGAGGGACACACACACACACAGCGAGGGAGGGACACACACACACAGCGAGGGAGGGACACACACACACACAGCGAGGGAGGGACACACACACACACAGCGAGGGAGGGACACACACACACACAGCGAGGGAGGGACACGGACGCACGCATCGAGGGAGGGACACGCACGCACGCAGTGAGGGAGGGACACACACACACACAGCGAGGGAGGGACGCACACACACAGCGAGGGAGGGACACACACACACACAGCGAGGGAGGGACACACACACACACAGCGAGGGAGGGACACACACACACACAGCGAGGGAGGGACACGGACGCACGCATCGAGGGAGGGACACGCACACACACAGCGAGGGAGGGACACGCTCACACACTGTGAGGGAGGGACGTGCAGACACATAGCGAGGGATGGACACACACACACACAGCGAGGGAGGGACACACACACACACAGCGAGGGAGGGACACGGACGCACGCATCGAGGGAGGGACACGCATGCACGCAGTGAGGGAGGGACACACACACACACAGCGAGGGAGGGATGTGCTCACACACAGCGAGGGAGGGACGTGCTCACACACAGCGAGGGACGGACACGCACACACGCAGTGAGGGAGGGACACGCACACACATAGCGAGGGATGGACACGCACACACACAGCGAGGGAGGGACACACACACACACAGCGAGGGAGGGACACGGACGCACGCAGCGAGGGACGGACACGCACACACAGCGAGGGAGGGAAACGCACACACACAGCGAGGGAGGGACACACACACAGCGAGGGAGGGACACGCTCACACACAGCGAGTGAGGGACACGCTCACACACAGCGAGGGAGGGACATGCTCACACACAGCGAGGGAGGGACACACACACAGCGAGGGAGGGACACACACACAGCGAGTGAGGGACACGCTCACACACAGCGAGTGAGGGACACGCACAGCGAGGGAGGGACATGGACGCACGCAGCGAGGGAGTGACACGCACACACACAGCGAGGGAGGGATACGCTCACACACTGTGAGGGAGGGACGTGCTCACACACAGCGAGGGAGGGGCACGCACACACACAGCGAGGGAGGGACACACACACACACAGCGAGGGAGGGACACGCACACACACAGCGAGGGAGGGACACACACACACACAGCGAGGGAGGGACACACACACACACAGCGAGGGAGGGACACACACACACACAGCGAGGGAGGGACACACACACACACAGCGAGGGAGGGACACGCTCACACAGCGAGGGAGGGACACACACACACAGCGAGTGAGGGACACGCTCACACACAGCGAGGGAGGGACACGCACACACACACAGCGACGGAGGGACACGCTCACACACGGCGAGGGAGGGACACGCTCACACACAGCGAGGGAGGGACACACACACACACAGCGAGGGAGGGACACACACACACACACAGCGAGGGAGGGACACACACACACAGCGAGTGAGGGACACGCTCACACACAGCGAGGGAGGGACACGCACACACACAGCGAGGGAGGGACACACACACACACAGCGAGGGAGGGACACGCTCACACACGGCGAGGGAGGGACACGCTCACACACAGCGAGGGAGGGACACACACACACACAGCGAGGGAGGGACACACGCACACACACAGCGAGGGAGGGACACACACACACAGCGAGTGAGGGACACGCTCACACACAGCGAGGGAGGGACACACACACACACAGCGACGGAGGGACACGCTCACACACGGCGAGGGAGGGACACGCTCACACACAGCGAGGGAGGGACACACACACACACAGCGAGGGAGGGACACACGCACACACACAGCGAGGGAGGGACACGCTCACACACAGCGAGGGAGGGACATGCTCACACACAGCGAGGGAGGGACACACACACAGCGAGGGAGGGACATGCTCACACACAGCGAGTGGGGGACACGCTCACACACAGCGAGTGAGGGACACGCACAGCGAGGGAGGGACATGGACGCACGCAGCGAGGGAGTGACACGCACACACACAGCGAGTGAGGGACACGCTCACACACAGCGAGTGAGGGACACGCACAGCGAGGGAGGGACATGGACGCACGCAGCGAGGGAGTGACACACACACACACAGCGAGGGAGGGATGTGCTCACACACAGCGAGAGAGGGACACGCTCACACACAGCGAGGGAGGGACACACACACACACAGCGAAGGAGGGACACGCTCACACACAGCGAGGGAGGGACACACACACACACAGCGAGGGAGGGACACGCTCACACACAGCGACGGAGGGACATGCTCACACACGGCGAGGGAGGGATGTGCTCACACACAGCGAGAGAGGGACACGCTCACACACAGCGCGGGAGGGACACGCACACACACGAGGGAGGGACACGCACACACACAGCGAGGGAGGGAAACGCTCACACACAGCGAGAGAGGGATGTGCTCACACACACGAGGGAGGGAAACGCTCACACACAGCGAGAGAGGGACGTGCTCACACACACGAGGGAGGGACACACACACACACAGCGAGGGAGGGACACACACACACACAGCGAGGGAGGGATACGCTCACACACAGCGAGGGAGGGACACACACACACACAGCGAGGGAGGGACACACACACACACAGCGAGGGAGGGACACGCACACATACAGCGAGGGAGGGACACACACACACACACAGCGAGGGAGGGACACACACACACAGCGAGGGAGGGACACGCACACACACAGCGAGGGAGGGATGTGCTCACACACAGCGAGGGAGGGACACACACACACACAGCGAGGGAGGGACACACTCACACAGCGAGGGAGGGACACGGACGCACACAGCGAGGGAGGGACACACACACTCACAGCGAGGGAGGGACACACACACACAGCGAGGGAGGGACACGGACGCACACAGCGAGAGAGGGACGTGCTCACACACAGCGAGGGAGGGCCACACACACACACAGCGAGGGAGGGACACGCACACACACAGCGAGGGAGGGATGTGCTCACACACAGCGAGGGAGGGACACACACACACACAGCGAGGGAGGGACACACTCACACAGCGAGGGAGGGACACGGACGCACACAGCGAGGGAGGGACACGCACACACACAGCGAGGGAGGGACACGCTCACACACAGTGAGGGAGGGACACGCTCACACACAGCGAGGGAGGGACACACACACACACAGCGAGGGAGGGACACACACACACAGCGAGGGAGGGACACACACACACAGCGAGGGAGGGACACACACACACAGCGAGGAAGGGACACGCTCACACACACAGCGAGGGAGGGACACACTCACACACAGCGAGGGAGGGACACACACACACACAGCGAGGGAGGGACACACACACACAGCGAGGAAGGGACACGCTCACACACAGCGAGGGAGGGACACACTCACACACAGCGAGGGAGGGATACGCACACACACAGTGAGGGAGGGACACGCACACACACAGCGAGGGAGGGACACACACACACACAGCGAGGGAGGGACACACACACACACAGCGAGGGAGGGACACGCACACACACAGCGAGGGAGGGACACGCACACACACAGCGAGGGAGGGACACGCTCACACACAGTGAGGGAGGGACACGCACACACACAGCGAGGGAGGGACACACACACACACAGCGAGGGAGGGACACACACACACAGCGAGGGAGGGACACACACACACAGCGAGGGAGGGACATGCTCACACACACAGCGAGGGAGGGACTCGCAAACACACAGTGAGGGAGGGACACGCTCACACACAGCGAGGGAGAGACGTGCTCACACACAGCGAGGGAGGGACACACACACACAGCGAAGAAGGGACACGCACACACGCAGCGAGGGAGGCACATGCTCACACAGCGAGGGAGGGACACACACACACACAGCGAGGGAGGGACATGCTCACACACAGCGAGGGAGGGACACACACACACACAGCGAGGGAGGGACACACACACACACAGCGAGGGAGGGACATGCTCACACAGCGAGGGAGGGACACACACACACACAGCGAGGGAGGGACTCGCACACACACAGCGAGGGAGGGACACACACACACGCAGCGAGGGAGGGACATGCTCACACACAGCGAGTGGGGGACACGCACACACACAGCGAGGGAGGGACATGCTCACACACAGTGAGGGAGGGACATGCTCACACACAGTGAGGGAGGGACATGCTCACACACAGTGAGGGAGGGACATGCTCACACACAGCGAGGGAGGGACATGCTCACACACAGTGAGGGAGGGACACGCTCACACAGTGAGGGAGGGACATGCTCACACACAGTGAGGGAGGGACACGCACACATAGCGAGGGAGGGACGTGCTCACACACAGCGAGGGAGGGACGTGCTCACACACAGTGAGGGTGGCACACGCACACACACAGTGAGGGAGGGAAACGCTCACACACAGCGAGGGAGAGACGTGCTCACACACAGCGAGGGAGGGACACGCTCACACACAGTGAGGGAGGGACGTGCTCACACACAGCGAGGGAGGGACACGCACACACAGCGAGTGGGGCACACACACACACAGCGAGGGAGGGACACACACACACACAGCGAGGGAGGGACACACACACACAGCGAGGGAGGGACACACACACACACAGCGAGGGAGGGACACACACACACAGCGAGGGAGGGACACACACACACACAGCGAGGGAGGGACTCGCAAACACACAGCGAGGGAGGGACACACACACACACACAGCGAGGGTGGCACACGCACACACACAGTGAGGGAGGGACACGCACACAGACAGCGAGGGAGGGACACGCACACACACAGTGAGGGAGGGACACGCACACACACAGCGAGGGAGGGACACGCACACACACAGCGAGGGAGGGACACGCACACACACAGTGAGGGAGGGACACGCACACACACAGTGAGGGAGGGACACGCACACACACAGCGAGGGAGGGACACGCACACACACAGCGAGGGAGAGACGTGCTCACACACAGCGAGGGAGGGACACACACACACAGCGAGGGAGGGACACACACACACAGCGAGGGAGGGACATGCTCACACAGCGAGGGAGGGACACACACACACACAGCGAGGGAGGGACACACACACACAGCGAGGGAGGGACACACACACACACAGCGAGGGAGGGACACACACACACACAGCGAGGGAGGGACACACACACACACAGCGAGGGAGGGACTCGCACACACACAGCGAGGGAGGGACACACACACACGCAGCGAGGGAGGGACATGCTCACACACAGCGAGTGGGGGACACGCACACACACAGCGAGGGAGGGACTCGCACACACACAGCGAGGGAGGGACACACACACACACAGCGAGGGAGGGACATTCTCACACACAGTGAGGGAGGGACATGCTCACACACAGTGAGGGAGGGACACGCTCACACAGTGAGGGAGGGACATGCTCACACACAGTGAGGGAGGGACACGCACACATAGCGAGGGAGGGACGTGCTCACACACAGCGAGAGAGGGACGTGCTCACACACAGCGAGGGAGGGACACGCTCACAGACAGCGAGGGAGGGACATGCTCACAGACAGCGAGCGAGGGACACGCTCACAGACAGCGAGGGAGGGACACGCACACACACACAGCGAGGGAGGGACATGCTCACAGACAGCGAGGGAGGGACACACACACACACAGCGAGGGAGGGACACGCTCACACACAGCGAGGGAGGGACATGCTCACAGACAGCGAGCGAGGGACACGCTCACAGACAGCGAGGGAGGGACACGCACACACACACAGCGAGGGAGGGACATGCTCACAGACAGCGAGGGAGGGACACGCACACACACACAGCGAGGGAGGGACATGCTCACAGACAGCGAGGGAGGGACACGCACACACACAGCGAGGGAGGGACATGCTCACACACAGCGAGGGAGGGACACACACACACACAGCGAGGGAGGGACACGCACACACACAGCAAGTGGGGGACACATACACACACAGCGAGGGAGGGACATGCTCACACACAGCGAGGGAGGGACATGCTCACACACAGCCAGGGAGGGACACACACACACAGCGAGGGAGGGACACACACACACACAGCGAGGGAGGGACACGCACATACACAGCGAGGGAGGGTCACGCACACACACAGCAAGTGGGGGACACGCACACACACAGCGAGGGAGGGACACGCACATACACAGCGAGGGAGGGTCACGCACACACACAGCGAGGGAGGGTCACGCACACACACAGCGAGGGAGGGTCACGCACACACACAGCGAGGGAGGGACATGCTCACACACAGCGAGGGAGGGTCACGCACACACACAGTGAGGGAGGGACACGCACACACACAGCGAGGGAGGGTCACGCACACACAGTGAGGGAGGGACACGCACACACACGAGGGAGGGACACACTCACACACAGCGAGTGGGGGACACGCACACACGCAGCGAGGGAGAGACACGCACACACAGCGAGGGAGGGACACGCACACACACAGCGAGGGAGGGACATGAACGCACACAGCGAGGGAGGGACACAAACACACACAGCGAGGGAGGGACACACACACACACAGTGAGGGAGGGACTCGCACACACACAGCGAGGGAGGGACTCGCACACACACAGCGAGGGAGGGACTCGCACACACACAGCGAGGGAGGGACACACACACACACAGTGAGGGAGGGACACGCACACACACACAGCGAGGGAGGGACACGCACACACACAGCGAGGGAGGGACATGAACGCACAGCGAGGGAGGGACACGCACACACACACAGCGAGGGAGGGACACGCACACACAGCGAGGGAGGGACACGCACACACACAGTGAGGGAGTGACATGCTCACACACAGTGAGGGAGGGACATGCTCACACACAGCGAGTGGGGGACACGCACACACATAGCGAGGGAGGGACTTGCTCACACACAGCGAGTGGGGGACACGCACACACACAGTGAGGGAGGGACATGCTCACACACAGTGAGGGAGGGACATGCTCACACACAGTGAGGGAGGGACACGCTCACACAGTGAGGGAGGGACATGCTCACACACAGTGAGGGAGGGACATGCACACACACAACGAGGGAGGGATACGCACACATAGCGAGGGAGGGACGTGCTCACACGCAGCGAGGGAGGGACACACACACACAGCGAGGGAGGGACACGCTCACACACAGCGAGGGAGGGACACGCTCACACACAGCGAGGGAGGGACATGAACGCACACAGCGAGGGAGGGACACGCACACACACAGTGAGGGAGGGACACGCACACACACAGCGAGGGAGGGACACACACACACACAGCGAGGGAGGGACTCGCACACACACAGCGAGGGAGGGACACACACACACACACAGCGAGGGTGGCACACGCACACACACAGTGAGGGAGGGACACGCTCACACACAGCGAGGGAGAGACGTGCTCACACACAGCGAGGGAGGGACACACACACACAGCGAGGGAGGGACACGCACACACGCAGCGAGGGAGGCACATGCACACACAGCGAGGGAGGGACACACACACACAGCGAGGGAGGGACACACACACACACAGCGAGGGAGGGACACACACACACACAGCGAGGGAGGGACACACACACACAGCGAGGGAGGGACACGCTCACACACAGCGAGGGAGGGACACACACACACAGCGAGGGAGGGACACACACACACAGCGAGGGAGGGACACACACACACACACAGCGAGGGAGGGACATGCTCACACAGCGAGGGAGGGACACACACACACACAGCGAGGGAGGGACTCGCACACACACAGCGAGGGAGGGACACACACACACGCAGCGAGGGAGGGACATGCTCACACACAGCGAGTGGGGGACACGCACACACACAGCGAGGGAGGGACATGCTCACACACAGTGAGGGAGGGACATGCTCACACACAGTGAGGGAGGGACATGCTCACACACAGTGAGGGAGGGACATGCTCACATACAGTGAGGGAGGGACATGCTCACACACAGCGAGGGAGGGACATGCTCACACACAGTGAGGGAGGGACACGCTCACACAGTGAGGGAGGGACATGCTCACACACAGTGAGGGAGGGACACGCACACATAGCGAGGGAGGGACGTGCTCACACACAGCGAGGGAGGGACGTGCTCACACACAGCGAGGGAGGGACACGCTCACACACAGCGAGGGAGGGACATGCTCACAGACAGCGAGCGAGGGACACGCTCACAGACAGCGAGGGAGGGACACGCACACACACACAGCGAGGGAGGGACATGCTCACAGACAGTGAGGGGGGGACACGCACACACACAGCGAGGGAGGGACACGCACACACACACAGCGAGGGAGGGACATGCTCACAGACAGCGAGGGAGGGACACGCACACACACAGCGAGGGAGGGACATGCTCACACACAGCGAGGGAGGGACATGCTCACATACAGCGAGGGAGGGACACACACACACACAGCGAGGGAGGGACACGCACACACACAGCAAGTGGGGGACACATACACACACAGCGAGGGAGGGACATGCTCACACACAGCGAGGGAGGGACATGCTCACACACAGCCAGGGAGGGGGACACACACACAGCGAGGGAGGGACACGCACACACACAGCAAGTGGGGGACACGCACACACACAGCGAGGGAGGGACACGCACATACACAGCGAGGGAGGGTCACGCACACACACAGCAAGTGGGGGACACGCACACACACAGCGAGGGAGGGACACGCACATACACAGCGAGGGAGGGTCACGCACACACACAGCGAGGGAGGGTCACGCACACACACAGCGAGGGAGGGACACGCACACACACAGCGAGGGAGGGACACGCACATACACAGCGAGGGAGGGTCACGCACACACACAGCGAGGGAGGGTCACGCACACACACAGCGAGGGAGGGTCACGCACACACACAGCGAGGGAGGGTCACGCACACACACAGCGAGGGAGGGTCACGCACACACACAGCGAGGGAGGGACATGCTCACACACAGCGAGTGGGGGACACGCACACACACAGCGAGGGAGGGACACGCACATACACAGCGAGGGAGGGTCACGCACACACACAGCGAGGGAGGGTCACGCACACACACAGCGAGGGAGGGTCACGCACACACACAGCGAGGGAGGGTCACGCACACACACAGTGAGGGAGGGACACACACACACACAGAGCGAGGGAGGGTCACGCACACACAGCGAGGGAGGGACACACACACACACAGCGAGGGAGGGTCACGCACACACAGCGAGGGAGGGACACACACACACACAGCGAGGGAGGGACACGCTCACACACAGCGAGGAAGGGACACACACACACACAGCGAGGGAGGGACACGCACACACACAGCGAGGGAGGGACACGCACACACACAGTGAGGGAGGGACGTGCTCACACACAGTGAGGGTGGCACACGCACACACACAGTGAGGGAGGGACACGCTCACACACAGCGAGGGAGAGACGTGCTCACACACAGCGAGGGAGGGACGTGCTCACACACAGCGAGGGAGGGACACGCACACACAGCGAGTGGGGCACGCACACACACAGCGAGGGAGGGACACACACACACACAGCGAGGGAGGGACACACACACACACAGCGAGGGAGGGACACGCACACACACAGCGAGGGAGGGACACACACACACACAGCGAGGGAGGGACACGCTCACACACAGCGAGGGAGGGACACGCACACACACAGCGAGGGAGGGACACGCACACACACAGTGAGGGAGGGACACGCACACACACAGCGAGGGAGGGACACACACACACACAGCGAGGGAGGGACACACACACACACAGCGAGGGAGGGACACGCACACACACAGCGAGGGAGGGACACGCACACACACAGCGAGGGAGGGACACGCACACACACAGTGAGGGAGGGACACGCACACACACAGCGAGGGAGGGACACACACACACACAGCGAGGGAGGGACTCGCAAACACACAGCGAGGGAGGGACACACACACACAGCGAGGGAGGGACATGCTCACACACAGCGAGGGAGAGACGTGCTCACACACAGCGAGGGAGGGACACACACACACACAGCGAGGGAGGGACACGCACACACACAGCAAGTGGGGGACACATACACACACAGCGAGGGAGGGACATGCTCACACACAGCCAGGGAGGGACACACACACACAGCGAGGGAGGGACACACACACACACAGCGAGGGAGGGACACGCACATACACAGCGAGGGAGGGTCACGCACACACACAGCAAGTTGGGGACACGCACACACACAACGAGGGAGGGACACGCACATACACAGAGAGGGAGGGTCACGCACACACACAGCGAGGGAGGGTCACGCACACACACAGCGAGGGAGGGTCACGCACACACACAGTGAGGGAGGGACATGCTCACACACAGCGAGGGAGGGTCACGCACACACACAGTGAGGGAGGGACACGCACACACACAGCGAGGGAGGGTCACGCACACACAGTGAGGGAGGGACACGCACACACACGAGGGAGGGACACACTCACACACAGCGAGTGGGGGACACGCACACACGCAGCGAGGGAGAGACACGCACACACAGCGAGGGAGGGACACGCACACACACAGCGAGGGAGGGACACACACGCACACAGCGAGGGAGGGACACACACACACACAGCGAGGGAGGGACATGCTCACACAGCGAGGGAGGGACACACACACACACAGCGAGGGAGGGACTCGCACACACACAGCGAGGGAGGGACACACACACACGCAGCGAGGGAGGGACATGCTCACACACAGCGAGTGGGGGACACGCACACACACAGCGAGGGAGGGACATGCTCACACACAGTGAGGGAGGGACATGCTCACACACAGTGAGGGAGGGACATGCTCAAACACAGTGAGGGAGGGACATGCTCACATACAGTGAGGGAGGGACATGCTCACACACAGCGAGGGAGGGACATGCTCACACACAGTGAGGGAGGGACACGCTCACACAGTGAGGGAGGGACATGCTCACACACAGTGAGGGAGGGACACGCACACATAGCGAGGGAGGGACGTGCTCACACACAGCGAGGGAGGGACGTGCTCACACACAGCGAGGGAGGGACACGCTCACACACAGCGAGGGAGGGACATGCTCACAGACAGCGAGCGAGGGACACGCTCACAGACAGCGAGGGAGGGACACGCACACACACACAGCGAGGGAGGGACATGCTCACAGACAGCGAGGGAGGGACACGCACACACACAGCGAGGGAGGGACACGCACACACACACAGCGAGGGAGGGACATGCTCACAGACAGCGAGGGAGGGACACGCACACACACAGCGAGGGAGGGACATGCTCACACACAGCGAGGGAGGGACATGCTCACATACAGCGAGGGAGGGACACACACACACACAGCGAGGGAGGGACACGCACACACACAGCAAGTGGGGGACACATACACACACAGCGAGGGAGGGACATGCTCACACACAGCGAGGGAGGGACATGCTCACACACAGCCAGGGAGGGGGACACACACACAGCGAGGGAGGGACACGCACACACACAGCAAGTGGGGGACACGCACACACACAGCGAGGGAGGGACACGCACATACACAGCGAGGGAGGGTCACGCACACACACAGCAAGTGGGGGACACGCACTCACACAGCGAGGGAGGGACACGCACATACACAGCGAGGGAGGGTCACGCACACACACAGCGAGGGAGGGTCACGCACACACACAGCGAGGGAGGGACACGCACACACACAGCGAGGGAGGGACACGCACATACACAGCGAGGGAGGGTCACGCACACACACAGCGAGGGAGGGTCACGCACACACACAGCGAGGGAGGGTCACGCACACACACAGCGAGGGAGGGTCACGCACACACACAGCGAGGGAGGGTCACGCACACACACAGCGAGGGAGGGACATGCTCACACACAGCGAGTGGGGGACACGCACACACACAGCGAGGGAGGGACACGCACATACACAGCGAGGGAGGGTCACGCACATACACAGCGAGGGAGGGTCACGCACACACACAGCGAGGGAGGGTCACGCACACACACAGCGAGGGAGGGTCACGCACACACACAGTGAGGGAGGGACACACACACACACAGAGCGAGGGAGGGTCACGCACACACAGCGAGGGAGGGACACACACACACACAGCGAGGGAGGGTCACGCACACACAGCGAGGGAGGGACACACACACACACAGCGAGGGAGGGACACGCTCACACACAGCGAGGAAGGGACACACACACACACAGCGAGGGAGGGACACGCACACACACAGCGAGGGAGGGACACGCACACACACAGTGAGGGAGGGACGTGCTCACACACAGTGAGGGTGGCACACGCACACACACAGTGAGGGAGGGACACGCTCACACACAGCGAGGGAGAGACGTGCTCACACACAGCGAGGGAGGGACGTGCTCACACACAGCGAGGGAGGGACACGCACACACAGCGAGTGGGGCACGCACACACACAGCGAGGGAGGGACACACACACACACAGCGAGGGAGGGACACACACACACACAGCGAGGGAGGGACACGCACACACACAGCGAGGGAGGGACACACACACACACAGCGAGGGAGGGACACGCTCACACACAGCGAGGGAGGGACACGCACACACACAGCGAGGGAGGGACACGCACACACACAGTGAGGGAGGGACACGCACACACACAGCGAGGGAGGGACACACACACACACAGCGAGGGAGGGACACACACACACACAGCGAGGGAGGGACACGCACACACACAGCGAGGGAGGGACACGCACACACACAGCGAGGGAGGGACACGCACACACACAGTGAGGGAGGGACACGCACACACACAGCGAGGGAGGGACACACACACACACAGCGAGGGAGGGACTCGCAAACACACAGCGAGGGAGGGACACACACACACAGCGAGGGAGGGACATGCTCACACACAGCGAGGGAGAGACGTGCTCACACACAGCGAGGGAGGGACACACACACACACAGCGAGGGAGGGACACGCACACACACAGCAAGTGGGGGACACATACACACACAGCGAGGGAGGGACATGCTCACACACAGCGAGGGAGGGACATGCTCACACACAGCCAGGGAGGGACACACACACACAGCGAGGGAGGGACACACACACACACAGCGAGGGAGGGACACGCACATACACAGCGAGGGAGGGTCACGCACACACACAGCACGTGGGGGACACGCACACACACAACGAGGGAGGGACACGCACATACACAGCGAGGGAGGGTCACGCACACACACAGCGAGGGAGGGTCACGCACACACACAGTGAGGGAGGGACATGCTCACACACAGCGAGGGAGGGTCACGCACACACACAGTGAGGGAGGGACACGCACACACACAGCGAGGGAGGGTCACGCACACACAGTGAGGGAGGGACACGCACACACACGAGGGAGGGACACACTCACACACAGCGAGTGGGGGACACGCACACACGCAGCGAGGGAGAGACATGCACACACAGCGAGGGAGGGACACGCACACACACAGCGAGGGAGGGACATGAACGCACACAGCGAGGGAGGGACACAAACACACACAGCGAGGGAGGGACACACACACACACAGTGAGGGAGGGACACGCACACACACAGCGAGGGAGGGACACACACACACACACAGTGAGGGAGGGACTCGCACACACACAGCGAGGGAGGGACTCGCACACATACAGCGGGGGAGGGACTCGCACACACACAGCGAGGGAGGGACACGCTCACACACAGCGAGGGAGGGACACGCACACACACAGCGAGGGAGGGACATGAACGCACAGCGAGGGAGGGACACGCACACACACACAGCGAGGGAGGGACACGCACACACAGCGAGGGAGGGACACGCACACACACAGTGAGGGAGGGACATGCTCACACACAGTGAGGGAGGGACATGCTCACACACAGCGAGTGGGGGACACGCACACACACAGTGAGGGAGGGACACACACACACAGTGAGGGAGGGACACGCTCACACACAGTGAGGGAGGGACATGCTCACACACAGTGAGGGAGGGACACGCTCACACAGTGAGGGAGGGACATGCTCACACACAGTGAGGGAGGGACATGCACACACACAACGAGGGAGGGATACGCACACATAGCGAGGGAGGGACGTGCTCACACGCAGCGAGGGAGGGACACACACACACAGCGAGGGAGGGACACGCTCACACACAGCGAGGGAGGGACACGCTCACACACAGCGAGGGAGGGACATGAACGCACACAGCGAGGGAGGGACACGCACACACACAGTGAGGGAGGGACACGCACACACACAGCGAGGGAGGGACACACACACACAGCGAGGGAGGGACTCGCAAACACACAGTGAGGGAGGGACACGCTCACACACAGCGAGGGAGAGACGTGCTCACACACAGCGAGGGAGGGACACACACACACAGCGAGGGAGGGACTCGCAAACACACAGTGAGGGAGGGACACGCACACACGCAGCGAGGGAGGCACATGCACACACAGCGAGGGAGGGACACACACACACAGCGAGGGAGGGACACACACAGCGAGGGAGGGACACACACACACACAGCGAGGGAGGGACACACACACACAGCGAGGGAGGGACACACACACACACAGCGAGGGAGGGACACACACACACACAGCGAGGGAGGGACATGCTCACACAGCGAGGGAGGGACACACACACACACAGCGAGGGAGGGACTCGCACACACACAGCGAGGGAGGGACACACACACACGCAGCGAGGGAGGGACATGCTCACACACAGCGAGTGGGGGACACGCACACACACAGCGAGGGAGGGACATGCTCACACACAGTGAGGGAGGGACATGCTCACACACAGTGAGGGAGGGACATGCTCACACACAGCGAGGGAGGGTCACGCACACACACAGTGAGGGAGGGATACGCACACACACAGCGAGGGAGGGTCACGCACACACAGTGAGGGAGGGACACGCACACACACGAGGGAGGGACACACTCACACACAGCGAGTGGGGGACACGCACACACGCAGCGAGGGAGAGACACGCACACACAGCGAGGGAGGGACACGCACACACACAGCGAGGGAGGGACATGAACGCACACAGCGAGGGAGGGACACAAACACACACAGCGAGGGAGGGACACACACACACACAGTGAGGGAGGGACACGCACACACACAGCGAGGGAGGGACACACACACACACACAGTGAGGGAGGGACTCGCACACACACAGCGAGGGAGGGACTCGCACACACACAGCGAGGGAGGGACTCGCACACACACAGCGAGGGAGGGACACACACACACACAGTGAGGGAGGGACACGCACACACACACAGCGAGGGAGGGACACGCACACACACAACGAGGGAGGGACATGAACGCACAGCGAGGGAGGGACACGCACACACACACAGCGAGGGAGGGACACGCACACACAGCGAGGGAGGGACACGCACACACACAGTGAGGGAGGGACATGCTCACACACAGTGAGGGAGGGACATGCTCACACACAGCGAGTGGGGGACACGCACACACATAGCGAGGGAGGGACTTGCTCACACACAGCGAGTGGGGGACACGCACACACACAGTGAGGGAGGGACACACACACACAGTGAGGGAGGGACACGCTCACACACAGTGAGGGAGGGACATGCTCACACACAGTGAGGGAGGGACACGCTCACACAGTGAGGGAGGGACATGCTCACACACAGTGAGGGAGGGACATGCACACACACAACGAGGGAGGGATACGCACACATAGCGAGGGAGGGACGTGCTCACACGCAGCGAGGGAGGGACACACACACACAGCGAGGGAGGGACACGCTCACACACAGCGAGGGAGGGACACGCTCACACACAGCGAGGGAGGGACATGAACGCACACAGCGAGGGAGGGACACGCACACACACAGTGAGGGAGGGACACGCACACACACAGCGAGGGAGGGACACACACACACACAGCGAGGGAGGGACTCGCAAACACACAGCGAGGGAGGGACACACACACACACACAGCGAGGGTGGCACACGCACACACACAGTGAGGGAGGGACACGCTCACACACAGCGAGGGAGAGACGTGCTCACACACAGCGAGGGAGGGACACACACACACAGCGAGGGAGGGACACGCACACACGCAGCGAGGGAGGCACATGCACACACAGCGAGGGAGGGACACACACACACAGCGAGGGAGGGACACACACAGCGAGGGAGGGACACACACACACAGCGAGGGAGGGACACACACACACACAGCGAGGGAGGGACATGCTCACACAGCGAGGGAGGGACACACACACACACAGCGAGGGAGGGACTCGCACACACAGAGCGAGGGAGGGACACACACACACGCAGCGAGGGAGGGACATGCTCACACACAGCGAGTGGGGGACACGCACACACACAGCGAGGGAGGGACATGCTCACACACAGTGAGGGAGGGACATGCTCACACACAGTGAGGGAGGGACATGCTCACATACAGTGAGGGAGGGACATGCTCACACACAGCGAGGGAGGGACATGCTCACACACAGTGAGGGAGGGACACGCTCACACAGTGAGGGAGGGACATGCTCACACACAGTGAGGGAGGGACACGCACACATAGCGAGGGAGGGACGTGCTCACACACAGCGAGGGAGGGACGTGCTCACACACAGCGAGGGAGGGACACGCTCACACGCAGCGAGGGAGGGACATGCTCACAGACAGCGAGCGAGGGACACGCTCACAGACAGCGAGGGAGGGACACGCACACACACACAGCGAGGGAGGGACATGCTCACAGACAGCGAGGGAGGGACACGCACACACACACAGCGAGGGAGGGACATGCTCACAGACAGCGAGGGAGGGACACGCACACACACAGCGAGGGAGGGACATGCTCACACACAGCGAGGGAGGGACATGCTCACATACAGCGAGGGAGGGACACACACACACACAGCGAGGGAGGGACACGCACACACACAGCAAGTGGGGGACACATACACACACAGCGAGGGAGGGACATGCTCACACACAGCGAGGGAGGGACATGCTCACACACAGCCAGGGAGGGGGACACACACACAGCGAGGGAGGGACACGCACACACACAGCAAGTGGGGGACACGCACACACATAGCGAGGGAGGGACACGCACATACACAGCGAGGGAGGGTCACGCACACACACAGCAAGTGGGGGACACGCACACACACAGCGAGGGAGGGACACGCACATACACAGCGAGGGATGGTCACGAACACACACAGCGAGGGAGGGTCACGCACACACACAGCGAGGGAGGGTCACGCACACACACAGCGAGGGAGGGACATGCTCACACACAGCGAGGGAGGGTCACGCACACACAACGAGGGAGGGACACACACACACACAGCGAGGGAGGGACACGCTCACACACAGCGAGGGAGGGACACACACACACACAGCGAGGGAGGGACACGCACACACACAGTGAGGGAGGGACACGCACACACACAGTGAGGGAGGGACACGCTCACACACAGCGAGGGAGAGACGTGCTCACACACAGCGAGGGAGGGACACACACACACAGCGAAGAAGGGACACGCACACACGCAGCGAGGGAGGCACATGCACACACAGCGAGGGAGGGACACACACACACAGCGAGGGAGGGACATGCTCACACAGCGAGGGAGGGACACACACACACACAGCGAGGGAGGGACACACACACACAGCGAGGGAGGGACACACACACACACAGCGAGGGAGGGACACACACACACACAGCGAGGGAGGGACATGCTCACACAGCGAGGGAGGGACACACACACACACAGCGAGGGAGGGACTCGCACACACACAGCGAGGGAGGGACACACACACACGCAGCGAGGGAGGGACATGCTCACACACAGCGAGTGGGGGACACGCACACACACAGCGAGGGAGGACATTCTCACACACAGTGAGGGAGGGACACGCTCACACACAGCGAGGGAGTGACACGCACACATAGCGAGGGAGGGACGTGCTCACACACAGCGAGGGAGGGACGTGCTCACACACAGCGAGGGAGGGACACGCTCACACACAGCGAGGGAGGGACATGCTCACACACAGCGAGAGAGGGACATGCTCACACACAGTGAGGGAGGGACAGGCTCACACAGTGAGGGAGGGACATGCTCACACACAGTGAGGGAGGGACACGCACACATAGCGAGGGAGGGACGTGCTCACACACAGCGAGGGAGGGACGTGCTCACACACAGCGAGGGAGGGACTCGCTCACACACAGCGAGGGAGGGACATGCTCACAGACAGCGAGCGAGGGACACGCTCACAGACAGCGAGGGAGGGACACGCACACACACACAGCGAGGGAGGGACATGCTCACAGACAGCGAGGGAGGGACACGCACACACACAGCGAGGGAGGGACACGCACACACACACAGCGAGGGAGGGACATGCTCACAGACAGCGAGGGAGGGACACGCACACACACAGCGAGGGAGGGACATGCTCACACACAGCGAGGGAGGGACACACACACACACAGCGAGGGAGGGACACGCACACACACAGCAAGTGGGGGACACATACACACACAGCGAGGGAGGGACATGCTCACACACAGCGAGGGAGGGACATGCTCACACACAGCCAGGGAGGGACACACACACACAGCGAGGGAGGGACACGCTCACACACAGCGAGGGAGGGACACGCACATACACAGCGAGGGAGGGTCACGCACACACACAGCGAGGGAGGGTCACGCACACACACAGCGAGGGAGGGTCACGCACACACACAGCGAGGGAGGGACATGCTCACACACAGCGAGGGAGGGTCACGCACACACACAGTGAGGGAGGGACGTGCTCACACACAGTGAGGGAGGGACACGCACACACACGAGGGAGGGACACACTCACACACAGCGAGTGGGGGACACGCACACACGCAGCGAGGGAGAGACACGCACACACAGCGAGGGAGGGACACGCACACACACAGCGAGGGAGGGACATGAACGCACACAGCGAGGGAGGGACACAAACACACACAGCGAGGGAGGGACACGCACACACACAGTGAGGGAGGGACTCGCACACACACAGCGAGGGAGGGACTCGCACACACACAGCGAGGGAGGGACTCGCACACACACAGCGAGGGAGGGACACACACACACACAGTGAGGGAGGGACACGCACACACACACAGCGAGGGAGGGACACGCACACACACAGCGAGGGAGGGACATGAACGCACAGCGAGGGAGGGACACGCACACACACACAGCGAGGGAGGGACACGCACACACAGCGAGGGAGGGACACGCACACACAGCGAGGGAGGGACACGCACACACACAGTGAGGGAGGGACATGCTCACACACAGTGAGGGAGGGACATGCTCACACACAGCGAGTGGGGGACACGCACACACACAGTGAGGGAGGGACACGCTCACACACAGTGAGGGAGGGACATGCTCACACACAGTGAGGGAGGGACACGCTCACACAGTGAGGGAGGGACATGCTCACACACAGTGAGGGAGGGACATGCACACACACAACGAGGGAGGGATACGCACACATAGCGAGGGAGGGACGTGCTCACACGCAGCGAGGGAGGGACACACACACACAGCGAGGGAGGGACACGCTCACACACAGCGAGGGAGGGACACGCTCACACACAGCGAGGGAGGGACATGAACGCACACAGCGAGGGAGGGACACGCACACACACAGTGAGGGAGGGACACGCACACACACAGCGAGGGAGGGACACACACACACACAGCGAGGGAGGGACTCGCAAACACACAGCGAGGGAGGGACACACACACACACACACAGCGAGGGTGGCACACGCACACACACAGTGAGGGAGGGACACGCTCACACACAGCGAGGGAGAGACGTGCTCACACACAGCGAGGGAGGGACACACACACACAGCGAGGGAGGGACACACACACACGCAGCGAGGGAGGCACATGCACACACAGCGAGGGAGGGACACACACACACAGCGAGGGAGGGACACACACACACACAGCGAGGGAGGGACACACACACACACAGCGAGGGAGGGACACACACACACAGCGAGGGAGGGACACACACACACACAGCGAGGGAGGGACACACACACACACAGCGAGGGAGGGACATGCTCACACAGCGAGGGAGGGACACACACACACACAGCGAGGGAGGGACTCGCACACACACAGCGAGGGAGGGACACACACACACGCAGCGAGGGAGGGACATGCTCACACACAGCGAGTGGGGGACACGCACACACACAGCGAGGGAGGGACATGCTCACACACAGTGAGGGAGGGACATGCTCACACACAGTGAGGGAGGGACATGCTCACACACAGTGAGGGAGGAACATGCTCACATACAGTGAGGGAGGGACATGCTCACACACAGCGAGGGAGGGACATGCTCACACACAGTGAGGGAGGGACACGCTCACACAGTGAGGGAGGGACATGCTCACACACAGTGAGGGAGGGACACGCACACACAGCGAGGGAGGGACATGCTCACACACAGTGAGGGAGGGACATGCTCACACACAGTGAGGGAGGGACATGCTCACATACAGTGAGGGAGGGACATGCTCACACACAGCGAGGGAGGGACATGCTCACACACAGTGTGGGAGGGACACGCTCACACAGTGAGGGAGGGACATGCTCACACACAGTGAGGGAGGGACACGCTCACACAGCGAGGGAGGGACGTGCTCACACACAGCGAGGGAGGGACACGCTCACACACAGCGAGGGAGGGACATGCTCACAGACAGCGAGCGAGGGACACGCTCACAGACAGCGAGGGAGGGACACGCACACACACACCGCGAGGGAGGGACATGCTCACAGACAGCGAGGGAGGGACACGCACACACACAGCGAGGGAGGGACACGCACACACATACAGCGAGGGAGGGACATGCTCACAGACAGCGAGGGAGGGACACGCACACACACAGCGAGGGAGGGACATGCTCACACACAGCGAGGGAGGGACATGCTCACATACAGCGAGGGAGGGATACACACACACACAGCGAGGGAGGGACACGCACACACACAGCAAGTGGGGGACACATACACACACAGCGAGGGAGGGACATGCTCACACACAGCGAGGGAGGGACATGCTCACACACAGCCAGGGAGGGGGACACACACACAGCGAGGGAGGGACACGCACACACACAGCAAGTGGGGGACACGCACACACACAGCGAGGGAGGGACACGCACATACACAGCGAGGGAGGGTCACGCACACACACAGCAAGTGGGGGACACGCACACACACAGCGAGGGAGGGACACGCACATACACAGCGAGGGAGGGTCACGCACACACACAGCGAGGGAGGGTCACGCACACACACAGCGAGGGAGGGACATGCTCACACACAGCGAGTGGGGGACACGCACACACACAGCGAGAGAGGGACACGCACATACACAGCGAGGGAGGGTCACGCACACACACAGCGAGGGAGGGACACGCACACACAGCGAGTGGGGGACACGCACACACACAGCGAGGGAGGGACACGCACATACACAGCAAGGGAGGGTCACGCACACACACAGCGAGGGAGGGACACGCACACACAGCGAGTGGGACACACACACACACACAGCGAGGGAGGGTCACGCACACACACAGCGAGGGAGGGACATGCTCACACACAGCGAGTGGGGGACACGCACACACACAGCGAGGGAGGGACACGCACATACACAGCGAGGGAGGGTCACGCACACACACAGCGAGGGAGGGTCACGCACACACACAGTGAGGGAGGGACACGCACACACACAGCGAGGGAGGGTCACGCACACACAGCGAGGGAGGGACACACACACACAGCGAGGGAGGGACGTGCTCACACACAGTGAGGGAGGGACACGCACACACACGAGGGAGGGACACACTCACACACAGCGAGTGGGGGACACGCACACACGCAGCGAGGGAGAGACACGCACACACAGCGAGGGAGGGACGTGCTCACACGCAGCGAGGGAGGGACATGAACGCACACAGCGAGGGAGGGACACACACACACACAGTGAGGGAGGGACTCGCACACACACAGCGAGGGAGGGACTCGCACACACACAGTGAGGGAGGGACACGCACACACACACAGCGAGGGAGGGACACACACACACACAGCGAGGGAGGGACTCGCACACACACAGTGAGGGAGGGACACGCACACACACACAGCGAGGGAGGGACACGCACACACACAGCGAGGGAGGGACATGAACGCACAGCGAGGGAGGGACACGCACACACACACAGCGAGGGAGGGACACGCACACACAGCGAGGGAGGGACACGCACACACAGCGAGGGAGGGACACGCACACACAGTGAGGGAGGGACATGCTCACACACAGTGAGGGAGGGACATGCTCACACACAGCGAGTGGGGGACACGCACACACATAGCGAGGGAGGGACTTGCTCACACACAGCGAGTGGGGGACACGCACACACACAGTGAGGGAGGGACATGCTCACACACAGTGAGGGAGGGACATGCTCACACACAGTGAGGGAGGGACACGCTCACACAGTGAGGGAGGGACATGCTCACACACAGTGAGGGAGGGACATGCACACACACAACGAGGGAGGGATACGCACACATAGCGAGGGAGGGACGTGCTCACACGCAGCGAGGGAGGGACACACACACACAGCGAGGGAGGGACACGCTCACACACAGCGAGGGAGGGACACGCTCACACACAGCGAGGGAGGGACATGAACGCACACAGCGAGGGAGGGACACGCTCACACACAGTGAGTGAGGTACACGCACACACAGCGAGGGAGGGATGTGCTCACACACAGCGAGGGAGGGACACGCTCACACAGCGAGGGAGGAACACACACACACAGCGAGGGAGGGACACGCACACACACAGCGAGGGAGGGACACGCACACACACGAGGGAGGGTCATGCTCACACACACAGCAAGAGAGGGACACACAAACACACAGCGAGGGACACACACACACACACAGCGATGGAGATGCATGCTCACACACAGCGAGGGAGGGACATGCTCACACACAGCGAGGGAGGGACACGCTCACACATCGATGGAGGGACACGCTCACACACAGCGAGGGAGGGACATGCTCACACACAGCGAGGGAGGGTCACGCACACACACAGCGAGGGAGGGTCACGCACACACACAGCGAGGGAGGGACATGCTCACACACAGCGAGGGAGGGTCACGCACACACACAGTGAGGGAGGGACATGCTCACACACAGCGAGGGAGGGTCACGCACACACACAGTGAGGGAGGGACACGCACACACACAGCGAGGGAGGGACACACACACACAGTGAGGTGGACACGCACACACACAGCGAGGGAGGGACACGGTCACACACAGCGAGGGAGGGACGTGCTCACACACAGTGAGGGAGGGACACGCACACACAGCGAGGGAGGGGCACGCTCACACACAGTGAGGGAGGGACACGCACACACACGAGGGAGGGACACACTCACACACAGCGAGTGGGGGACACGCACACACGCAGCGAGGGAGAGACACGCACACACACAGCGAGGGAGGGACGTGCTCACACGCAGCGAGGGAGGGACATGAACGCACACAGCGAGGGAGGGACACGCACACACAGCGAGGGAGGGACACACACACGCACAGTGAGGGAGGGACTCGCACACACACAGCGAGGGAGGGACTCGCACACACACAGTGAGGGAGGGACACACACACACGCAGCGAGGGAGGGACACGCACACACACACAGCGAGGGAGGGACACGCACACACACAGCGAGGGAGGGACATGAACGCACAGCGAGGGAGGGACACGCACACACACACAGCGAGGGAGGGACACGCACACACAGCGAGGGAGGGACACGCACACACACAGTGAGGGAGGGACTCGCACACACACAGCGAGGGAGGGACATGCTCACACACAGTGAGGGAGGGACATGCTCACACACAGTGAGGGAGGGACACGCTCACACACAGTGAGGGAGGGACATGCACACACACAACGAGGGAGGGATACGCACACATAGCGAGGGAGGGACGTGCTCACACGCAGCGAGGGAGGGACACGCACACACACAGCGAGTGGGGCACACACACACACAGCGAGGGAGGGACATGCTCACACACAGTGAGGGAGGGACACGCACACACACAGCAAGTGGGGGACACATACACACACAGCGAGGGAGGGACATGCTCACACACAGCGAGGGAGGGACATGCTCACACACAGCCAGGGAGGGGGACACACACACAGCGAGGGAGGGACACGCACACACACAGCAAGTGGGGGACACGCACACACACAGCGAGGGAGGGACACGCACATACACAGCGAGGGAGGGTCACGCACACACACAGCAAGTGGGGGACACGCACACACACAGCGAGGGAGGGACACGCACATACACAGCGAGGGAGGGTCACGCACACACACAGCGAGGGAGGGTCACGCACACACACAGCGAGGGAGGGTCACGCACACACACAGCGAGGGAGGGACATGCTCACACACAGCGAGTGGGGGACACGCACACACACAGCGAGGGAGGGACACGCACATACACAGCGAGGGAGGGTCACGCACACACACAGCGAGGGAGGGACACGCACACACAGCGAGTGGGGGACACGCACACACACAGCGAGGGAGGGACACGCACATACACAGCAAGGGAGGGTCACGCACATACACAGCGAGGGAGGGACACGCACACACAGCGAGTGGGACACACACACACACACACAGCGAGGGAGGGTCACGCACACACACAGCGAGGGAGGGACATGCTCACACACAGCGAGTGGGGGACACGCACACACACAGCGAGGGAGGGACACGCACATACACAGCGAGGGAGGGTCACGCACACACACAGCGAGGGAGGGTCACGCACACACACAGTGAGGGAGGGACACGCACACACACAGCGAGGGAGGGTCACGCACACACAGCGAGGGAGGGACACACACACACAGCGAGGGAGGGACGTGCTCACACACAGTGAGGGAGGGACACGCACACACACGAGGGAGGGACACACTCACACACAGCGAGTGGGGGACACGCACACACGCAGCGAGGGAGAGACACGCACACACAGCGAGGGAGGGACGTGCTCACACGCAGCGAGGGAGGGACATGAACGCACACAGCGAGGGAGGGACACACACACACACAGTGAGGGAGGGACTCGCACACACACAGCGAGGGAGGGACTCGCACACACACAGTGAGGGAGGGACACGCACACACACACAGCGAGGGAGGGACACACACACACACAGCGAGGGAGGGACTCGCACACACACAGTGAGGGAGGGACACGCACACACACACAGCGAGGGAGGGACACGCACACACACAGCGAGGGAGGGACATGAACGCACAGCGAGGGAGGGACACGCACACACACACAGCGAGGGAGGGACACGCACACACAGCGAGGGAGGGACACGCACACACAGCGAGGGAGGGACACGCACACACACAGTGAGGGAGGGACATGCTCACACACAGTGAGGGAGGGACATGCTCACACACAGCGAGTGGGGGACACGCACACACATAGCGAGGGAGGGACTTGTTCACACACAGCGAGTGGGGGACACGCACACACACAGCGAGGGAGGGTCACGCACACACACAGTGAGGGAGGGACACGCACACACACAGCGAGGGAGGGTCACGCACACACAGCGAGGGAGGGACACACACACACAGCGAGGGAGGGACGTGCTCACACACAGTGAGGGAGGGACACGCACACACACGAGGGAGGGACACACTCACACACAGCGAGTGGGGGACACGCACACACGCAGCGAGGGAGAGACACGCACACACAGCGAGGGAGGGACGTGCTCACACGCAGCGAGGGAGGGACATGAACGCACACAGCGAGGGAGGGACACACACACACACAGTGAGGGAGGGACTCGCACACACACAGCGAGGGAGGGACTCGCACACACACAGTGAGGGAGGGACACGCACACACACACAGCGCGGGAGGGACACACACACACACAGCAAGGGAGGGACTCGCACACACACAGTGAGGGAGGGACACGCACACACACACACAGCGAGGGAGGGACACGCACACACACAGCGAGGGAGGGACATGAACGCACAGCGAGGGAGGGACACGCACACACACACAGCGAGGGAGGGACACGCACACACAGCGAGGGAGGGACACGCACACACAGCGAGGGAGGGACACGCACACACACAGTGAGGGAGGGACATGCTCACACACAGTGAGGGAGGGACATGCTCACACACAGCGAGTGGGGGACACGCACACACATAGCGAGGGAGGGACTTGCTCACACACAGCGAGTGGGGGACACGCACACACACAGTGAGGGAGGGACATGCTCACACACAGTGAGGGAGGGACATGCTCACACACAGTGAGGGAGGGACACGCTCACACAGTGAGGGAGGGACATGCTCACACACAGTGAGGGAGGGACATGCACACACACAACGAGGGAGGGATACGCACACATAGCGAGGGAGGGACGTGCTCACACGCAGCGAGGGAGGGACACACACACACAGCGAGGGAGGGACACGCTCACACACAGCGAGGGAGGGACACGCTCACACACAGCGAGGGAGGGACATGAACGCACACAGCGAGGGAGGGACACGCTCACACACAGTGAGTGAGGTACACGCACACACAGCGAGGGAGGGATGTGCTCACACACAGCGAGGGAGGGACACGCTCACACAGCGAGGGAGGAACACACACACACAGCGAGGGAGGGACACGCACACACACAGCGAGGGAGGGACACGCACACACACGAGGGAGGGTCATGCTCACACACACAGCAAGAGAGGGACACACAAACACACAGCGAGGGACACACACACACACACAGCGATGGAGATGCATGCTCACACACAGCGAGGGAGGGACATGCTCACACACAGCGAGGGAGGGACACGCTCACACATCGATGGAGGGACACGCTCACACACAGCGAGGGAGGGACATGCTCACACACAGCGAGGGAGGGTCACGCACACACACAGCGAGGGAGGGTCACGCACACACACAGCGAGGGAGGGACATGCTCACACACAGCGAGGGAGGGTCACGCACACACACAGTGAGGGAGGGACATGCTCACACACAGCGAGGGAGGGTCACGCACACACACAGTGAGGGAGGGACACGCACACACACAGCGAGGGAGGGACACACACACACAGTGAGGTGGACACGCACACACACAGCGAGGGAGGGACACGGTCACACACAGCGAGGGAGGGACGTGCTCACACACAGTGAGGGAGGGACACGCACACACAGCGAGGGAGGGGCACGCTCACACACAGTGAGGGAGGGACACGCACACACACGAGGGAGGGACACACTCACACACAGCGAGTGGGGGACACGCACACACGCAGCGAGGGAGAGACACGCACACACACAGCGAGGGAGGGACGTGCTCACACGCAGCGAGGGAGGGACATGAACGCACACAGCGAGGGAGGGACACGCACACACAGCGAGGGAGGGACACACACACGCACAGTGAGGGAGGGACTCGCACACACACAGCGAGGGAGGGACTCGCACACACACAGTGAGGGAGGGACACACACACACGCAGCGAGGGAGGGACACGCACACACACACAGCGAGGGAGGGACACGCACACACACAGCGAGGGAGGGACATGAACGCACAGCGAGGGAGGGACACGCACACACACACAGCGAGGGAGGGACACGCACACACAGCGAGGGAGGGACACGCACACACACAGTGAGGGAGGGACTCGCACACACACAGCGAGGGAGGGACATGCTCACACACAGTGAGGGAGGGACACGCTCACACACAGTGAGGGAGGGACATGCACACACACAACGAGGGAGGGATACGCACACATAGCGAGGGAGGGACGTGCTCACACGCAGCGAGGGAGGGACACGCACACACACAGCGAGTGGGGCACACACACACACAGCGAGGGAGGGACATGCTCACACACAGTGAGGGAGGGACACGCACACACACAGCAAGTGGGGGACACATACACACACAGCGAGGGAGGGACATGCTCACACACAGCGAGGGAGGGACATGCTCACACACAGCCAGGGAGGGGGACACACACACAGCGAGGGAGGGACACGCACACACACAGCAAGTGGGGGACACGCACACACACAGCGAGGGAGGGACACGCACATACACAGCGAGGGAGGGTCACGCACACACACAGCAAGTGGGGGACACGCACACACACAGCGAGGGAGGGACACGCACATACACAGCGAGGGAGGGTCACGCACACACACAGCGAGGGAGGGTCACGCACACACACAGCGAGGGAGGGTCACGCACACACACAGCGAGGGAGGGACATGCTCACACACAGCGAGTGGGGGACACGCACACACACAGCGAGGGAGGGACACGCACATACACAGCGAGGGAGGGTCACGCACACACACAGCGAGGGAGGGACACGCACACACAGCGAGTGGGGGACACGCACACACACAGCGAGGGAGGGACACGCACATACACAGCAAGGGAGGGTCACGCACACACACAGCGAGGGAGGGACACGCACACACAGCGAGTGGGACACACACACACACACAGCGAGGGAGGGTCACGCACACACACAGCGAGGGAGGGACATGCTCACACACAGCGAGTGGGGGACACGCACACACACAGCGAGGGAGGGACACGCACATACACAGCGAGGGAGGGTCACGCACACACACAGCGAGGCAGGGTCACGCACACACACAGTGAGGGAGGGACACGCACACACACAGCGAGGGAGGGTCACGCACACACAGCGAGGGAGGGACACACACACACAGCGAGGGAGGGACGTGCTCACACACAGTGAGGGAGGGACACGCACACACACGAGGGAGGGACACACTCACACACAGCGAGTGGGGGACACGCACACACGCAGCGAGGGAGAGACACGCACACACAGCGAGGGAGGGACACACACACACAGTGAGGGACACACACACACACGCAGCGAGGGAGGGACATGAACGCACACAGCGAGGGAGGGACACACACACACACAGTGAGGGAGGGACTCGCACACACACAGCGAGGGAGGGACTCGCACACACACAGTGAGGGAGGGACACGCACACACACACAGCGAGGGAGGGACACACACACACACAGCGAGGGAGGGACTCGCACACACACAGTGAGGGAGGGACACGCACACACACACAGCGAGGGAGGGACACGCACACACACAGCGAGGGAGGGACATGAACGCACAGCGAGGGAGGGACACGCACACACACACAGCGAGGGAGGGACACGCACACACAGCGAGGGAGGGACACGCACACACAGCGAGGGAGGGACACGCACACACACAGTGAGGGAGGGACATGCTCACACACAGTGAGGGAGGGACATGCTCACACACAGCGAGTGGGGGACACGCACACACATAGCGAGGGAGGGACTTGCTCACACACAGCGAGTGGGGGACACGCACACACACAGTGAGGGAGGGACATGCTCACACACAGTGAGGGAGGGACATGCTCACACACAGTGAGGGAGGGACACGCTCACACAGTGAGGGAGGGACATGCTCACACACAGTGAGGGAGGGACATGCACACACACAACGAGGGAGGGATACGCACACATAGCGAGGGAGGGACGTGCTCACACGCAGCGAGGGAGGGACACACACACACAGCGAGGGAGGGACACGCTCACACACAGCGAGGGAGGGACACGCTCACACACAGCGAGGGAGGGACATGAACGCACACAGCGAGGGAGGGACACGCTCACACACAGTGAGTGAGGTACACGCACACACAGCGAGGGAGGGATGTGCTCACACACAGCGAGGGAGGGACACGCTCACACAGCGAGGGAGGAACACACACACACAGCGAGGGAGGGACACGCACACACACAGCGAGGGAGGGACACGCACACACACGAGGGAGGGTCATGCTCACACACACAGCAAGAGAGGGACACACAAACACACAGCGAGGGACACACACACACACACAGCGATGGAGATGCATGCTCACACACAGCGAGGGAGGGACATGCTCACACACAGCGAGGGAGGGACACGCTCACACATCGATGGAGGGACACGCTCACACACAGCGAGGGAGGGACATGCTCACACACAGCGAGGGAGGGTCACGCACACACACAGCGAGGGAGGGTCACGCACACACACAGCGAGGGAGGGACATGCTCACACACAGCGAGGGAGGGTCACGCACACACACAGTGAGGGAGGGACATGCTCACACACAGCGAGGGAGGGTCACGCACACACACAGTGAGGGAGGGACACGCACACACACAGCGAGGGAGGGACACACACACACAGTGAGGTGGACACGCACACACACAGCGAGGGAGGGACACGGTCACACACAGCGAGGGAGGGACGTGCTCACACACAGTGAGGGAGGGACACGCACACACAGCGAGGGAGGGGCACGCTCACACACAGTGAGGGAGGGACACGCACACACACGAGGGAGGGACACACTCACACACAGCGAGTGGGGGACACGCACACACGCAGCGAGGGAGAGACACGCACACACACAGCGAGGGAGGGACGTGCTCACACGCAGCGAGGGAGGGACATGAACGCACACAGCGAGGGAGGGACACGCACACACAGCGAGGGAGGGACACACACACGCACAGTGAGGGAGGGACTCGCACACACACAGCGAGGGAGGGACTCGCACACACACAGTGAGGGAGGGACACACACACACGCAGCGAGGGAGGGACACGCACACACACACAGCGAGGGAGGGACACGCACACACACAGCGAGGGAGGGACATGAACGCACAGCGAGGGAGGGACACGCACACACACACAGCGAGGGAGGGACACGCACACACAGCGAGGGAGGGACACGCACACACACAGTGAGGGAGGGACTCGCACACACACAGCGAGGGAGGGACATGCTCACACACAGTGAGGGAGGGACACGCTCACACACAGTGAGGGAGGGACATGCACACACACAACGAGGGAGGGATACGCACACATAGCGAGGGAGGGACGTGCTCACACGCAGCGAGGGAGGGACACGCACACACACAGCGAGTGGGGCACACACACACACAGCGAGGGAGGGACATGCTCACACACAGTGAGGGAGGGACACGCACACACACAGCAAGTGGGGGACACATACACACACAGCGAGGGAGGGACATGCTCACACACAGCGAGGGAGGGACATGCTCACACACAGCCAGGGAGGGGGACACACACACAGCGAGGGAGGGACACGCACACACACAGCAAGTGGGGGACACGCACACACACAGCGAGGGAGGGACACGCACATACACAGCGAGGGAGGGTCACGCACACACACAGCAAGTGGGGGACACGCACACACACAGCGAGGGAGGGACACGCACATACACAGCGAGGGAGGGTCACGCACACACACAGCGAGGGAGGGTCACGCACACACACAGCGAGGGAGGGTCACGCACACACACAGCGAGGGAGGGACATGCTCACACACAGCGAGTGGGGGACACGCACACACACAGCGAGGGAGGGACACGCACATACACAGCGAGGGAGGGTCACGCACACACACAGCGAGGGAGGGACACGCACACACAGCGAGTGGGGGACACGCACACACACAGCGAGGGAGGGACACGCACATACACAGCAAGGGAGGGTCACGCACACACACAGCGAGGGAGGGACACGCACACACAGCGAGTGGGACACACACACACACACAGCGAGGGAGGGTCACGCACACACACAGCGAGGGAGGGACATGCTCACACACAGCGAGTGGGGGACACGCACACACACAGCGAGGGAGGGACACGCACATACACAGCGAGGGAGGGTCACGCACACACACAGCGAGGCAGGGTCACGCACACACACAGTGAGGGAGGGACACGCACACACACAGCGAGGGAGGGTCACGCACACACAGCGAGGGAGGGACACACACACACAGCGAGGGAGGGACGTGCTCACACACAGTGAGGGAGGGACACGCACACACACGAGGGAGGGACACACTCACACACAGCGAGTGGGGGACACGCACACACGCAGCGAGGGAGAGACACGCACACACAGCGAGGGAGGGACACACACACACAGTGAGGGACACACACACACGCAGCGAGGGAGGGACATGAACGCACACAGCGAGGGAGGGACACACACACAGTGAGGGAGGGACTCGCACACACACAGCGAGGGAGGGACTCGCACACACACAGTGAGGGAGGGACACGCACACACACACAGCGAGGGAGGGACACACACACACACAGCGAGGGAGGGACTCGCACACACACAGTGAGGGAGGGACACGCACACACACACAGCGAGGGAGGGACACGCACACACACAGCGAGGGAGGGACATGAACGCACAGCGAGGGAGGGACACGCACACACACACAGCGAGGGAGGGACACGCACACACAGCGAGGGAGGGACACGCACACACAGCGAGGGAGGGACACGCACACACACAGTGAGGGAGGGACATGCTCACACACAGTGAGGGAGGGACATGCTCACACACAGCGAGTGGGGGACACGCACACACATAGCGAGGGAGGGACTTGCTCACACACAGCGAGTGGGGGACACGCACACACACAGTGAGGGAGGGACATGCTCACACACAGTGAGGGAGGGACATGCTCACACACAGTGAGGGAGGGACACGCTCACACAGTGAGGGAGGGACATGCTCACACACAGTGAGGGAGGGACATGCACACACACAACGAGGGAGGGATACGCACACATAGCGAGGGAGGGACGTGCTCACACGCAGCGAGGGAGGGACACACACACACAGCGAGGGAGGGACACGCTCACACACAGCGAGGGAGGGACACGCTCACACACAGCGAGGGAGGGACATGAACGCACACAGCGAGGGAGGGACACGCTCACACACAGTGAGTGAGGTACACGCACACACAGCGAGGGAGGGATGTGCTCACACACAGCGAGGGAGGGACATGCTCACACAGCGAGGGAGGAACACACACACACAGCGAGGGAGGGACACGCACACACACAGCGAGGGAGGGACACGCACACACACGAGGGAGGGTCATGCTCACACACACAGCAAGAGAGGGACACACAAACACACAGCGAGGGACACACACACACACACAGCGATGGAGGTGCATGCTCACACACAGCGAGGGAGGGACACGCTCACACATCGATGGAGGGACACGCTCACACACAGCGAGGGAGGGACATGCTCACACACAGCGAGGGAGGGTCACGCACACACACAGCGAGGGAGGGTCACGCACACACACAGCGAGGGAGGGACATGCTCACACACAGCGAGGGAGGGTCACGCACACACACAGTGAGGGAGGGACATGCTCACACACAGCGAGGGAGGGTCACGCACACACACAGTGAGGGAGGGACACGCACACACACAGCGAGGGAGGGACACACACACACAGTGAGGTGGACACGCACACACACAGCGAGGGAGGGACACGCTCACACACAGCGAGGGAGGGACGTGCTCACACACAGTGAGGGAGGGACACGCACACACAGCGAGGGAGGGGCACGCTCACACACAGTGAGGGAGGGACACGCACACACACGAGGGAGGGACACACTCACACACAGCGAGTGGGGGACACGCACACACGCAGCGAGGGAGAGACACGCACACACACAGCGAGGGAGGGACGTGCTCACACGCAGCGAGGGAGGGACATGAACGCACACAGCGAGGGAGGGACACGCACACACAGCGAGGGAGGGACACACACACGCACAGTGAGGGAGGGACTCGCACACACACAGCGAGGGAGGGACTCGCACACACACAGTGAGGGAGGGACACACACACACGCAGCGAGGGAGGGACACGCACACACACACAGCGAGGGAGGGACACGCACACACACAGCGAGGGAGGGACATGAACGCACAGCGAGGGAGGGACACGCACACACACACAGCGAGGGAGGGACACGCACACACAGCGAGGGAGGGACACGCACACACACAGTGAGGGAGGGACTCGCACACACACAGCGAGGGAGGGACATGCTCACACACAGTGAGGGAGGGACATGCTCACACACAGTGAGGGAGGGACACGCTCACACACAGTGAGGGAGGGACATGCACACACACAACGAGGGAGGGATACGCACACATAGCGAGGGAGGGACGTGCTCACACGCAGCGAGGGAGGGACACGCACACACACAGCGAGTGGGGCACACACACACACAGCGAGGGAGGGACATGCTCACACACAGTGAGGGAGGGACATGCTCACACACAGTGAGGGAGGGACATGCTCACACACAGTGAGGGAGGGACATGCACACACACAACGAGGGAGGGATACGCACACATAGCGAGGGAGGGACGTGCTCACACGCAGCGAGGGAGGGACACACACACACAGCGAGGGAGGGACACGCTCACACAGCGAGGGAGGAACACACACACACAGCGAGGGAGGGACACGCACACACACAGCGAGGGAGGGACACGCACACACACGAGGGAGGGACATGCTCACACACACAGCAAGAGAGGGACACACAAACACACAGCGAGGGACACACACACACACAGAGCGATGGAGATGCATGCTCACACACAGCGAGTGAGGGACATGCTCACACACAGCGAGGCAGGGACACGCTCACACATTGATGGAGGGACACGCTCACACAGCGAGGGAGGGACATGCTCACACACAGCGAGGGAGGGACATGCTCACACACAGCGAGGGAGGGACATGCTCACACACAGCGAGGGAGGGTCACGCACACACACAGCGAGGGAGGGTCACGCACACACACAGCGAGGGAGGGACATGCTCACACACAGCGAGGGAGGGTCACGCACACACACAGTGAGGGAGGGACACGCACACACACAGCGAGGGAGGGACACGCTCACACACAGCGAGGGAGGGACGTGCTCACACACAGTGAGGGAGGGACACGCACACACGGCGAGGGAGGGGCACGCTCACACACAGCGAGGGAGGGTCACGCACACACACAGCGAGGGAGGGTCACGCACACACACAGCGAGGGAGGGACATGCTCACACACAGTGAGGGAGGGACACGCACACACACGAGGGAGGGACACACACACACACAGTTAGGGGGACACGCACACACACAGCGAGGGAGGGACGTGCTCACACACAGCGAGGGAGGGACACACACACACACAGCGAGGGAGGGACGTGCTCACACACAGTGAGGGAGGGACACGCACACACACGAGGGAGGGACACACTCACACACAGTGAGGGAGGGACACGCACACACAGCGAGGGAGGGGCACGCTCACACACAGCGAGGGAGGCACACGCACACACACGAGGGAGGGACACACTCACACACAGCGAGGGGGGGACACACACACAGGATGGAGGGACACACTCACACACAGTGAGGGAGGGACACGCACACACACGAGGGAGGGACACACTCACACACAGCGAGGGGGACACACACACACAGGATGGAGGGACACACTCACACACAGTGAGGGAGGGACAAGCACACACAGCGAGGGAGGGATTCGCACATACACAGTGAGGGAGGGACACGCACACACACAGCGAGGGAGGGACACGCACACACACAGGGAGGGAGGGACCTGCTCACACACAGCGAGGGAGGGACGTGCTCACACACAGTGAGGGAGGGACGTGCTCACACACAGCGAGGGAGGGACACGCTCACACACAGCGAGTGGGACACACACACACAGCGAGGGGTGGACACACACACAGGATGGAGGGACAAGCACACACAGCGAGGGAGGGATTTGCACACACACAGTGAGGGAGGGACACGCACACACACAGCGAGGGAGGGACACGCACACACACAGGGAGGGAGGGACCTGCTCACACACAGGGAGGGAGGGACCTGCTCACACACAGCGAGGGAGGGACGTGCTCACACGCAGCGAGGGAGGGACACGCTCACACACAGCGAGCGAGGGACGTGCTCACACACAGCGAGGGAGGGACACACACACACAGCAAGTGGGACACACACACACACAGCGTGGGAGAGCTACGCACACATACAGTGAGGGAGGGACGTGCTCACACACAGCGAGGGAGGGACATGAGCGCACGCATCGAGGGTGGGACACACACACACAGCGAGGGAGGGACACGCTCACACACAGCGAGGGAGGGATGTGCTCACACACAGCGAGGGAGGGACACGCTCACACGCAGCGAGGGAGGGACATGAGCGCACGCATCGAGGGTGGGACACACACACACAGCGAGGGAGGGACACGCTCACACACAGCGAGGGAGGGATGTGCTCACACACAGCGAGGGAGGGACACGCTCACACACAGCGAGGGAGGGACTCGCACACTCACAGTGAGGGAGGGACATGCACACACACAGCGAGGGAGGGACTCGCACACACACAGCGAGGGAGGGACATGCACACACAGCGATGGAGGGACACGCACACACAGCGAGGGAGGGACGTGCTCACACACAGCGAGGGAGGGACTCGCACACACACATCGAGGGAGGGACATGCACACACAGCGAAGGAGGGACGTGCTCACACACAGCGAGGGAGGGACTCGCACACACACATCGAGGGAGGGACATGCTCACACACAGCGAGGGAGGGACTCGCACACACACAGCGAGGGAGGGACACGCACTCACACAGCGAGGGAGGGACATGCTCACACACAGCGTGGGAGGGACACACACACAGCGAGGGAGGGACACACACACAGCGAGGGAGGGACACACACTCACACAGCGAGGGAGGGACATGCTCACACACAGTGAGGAAGGGACGTGCTCACACGCAGCGAGGGAGGGACATGAACGCACACAGCGAGGGAGGGACATGCACGCACGCATCGAGGGAGAGACATGCATGCACGCAGCGGGAGAGGGAAACGCACGCACGCAACGAGGGATGGACACGCGCACACACAGCGAGGGAGGGACACGCTCACACACAGCGAGGGAGGGACACGCGCACACAGAGCGAGGGAGGGACACGCACACACACAGCGAGGGAGGGACACGCACACATACAGCGAGGGAGGGACACGCACACACACAGCGAGGGATGGACACGCACACATACAGCGAGGGAGGGACACGCATACACGCAGCGAGGAATGGACACGCGCACACACAGCGAGGGAGGGACACGCACACACACAGCGAGGGAGGGACACGCACACATACAGCGAGGGAGGGACATGCTCACACACAGCGAGGGAGGGACACACACACACACAAAGCGAGGGAGGGACTCGCACACACACAGCGAGGGATGGACACGCGCACACACAGCGAGGGAGGGACACGCACACACACAGCGAGGGAGGGACACGCTCACACACAGCGAGGGAGGGACGTGCTCACACACAGCGAGGGAGGGACACACACACACACAGCGAGGGGGACACGCACACACAGCGAGGGGGACACGCACACACACAGCGAGGGAGGGACACGCACACACACAGCGAGGGAGGGACACGCACACACAGGGAGGGAGGGACCTGCTCACACACAGGGAGGGAGGGACGTGCTCACACACAGTGAGGGAGGGACACACACACACACAGTGAGGGAGGGACACACACACACACAGCGAGGGAGGGCCACGCACACACAGCGAGGGAGGGACGTGCTCACACACAGCGAGAGAGGGACACACACACACAGCGAGGGAGGGGGACACGCACACACACACAGCGAGGGAGGGACACACACACACAGCGAGGGAGGGACACACATACACACAGTGAGGGAGGGACACGCACACACAGCGAGGGAGGGACACACACACACACAGCGAGGGAGGGACACACACACACACAGCGAGGGAGGGACGTGCTCACACACAGCGAAGGAGGGACACACACGCACACAGTGAGGGACGGACATGCACACACACAGCGAGGGAGGGACTCGCACACACACAGCGAGGGAGGGACTCGCACACACACAGCGAGGGAGGGACACGCACACACACAGCGAGGGAGGGACACACACACACACAACGAGGGAGGGACATGAACGCACACAGCGAGGGAGGGACACGCACACACACAGCGAGGGAGGGACTCGCACACACACAGTGAGGGAGGGACATGCTCACACACAGTGAGGAAGGGACGTGCTCACACGCAGCGAGGGAGGGACTTGAACGCACACAGCAAGGGAGGGACATGCACGCACGCATCGAGGGAGAGACACGCACACACACAGCGAGGGAGGACACGCAGGCACGCAGCGGGAGAGGGACACTCACGCACGCAGGGAGGGAGGGACACGCACGCACGCAGCGAGGGAGGGAAACGCACGCACGCAGCGAGGGATGGACACGCGCACACACAGCGAGGGAGGGACACGCGCACACACAGCGAGGGAGGGACACACACACACACAGCGAGGGAGGGACACGCACACACAGCGAGGGAGGGACATGCACACACACAGCGAGGGAGGGACACACGCACACACACAGCGAGGGAGGGACACACACACACAGCGAGGGAGGGACACGCGCACACACAGCGAGGGAGGGACACGCACACACACAGCGAGGGAGGGACACGCACACACAGCGAGGGAGGGACACGCACACACACAGCGAGGGAGGGACACGCACACACAGCGAGGGAGGGACACACGCACACACACAGCGAGGGTGGGACACACACACACACAGCGAGGGAGGGACACGCGCACACACAGCGAGGGAGGGACACGCACACACACAGCGAGGGAGGGACACGCACACACAGCGAGGGAGGGACATGCACACACACAGCGAGGGAGGGACACACACACACAGCGAGGGAGGGACACGCACACACACAGCGAGGGAGGGACACGCACACACAGCGAGGGAGGGACACACGCACACACACAGCGAGGGTGGGACACACACACACACAGCGAGGGAGGGACACGCACACTCAGCGAGGGAGGGACATGCACACACACAGCGAGGGAGGGACACACGCACACACACAGCGAGGGAGGGACACACGCACACACACAGCGAGGGAGGGACACGCACACACACAGCGAGGGGGACACGCACACACACAGCGAGGGAGGGACACACACACACACAGCGAGGGAGGCACATGCTCACACACATCGAGGGAGGGACACGCACACACACAGCGAGGGAGGCACACGCTTACACACAGCAAGGGGGACACGCACACACAGCGAGGGGGACATGCACACACACACAGCAAGGGGGACACGCACACACAGCGAGGGGGACACACACACACACAGCGAGGGAGGGACACACACACACACACACAGCAAGGGGGACACGCACACACAGCGAGGGGGACACACACACACACAGCGAGGGAGGGACACACGCACACACACAGCGAGGGTGGGACACACACACACACAGCGAGGGAGGGACACGCGCACACACAGCGAGGGAGGGACACGCACACACACAGCGAGGGAGGGACACGCACACACAGCGAGGGAGGGACATGCACACACACAGCGAGGGAGGGACACACACACACAGCGAGGGAGGGACACGCACACACACAGCGAGGGAGGGACACGCACACACAGCGAGGGAGGGACACACGCACACACACAGCGAGGGTGGGACACACACACACAGCGAGGGAGGGACACGCACACACAGCGAGGGAGGGACATGCACACACACAGCGAGGGAGGGACACACGCACACACACAGCGAGGGAGGGACACACGCACACACACAGCGAGGGAGGGACACGCACACACACAGCGAGGGGGACACGCACACACACAGCGAGGGAGGGACACACACACACACAGCGAGGGAGGCACATGCTCACACACATCGAGGGAGGGACACGCACACACACAGCGAGGGAGGCACACGCTTACACACAGCAAGGGGGACACGCACACACAGCGAGGGGGACATGCACACACACACAGCAAGGGGGACACGCACACACAGCGAGGGGGACACACACACACACAGCGAGGGAGGGACACGCACACACACAGCGAGGGAGGGACACGCTCACACACAGCGAGGGAGGGACGTGCTCACACACAGCGAGGGAGGGACACACACACACACAGCGAGGGGGACACGCACACACAGCGAGGGGGACACGCACACACACAGCGAGGGAGGGACACGCACACACACAGCGAGGGAGGGACACGCACACACAGGGAGGGAGGGACCTGCTCACACACAGGGAGGGAGGGACGTGCTCACACACAGTGAGGGAGGGACACACACACACACAGTGAGGGAGGGACACACACACACACAGCGAGGGAGGGCCACGCACACACAGCGAGGGAGGGACGTGCTCACACACAGCGAGAGAGGGACACACACACACAGCGAGGGAGGGGGACACGCACACACAGACAGCGAGGGAGGGACACACACACACAGCGAGGGAGGGACACACATACACACAGTGAGGGAGGGACACGCACACACAGCGAGGGAGGGACACACACACACACAGCGAGGGAGGGACACACACACACACAGCGAGGGAGGGACGTGCTCACACACAGCGAAGGAGGGACACACACGCACACAGTGAGGGACGGACATGCACACACACAGCGAGGGAGGGACTCGCACACACACAGCGAGGGAGGGACTCGCACACACACAGCGAGGGAGGGACACGCACACACACAGCGAGGGAGGGACACACACACACACAACGAGGGAGGGACATGAACGCACACAGCGAGGGAGGGACACGCACACACACAGCGAGGGAGGGACTCGCACACACACAGTGAGGGAGGGACATGCTCACACACAGTGAGGAAGGGACGTGCTCACACGCAGCGAGGGAGGGACTTGAACGCACACAGCAAGGGAGGGACATGCACGCACGCATCGAGGGAGAGACACGCACACACACAGCGAGGGAGGACACGCAGGCACGCAGCGGGAGAGGGACACTCACGCACGCAGCGAGGGAGGGACACGCACGCACGCAGCGAGGGAGGGAAACGCACGCACGCAGCGAGGGATGGACACGCGCACACACAGCGAGGGAGGGACACGCGCACACACAGCGAGGGAGGGACACACACACACACAGCGAGGGAGGGACACGCACACACAGCGAGGGAGGGACATGCACACACACAGCGAGGGAGGGACACACGCACACACACAGCGAGGGAGGGACACACACACACACAGCGAGGGAGGGACACGCGCACACACAGCGAGGGAGGGACACGCACACACACAGCGAGGGAGGGACACGCACACACAGCGAGGGAGGGACACGCACACACACAGCGAGGGAGGGACACGCACACACAGCGAGGGAGGGACACACGCACACACACAGCGAGGGTGGGACACACACACACACAGCGAGGGAGGGACACGCGCACACACAGCGAGGGAGGGACACGCACACACACAGCGAGGGAGGGACACGCACACACAGCGAGGGAGGGACATGCACACACACAGCGAGGGAGGGACACACACACACAGCGAGGGAGGGACACGCACACACACAGCGAGGGAGGGACACGCACACACAGCGAGGGAGGGACACACGCACACACACAGCGAGGGTGGGACACACACACACACAGCGAGGGAGGGACACGCACACACAGCGAGGGAGGGACATGCACACACACAGCGAGGGAGGGACACACGCACACACACAGCGAGGGAGGGACACACGCACACACACAGCGAGGGAGGGACACGCACACACACAGCGAGGGGGACACGCACACACACAGCGAGGGAGGGACACACACACACACAGCGAGGGAGGCACATGCTCACACACATCGAGGGAGGGACACGCACACACACAGCGAGGGAGGCACACGCTTACACACAGCAAGGGGGACACGCACACACAGCGAGGGGGACATGCACACACACACAGCAAGGGGGACACGCACACACAGCGAGGGGGACACACACACACACAGCGAGGGAGGGACACACACACACACACACAGCAAGGGGGACACGCACACACAGCGAGGGGGACACACACACACACAGCGAGGGAGGGACATGCTCACACACAGCGAGGGAGGGACATGCTCACACACAGAGAGGGACACACACACACACACACACACACAGCGAGGGAGGGACACACACACACACAGCGAGGGAGGGACATGCTCACACACAGCGAGGGAGGGACATGCTCACACACAGAGAGGGACACACACACACACACACACACACAGCGAGGGAGGGACACGCACACATACAGCGAGGGAGGGACACGCACACACACAGCGAGGGATGGACACGCACACATACAGCGAGGGAGGGACACGCATACACGCAGCGAGGAATGGACACGCGCACACACAGCGAGGGAGGGACACGCACACACACAGCGAGGGAGGGACACGCACACATACAGCGAGGGAGGGACATGCTCACACACAGCGAGGGAGGGACACACACACACACAAAGCGAGGGAGGGACTCGCACACACACAGCGAGGGATGGACACGCGCACACACAGCGAGGGAGGGACACGCACACACACAGCGAGGGAGGGACACGCTCACACACAGCGAGGGAGGGACGTGCTCACACACAGCGAGGGAGGGACACACACACACACAGCGAGGGGGACACGCACACACAGCGAGGGGGACACGCACACACACAGCGAGGGAGGGACACGCACACACACAGCGAGGGAGGGACACGCACACACACAGGGAGGGAGGGACCTGCTCACACACAGGGAGGGAGGGACGTGCTCACACACAGTGAGGGAGGGACACACACACACACAGTGAGGGAGGGACACACACACACACAGCGAGGGAGGGCCACGCACACACAGCGAGGGAGGGACGTGCTCACACACAGCGAGAGAGGGACACACACACACAGCGAGGGAGGGGGACACGCACACACACACAGCGAGGGAGGGACACACACACACAGCGAGGGAGGGACACACATACACACAGTGAGGGAGGGACACACACACACACAGCGAGGGAGGGACACACACACACACAGCGAGGGAGGGACACACACACACACAGCGAGGGAGGGACGTGCTCACACACAGCGAAGGAGGGACACACACGTACACAGTGAGGGACGGACATGCACACACACAGCGAGGGAGGGACTCGCACACACACAGCGAGGGAGGGACTCGCACACACACAGCGAGGGAGGGACACGCACACACACAGCGAGGGAGGGACACACACACACACAACGAGGGAGGGACATGAACGCACACAGCGAGGGAGGGACACGCACACACACAGCGAGGGAGGGACTCGCACACACACAGTGAGGGAGGGACATGCTCACACACAGTGAGGAAGGGACGTGCTCACACGCAGCGAGGGAGGGACATGAACGCACACAGCAAGGGAGGGACATGCACGCACGCATCGAGGGAGAGACACGCACACACACAGCGAGGGAGGACACGCAGGCACGCAGCGGGAGAGGGACACTCACGCACGCAGCGAGGGAGGGACACGCACGCACGCAGCGAGGGAGGGAAACGCACGCACGCAGCGAGGGATGGACACGCGCACACACAGCGAGGGAGGGACACGCGCACACACAGCGAGGGAGGGACACACACACACACAGCGAGGGAGGGACACGCACACACAGCGAGGGAGGGACATGCACACACACAGCGAGGGAGGGACACACGCACACACACAGCGAGGGAGGGACACACACACACACAGCGAGGGAGGGACACGCGCACACACAGCGAGGGAGGGACACGCACACACACAGCGAGGGAGGGACACGCACACACAGCGAGGGAGGGACACGCTCACACACAGCGAGGGAGGGACACGCACACACAGCGAGGGAGGGACACACGCACACACACAGCGAGGGTGGGACACACACACACACAGCGAGGGAGGGACACGCGCACACACAGCGAGGGAGGGACACGCACACACACAGCGAGGGAGGGACACGCACACACAGCGAGGGAGGGACATGCACACACACAGCGAGGGAGGGACACACACACACAGCGAGGGAGGGACACGCACACACACAGCGAGGGAGGGACACGCACACACAGCGAGGGAGGGACACACGCACACACACAGCGAGGGTGGGACACACACACACACAGCGAGGGAGGGACACGCGCACACACAGCGAGGGAGGGACACGCACACACACAGCGAGGGAGGGACACGCACACACAGCGAGGGAGGGACATGCACACACACAGCGAGGGAGGGACACACGCACACACACAGCGAGGGAGGGACACACGCACACACACAGCGAGGGAGGGACACGCACACACACAGCGAGGGGGACACGCACACACACATCGAGGGAGGACACACACACACACAGCGAGGGAGGCACACGCTTACACACAGCGAGGGAGGGACACACACACACAGCGAGGGGGACATGCACACACACACAGCAAGGGGGACACGCACACACAGCGAGGGGGACACACACACACACAGCGAGGGAGGGACACACACACACACAGCGAGGGGGACATGCACACACACACAGCAAGGGGGACACGCACACGCAGCGAGGGACACACACACACACACAGCGAGGGAGGGACACACACACACACAGCGAGGGAGGGACACACACACACACAGCGAGGGGGACACACACACACACAGCGAGGGAGGGACATGCTCACACACAGCGAGGGAGGGACATGCTCACACACAGAGAGGGACACACACACACACACACACACACAGCGAGGGAGGGACACACACACACACAGCGAGGGGGACACGCACACACAGCGAGGGGGACACACACACACACAGCGAGGGAGGGACACACACACACACAGCGAGGGAGGGACACACACACACACAGCGAGGGGGACACACACACACACAGCGAGGGAGGGACATGCTCACACACAGCGAGGGAGGGACATGCTCACACACAGAGAGGGACACACACACACACACACACACACAGCGAGGGAGGGACACACACACACACAGCGAGGGGGACACGCACACACACAGCGAGGGAGGGACATGCTCACACACATCGAGGGAGGACACGCACACACACAGCGAGGGAGGGACACACACACACACAGCGAGGGGGACACACACACACACAGCGAGGGAGGGGCATGCTCACACACAGCGAGGGAGGGGCATGCTCACACACAGCGAGGGAGGGACATGCTCACACACAGAGAGGGACACACACACACACACACAGCGAGGGGGACACACACACACACAGCGAGGGAGGGACTCGCACACACACAGCGAGGGTGGGACGCGCACACACGAGGGAGGGACACGTTCAGACACAGCGAGGGCGGGACATGCTCACACACAGCGAGGGAGGGACACGCACTCACACAGCGAGGGTGGGACGCGCACACACACGAGGGAGGGACGCGCTCCCACACAGCGAGCTAGGGCCACACATACACTGTGAGAGGTACACACACACTGTGAGGGGGGGACACGCACGCACGCAGCGAGGGAGGGACACACACGCACGCAGCGAGGGAGGGCCATGCACACACAGCGAGGGAGGGACACACACGCACGCAGCGAGGGAGGGCCATGCACACACAGCGAGGGAGGGCCAGGCACACACACAGAGAGGGACACACACACACACACACACACACACAGCGAGGGAGGGACACACACACACTCAGCGATGGAGGGCCACACACACACAACGAGGGAGGGCCAGGCACACACACAGCGAGGGAGGGACACGCTCACACACAGCGAGGGAGGGACATCCTCACACACAGCGAGGGAGGGTCATGCACACACACAGCGAGGGAGGGACACACACACACACAGCAAGTGGGGGACACACACACAGTGAGGGGGACACGCACACACACAGCGAGTGGGACACACACACACAGTGAGGGGGACACGCACACACACAGCGAGTGGGGGACACGCACACACACAGCAAGTGGGACACACACACTCACACATCGAGGGTGGGACACACACACACGCAGTGAGGGACGGACATGCACACACACAGCGAGGGAGGGACACGCTCACACAGTGAGGGAGGGACACACACACACAGCGAGGGAGGGACACGCTCACACACAGCGAGGGAGGGACACGCTCACACAGCGAACGAGGGACACGCTCACACAGCGAGCGAGGGACACACACACACAGCGAGGGAGGGATGTGCTCACACATAGCGAGGGAGGGACAGGCACACACACAGCGAGGGAGGGACACGCACACACACAGCGAGGGAGGGACATGCTCACACACAGTGAGGGAGGGACACGCTCACACACAGCGAGGGAGGGACCCGCTCACACACAGCGAGGGACGGACACGCACACACACAGCGAGGGAGGATCACGCACGCACGCAGCGAGGGAGGGACACGCACACACACACACAGCAAGGGATGGACACGCACACACACAGCGAGGGAGGGACACACACACACACACAGCGAGGGGGACACGCACACACAGCGAGGGGGACAGGCACACACACAGCGAGGGAGGGACAGGCACACACACATGGAGTGGGGGACATGCTCACACACAGCGAGGGAGGGACATGCTCACACAAAGCGAGGGAGGGACGTGCTCACACACAGCGAGGGAGGGACGTGCTCACACACAGCGAGGGAGGGACACGCACGCACACATCGAGGGAGGGACACGCACGCACGCAGTGAGGGACTGACACGCACACACACAGCGAGGGAGGGACACGCACTCACACGAGGGAGGGACGCGCTCCCACACAGCGAGCTAGGGACACGCACACTGTGAGGGGGGGACACGCACGCACGCAGTGAGGGAGGGACACGCACACACAGTGAGGGAGGGACGTGCTCACACACAGCGAGGGAGGGACATGCTCACACACAGTGAGGGAGGGACACACACACACACAGCGAGGGAGGGACAGGCACACACACATGGAGTGTGGGACATGCACACACATAGCGAGGGAGGGACACGCTCACACACAGCGAGAGAGGGACACGCTCACACACAGCGAGCAGGGGACACGCACACACACAGCGAGGGAGGGACAGGCACACACACATGGAGTGGGGGACATGCACACACATAGCGAGGGGGGAACACGCACACACACAGCGAGGGAGGGACACGCTCACACACAGCGAGTGGGGGACACGCACACACACAGCGAGTGGGGGGCACGGACACACACAGCAAGTGGGGGACACACACACACAGCGAAGGAGGGACACGCACACACACAGCGAGGGGGGAACACGCTCACACACAGCGAGGGAGGGACACACACACACACAGCGAGGGAGGGACACGCTCACACACAGCGAGGGAGGGACAGGCACACACACGAGGGAGGGCCAGGCACACACACAGCAAGGGAGGGACACGCTCACACACAGCGAGGGAGGGACACGCACACACACGAGGGAGGGACACGCACACACACAGCGAGGGAGGGACACGCACACACACGAGGGAGGGCCAGGCACACACACAGAGGGACACACACACACACACACACACACAGCGAGGGAGGGACATGCACACACACATGGAGTGGGGGACATGCACACACATAGCGAGGGGGGAACACGCACACACACAGCGAGGGAGGGACACGCTCACACACAGCGAGTGGGGGACACGCACACACACAGCGAGAGAGGGACACGCTCACACACAGCGAGGGAGGGACACGCACACACACGAGGGAGGGCCAGGCACACACACAGAGGGACACGCACACACACAGCGAGGGAGGGACGTGCACACACACAGCGAGGGAGGGACATGCTCACACAGCGAGGGAGGGCCAGGCACACACACAGAGGGACACACACACACACACACACAGCGAGGGAGGGACACACACACAGCGAGGGAGGGACGTGCACACACACAGCCAGGGAGGGACACGCACACTCACAGCGAGGGAGGGACACGCTCATACACAGCGAGGGAGGGACACACAAACACAGCGAGGGAGGGACAGGCACTCACAGCGACGGAGGGACGTGCTCACACACAGCGAGGGACACGCTCACACAGCGAGGGAGGGACACGCTCACACACAGCGAGGGAGGGACACGCTCACACACAGCGAGGGAGGGACACGCTCACACACAGCGAGGGACACGCTCACACAGCGAGGGAGGGACACGCTCACACAGCGAGGGAGGGACACGCTCACACACAGCGAGGGAGGGACACGCACACACGCAGCGAGTGGGGGGCACGGACACACACACAGCGAGGGAGGGACATGCACACACAGCGAGGGAGGGACATGCACACACAGTGAGGGAGGGACACGCACACACACGAGGGAGGGCCAGGCACACACACAGAGGGACACATACACAGCGAGGGAGGGACACACACACAGCGAGGGAGGGACGTGCACACACACAGAGGGACACACACACACACACACACAGCGAGGGAGGGACAGGCACTCACAGCGAGGGAGGGACACGCTCACACACAGCGAGGGAGGGACAGGCTCATACACAGCGAGGGAGGGACACACAAACACAGCGAGGGAGGGACACGCTCACACACAGCGAGGGAGGGACACACAAACACAGCGAGGGAGGGACACACGCACACACAAACACAGCGAGGGAGGGACACACACACACACACAGCGACGGAGGGACGTGCTCACACACAGCGAGGGACACGCTCACACAGCGAGGGAGGGACAGGCACACACACAGCGAGTGGGGGACTCGCACACACACAGCGAGGGAGGGACGTGCTCACACACAGCGAGGGAGGGACACGCTCACACACAGCGAGGGAGGGACACGCTCACACACAGCAAGTGGGACACACACACACACAGCGAGGGAGGGACACGCACACACACAGCGAGGGAGGGACGTGCTCACACACAGCGAGGGAGGGACACGCTCACACACAGCGAGGGAGGGACGTGCTCACACACAGCGAGGGAGGGACACGCTCACACACAGCGAGGGAGGGACACACACACACACAGCGAGGGAGGGACGTGCTCACACACAGCGAGGGAGGGACACGCTCACACACAGCGAGGGAGGGACGTGCTCACACACAGCGAGGGAGGGACACGCTCACACACAGCGAGGGAGGGACGTGCTCACACACAGCGAGGGAGGGACACGCTCACACACAGCGAGGGAGGGACGTGCTCACACACAGCGAGGGAGGGACACGCTCACACACAGCGAGGGAGGGACACGCTCACACACAGCGAGGGAGGGACACGCTCACACACAGCGAGGGAGGGACACGCACACACACGGCGAGTGGGGGACACGCACACACAGCGAGGGAGGGACGTGCTCAAACACAGCGAGGGAGGGACACGCTCACACACAGCGAGGGAGGGAAAGACAAACAGCGAGGGAGGGACTCGCACACACACAGCAAGGAAGGGACACGCACACACACAGCGAGGGAGGAACACACACACACACAGCGAGTGGGGAACACGCACATAAACAGCAAGTGGGGGACACGCACACACACAGCGAGTGGGGGGCACGGACACACACAGCAAGTGGGGGACACACACACACAGCGAGGGAGGGACATGCACACACAGCGAGGGAGGCACACGCACGCACACACACGAGGGAGGGACACGCACACACACGAGGGAGGGCCAGGCACACACACAGAGGGACACACACACACACACACACACACAGCGAGGGAGGGACGTGCACACACACAGCGAGGGCGGGACATGCTCACACAGCGAGGGAGGGCCAGGCACACACACAGAGGGACACACACACACACACACACACACACAGAGCGAGGGAGGGACGTGCTCACACACAGCGAGGGAGGGCCAGGCACACACACAGAGGGACACACACACACACACACACACACACACACACAGCGAGGGAGGGACACACACACAGCGAGGGAGGGACGTGCACACACACAGCGAGGGAGGGACGTGCTCACACACAGCGAGGGAGGGACACGCTCACACACAGCGAGGGAGGGACAGGCACTCACAGCGAGGGAGGGACACGCTCACACACAGCGAGGGAGGGACACACAAACACAGCGAGGGAGGGACACGCTCATACACAGCGAGGGAGGGACACACGCACACACAAACACAGCGAGGGAGGGACACACACACACACACAGCGACGGAGGGACGTGCTCACACACAGCGAGGGACACGCTCACACAGCGAGGGAGGGACAGGCACACACACAGTGAGGGAGGGACACGCTCACACACAGCGAGGGAGGGACACGCACACACACGGCGAGTGGGGGACACGCACACACACAGCGAGTGGGACACACACACACATAGCGAGGGAGGGACACACACACACGCAGCGATGGAGGGACACACAGACTGTGAGGGAGGGACATGCTCACACTCAGCGAGGGAGGGAAAGACAAACAGCGAGGGAGGGACACACACACACACAGCGAGGGAGGGACACGCACACACACAGCAAGGAAGGGACACGCACACACACAGCGAGGGAGGGACACACACACACACAGCGAGTGGGGACACGCACACACACAGCGAGTGGGGGGCACGGACACACACAGCAAGTGGGGGACACACACACACAGCGAAGGAGGGACATGCACACACAGCGAGGGAGGGACATGCACACACAGCGAGGGAGGCACACGCACACACACGAGGGAGGGACACGCTCACACACGAGGGAGGGCCAGGCACACACACAGAGGGACACACACACACACACACACACACAGCGAGGGAGGGACGTGCACACACACAGCGAGGGAGGGACATGCTCACACAGCGAGGGAGGGCCAGGCACACACACAGAGGGACACACACACACACACACACAGAGCGAGGGAGGGACGTGCACACACACAGCGAGGGAGGGCCAGGCACACACACAGAGGGACACACACACACACACAGAGCGAGGGAGGGACGTGCACACACACAGCGAGGGAGGGCCAGGCACATACACAGAGGGACACACACACACACACACACACAGCGAGGGAGGGACGTGCACACACACAGCGAGGGAGGGCCAGGCACACACACAGAGGGACACACACACACACACAGAGCGAGGGAGGGACGTGCACACACACAGCGAGGGAGGGCCAGGCACATACACAGAGGGACACACACACACAGCGAGGGAGGGACAGGCACTCACAGCGAGGGAGGGACTCACACACAGCCAGGGATGGACACACTTACACACAGCGAGGGAGGGACAGGCACTCACAGCGAGGGAGGGACACACACACACAGCGAGGGAGGGACGTGCACACACACAGCGAGGGAGGGACACGCTCACACACAGCGAGGGAGGGACAGGCACTCACAGCGAGGGAGGGACACGCTCATACACAGCGAGGGAGGGACACACGCACACACACACACAGCGAGGGAGGGACACACAAACACAGCGAGGGAGGGACAGGCACTCACAGCGAGGGAGGGACACGCTCATACACAGCGAGGGAGGGACACACGCACACACAAACACAGCGAGGGAGGGACACACACACACACACAGCGACGGAGGGACACACACACACACAGCGAGTGGGGCACACACACACACAGCGAGGGAGGGACACGCTCACACACAGCGAGGGAGGGACACGCTCACACACAGCGAGGGAGGGGCACACACACACAGCGAGGGAGGGACACACACACACGCAGCGATGGAGGGACACACAGACTGTGAGGGAGGGACATGCTCACACTCAGCGAGGGAGGGAAAGACAAACAGCGAGGGAGGGACTCGCACACACACAGCGAGTGGGGCACACACACACACAGCGAGGGAGGAACGTGCTCACACACAACGAGGGAGGGCCACGCACACACACAGCGAGGGAGGGAGACACACACACACACGCACAGCGAGGGAGGGACACACACACACACACAGCGAGGGAGGGACACACACACACACAGCGAGGGAGGGACACACACGCACAGCGAGGGAGGGACACGCTCACACACAGCGAGGGAGGGACGTGCTCACACACAGAGAGGGAGGGACACACACACACACAGCGAGGGAGGGACACGCACACACACAGCGAGGGAGGGACACACACACACACAGCGAGGGAGGGACACACACACACACAGCGAGGGAGGGACACACACACAGCGAGGGAGGGACACACACACAAACAGCGAGGGAGGGACACACACACACACACACAGCGAGGGAGGGACACACACACAGCGAGGGAGGGACACGCACACACACACACACACAGAGCGAGGGAGGGACACACACAGACACAGCGAGGGAGGGACACACACACACACAGAGCGAGGGAGGGACACACACACACACAGCGAGGGAGGGACACGCACACACACAGCGAGTGGGGGACACGCACACACACAGCGAGGGAGGGACACACACACACACAGCGAGGGAGGGACATGCTCACACACAGCGAGGGAGGGACACACACACACACAGCGAGGGAGGGACACACACATACACACAGCGAGGGAGGGACACACACGCACACAGCGAGGGAGGGACACACACACACAGTGAGGGGGACACGCACACACACAGCGAGGGAGGGACACGCACACACACAGCGAGGGAGGGACACACACACACACAGCGAGGGAGGGACACACACACAAACAGCGAGGGAGGGACACACACACACACACACAGAGAGGGAGGGACACACACTCACACAGCGAGGGAGGGACACACACACACACACACACAGCGAGGGAGGGACACACACACAGCGAGGGAGGGACACACACACACACAGCGAGGGAGGGACACACACACACACACACAGCGTGGGAGGGACACACACACACAGCGAGGGAGGGACACACACACACACTGCGAGGGAGGGACACACACACACACAGCGAGGGAGGGACACACCCACACACAGCGAGGGAGGGACACGCACACACACAGCGAGGGAGGGACACACACACACACAGCGAGGGAGGGACACGCTCACACACAGCGAGGGAGGGACACACACACACAGCGAGGGAGGGACACACACACACACAGCGAGGGAGGGACACGCACACACACAGCGAGAGAGGGACACGCACACACACAGCGAGGGAGGGACACGCTCACACACATTGAGGGAGGGACACACACGCACGCAGTGAGGGTGGGACACACGCACGCAGTGAGGGACGGACACGCACACACACAGCGAGGGACGGACACGCACACACACAGCGAGGGACGGACACGCGCACACACACAGTGAGGGAGGGACGAGCTGGGACACAGCGAGGGAGGGACACGCACACACACAGCGAGGGAGGGACACGCACACAGACAGCGAGGGAGGGACACACACGCACGCAGTGAGGGTGGGACACACGCACGCAGTGAGGGACGGACACGCACACACACAGCGAGGGACGGACACGCACACACACAGCGAGGGACGGACACGCGCACACACACAGTGAGGGAGGGACACACACACACAGCGAGAGAGGGACACACACAGACTGTGAGGGGGGTACACACACGCAGTGAGGGACGGACACGCACACACACAGCGAGGGACGGACACGCACACACACAGCGAGGGACGGACACGCGCACACACACAGTGCGGGAGGGACACACACACACAGCGAGAGAGGGACACACACAGACTGTGAGGGGGGGACACGCACACAGCGAGGTAGGGACACGCAGGCATGCAGCGAGGGAGGGACACGCACACACACAGTGAGGGTGGGACACACGCACACACAGCGAGTGGGGGACACGCACACAGCTGGGGGGGCACGTACACACAGCGAGGGAGCGACATGCTCACACTCAGCGAGGGAGGGAGACACACACGCACAGCGAGGGAGGGACACACACGCACAGCGAGGGAGGGACACACACGCACAGCGAGGGAGGGACACACACACACAGTGAGGGAGGGACACACACACACACAGCGAGGGAGGGACACACACACACACAGCGAGGGAGGGAGACACACACACACAGCGAGGGAGGGACACACACACACACACAGCGAGGGAGGGACACACACACACACAGCGAGGGAGGGACACACACACACACAGCGAGGGAGGGACACACACACACACACAGCGAGGGAGGGACACACACACACACAGCGAGGGAGGGACACACACACACACAGCGAGGGAGGGACACACACACACACAGCGAGGGAGGGACACACACACACACACAGCGAGGGAGGGACACACACACACACAGCGAGGGAGGGACACACACACACACAGCGAGGGAGGGACACACACACACACACAGCGAGGGAGGGACACACACACACACAGAGAGGGAGGGACACACACACACAGCGAGGGAGGGACACACACACACACAGCGAGGGAGGGACACGCTCACACACAGCGAGGGAGGGACGTGCTCACACACAGAGAGGGAGGGACACACACACACAGCGAGGGAGGGACACGCACACACACAGCGAGGGAGGGACACACACACACACAGCGAGGGAGGGACACACACACAGCGAGGGAGGGACACACACACAAACAGCGAGGGAGGGACACACACACACACAGCGAGGGAGGGACACGCACACACACACACACACAGAGCGAGGGAGGGACACACACAGACACAGCGAGGGAGGGACACACATACACACAGCGAGGGAGGGACACGCACACACACAGCGAGGGAGGGACACACACACACACAGCGAGTGGGGGACACGCACACACACAGCGAGGGAGGGACACACACACACACAGCGAGGGAGGGACACGCTCACACACAGCGAGGGAGGGACACACACACACACAGCGAGGGAGGGACACACATACACACAGCGAGGGAGGGACACGCACACACACAGCGAGGGAGGGACACACACACACACAGCGAGGGAGGGACACGCACACACACAGCGAGGGAGGGACACACACACACACAGCGAGTGGGGGACACGCACACACACAGCGAGGGAGGGACACACACACACACAGCGAGGGAGGGACACGCTCACACACAGCGAGGGAGGGACACACACACACACAGCGAGGGAGGGACACACACACACACAGCGAGGGAGGGACACACATACACACAGCGAGGGAGGGACACGCACACACACAGCGAGGGAGGGACACACACACAAACAGCGAGGGAGGGACACACACACACACACACAGAGAGGGAGGGACACACACTCACACAGCGAGGGAGGGACACACACACACACACACAGCGAGGGAGGGACACACACACAGCGAGGGAGGGACACACACACACACAGCGAGGGAGGGACACACACACACACACACAGCGTGGGAGGGACACACACACACAGCGAGGGAGGGACACACACACACAGCGAGGGAGGGACACACACACACAGCGAGGGAGGGACACGCTCACACACAGCGAGGGAGGGACACGCAAACACACAGCGAGGGAGGGACACACACACACAGCGAGGGAGGGACACACACACACAGCGAGGGAGGGACACACACCCACACAGCGAGGGAGGGACACGCTCACACACAGCGAGGGAGGGACACACACACACACAGCGAGGGAGGGACACACACACACACAGCGAGGGAGGGACACGCACACACACAGCGAGAGAGGGATACGCTCACACACATCGAGGGAGGGACACACACGCACGCAGTGAGGGTGGGACACACGCACGCAGTGAGGGATGGACACGCACACACACAGCGAGGGACGGACACGCACACACACAGCGAGGGACGGACACGCGCACACACACAGTGAGGGAGGGACGAGCTGGGACACAGCGAGGGAGGGACACGCACACACACAGCGAGGGAGGGACACGCACACAGACAGCGAGGGAGGGACACACACGCACGCAGTGAGGGTGGGACACACGCACGCAGTGAGGGACGGACACGCACACACACAGCGAGGGACGGACACGCACACACACAGCGAGGGACGGACACGCGCACACACACAGTGAGGGAGGGACACACACACACAGCGAGAGAGGGACACACACAGACTGTGAGGGGGGGACACACACGCAGTGAGGGACGGACACGCACACACACAGCGAGGGACGGACACGCACACACACAGCGAGGGACGGACACGCGCACACACACAGTGAGGGAGGGACACACACACACAGCGAGAGAGGGACACACACAGACTGTGAGGGGTGGACACGCACACAGCGAGGTAGGGACACGCAGGCATGCAGCGAGGGAGGGACACGCACACACACAGTGAGGGTGGGACACACGCACACACAGCGAGTGGGGGACACGCACACAGCTGGGGGGGCACGTACACACAGCGAGGGAGCGACATGCTCACACTCAGCGAGGGAGGGAGACACACACACACACGCACAGCGAGGGAGGGACACGCTCACACACAGAGAGGGAGGGACACACACACACACAGCGAGGGAGGGACACACACGCACAGCGAGGGAGGGACACGCTCACACACAGCGAGGGAGGGACGTGCACACACACAGCGAGGGAGGGACACGCTCACACACAGCGAGGGAGGGACACACACACAAACAGCGAGGGAGGGACACACACACACACAGCGAGGGAGGGACACGCACACACAGCGAAGGAGGGACACACACACACACAGCGAGGGAGGGACACGCACACACAGCGAGGGAGGGACACACACACAAACAGCGAGGGAGGGACACACACACACACACACAGCGTGGGAGGGACACACACACACACAGCGAGGGAGGGACACACACACACACACACACAGCGAGGGATTGACACGCTCACACACAGAGAGGGAGGGACACACACACACACAGCGAGGGAGGGACACACACGCACAGCGAGGGAGGGACACGCTCACACATAGCGAGGGAGGGACGTGCTCACACACAGCGAGGGAGGGACACACACACAAACAGCGAGGGAGGGACACACACACACACAGCGAGGGAGGGACACGCACACACAGCGAGGGAGGGACACACACACACACAGCGAGGGAGGGACACGCACACAAACAGCGAGGGAGGGACACACACACACACAGCGAGGGAGGGACACGCACACACACACACACACAGAGCGAGGGAGGGACACACACAGACACAGCGAGGGAGGGACACACATACACACAGCGAGGGAGGGACACGCACACACACAGCGAGTGGGGGACACGCAAACACACAGCGAGGGAGGGACGGACACACACACAGCGAGGGAGGGACACGCACACACACAGCGAGGGAAGGACACGCACACACACAGCGAGTGGGGGACACGCACACACACAGCGAGGGAGGGACACACACACACACACGCAGCGAGGGAGGGACACACACACACACACACAGCGAGGGAGGGACACACACTCACACAGCGAGGGAGGGACACACACACACACAGGGAGGGAGGGACACACACACACACAGCGAGGGAGGGACACACACACACACAGGGAGGGAGGGACACACACACACAGCGAGGGAGGGACACACACACACACAGCGAGGGAGGGACACACATACACACAGCGAGGGAGGGACACGCACACACACAGCGAGTGGGGGACACGCACACACACAGCGAGGGAGGGACACACACACACACACACTGCGAGGGAGGGACACACACACACACACACACAGCGAGGGAGGGACACACACTCACACAGCGAGGGAGGGACACACACACACACACACAGCGAGGGAGGGACACACACACAGCGAGGGAGGGACACACACACACACAGCGAGGGAGGGACACACACACACAGCGAGGGAGGGACACACACACACACAGCGAGGGAGGGACACACACACACACAGCGAGGGAGGGACACACACACACACAGCGAGGGAGGGACACACACACACACAGCGAGGGAGGGATACACCCACACACAGCGAGGGAGGGACACACACACACACAGCGAGGGAGGGACACACACACACACAGCGAGGGAGGGACACACACACACACAGCGAGAGAGGGACACACACACACACAGCGAGGGAGGGATACGCTCACACACAGCGAGGGAGGGACACACACACACACAGCGAGGGAGGGACACACACACACACAGCGAGGGAGGGATACGCTCACACACAGCGAGGGAGGGACACACACACACACAGCGAGGGAGGGACACACACACACAGCGAGGGAGGGACACACACACACACAGCGAGGGAGGGACACACACACACACAGCGAGAGAGGGACACACACACACACAGCGAGGGAGGGACACGCACACACAGCGAGGGAGGGACGTGCTCACACACAGCGAGGGAGGAACACGCTCACACACAGCGAGGGAGGGATACGCACACACACAGCGAGGGAGGAACACGCTCACACACAGCGAGGGAGGAACACACACACACACAGTGAGGGAGGGACGTGCTCACACACAGCGAGGGAGGAACACGCTCACACACAGCGAGGGAGGGACGTGCTCACACACAGCGAGGGAGGAACACGCTCACACACAGCGAGGGAGGAACACACACACACACAGCGAGGGAGGGACGTGCTCACACACAGCGAGGGAGGAACACGCTCACACACAGCGAGGGAGGAACACACACACACACAGCGAGGGAGGGACGTGCTCACACACAGCGAGGGAGGGATACGCACGCGCGCAGCGAGGGAGGGACATGAATGCACGCAGCGAGGGAGGTACACGCACACACAGCGAGGGAGGGACACACACACACACAGCGAGGGATGGACAAGCACACACACAGTGAGGGAGGGACACGCTCACACACAGCGAGGGAGGGACACACACACACACAGTGAGGGAGGTACACGCTCGCACGCAGCGAGGGAGGTACACACACACACACAGCGAGGGAGGGACACGCACACACACAGCGAGGGAGGGACACGCACACACACAGCGAGGGAGGGACATGCTCACACACAGCGAGGGAGGGACACGCTCACACACAGCGAGGGAGGGACACGCTCACACACAGCGAGGGAGGGACACGCTCACATACAGCGAAGGAGGGACTCGCACACACAGCGAGGGAGGGACACGCGCACACACAGCGAGGGAGGGACATGCACACACAGCGAGGGAGGGACACAGACACACACAGCGAGGGACGGACACGCTCACACACAGCGAGGGAGGGACTCGCACACACAGCAAGGGAGGGATGTGCTCACACACAGCGAGGGAGGGACACGCTCACACACAGCGAGGGAGGGACACGCTCACACACAGCGAGGGAGGGACACGCTCACACACAGCGAGGGAGGGACATGCTCACACACGGCGAGGGAGGGTCATGCTCACACACGGCGAGGGAGGGACACGCTCACACACAGCGAGGGAGGGACATGCTCACACACGGCGAGGGAGGGACATGCTCACACACAGCGAGGGGGACACGCAGACACACAGCGAGGGAGGAAGTGCTGACACACTGCGAGGGATGGACACACACACACACAGCGAATGGGACACACACACACACAGCGAGGGAGGGACATGCTCACACACAGCGAGGGAGGGACACACACACACACACACACACAGCGAGGGAGGGCCAGGCACACACACAGCGAGGGAGGGACACGCTCACACACAGTGTGCGTCCCCAAAGTTGAGCAGGTTAGGTGAATCAGCCAGGCGTTGTTCAAGTAAGGGAATAGAGATAATCCTGGGAATCACAGACCTGTCAGTCTTCTGTCTGTGATGTGCAGATTATTGGATAGGACTCTGAGACAGGGTTTATGATTCCTTGTTTGATTAGAGAAAGTCAACATCGCTTTGTAAGGGACAGGTCATGCCTCACAAATCTTATTGAATCCTTTGAGAATGTGACAAAACACATTTACGGTTCATTGAGAAAGTACAGAGCATGGGATACATGGAAACCTGTCCGTCTGGATACAGAATTCCCAGCCCATAGAAGACAGAGGGTGATGACAGATGGAAATCATTCAGCCTGGAGCTCAGTGACCAGTGGTTTTCTGCAGGGAGAGGTCAAAACATCTCTGCTCTTTGTGATTTTATGAATGACGAAGATGTGTGAGTGCAAGAGTGGGTAAGTCAGTTTGCCAATGTCTCGAAGGTTGGTGGAGTGGTGAATAGTGTGGATGTCTGCTGGAGGTTGCAATGGGACATTGACAGGATGTAGAGCTGGGCTGAGAAGTGATAGATGGAGTCAAATCTGGAAAATCTTGGAATGGTTGTTGGAGGTTCCTGGTTACAGATGTTTCAGTAAGATTAGGGAGGGTGGTAAAAAAGGATGGGGGGTGGCGTTGCTAATTAGAAATGGTATAACGGCTGCAGAAAGGCAGTTCGAGGGGGATCTGCCTTTGGAGGTAGTATGGGCTGAAGTCAGAAATAGGAAAGGGGCAGTCACCTTGTTGGGTGTTTACTATAGGCCCCCCAATAGCAGCAGAGATGTGGAGAAACAGATTTTGGAAAGGTGCAGAAGCCACAGGGTAGTAGTCATGGGCGATTTCAACTTCCCAAATATTGGAAGCTCTTTAGATCAAGTAGATTGGATGGGGCGGTGTTTGTGCAGTGTGTCCAGGAAGCTTTTCTAACACAGTATGTAGATTGTCCAACCAGAGGGGAGGCCATATTGGATTTGGTACTCGGTAATGAACCAGGACAAGTGATGGGCTTGTTAGTGGGTGAACATTTTGGTGATGGTGACCACAATTCTGTGACTTTCACCTTGGTTATGGAGAGAGATAAGTGCGTGCAACAGGGTAGGTTTTACAATTGGGGGAAGGATAAATACGATGCTGTAAGACAGGATCTGAGGAGCATAAGTTGGGAGCATAGGCTGTCAGGGAAGGATGTCGTGGAAATGTGGAATTTTTTCAAGGAACAGATATGACATGTCCTTGATATGTATGTACCTGTCAGGCAGGAAAGAGATGGTCGTCTGAGGGAACCTTGGTTGACGAGGGAGGTTGAATGTCTTGTAAAGAGGAAGAAGGAGGCTTACATAAGGTTGAGGAAACAAGGTTCAGACAGAGCAGTGGAGGGATACATGATAGCCAAAAGGGACCTGAAGAAAGGGATTAGGAGAGCTAAGAGAGGGCATGAAAAATCTTTGGCGGATAGGATCAAGGATAACCCCAAGGCCTTTTATGCATATGTGAGAAACATGAGAATGATGAGAACGAGGGTAGGTCCGATCAAGGACAGTAGTGGGAGACTGTGTATTGAGTCGGAAGAGATAGGAGAGGTCTTGAATGAGTACTTTTCTTCAGTATTTACAAACGAGAGGGACCGTATTGTTGAAGAGGAGAGTATGAAACGGATTGATAAGCTAGAAGAGATACTTGTTAGGAAGGAAGATATGTTGGACATTTTGAACAATTTGAGGATAGACAAGTCCCCCAGGCCTGACGGGATATATCCTAGGATTATGTGGGAAGCAAGAGAGGAAATTGCAGTTCTGTTGGCAATGATCTTTTTGTCTTCACTGTCAACGGGGGTGGTACCAGGGGACTGGAGAGTGGCGAATGTTGTACCCGTGTTCACAAAAGGGAATTGGGATAATCCAGGGAATTACAGGCCAGTTAGTCTTACTTCGGTGGTAGGCAATGTAATGGAAAGGGTACTGAGGGATTGGATTTATGAGTATCTGGAAAGACACTGCTTGATTAGGGACAGCCAGCACGGATTTGTGAAGGGTAGGTCTTGCCTTACAAGTCTTATTGAATTCTTTGAGGAGGTGACCAAGCATGTGGATGAGGGTAGAGCAGTGGATGTAGGATACATGGATTTTAGTAAGGCATTTGATAAGGTTCCCCATGGTAGGCTTATGCAGAAAGTCAGGAGGCATGGGATAGAGGGAAATCATTTGGCCAGTTGTATAGAAAACTGGCTAACCGGTCGAAGTCAGAGAGTGGTGGTAGATGGTAAATATTCAGCCTGGAGCCCAGTTACAAGTGGAGTTCCGCAGGGATCAGTTCTGGGTCCTCTGCTGTTTGTAATTTTTATTAATGACTTGGATGAGGGAGTCGAAGGGTGGGTCAGTAAATTTGCAGACGATACTAAGATTGGTGGAGTTGTGGATAGTGAGGAGGGCTGTTGTCGGCTGCAAAGGGACTTAGATATGATGCAGAGCTGGGCTGAGGAGTGGAAGATAGGGGTTCAACCCTGTCAAGTGTGAGGTTGTCCATTTTGGAAGGACAAATAAGAATGCGGAATACAGGGTTAACGGTAGGGTTCTTAGTAAGGTGAAGGAGCAGAGAGATCTTGGGGTCTATGTTCATAGATCTTTGAAAGTTGCCACTCAGGTGGACAGAGCTTGTAAGAAGGCCTATGGTGTATTAGCATTCATCAGCAGAGGGATTGAATTCAAGAGTCGTGAAGTGATGTTGCAGCTGTACAGGACCTTGGTTAGTCCACATTTGGAGTACTGTGTGCAGTTCTGGTCGCCTCACTTTAGGAAAGATGTGGAAGCTTTGGAGAGGGTGCAGAGAAGATTTACCAGGATGTTGCCTGGAATGGAGAATAGGTCGTACGAGGATAGGTTGAGAGTGCTAGGCCTTTTCTCATTGGAACAGCGAAGGATGAGGGGTGACTTGATAGAGGTTTATAAGATGATCAGAGGAATAGATAGAGTAGACAGTCAGAAACTTTTTCCCTGGGTACAACAGAGTGTTACAAGGGGACATAAATTTAAGGTGAAGGATGGAAGGTATAGGGGAGATGTCAGGGGTAGGTTCTTTACCCAGAGAGTGGTGGGGCATGGAATGCGCTGCCTGTGGGAGTGGTAGAGTCGGAATCATTGGTGACCTTTAAGCGGCAATTGGATAGGTACATGGATGGGTGCTTAAGCTAGGACAAATGTTCGGCACAACATCGTGGGCTGAATGGCCTGTTCTATGCTGTATTGTTCTATTTTCTATGTTCTAAGTGTGACGTGATGCATTTTGGAAGGTGAGACTTGAATGCAGAATACAGGGGTAAAGGCAGAATACTGAATAGTGTGGAGGAACAGATGGATCTTGGATTTCATGACCAGAGATCTGTCAAATTTGCCACCAATCTGATAATGTTGTTAAGAAGGAATATGTTGATTTGGCTGTCAGTAGCTGGGGGATTGAGTTTTAAAGCCATGAGGTTATGCTGCAGCTCTATACAGCCCTGTTTAGATCCCAATTAGAATATTGTATTCAGTTTTGGTCCCTTCATTACAGGAAGGATGTGGAAGCTTTAGAGAGGGTAAAGAGGAGGTTTACCAGGATGTCACCTGGACTGGAGAGCATGTCTTATGAAGAAAGGTTGAGGGAGCTAAGGCTTTTCTCATTGGAGTGAAGTAGAGTGCGTTGTGACTAGGTAGAGGTGAACAAGATGGTGTGAGGCATAGATAGAGTGAATAGTGAGAGACCTATTTATCCCATGGCATACATGGTACAAGGGGGCATAATTGTAAGGTGATTGGAGGATGGGTAAGGGGAGATTTCAGATGTAAGTTCTTTACACAGAGTGGTGAGTGAGTGGAACGGGACATTTAACAGACTCTTGGATAGACATGTGGATGATAGTAAAATGAAGGTTATGTAAGTTCGTTTGAGCTTACAGTCGGGTAAAAGATGGGCATGGCATCATAACCAAAGGGTCTTGTGCTGTACTGTTCTGTGTTCTACCTTCTGTCTGGTAAACTGGGTAATAAGCTCAGATCAATGTAAAAGGATATGGCATTCTGGAGGAGCCAGTCACCTGGATACAAAATTGGGCTTGATGGTAGGAGACAGCGGGTGGTGGGAGACATGTTGCCTTTCTGACTGGAGGGATGTGACCAGCGGTGAAGTGGGTCCCCTGTTGTTTGTCATTTGGGTAAATGGTTTGGATGGGAATATTGGTTTCCAGGTAAGTCAGTCTTTTGGGTGACATTGAAATATGTGGTAAAGTGGACAGTGAAGAAGGTTATCTGTAATACAACAGGATGAACAGTCCTGCTGGGATAGTGGGCTGAAGAATAGCAGATGGAGTTTAATTAGATATCTGTGAAGTGTTCCATTTTGATGAAACAAACCAGGGAGGGACTTGTACAGTTAATGTTCGGGCCCTGGGTAGTGATGTCAGTCAGAGACCCAGGGGTGTAGGTACACAGCTCTTTGAATGTGGTGTCACAGGTAGACAGACTGGTGAAGCAGGCGTTTGGGATGGTTACCTTCATTGGGCAGAGCATTGAGAGTAGAAGTTGGGATGTCATGTTGTGGCTGTACAGGACATTGGTGAGGCCATCATAAAAACATTGTTGATCAGTAGGAAGTACTCATCTGGTTCACTTACGTCCTTTAGAGAAGAGCATCTGACATTCCAACTTGGTCTGGCCTGCATGTGACACCAGACCCACAGCAATATGGTTGACTCCGTGCTATACTCTGGGTAATTACCAGTGGGGCAAAGAATGGTGGTCCAATCAGTGACATCCTCATCCCATGAATGAATAAATAAAAATACATATATCCCTCCCTACCTCTGCAAACCCCTCCAGCTGCAGCAATCTGTACTGGCTTTGTACCACCGTTCAGACCATGACCACTCTCTGTAACACTCTCACCACCTCCAGCACCTTCATCTCTCCCTGTTCCTTTTGTGACATAAAACCTTGACAATTATTCCCTCTTCCATCTGACCTTCTCCTACGAGCAGACCCTTTGCAATCCCTTTAAAACTTACTCCTAAAACATTCTCTCACTTCAGGATTTTAAGTACTTTTTGGTGATCCTCTAAGCCCGATAATCTAATATGATCCTTTTTACTTGAGTGAGGGACCGATGGGGATTTCTTGCTGAGGATTTGTCTGTTTCAATGGAATGTCCTTTTGTTGAGTGTTTTACACTGCTCCTTCAGATGTTTTCCACTATTCATTGACAAGCACATATTTCAGTCTGTTTAGCCTATTTACCTTGGTCAGTTCTCCTCTCAAACTCATGTTATTGGTTATTTTTGTTTCTAGTTGTAGCTTGTCCTTCTATGATTCACTTTAAAACTTTATATTTCTTTAAACTGCACTTTATCACAATTTCCCAGAGGATCTCTCCAGGTGACATTACTCATTCACAAAGTTTCATCACACAACGGTCGCTCTGAGACAGTTATGTCCCTAGCCAGTTGCACAATTTGTTATTCAACGAAACACTGAAAACTAATTCTCTGAACTCCTCTTCCAATATCACTCTTGCCAGTGTGACTGTCCCACATTTTGTGAATATTGATGTTTCCCAAAATTATCACAATGTGTTTGTTAAAAAAATTCCAATGAGTTCTTGTTTAATACAGTGATGAGCAATGGAATGCTGTTCGGTTGCTAAAACTGTTCTGCTGCTTGTGTCCTTGGCAAGTAATAGCCAGAATTTACATTCAGACTGACTCTACTTCATGATCTGAGACCAAATGCTTTCTCTGTAATACCTTTGTTATCCATTATTGTTAGTGTTACCCATTTTGCCTGAGTTTCCGCAAGGTTGTGATCCATTGAATATTTATGTCCACCTTTTGTTCACCCTGTAACCACATCTCTCTGGTGTCTAAACCTCTTTTATCTCAGTGTCACAAATCCATCTGCCTTATTGATAAGACTTCATCCATTCAAAAAAAAAACAGAATTGACTCTTTCCCACAATTTCCTGTCACAAGCCTATTCACTGACGTACAGTTTTGGTTAATTGCTGTCCCATCCTGTTCCTTTCTGATTGCCTTCAGCCACATCCTCATACTGTTCCGATGCTTCACCTTTTCTCTTTGGATTTGGAAAGCTCCTTTCACCTGGACCCTGTCCCTGCATCCTTTCTGTCAGTTCAAAGCCCTGTCCATAAACATACCGACGTGATTGGCCAGGACACTGGTCCCAGCACGGTTCCAGTGTGACCATCCTATTGGATTTTTTTATAAATCAGGTAGGGGATGTGGGTGTCTCTGGCTGACCAGCCTTTATTGCCCAGCCCTAGCTGCCCATGAGCTGAGTAACTTGCTTGGCCATTTCAGAGGGCAATTGAAATGCAAACACTTTGCTGTGGGTACGTTGTGCAGACCACGTGAGGATGATCAGATCTCGTTGTCGAAAGGACAAGTGGGCGGCACGGTGGCTCAGTGATTAGCACTCCTGCCTCACAGCACCAGGGTCCCAGGTTCGAATCCAGCCGCGGGCGACTTTGTGAAGTTTGCACATTCTCCCCGTGTCTGCGTGAATTGCCTCCGGATGCTCCGGTTTCCTCCCACAGTCCAAAGACGTGCAGGTCAGGCAAATTGGCCATGCTAAATTGCCCATAATGTTAGGTGTATTAGGTCGAGGGAGATAGGTCTGAGTGGGTTACTCTTCGGAGGGATGGTGTGGACTGGTTGGGTCGAAAGGCCTGTTTCCACACTGTATGGAATCTAGTCTAAGGGATTGGGATATTTGTACATCAGCGATGGTTTCATATTTGTTTATGGATTGTTAATTGCTATTTTTAAAATTAGTGATTTTAAATTCCACTATATCTTATGATGAGATTCAAACCTGCCTCCCCTGGGCATTAGCTGAGGTTTTGGATAAATACCCTAACAATAATGTTACTAGACCATCACTTCACCTGCTCACTGTTGCTCATCCCTGAGCACTGACATATGAAGCTAAACCCATTCTTCCAACATGATTGTGTGATCCTGAAGTCTTCCAGCACTCTGGTGATATCACTCAGTCTCACTCCGTGTGGTATCCCTCACTGTGTGGGTCTAATTGTTGCCTCTGTCAACGCCTCCCGCTCTTGCAGTTACTCCAGATCCTGAGCCAACAGAATTCTTCACTCCAGAGAGACGCAACAGCACAGACCAGGGATGGAGTTTGGGATTTTCCAGATCTCTGTGGGGCTCATTTCCATTCTCCATGTGTAACCCTTACTGCATCGATCTAATTTCCCATTCTGTCTATTTCTCTGTCTCCTGTAGGTACTCAGGAAGTTCCTGACCTAATAGACTTCCCAACTGCCGGACGTCTCATCCATCACCCATTGAAGATGGTTGGTCAGCCAGAGAGACAAAGGGCAGAGGGTTCTTGAGCCTTCAATAAATCCTGCAGTGAGGTAAGATCACTCACAGTGCACAGAACAGAGAGCAATGAGCGGGCTCCAAGCTTCGGCTAACAAGACATGATATAGATACAGTGCTGGAGGGGAGCACAATATAGGCACACCCCAGACTCAGTCACCACATTTACTTTAACCTATTTTGCACTGAGACAGCATCAAGAGTTCAAGAGTTATCAATCCAGGCCTGCGCTGTCTTCATGAGCATCAGGACAACAGAGGTTAAAGCGGGCCTCCGACGAGAGGTTGGGAATGATGCCTGGGATCTTTCTGTTCTGTCCCTCCAAAACTGTACTAAGACTCACTACTCTGCAACACTGTATCTATGGCATGGCTTGTGCACCAGTGTCTTCAGTCATCTTTAACTCCTGTAACATTAGTTGCCCCTGTAACCTACTCCATTTCCGATTAGTCCCTCCACATATTTGGAATGTACTGCACTCCAGATTACCATCCCTATCGCTGTAACTTGCTTCAGTGTCTACAACATGCCTTATTTTGGTACACTAATCCTCTTTAACTGGATACAGAGTGATACAGCACGGAAACAGAACCCGTGGACCAACTCCTCAATGCTGCCCATGTTACCTAAACTGAACGAGTCTCATTTCCCTGCGTTTGGCCCTTAGCTCTTCAAACCTTCTCCTCTCAATATACCTCCCCAAATGTCTTTTCCATGTTGTAATTGTTCTTGTTTCTCCCATGTGCCTGAGGCAGTCTGTTCCATCTATGCACCATCCTCTGTGGATAATGTTCCCCCTCAGCTCCCTCTTTAAATCCTTGCTCTCTCAACTCCCGTTTATACCCTCTAGTTTTGGAATCACCTACCCTTGGATATTCACCATTCTTAGGCTCGGCATGGTTTTGTAAAACTTTATAAGGTCACCCCATGGCCTCCTCTGCCCAAGGAAAATATTTAGGACAATGTTACAAATATATCTAATGTATGTAACAACGTGCTGGCCAATGTTGGCAAATGTGCCAAATGCCGCTTTCCCCACCCTGTCCACCTGGTATACCACATCCAAGGAACAATGTAACTGCACCCCTTGCTGTCTCTCTCTGTCTCTCTCTCTCTCTCTCTCTGTTCGACAACCCTGGCCAGAGCCCTTCCATTAACTGTATTAGTCCTCCCTGGTTTGTCTTAACAAACTCCAACACCTGGATTAAACTCCATCTGTCACTCCTTGGTCCGCTGGCCCAGTTGGTCAAGATCCCCTTTGATAACCGTATTTACTGCCCACGACACCATTAATTTGATCATCAACAAACTTTCGCACAATCACTCCTATATTTTCACCAAATCGTTTATGTAGATGATGCACATCAGTGGACCCAGCCCTGATCCTTTCTTCAATAATGGAATAAAACCATATTCTTGTCATAGAGCCATACAGCATGGAAACTGACCCTTCAGCTGATACCCACCATAATCTAAAACTAAATTCTTCCCAGCTGCCTGTTGCTGGCCCATATCACTCCAACCCTTCCCTATTCACCTGTTTATCCAAATATCTTTTAAATGTTGTAATTGTACCCACATCAACCCCTTTCTCAGGAAGTTCATTCCACACTCAAACCACCCTCTGTGTAACAAATGGCCCCATATCTTTTTTTTTTGAACATCTCTCTCCTCTAACCTTAAAAATGTGGTCCCTCCTCTTGAGACTCCCCCATCCTGAGGAAAAGGCAACTACCATTAAATTGATCTATATACCTCATTTTTTTTCATAAACCTTTATAGCATCATGTCTCAACCTCCAAGCTCCAGTGAAAAAAGACTCAGCCTATCCAGCCATTTTTCAGAACTCAAGCCTTCCATACCCAGCAATATCCTGGTAAATCTCTTCTGAATGCCCTGCAGCTTAATAATATCCTCCCTATAACTGGGCGACCAGAACTGGACAAAGTATTGCAGAAGAGGCCTCACCAATGTCTGTGCAATCTCAACATGACGTCCCAAATCCTCCACTCAATGGACTGAGCAATAGTCAGGCATGCAAAGCACTGTCTTATCCATCCTGTGATGCAAGCTTCAAGAATTATATATCTGAACCCGGAGGTCGGCGCGGTGGCACAGTGGTTAGCACTGCTGCCTCACAGCGCCGGAGACCCGGGTTCAATTCCCGCCTCAGACGACTGACTGTGTGGAGCTTGCACGTTCTCCCTGTGTCTGCGTGGGTTTCCTCCGGGTGCTCCGGTTTCCTCCCACAGTCCAAAGATGTGCAGGTTAGGTGAATTGGCCGTGCTAAATTGCCCGTAGTGTTAGGTAAGGGGTACATGTAGGGGTATGGGTGGGTTGCGCTTCGGCGGGGCGGTGTGGACTTGTTGGGCCGAAGGGCCTGTTTCCACACTGTAATGTAATCTAATGTAATCTAATGTCCCTCTGCTCTAAAACACTAACGGAAGCCTTAACATTAATTGTATAAGCTCTATCCTTGTTTGTTTTACAAAATGCATTACCTTGTATTTATTCAGATTAAATTCCATCTCTAGTTTTTCAGCCCATTCACTCACTTCATCAAGATCCCTTTGTAATCTCAGAAAACATCCTTCACTATCCATGATGCCACCCTCCAGCCTGCCAGCCCATCACACATGGCTGTCAGTAGTACACATACCTTTGCTAGGGGCTCCACAATTTCTTCCCTAGCATCCCACAGTGTCCTGCGATACACTTAATCAGGTTCTGGAACTTGCCATAGCTTTGTGTTTTAAAACCTCCAGCACCACCTCTTGTATAACATGCACTCTTTTCAAGTCATAGAGATATACAGTATAGAAACAGACCCTTCGGTCCCCAACTCGTCCAGGCTTACCAGAAGATCTAAATAAATCCATTCCCTTTTCCAGCATTTGGCTCGTATATGTCTACACCCTTACTATTCAGATGCCCATCCAGATACCTTTTAAATGTTGTAATTGTATCAGTCTCCATTACTTTCTCTTTCAGCTCATTCCATACACACATCACCATGTGTGTGAAGAAGCTGTCCCTTCAGTCCCTCTGTAAACCATTCACCTCTAACCTTAAACTTATGCCCTCTAGTTTTGGACTCCCCAACTTCTGGGAAAAGGCCTTGAATGCTTACCCTATCCATACCCCTCATGTTTATATAAACCTCTGTCAGGTCATCCCTCAGTCTCTGATTCTCCAGTGACAGTAACCCCAGTTTATTCAGCAACAACCTGTGCAATATTAGATTAGATTAGATTACTTACAGTGTGGAAACAGGCCCTTCGGCCCAACAAATCCACACCGACCCGCCGAAGCGCAACCCACCCATACCCCTACATTTACCCCTTACCTAACACTACGGGCAATTTAGCATGGCCAATTCACCTGATCTGCACATCTTTGGATTGTGGGAGGAAACCGGAGCACCCGGAGGAAACCCACGCAGACACGGGGAGAACGTGCAAACTCCACACAGTCGCCGGAGGCGGGAATTGAACCCGGATCTCTGGCGCTGTGAGGCAGCAGTGCTAACCACTGTGCCACCGTGCCGCCCACGAATATCTTGTTAATCTTTTCTGAGCCCTTTCAAGTTTTGCAACATCCTTCCTGTAGCAGAGAGACTGGAATTGCAGAGAACTCCAATTGTGGTCTAATGTATTACTCTTGTTCCCTGAGTTCCCCAGTCTTTCTCCACAGTGAGTTCTGGAGTGAAAAAATAGTTTACGATCTTAGCAAATATCCTGCAGTTCCAAACATCGATGGCCTCATTGATCTTTAATGGACATTATTTTGTCCCGAGTTACTAGTGCACTCTTAATATACTGATACAATCACTTTTGGATTCCCCTTCCCTTCTCTGCTGAGGCTATTTCATGTACCCTTTCTGAATTCCTGATTTCTACCCAAAGTGTATTCCAACAGCCCCTGTATATCCTCAGGGGTTCCCTTGATCCAGCTGGCTATACCTGACATGTGCCCCCTTTTCCTTGACCAGACCCTCAATAGACAGCCAGTGATTCCGAATGCTGTCAGCATTGATCTGCACACAAACAGGAACATGCTGGCGCTGATCGCTCAATTTATCTCACTTTTAAAATATTCTCACTTGCCAGACTTCCCTTTCCCTGTAAATAATTCTCTTCCCCAATCACATTTTGAAAGTTCCTGGCTAATACGATCAAGATTGGTCAGGCCCCATTTTATAACTTGCACTTGTGGACCAGGCCTGTCCTTTTCCAAAGCTGTTTTCAAACTACTAGAACTGTGGTCATTTTGGCAAAATGCTTTCCCACTCACATCTCAGTCCCTTTCCCTACCTTGATTCCCAAGGGGAGGTCAGGTTTTGCCCCTTTCTCTTTTCAGGCCATTTACATATTGATTGGGAGTTTTCTGGAACACAATTACCAAATTCCTCCCTTGCAAACGCTGAACACTGGCAGTCCCCGTCTAAGTTTGGAAAGTTCAAAAACCCCAACCATAACAGCCTTATTATTATGGTTGATATGTAAGATGTCCCGATATATTTGTCCCTCAGTCTGCCACAGATTATTCGAGGTCAGCAGTCCGATCGTATCAGAGTGATGACCCATTCTTATTTCTCTGTTCCACTAACATAGCTTCACTGGGTGATCCCACAGGAATATCCTCTCTAAGTACTGCTGGGATGATTCATGCAATCAAACCCCACCACCACACGTCCTCTCTTGCCTCCCCTTCCTGTAGCATCTCTACCTTGAAACAATGAGCTGCCAGTCCTGCCCCTCCCTCAGCTGTGTTTCTGTAATAACTATAATATCCCAGTCTCATGTTACAATCCATGCCTTGAGTTAATCTTCCTTAGCTGTCTGGCCCCTTGCATTGAAATAAATGCAGTTTAATCATCAGTTTTCCCCCATTCCCTGCTATTTTCTTGCCTGCCTTGTCTGCTGAAATTGCTGTCTTTAACTCGTGCACCAGCCTCAATCTTCTTTCTGGCCTTATGTTTATTTAAGGTCCAACACCCTGCCAGACTAGGTTATATCCTCTCAAGCATCTCTTGCAATTCACCCCACCAGGATATGGGTCCCTCTCCTGCTCACAGTTGAGGTGCCTTTCCCACCCTGTCTCCCTGTGCTGGCACCTTCAGGGATCTATGGACTTGTCCATCAAGGTCCCTGTATTCCTCAGTACTCTGCAAAGACCTACCGTTTATTATGTCTGTACTTTGCTTATCGTACCTCCCCCAGAGTATTCCCTCACTTCAATCAGAACTAAACTCTGCTGGGATTATCATCTGGTCGACATCGGACTGCAGACAGAGACCATCCCCCTCACTGTGAACAACACCCTCACCTTCCATGTCATCTGCAAACCGACTAACGATACCTTCTTATTTCACATCCGAGTTATTAATGTTCAATGGTTCCTGCACAGTTCCCTGTGGTACACCTGGTGGTGAAAGTATTCTATCCACCAATTTTGCATCCAATTTGCCAACTTGCCTTGGAACCCAGTCCTTTTGGACCAGCCTTCCATTTTGCATCTTGTCAAAGGACTTATTCAAGTCCATGTAAACCACATCATCTGCACTGCCCTCATCAATATACTTAAGCACAATTTTAAAAAAAACTGAACTGAATTCCTCAGACAGTATCTCCCTCTGCCAAATCCGTGATGACTAAACCGAGTTGATCCTTACCTTTGCAAGTGTTGATTCATCCTCACAATTGTTTCCAATAATTTCCCTCCCCCTGCTGTCTGACTATCTGCTTTGTAATTACCTGGCCTACCCCTGCTGCCCTTCTTGAACAAAGGAACCACATTCGCTATCCTCCAGTCATTCAGCATTTCACTGTGTCCAGCAAAGTATTAAATATATCCACCAGGGCCCCAACAATCTCTGGATAATTAGCATGGGGTCAAAGAATGCTGGTCCAGGCAGTGACACTCACATCCCATGAATGAATAAATAGAAATACATATGTCCTTCCCTACCTCTGCAAACCCCTCCAGCTGCAGCAATTCGTACTGGTTTTGTAACACCATTCAGGCCCTGAACACTCTCTGTAACTCTCTCACCACCACCAGCACCTTCACCTCTCCATGTTCGTATCGTGTCAATAAACCTTGACAATGATTCCCCTTCACATTGCCCTCCTCCTGCTAGCAGACCCATTGCAATCCCTTTAAAACTTACTCTAAAACTCTCTCTCACTTCAGAATTTTAAGTACTTTGTGGTGATCTTCTCAGCCTCATAATCTCTTATGATCCATTTTGTCCTGAATGAGGGACCGGTGGGGATTTCTTGCTGAGATTTTGTCTGTTTCAGTGGAATGTCCTTTTGTTGCGTATATTACACTGTTCCTTCAAATGTTTTCCACTGTTTATTTCCAGACACATATTTTAGTCTGTTTATCCTGTTTACCTTGGTCAGTTCTCCTCTCAAATTCATGTAATTGGCTATTTTTGTTTCTAGTTGTAGCTTGTCCTTTCTGTGTTTCACTTTAAAACTTTATATTTCTTTAAACTGCACTTTATCACAATTTCCCAGAGGATCTCTCCAGGTGACATTACTCATTCACAAAGTTTTATCACACAAGTCTCTCTGAGACAGTTACGTCCCTAGCCAGTTGCACAATGTGTTATTCTAAGAAACACTGAAAAAAAATTCTCTGAACTCCTCTTCCAATATCACTGTTGTCAGTGTGATTGTCCCAGACTTTGCGAATATTGACGTTTCACTAAATGTTCACCATGCCTGTATTAAAAATTCCAATGAATTCCTATTTATTGCAGTGACGAGCCATGAAATGTTGTTCGGTGATCTAAAACTATTCTGCTGCTTGTGTCCTTGGCAAGTAGTAGCCAGAATTTACATTCAGACTGACTCTACTTCATGATCTGATGCCAAATGCTTTCTCTGTAATGCCTTTCTTACCCATTATTGTTAGCGTCGTCCATTTTGCCTAAATTTGCACAAGGTTGTGAACCATTGAATATTTATGTTCCACCTTTTGTTCGCCTGTAACCACATCTCTCTGGTGTCTAAATCCCTTTTATCTCTGTGTCACAAATCCATCTACCTTGTTACAGAGACTTTGTCCATTAATAAAAAACATAATTTACTCGTTCCCACAATTTCCTGTCACAGATCGATTTGCTGATCTACAGTTTTAGTTAAACTTTGTCCCATCCTGTTCCTTTCTGTTGTCTTCAGTCACATTCCCCGTGCTGCTCTGATGCTTCACGTTTTCTCTTTGGATTTGGAAAGCTCCTTTCACCTGAAGCCTGTTCCTGCACCCTCTCTGTCAGTTTAAAGCCCTGTCCATAAATCTACCAACGTGATTGGCCAGCACATTGTTCCACTGGAACTGTGCTGAGACCAATCTGAATGGATTTTTTTAAAATCAGGTATGGGATGTGGGTGTCTCTGGCTGACTAGCCTTTATTGCCCATCCCTTGCTGCCCTTGAGCTAAGCAGCTGGCTCGCCCATTTCACAGGGTAATTGAGAGGCAAACACTTTGCTGTGGGTATGTCGTGTAGACCACATGAGAGTGAACTGTTGTCTTTCTCTGAAGGTCAAGTGTTTGGATTTTTATCAGTACTTATTTATGGATTGTTTATTCCAATTTTTAAAACATATATCCATTTCAAATTCCACATGGTTAGAAGTTAGAAAGAAGAAGAGGGGTGGCCACTTTATTGGGACTGTATTGTAGACTGTTGTAGACCCAACAGATACCAGAGGAGCAGATGTGTAGAGAGATTGCAGATAACGATAGGAATAACAGAGGAGTGCAGGCTGGAGATTTTAATATTCCCTATATTGATTGGGCCACCTCGAGTATAAAAAGAACTGGACGGAGTGCAATTTTTTAAATGTGTTCAAGGAAGATTCCTAAATCAATATGCAGAGGGCCCTACTCTCCTCAGGCAGGTGCAACACTGGACCTCCCCTCAGAAAACGAGGTCGGGCAAGTGACTGAAGTGTCATTCAGAGAGCACTTTGGGTCCAGTGCCCACAACTGTCTTCGTTTTAACATAGTTATGGAAAAAGATCAGCAGGTCCACAGATTGAAGAGGAAAACTGGAACAGGGCCAGGTTTGGGGCCATTCTGCAGGATCTGGCCAGCGTCAATGCCGTGAATTTAAAATTGCACAACGCCCAGTTATAATCCAACTCGCTTTGGAAGCGCTGGTGATTAATGTAACAGATGAAAGGCTTAAACTAAATTTGTTTGATATTATATTCCATGACACTGCCATCCTGTTGCTATAAATTCTGTACCTTAGGATTGTGCTCCACAACCACCTGATGGAGAAGCAGTGCTCTGAAAGCTAGTGCTTTCGAATAAACCGGTGGGACTGGAACCGAGTGTCGGGTGATTTTTAACTTTGTCCACCCCCAGTCCGACACCGGCACCTCCATATTATGATTCCAATCGAGGGTGAGTCTGTTTGAAGGAAAAGGAACAACTGGCAAATGGGAGGCTTTTCAAAGTGTGGTATCAAGAATCCAGGACCCGAATGCCCCACTGGGGTAAAGGGAAAAGCTGGCAGGGTTAGGGATCCTTGGCTGATGAGGGATAATAAGCTCTGGTCTTGAAATGAAGACTGCATGCATTGGGTTTAAGATTTCCGTATCTACATATTCTTAAAGATATGATCAATCTGTGGAGACCCGACAATCCTCTCAGTCCCTGTAATACTCCCAATCTGCAGAAGTCATTCCAATGTCTGTGACTCTTTCAATACAGTTCCTACAAGACCAACTATCTATGCGATAGCTTTTCATTGCCAGCACCTACCCTGTCAATGTAAGCTCCTCCAGTGTCTCCATCCATCTACTCATTTCCACAATCTTCTCCAGCTCTTACATGTGTAAACATCACCCTCCCCTACAATCCTTCCCACTTTGACCAAACTGGAGGAGGTTACTAATGCTCCCTAATCTGTGAAACTGTCTCCAACCAAAATTGCTGTCTTTATCACTTGGAGAATCTGTCTGATTCCATACTCTCTTTATCTAAATAACCTGCAGAACCTAAGCCTTCCTGTGTCTATAAACATCTTCAGTCATGACTACCCTCCATACGTCTATTTGTTTTTCCAATCTGTACAACCCACTTTATCTCTGTACTCAGCTCCATTCACCTGAAACATTCCTGTCTGTGTAAAACACCCCATCCTACCAACATCCTTATCCCTGTAAACTGCTCTATTCCTCCCAACCTCCCATCTCCATGAACTCCTGTAGGCCCTGTTGCTCTCCACATTTCTGTAACCTCCTGTGGCTCTATGCTCCTCCCTCCCTGTGAAAGCTCCTCCAGTCCCCACACCCCTCCCAGTCTGGTCATCTGCTCCAGATCAGACCATTGCTGTCTCTGTTACCTCATACAACCTGAGAAACACCTCCTATTTGTGTCACTTCATTCAGATCACATCCTCTCCCGCTTCCCGAAACCTCTTGCTGCCATTATAACCCTTGCTATTTAGAACATGGAATAGCACATTCCAGTACAAGCCCTTCCGCCCTCGATATTGTGCTGACCTTTTATCCTACTCTGAAGACTAAAATAACCTCCATACCTTACATTTTACTATCATTGATGTGCCTATCGAAGAGTTGCTTAGATGTCTGTAATGTGTCTGAATCTACTACCATGGCTGGCAGTCCATTCCACGCACCCACCACACTCTGTGTAAATAACGTACCAGTCCCGTCCATGCCGACAGGATATCCCAACCCAATCTAGTACTACCTGCCAGCACCTGGCCCAAATCCCTCTGATATCTAAGCTAAACCTTCCACCAATTACCTTAAACTTATGTCCCCTTGTGATAGCCATTTCGCCATGGGAAGTAGTCTCTGGTTATCCACTCTATCTATGCCTCTCATTCCCTTGTACACCTCTATCATGTCACCATTCTTCCTCCTTCGCTGTGATCAGAAAAGCCCTAGCTTCCACAACCTACCTTCTATGGACATGCCCTCCAGTCCAGGGAGCATCCTGCTAAATCTCCTCTACACTGTCTTTAAAGCTTCCACATCCTTCCTATAATGAAGCAAACAGAACTGTTCACAATATTCGAAGTGTGGTCTAACTGGGGTTCTGTAGAGCTGCAGCAAAATCTCACATCTCTTAAAGTCAATCCCCCTGCTAATGAAAGCTAACACACCATCTGCCTTCTTAACAGCCTGTCAACTTGGGTGGTAACCTGAGGGACACAGGATCCCTTTGTTCCTGCACGCTGCTAAGAATCCTGCCTTTAACCACGTAAAGGTTTTCTGCAGAATTCTCCAATCTAAAACTACCCCTATCTTTGTAAGTTCCTCCAGTCCCTGCAACACTCATAAACTGTGAAGCCTCCTCAAGTCCATATATTCCTAATGTCTGCAAAATCCTCCCGTCCTGATGTCCCTCCATATCTCTGTAACCCCCATCATCCTCCAGTGCCCTTCTGGGGAACATTGCAGAGGAAGGAGGAGTTGGAGAGTCTGGGCCATGTTACGAGGTATGAAGGGCTGCAGAAACTGGAGGATGGTACAAATGTCAGAAGGGACGTGGGACTTGCAGAAGGTTAGAGGTTCCGGGATTCATTGAACCTGCAGGATGGGACAGGGGTTGGCTTGTGGAACCTGGAGGATATTATGATTTGAACCACAGGTAATTTTTGATTGGACCATTCAGCCGATCTCACAGTCATGGAGATGTACAGCATGGAAACAGACCCTTCATTCCAACCCAGCCATGCCGACAGGATATTCCAACCCAATCTAGTCCCACCTGCCAGTACCTGGCCTACCTCCCTCCAAACCCTTTCTATTCATACATCCGTCCAAATGCTTCTTAAATGTTGCAATTGTACCATCTGTAAGATTGGCTGAAACATTACCTGTGGTTCAAATCATAACATCCTCCAGGTTCCACAACCCATTCATGGTCCCATCCTGCAAATCAGATATCCCAACCCAATGTAGTCCCACCTGCTAGCACCCAGCCCATCTCCTTCTAAACCCTTCCTATTCATATACCCACCCAGATGCCTTTTAACTGTTGCAGTTGTACTAGCCTCCACCACTTCCTCTGGCAGCTCATTCCATATATGTACTATCCTCTGCGTGACAAAATTGCCCCTTTTTACCTTTTATATCTTTCTACTCTCACCCTAAACCTCGCCCTATAATTCTGGACTCGCACACCCCAGGAGAAAGACTTTGTCTATTTACCCTATCCATGCCCCTCTTGATTTTAAAAACCTCTATAAGGTCACCCTCAGACTCTGACTCTCAAGGAAAAACAACTATCACCTGTTCAAACTCTCCCTATAGCTCATCCCTGGCAACGTTGTTGTAAATTTTTTCTGATCCCTTTCAAGTTTCACAAAATCCTTCCGATCGGAAGTAGAACAGAGTTGCAGGCAGCATTCCAAAAGTGGCCTAACCACTGTCTTGTACAGCCGCAACATGACCTCCCAACTCATGTACTCAATACTCTGACCAATAAAGGAATGCATGCCAAGCGCCTTCTTCACTATCCTAACTACCTGTGACTCTACTTTCAGGGAACTCTGTATTTCATTTGAAAAATTGCATAGACAGGTAGAGTGGCCCGAGGTCTTCTGGGTCATGCTAGTTTAGTCTAAGCTGGTAGGCAGAGCCAGTGAAATATTTGCAGCGCTGTCTGATGAATGGTCGAGAGATAATGCATATGTCAAACAGGCTATTTTAAGTGCTTATGGATTGCTTATGAAACGGAAGCCACTACAATTCCCTTTACTGTACCATCGCTATCTGTCAAAGCTCCTTCAGGTCTATATCCTCCGAATTGTTGAAACCTACTCTCACCATTGCAACTCCCATTATTTCCTAAAATTGTTGAGTCTCTAAAAGCTTCCCTATCGGGTTAATCTCCTCCACTGCATACAACACTCCTAGCCTGTGTAATCTCTTCAATTCCTTCAGTTCCTATATACCTATGTATAGGCGTGACTGCTTTGTGGTCATTGTATCCTCATTTATATCTGCAAAAGGCTCTGCTCACTGTAGCACATCCTATGCTCATAAGTGAATCTGGTCTCTAACAAGACTCTCTATCACTCTCTCCTCCAGTCTCTACAAGCTTCCCTACCCCTGTCGTATCTTGCAGCATGCACACCACTCACTTTCTCTGACATACCTTCCAGTGCATAAATTTATCTCTCCTTCTAACTGTATCCAGTCTACAACTTCATCCCTGTCTGTGCAACATCCTCCAGTCCATATACTCCTCTCTATTGCTGCAGCATTCTCCAGCTTATATCATCTTCCATGTGCTTGCAACATTCTCCAGTCCATACTACCCACCCTTTCCCTGTAATATTCTCCAGTCCATACCATCCTCCCTATCACTGTGATATTCTCCAGATCCCACAACTGTTGTTAAATGTACGACATCCTGGAATCCTGTGAATGTTTCTCCTTTTATATCTTTCTACTCTCACCCTAAACCTCGCCCTATAATTCTGGACTCGCACACCCCAGGAGAAAGACTTTGTCTATTTACCCTATCCATGCCCCTCTTGATTTTAAAAACCTCTATAAGGTCACCCTCAGACTCTGACTCTCAAGGAAAAACAACTATCACCTGTTCAAACTCTCCCTATAGCTCATCCCTGGCAACGTTGTTGTAAATTTTTTCTGATCCCTTTCAAGTTTCACAAAATCCTTCCGATCGGAAGTAGAACAGAGTTGCAGGCAGCATTCCAAAAGTGGCCTAACCACTGTCTTGTACAGCCGCAACATGACCTCCCAACTCATGTACTCAATACTCTGACCAATAAAGGAATGCATGCCAAGCGCCTTCTTCACTATCCTAACTACCTGTGACTCTACTTTCAAGGAACTCTGTATTTCATTTGAAAAAATGCATAGACAGGTAGAGTGGCCCGAGGTCTTCTGGGTCATGCTAGTTCAACATAGTCCATGTAACGATCCACAACCCTACACACATCCCTATCTCTGGAATCTAATCAAAGACGCTTTATCTCTCTAACTTCCTCCAAACAATAAAATGTTTTCTCCTGCGAACATACTGTAGCAACTGTAACTATGTTTAACGCTGCAACATTGTCGCGCCCCCAAACATCTCTCCCACTCTGTGACCTCTAACCGTCCTTCAAAGGCCCTCTCTCGGTGACACGCGCCATGTATTTGCAACAAGGCAGATGGAATGACAGCATTAACTGAAGGGAACAGATATGATCGAACTGTTATTGTGGAGGGGTGGCTGCAGAATGACCATGGCTGGGATGTGATTATTGAGGGATTGTAGGGATTTAGGCAGGATCAGCAAAAAACCAAACAAGGTCCCGTTTTGTTGTGAAGAAAGGACGCAGTCAGTGCATTAGTGAGACAGCCAATTTAATCTGGGAATCAAAATAGAGTCATTTTGCATGGACAGCTTCCAAATAGCAAGGGGAATCTGGACGATCAAATCACAATCCGTGCTCGTTGGTAAGTTGGATACAATATTTTCTTGGTGAGAGTAGACAGAGGCATGTGGAGTGGTCACTTTCTGATTGGACGTCTGTGGGCAATGGTGTTTCACAAGGATCAGTGCTGCGATGTCTGTGTGTAATTTATATCTGTGATTCAGATGGAAAGGTCAGCAGTTTGAGTGGTAATTTTGCAGACAACATTTGGAAAGGCATGCAATGATTCGGGATAGTTAGGGGAATTGTGGATAGTGAGGAAGAGTGTTAAAGGTTGCAGCAGTGTGTAGATCAGCTGGAACGCTGTGCAGAGATGTGGCAAATTGAATTTCATCGGGACAGGTGTGAAGTGATGCATTTATGAAGTCAAATGGAAGAGAGAAGTACACTAATTGACTAGTTGGAAACATTGATAAACAGAGAGACATTGGAAGCAAATCCATAGCTCCCTAAAAATAACAACACAACAGGATGTGGTGGTAGAGGGGCAGTATGGTATGCTTACCTTTATTGGGCACAGTATTGAGTACAGACGTTTACATGTCATGTTGTGACTGAATGAAACTTCATTCGGCCATGTTTGGAAGGTTGCGTGTCATTCTCATCACCACACTACAGGAAGGATGTGGAGGTTTTGGGGAGGTTGCAACAGAGGGTTGGCAGAATGTTGCCTGGATGAGAATGTGTTGACTGTAAGGAGGTTGGACGCAGTTGGATTGTTTTGCGTGAGTATCGGAGACTGAGGGGTGACCTGGTACTGTTATATAGTGTTAGGAGAGGCGTGAATAGTGCGGATAGTTGGAATCCTCCTTCCAATGTAGAAATATCATATACTAGGGCACTTCAGTTTAAGGTGAGAGTGAGAAGTTTTAAGTGAGATGAATGAGGCCAGTTGTCTTTACCGAGAGGGTGGAAGCTGCCCAGGAGGTGGGAGAGGTGGCAACGAGAGCAAATGTTTTAAGGGCATTTAGACAGAAACACGAACAGGCAGAGAATAGAGGGATATCGCCCATGTGCAGGCAGATGGGATTAGTTTAGAATAGCATCATTTTCAGCACAGCCATGGTGGGCTGAAGGGCCTATTACTCTGCTGTACTGTTCGATTTTCTAACTTAACGACATCTAACCTGTCAAAGCTCCTCCGAATCCTGGATGTTTCATTCAATTTCTCTCCCATTCTTCAAAATCCCAATAGGTTCTAGGGCAATCTACTCCACCTCTTCTCATTGGAAAATCCCGCCATCTCCAGGATCAGCCGAGGGAACCTTCCCTGGCCTGCCTCCTTAGGGCACGCATACTGTTCGTTATAATCTAGGTGTGGTCTGACTTGTACCTTGCATCGTTTTACCAAGACCTCCCTATTTTTAGACTCCATTCCCTTTGCCTTCTCGATTACCTGCTGATCCTGTAAGCTACCTGTTTCAGATTGATTCACAAGGATTCCCAAAACCCTTTGTGCAGTCAGTCTGAAACCAAACGGTGTTAGCCTGACCGTAAGTCGGGAATGTGCTGGAATGTGCTATAAAGAATATGACAATAAATGATAACTAGATACTTAGAAACAATGGGAGATGTATGATTTTATAAAAGGGGAATATTTTTAAATCTGTTGGATTCTATATTTTGGTCTAACCTTAAATGGCAGAATAGATAAGGGTCGGGGAGGCTAGTTGCGGTAGAGGGATATTTGAAATTTCAGAAGCATTTTGACAAGTTTCAACCAGGGCTAAAAATTAGCTCCGGAGAGAATAGGGCCCCTGAAAGGTCAATGAGGCTGTCTGTGTGGAATCACTGCTGATGGGTCAGATACTGAACACCTATTTTGCGTTTGGATTTACTACGGAGAAAGACATGGAAGCTTGGGAACTTAGGGAAATACATAATGATGTCTTGAAAAGAGTTCACATTGGAGAATAGGAGGTGCTGGATGTCTTAAAATGCAATAAGTTAGATAAAACCTTGGGACATGATCAGATGTATCCCAGCGCCTTTTAAGAAGCGAGGAAGAAAATTGCAGGAGCCCTCCCAGAGATATTTGCATCATCGACAGCCACTACAGCCCAGTGAGACTGATGGTAAGTTGGTAAGCCCTAAGGTGGTAAGTTGTTGGAGGAGATTCTGAGGGAAACGATCATCATGCCTTTGGAAAGGTAAGGACAGATTAACGATCGTCAGCATGGCTTTGTGAATGGGAAATCATGCCTCAAACCTGACTGTGGAGGTAGACAAGTGAGAGATCAAAGCAGAGCAGTACACGATGTGCACATGAACTTTATCAAGGCCTTTGACAAGGTTCTGCATGGCAGACTGGTTAGTAAGTTTAGATCACACATAACCAGGGAGCGCTCACCAACCGGATACAAAACAGATTGACGGTAGGAGACAGGGCGTTTTTATAGAGGGTTGCCACTCAAACTGCAGGCCTGTGACCAACGGTGTGCTCTGGGGTTCGGTGCTGGGTCACTGTTGTGCATCATTTATATAAACAGTTTGGATGATAATACAGGAGCCATGGTTAGCAAGTTTGTGAGTGAGACTGAAATTGGTGATAATGTGGACAGTGAAGAAGGTTATCGAAGAGTACAATGGGATCAACAGTACTGCTGGACCAGTGAGGTGAGGAATAACAGGTGGAGAAATGCTAGATGTTATATTGTGGTAAAGCAGACCAGGCTGGACTTGTACAATTAATGTTCGGGCCCTGGGTAGTGTTGTCAATCAGTGACCCAGGGATGCAGGTACACAGTTTTTTGAAAGTAGCGTCATGGGTAGGCAGGCTGGTGAAGCAGGCGTTTGGGATGGTTCCCCTTCATTGGGCAGAGCATTGAGAGTAGGAGTTGGGATATCATGGTGTATCTGTACAGGACATTAGTGAGGCCACCGTATAAACATTGTTGATTATCTGGAAAAAATCAACTTGTTCACGTATGTCCATTAGAGAGGAACATCTGACATTCTTACCTGGTCTGGCTCACATGTGACTCCAGTCCCACAGCAATATGGCTGACTCTGAGCTGCCTCTGGGCAATTAGCAGTGGGGCAATGTATGTTGGTCCATCTGGTGACATCCTCAGGCCATGAATGAATCAATGAAATTACAGATGTCTATCCCTACCTCTGCAAACAGCTCTAGCTGCAGCAATTCGTACTGACTTTGTAACATTGTTCAGGCCTTTTCCCCTCTCTGTGACACCCTCACCACCTCCAGCACCTTCACCTCTCCCTGTTCATCTGATTAAACGCTGAGCATGTTTCCTCTTCCTACTGCACTCCTCCTGCTCGGAGACTCCCTAGCGATCTCTTTAACAGTGTGTCCACATTTCTAAACGTTGGCTTCTTCAGAATTGATAGGTTTTTTTTCATCGCTTAATCAACTCTGATAAGTCCTGGACCAAGATCGTCCAAAGAGGGGGAGGAGTATTGGGAAGGTGTCAAGTACCTCGAGACTTTCTGTGGGGAAAATAGGAATCCAGGGAAAAACAGCACAAGGGGTGCATGACCACAACAACGCCCCACACACCCCCTTCCCATGGCCACTTTCTGCGTCAAGTGTAACAGAGTCTGTGGAAGGGCATATCGGTCTATACAGCCAACTCCAGACCCCGCCCCCGAGAGTGGGAGAGAGTCAGCCTCGTCTGTGACCCACCGCCAAAGAGATGATGAGATAGGAAGGTTGAATCCCCTCACAATTATCCCAGTGCCTTTGTTACAAATTCAAACAATTCCCTGTTAATGCAGTGTCTAATAATGTGCTATCACTCAGTATCTCTCCATGTGGTATCGCTCGCTGTGTCAGTCTATTTGCTGCCACTGTCAGCATTTCTCCCTCTTACATCCTGAGTCAACAGAATTGTCCACTCCAGAGAGACGCAGCAGCACGGGCACGGGATGGAGACTGGAATTTTCGAGATCTCTGCTGGACTCTGTGCCACTCTGCATGAGTTATCCTCATTGCATCAGTCTAATTTCCCATTCTGTCTATCTCTGTCTCATGCAGGTAATCAGGATGTTCCTAACTCTTGTCTCATCCATCACCTCATTGAAGCTGGTTAGTCAGCCAGAGAGGGATGGAGAGGGAGATCTGGAGCCTTCAGTAAATCCTGCAGCCCATAAGATCACTCACAGTAAACAGTACAGGGTGGAGGTAGTAGACGCCTATATTTAGACCCGGAAGACACGGCATAGACACAGAGCTGGGCAAGGAACAGCAACATTCTAGACTTCATTTCCACCATCTTGTGAGGGTCCTGCCTTCACCTCTGCTGTACTGGTCCTCGATACGACAGCACAGGGAATCGCAGGCATCAATCCTGTCCCATGCTGTGTTCGTGATCTCTGTAATATCCTCCAGTCCCGATAATCCTACCTCTGTCTGGAATCTCCTCTAGTCCACACCATTTTCTCTCTCTCTCTCTCTGTCAGGTTCTCCAATCCCTAACACCCTAATTCCTAAACTTCTATGTAGATACTAAATTCCTTCATCCCTGTAAACCCTGAGAGTCCTGTCTATCCCTGTAAGATCCTCCCACCAATACCACCCTCCATGTCAATGTATTTGTCTTTAACCTCTCCATCGGTCCCTATCTATGTAATCTTCTCCAGCTCCTACCACCCTTCCTTGGCTGTGAAAAATTTGTAATCTCCTTATCCTTCTCCAATTCTTTGATCTTTATCTTGTTAAATTTCACCCTCATTCCCGACACCATACCCCTCGCGACCATAGGAACCTCTTTCAGTTTGTGCAACCCTCCCCATTTGTGTAACTGTCTCCATCCCAGCAACCTGGCATTCTCCATTGCCTTCCGATCTCTGTAACCTTCAGAACCGAGAAGCCTTCTTATAACTGTAAACGTCTTTAATCACTACAATCTTCCATATGTCTGTTAGTATTCACAATACACTTCTCCCGGAAACACTCCCCGTCTGTGCCTCTCAGTCTGCCTGCCTCTCCCTACATCCATCCCTATCCCTACCTCCAGAATCTAATCCAGCTCCCTCTATCTCTGTAAATTCCTCCAATCCCCAAACCCCTTTGTGCCTCTGACATTCTTGACCAGATGTAACTCTGTTTAACTCTAACATCCTCGAGTCCCTGTAAGCCTCCCTATCTCTGTAACCTCTACGCATCTGTTCAACCCCCCATTACTGAGGAATGACACCCTGCATTCGCCATAAGGCAGATGGAATGACAGTGAACAGATATGATGGAACTGTCATTCCGGAGATTTAGCTGCAGAATGACCATCGCTGGGAGGTGAATACTGAAGGTTTGTTGGGATAGAGTCATAGAGTCAGACAGATGTACAACATGGAAACCGACCCTTCGGTCCAACCCATCCATGCTGAGCAGATATCCCTACCCAATCTAGTCCCAAACGACAGACGAGGCAAAAAGCCAACAAGTTGTGAAGGAAGGATGAGGTTAAGGCATTAATGAGACAGTCATGTGGATCTGAATATGAAAAGTGCAGCTGAGAATAAGTAAGCAGCAGCAACCGTTAGCAGGAATTCTTTTGTAGGCACCAACCAGTAATGAAATGTCAATATGGTTACAGTCAGGACACTGAATGTACTTATGGCAAGGGCAGTACAGTAACTGTGTGTGACAGTGGTCTCCATGCCGACTGATACAGCAATGAGTATCAGTGCTGTAACAGATAGAATCCTGGATTGTATGTGAGATGGTTTTCTATAACATCATATCATATTTGTTGATCAAATGCTGTGTACTAATAAATATCCAATAATCCCATTATAAAGGAGTTTTGTGAGCAGAGACCCATAATATTATGCAGGACATATTGAGTTTGTGCTCAGACAATGAGATGTAGGAGGGGAATGAGGCCATTTGGCCCATTGAGTATGCTCTGTCCTTCAATCAGACCATGACTGATCTGATACTGTTCAACTCTACTTTCCTGCCTTTTCCACAAAATCCTTGTTTCGCTGATCCATTAACATCTGTAGGAGGTTACAGAACAGTTGGAGAGATAGACAGAAATGGCAAATTGAGTTTAACCTGGACAAGTGTGAGATGATGTCAAATTCAATAAGAACGTTAGCATACTGAGGGATATTGATATACAGAAGGATCTTGGTGCAAGTCAGTAACTCCCAGAAAATGGCAACAGAAGTGTTTCAGATGGGAAAGAAAGCAAATGGAGTACTAGCCTTCATCAGTCACAATGTTGGGTACAGTGGTTTGCATCTGATGCTGTGATTCTATAAAACGTTTGTTTGGCCACATTTGGAGTACTGTGTGCAGTTCTCATCTCCACACAATAGGGAGGCTTTGGAGAGGTTGCAAAACAGGTTTATCAGCATGTTGCCTGTGTTAGGGTTTTTAAGGGTGTGTTAGGTGTAAGAGGAAATTAAACAAAGTTGGATTGTTTTGTGAGAGTATCAGAGGCTGACAGGTGATCAGGTACAGGAATATAACATTTGGAACAGGGATAAATAATGTTGATAGTTAGAATCTCTTTTCCAATGTGTAAGTTTCAAATACTGGAGCGCATAGGTTTAAGGTGAGAAAGAGGAAGTTTAAATGAGATGTGTGAGACAAGTATTTTTTTACGTAGAGTGGATGTTACCGAGGGAGGTCGTAGAAGCAGAAATGTGAGTAAAGTTTTGAAGTGGGATTTAGACAGAAACATGAACAGGCGGAGAATAGAGGGATATAGACCCAGGTGCTGGCAGATGGTATAAGTTAGAATAGCATCATGGACAGCTCAGACGTGGTGGGCCGAAGGGCCTGCTGCTGTGCTCTACTGTTCTATTTACCAACTTCCCAGCATCTGCCCGATCAGACCCCCTCAGAATCTTGGATGTTTCATTCCATTTCTCTCTCATTATCTAAACTTCAATGGGTTCAACCTCAACCTACTCCACCTCTTCTCATTAGAAAATCCCTCCATTCTCAGGATCAGCCGAGTGACCCTTCTCTGACCTGCCTCCAATGCGACAACATCTTTCCTTTGGGCACTCACACTGTTCATAATATTCGAGGTGTGGTCTGACTTGTACCTTGCATAGTTTTAGCTAGACCTGCCTATTTTTAGACTCCATTCCCTCTGTAATAAATGCCAGCATTTGATTTGCCTTCTCTATTACCTGCTGGCCCTGTGAGCTACCTTTTTCAGATTGATAAACAAGAACTCCCTCAACCCTTTCAACTGCCAGTCTGAAACCAAACAGTGTTAGCCTGACAGTAAGTCGGGAGCATACTGAAATTGTTAGAAAGGATATGTCAATATACAATAACTGGCCACTTAGAAACACATTTGATAAAAGAGAATGTGTTTTTGAGCCGGTTGGATTTAATTTGTTGGTGTGAATATAAATGGCAGAATTGCAAGTTTGCAGGAGAGGTGTAGTGGTATAGGGGATATGGTGTATTTGAATTATCAGAAGCCTTTGTGCAAGTTTCAATAAGGGCTAAAGAGTAACTTGGTAGCGAATAGGGCCTCTTAAAGATCAATAAGGTCACCCATGTGTGGCACCAGAGGAGATGGGTGAGATATTAGACAAAATAATCTTGTCAGTATTTACTGTGGCGAAAGACATGGAAGCTCGGGAACTTGAGGAAATAAATAGTGATGTCTTGGAAAGAATCCTCACCAGAGAAGAGCAAGTGCTGGAATCTTAAAACAAATAAAGGTAGATCAATCACCAGCAGCTCATTAGGTCAATCCTAGAATATTGTGGGAAGCTAGGGAAGAGATTGCAGTGTCCCTAACAGAGATATTTATATTATCAACAGACACAGTGAGGTGTTGGAAGACTGGAGGGCGGCTGATGCTGTTCCATCGCTTAAGGACTGCAGGGAAAAGCCAGGAAATTACAGCCCCGTGAGCCTAGTGATGGGGGAAGTTGTTGGAGGAGATTTTGAGATAAAGGAGCTCCTTACATTTACAAAGGCAAGGGCTGATTCGAGATGGTCAGCATGACTTTGTGAGTGGAAAACCACGTTTCACAAACCGGATTGACTCTTTGAGGAGGTGGCCAAAGGTAGATGAAGGCAGAGCAGTCAACGTTGTCCACATGGACTTTGGCATTTAGTCAAGAGGAAGAAGGAAGCTTACTTAAGGTTGAGGAAGCAAGGATCAGACAGGTTTCTAGAGGGGAACATGGAGCAGCACGGTGTCTCAATGGTTAGCACTGCTACCTCATAGCACCACGGACTCCATTTTGATTCCAGCCTCAGGCGACTGTCTGTGTGGAGTTTGCACATTCTCCCCGTGTCTGCATGGGTTTCCTCCAGGTGCTCCGGATTCCCCCCACAGCCCAAGGATGTGTATGTTCGGTGACTCAGCCATGCTAAATTACCCATAGTGTTCAGTGATGGGTAGGTTTGGCGCATTAGTCAGGGCAAATGGAGAGTAATAGGGTGGGGGAATGGGGCTGAGTTGGATACTGTTTGGAGGGTTGATATGGAACTGTTGGGCTAAATGGCCCACTTCCACACAGTAGGGATTCTCTGAAGGTACCAGGAAGGAACCGAGGAATAGACGTAGGTCAACGAGAAGGGGCATGAAAAAGCATTGTTGGGAAGGATTAAGGAAAATCGTAAGGCATTCTCCACTTATGGGAGGAACAAGAGCATGGCCAGAGTGAGGATAGGGCCGGTCAGGGATAGTGGAAGGAACTTGTGCCTGGAGTCACAGGAGGGAGGGGAGGTCCTTAATGAATACTATGTCTCAGTATTCACTGCTGAGAGGGACCTTGTCATTTGTTAGGACAGCGTGAAACAGGCTGATGTACATGAACAGGTGAATGTTACGAAGGAGGATGTGCTGAGAATTTTGTAAAAGATAAGGATAGATAAGTCGCTGAACCAGACTGGATGCGTCCAAAGTTACTACATGAAGCGAGGGTATGAATTGCTGCGCACCTGGATGATGACCTTTGCACCCTCACTGTCCACTGGAGTCAGACCAGATGATTGGAGGCATTAAAATATTATTCCCTTGTTCAGGAAAGGGAATAGGGATAATCCTGGGAATTGCACACCTGTCAGTCTTCTGTCTGTGGTTTGCAGACTATTGGAGAGGACTCTGGGAAACAGGATTTATTATTCTTTGGGAAACCATAGTTTAATTAGAGGTGGTTAGCATGGTTTTGTAAGGTGCAGGACATGCCTCACAAATCTTATTGAATCTTTTGAGAATGTGACAAAACACCTTTATGGCTCATTCAGAAAGTACGGAGGCCTGGGAGACAGGGAAACCTGTCTGTCTGGATACAGAATTACTGGCTCACAGAAGACAGAGGATGATGAGAGATAGAAAGAATTCATCCTGGAGCTCAGTGACCAGTGGTTTTCTGCAGGGAGTGGTTACAGGACCTCTGCTCTTTGTAATTTTATGAATAACTTGGATGTGTGAGTGGAAGAGTTGGTTAGTAAGCTTGCCAATGACACGAAGGTTGGTGGAGTGGTGGATAGTGTGGAGGTCTGTTGTAGGTCGCAACGGGACATTGACAGGATGCAGAGCTGGGCGGAGAAATGGCAGATGGAGTTCAATCTTGAAAAGTGTGAAGTCATTCATGTTGAAGATTGAATTTGAATGAAGACTACACAGTTAAAGGCAGGATCTTTGGCAGTGTGGAGGAACAGAGGGATCCTGGGTTCCAAGTCCCTAGATCCCTCAAAGTAGCCACCCAAGCTGATACACTTGTTAAGAAGGAATACATTGTGTGGGATTTCATTAGTTTGGGGATTGAGTTTTAAAGCTGTGAGGTTATGCTGCAGCTGTACAGAGCCCTGGTTAGACCCCACTTGGAATATTGTGTTCAGTTCTGGTCCCTTCATTACAGGAAGGACGTGGAAGCTTTAGAGAGGGTAAGGAGGAGATTTACCAGGATGCTGCCTGTACTGGAGAGCATGTCTTATGAAGAAAGGTTGAGAGAGCTTTTCTCAGTTGAGTGATGTAGGGTGAGGGGTGACTTGGCAGAAGTGAACAAGGTGACGAAAGTCATAGAGTGAATAGAGAGAGATTTTCTACCCTGACATAAATAGCTATTACATGGGGGTATAAATTTCTGGTGATTAGCGGATGGTTAAGGGGAGACTTCAGAGGTAGGTTTGTTACATACAGAGTGGTGGCTGAGTGGAATGCACTGCCAGCGGTGGCAGTAAAATTAGATGCATTAGGGACATTTAATATACTTCTGGATAGGCACATGGATGATAATAAAATGAAGGGTATGGAAGTTAGAGTCATAGAGGTGTACAGCATGGAAACAGACCCTTCGGTCAAACCCGTCCATGCTGACCCGATATCCCAACTCAATCTAGTCTCACCTGCCAGCACCCATCCATATCCCTCCAAACCCTTCCTATTCATATACACAACCAATTGCCTCTTAAATATTGTAATTGTACTAGCCTCCAACACTTCCTCTGGCAGCTCATTCCATACACGTACCACCCTCTGTGTGAAAAAGCTGCCCCTTAGGTCTCTTTTATATCTTCCCCTCTCATCCTAAACCTATGCCCTCTAGTTCTGGACTCCCCAACCCCAGGGAAAATACTTTGTCTATTTACCCTATCCATGCCCCTCATAATTTTGTAAACCTCTAATAGGTCACCCCTCAGCCTCCGACGCTGCAAGGAAAACAGCCCCAGCCTGTTCAGCCTGTGCCTAGAGCTCAAATTCTCCAATCCTGGCAACATCGTTGTAAATCTTTTCTGAACCCTTTCAGGTTTCCCAACATCTTTCCGATAGGAAGGAGACCAAAATTGCACGCAGTATTCCAACCATGGCCTAACCAATGTGCTGTACAGTCGCAACTCCATCTGCTGTACAGTCCCAACTCCTGTACTCAATACTCTGACTAATAAAGGAAAGCATACCAAACGCCTTCTTCACTGTCCTATCTATCTGCGACTCCACTTTCAAGGAGCTATAAACCTGCACTCCAAGGTCTCTTTGTTCAGCAACACTCCCTAGGACCTTACCATTAAGTGTATAAGTCCTGCTAAGATTTGCTTTCCCAAAATGCAGCACCTCGCATTTATCTGAATTAACTCTACCTGGCACTTTTTTTTTGATCTTACAGTCGGATAAAAGATTGGCAGATCATCACGGCCGAAGGGTCTTGTTCTGTACTGTTCTGTGTTCTACATGTCGTATGGTAAACTGGGTAATAAGCTCAGATCAGTGTAAAAGGATATAGTATTCAGGAGGAGCTAGTCAACTGGACAGAAAATTGGGCTTGATGGTCGGAGACAGAGGGTGATGGGGGACATGCTGTTTTTCTGACTGGAGGCATGTGACCAGCGGTGGAGTGGGTCCCCTGTTGTTTGATATTTGGATAAATGGTTTAGATGGGAATATTGGTTTCCTGGTAAGTAAGTTTTTTGGGTGACACTGAAATTGGTGGTAAACTGGACAGTGATGAAGGTTATCTGTGATACAACAGGATGAACAGTCCTGCTGGGATAGTGGGCTGAAGAATAGCAGATGGAGTTTAATTAGATAAATGTGAGGTGTTCCATTTTGGCGAAACAAACCAGGGCGGGACTTGTACAGTTAATGTTCCGGCCCTGGGTCGTGTTGTCAGTCAGTGACCCAGGGATGTAGGTACACAGCTCTTTGAAAGTGGTGTCACAGGCTGGTGAAGCAGATGTTTGGGATGGTTACCTTCATTGGTTTGAGCATTAAGAGTAGGAGTTGGGATGTCACATTGGTCAGGCCATCATAAAAACATTGTTGATCAGTGGGAAGAACACATCTGGTTCACTGACCTCCTTTTGTGTAGAACATCTGATGTTCTAACCTGGTCTGGCTAACATGTGACTCCAGACCCACTGCAGTATAGCTGACTCTGAGCTGTCCTCTGAGTAGTTAGCAAGACACCCACATCCCATGAATGAATAAATAAAAATACATATGTCCCTCCCTACCTCTGCAAACACCTCCAGCTGCAGCAATCCGTACTGGCTTTGTAACACCGTTCAGGACCTGACCACTCTCTATAACACTCTTACCACCTCCAGCACCTTCACCTCTACATGTTCCTTTTGTGACATGAAACCCTGACAATGATTCCCCTTCCCACAGCCCTCCTTCTGCTTGCAGACGTTTTGCAATCCCTTTCAAACTTACTTCTAAAACACACTCTCACTTCAGGATTTTAAGTACTTTTTGGTAATCTTCTCAGCCTCATAATCTAATATGATACATTTTGTCCTGAGTGAGGGGCCGGTGGGAATTTCTTGCTGAGGTTTTGTCTGTTTCAATGGAATGTCCTTTTGTTGAGTGTTTTACACTGTTCCTTCAAATGTTTTTCACTGTTCATTTACAGGCACATATTTCAGTCGATTTCACCTCTTTACCTTGGTCAGTTCTCATCTCAAATCATTTAATTGGCCGTTTATGTTTCTAGTTGTAGCTGCCCTTTCTGTGATTCACTTTAAAACTTTATATTTCTTTAAACTGCACTTTATCACAATTTCCCAGAGGATCTCTCCAGGTGACATTACTCATTTGCTTAGTTTCATCACACAACTCTGAGATAGTTACGTCCCTAGCCAGTTGCACAATTTGTTTTTCAAAGCAACACTGAAAAAAATTCTCTGAACTCCTCTTCCAATATCACTGTTGTCAGTGTGACTGTCCCAGATTATGTGAATATTGAAGTTTCCCAAAATTATCACAATGTGTTTGCTAAAAAATTCCAATGAGTTCCTGTTTAATGCAGTGATGAGCAATGGAATGCTTTTCGATGGCGAAAACTGTTCTGCTGCTTGTGTCCTTGGCAAAATGTAGCCAGAATTTACATTCAGACTGACTCTACTTCATGATCTGATGCCAAGTGCTTTCCATGTAATACCTTTGTTATCCATTATTGTTAGTGTTACCCATTTTGCCTGAGTTTCCGCAAGGTTGTGATCCATTGAATATTTATGTCCACCTTTTGTTCACTCTGTAACCACATCTCTCTGGTGTCTAAATCTTTTATCTCTGTGTCACAAATCAATCTAACTTATTGATGAGACATTACCCATTCCAAAAAAAAACATAATTTACTCTTTCCCACAATTTCCTGTCACAAACCGATTCCCTGATGCAGTTTTAGTTAAACTCTGTCCCATCCTGTTCCTTTCTGCTTGTCTAGAGTCACATTTCCATGCTGCTCCCATACTTTACCTTTCCTCTGTGGATTTGGAAAGCTCCTTTCACCTGAATCCTGTCACTGCATCCTCTCTGTCAGTTTGAAGCCGTGTCCATAAACCTACTGACATGACTTGTCAGGACACTGGTCACAATACAGTTCCAGTGGGACCATCCCAATGGATTATCTTTTTAAATCAGGTATGGGATGTGGGAGTCTCTGGCTGATCAGCCTTTCTTCCTCAGCCCTAGCTGCCCTTGAGCTGAGTAACGTGCTTGGCCATTTCAGAGGGTAATTGAGAGGCAAACACTTTGCTGTGGGGATGTTGTGCAGACCACGTGAGGATGGGCAGATGTTCTTCTTGAAAGGATACGTGTTTGGGCTTTTTTTTGGGTACATCAGCAATGGTTTCATACGTATTTATTGACTGCTAATTACCTTTTCTTTTAGTTATTGATTTCAAATTTCTGCATTTCTGATGGTGGGATTGAAACCTGCCTCCAAAGAACATTCTCTGAGGTTTGGCATACGTGCTCTCGCAATAATACTACAAGGCCAGCAATTCACCTGCTCACCGGTTGCTCATCCCTGAGCACTGATACATCATGAAGTGCGTCATGAAGCTAAACCCGTTTTTCCTACATATTTGTTTGATCCTGAAATCATCCTGAACTCTGGTGATATCACTCATTATCTCTCTATGTGGTTTCCCTCACTGTGTGGGTCTGATTGCTGCCTCTCACTCACTCAGTGTCTCTCACTCTTGCAGCTACTCCCATCCTGAGCCAACAGAATTCTCCACTCCAGAGGGTCACAACATCACATGCCAAGGATGGAGACTGGTATTTTCCAGATCTCTGTGGGATACAGTATCACTGTATATGTCTAATTTCCCAATCCATCTATCTCTCAGTCTCCTGTAGGTACTCAGGAAGTTCCTGACTCAGTAGCCTTTCCAGCTGCTGGGTGTTTCATCCATCACCTCATTGTTTCTCTGGTTAACCAACCATTTTCAAAGTGCAGGGACATCTGGAGCCTTCAATAAATCCTGCAGTGAGGAAAGATCACTGACATGCACAGAGCAGAGAGCAATGAGAAGGCTCCAAACATTGGCTAAAAAGACATGACACAGATACAACGCTGGAGGGGGAGCACAGTACAGACACACTCCAGGCTCAATCACCGCCCCTAATCTAACTTACTTTGTACTGAGTCAGCATCGGGAGTGTCACAGTTATCGATCCAGGCCTGTGCTGTCTTAGTGAGCATCAGTATAACAAAGGGAAAAACAGGCTTCCCACGTGAGGGTAGGAATGCTGCCTGGGATCTTTTTGTTCTGCGTTCCCTCTCCAAAACTGTATCTATGTCATGTCTCCTTGACTAGTGTCTTCAAAAATGTGTAACTCCTACATCAGTTCCAGTCCCTGTAACCTCCTCCCTTCCATTTCGTCCCTCCACATATTTGAAACGTGCTGCATTTCAGTCGACCATCCCTGTCTCTGTAACCTGCTTCAGTGTCTACAACATGCCTTATCTCAGTAGTCTCCTCCTCCAATAACTGGAGACACAGTCATGCAACACGGAAACAGAAGCTTCAGTCTGACTAGTCCGTGCTGACCAGGTTTACCAAACTGAACGAATCGCTTCAGCCTGTGTTTGGCCCATATCCGTTCAAACGTTCTCCTGTCCATGTACCTGCCCAAATGTCTTTTCCATGTTGTAATTGTTCTTGTTTCTCCATGTGGCCCTGGCAGTCTGTTCTGTCTACGCACCATCCTCTGTGGATAATTTTGCCCCTCAGCTCCCTCTTTAAATCCTTGCTCTCTCACCTCCCGTTTATACCCTCTAGCTTTGGACTCATCTAACCTTGGCTATTCAACTTACTCAGGGCCCACAAGATTTTGTAAACCTTGATAAGTTCACCCCATAGCCTCCTCTGCCCAAGGGAAATATTTTGGACGATGTTACAATTATCTCCAACTCACATATCAAACTGCTGGCCAATGAAGGCAAGTCTACCAAATGCTGCTTTCCCCACACAGTCCACCTGTGATGCCATTTCCAAGGAACAATGTAACTGTAGCCCTTGGTCTCTCTCTGTTTGACAACACTGCCCAGGGTCCTGCCATTTACTATGTTAGTCATCCTTGGTTTGACTTAACAAAATCCAACATCTGAATTCAACTCCATCTTTCATTCCTTGGTTCACTGCCTCAGTTGGCCGAGGTCCCCTTTGATAACTGTATTCATTGCCCACTACACCATTAAATTGATCATCCATAAAATTACAAACAATGACTCCTATATTCTCAACCAAATCGTTTACGTAGATGATATACATCAGTGGACCCAGCCCCGAAAGTTATGCCACGCTGCTGGTCACAGGCCACCACTCTGAACAACGACCCTCTGTCTCCTACTGTCAAGCCAATTTTGTATCCAGTTGGTGAGTTCTCCCTGATCCCATGTGATCTAATCTTATGAAGCAGTATATCATGCTTAACCCTGTCAAAGGCCCTGCTTAGGTTGGTGTAGACCATGTATGGTCACAACTTCAATGAAAGCAATCAAGTTAGTGAGACCTGATTTTGTACGCACAAAGCCATGCTGACTATCTTGCATTAATCCTTGCCTTTCCAGATGCATGTAACTCCTATCTGGCAGAATCACTTCCACCACCGACATGTGGCTAATTGGTGTTTACTTCCATGGCTTTCCATCGCAGCCTTTCTTAAATAATGGAACAACACCATATTCTTGTCATTGTTGAACATCATGGAAACTGACCCTTCATGATTTCAAACAAACCTCATCCCAGCTGTCTGTTGAAGGACCATATCCCTCTAACCCTTCCCTATTCCCGTACTTAACCAAATGTCTTTTAAACATTGTAATTGTACCCACATCCACCCCTTCCTCAGGAAGTTCTTTCCACACTCAAACCAACCTCTGTGTAACAATTTGCCCCCATGTCTTTTTGTTTTGAACATATCCCTCCTCTCAACTTAAACATGCGGCCCCTCCACTTGCGACTCCCCATCCTGGGGAAAAGGCAACTGCCATTAACTCTATCTATACCTCTCATCTTTTTCATAAACTTCCATCAGGTCATCTATCACCCTCCAGGCTCCAGTGAAAAAAGACTCTGGCTGGATAGGCTTTTTTCCAGAACTCAAGCCTTCCATACCCAGCAACATCCTGGTAAAACTCTTCTGAAACCCCGGCAGCTTAATAATATCCTCTCTATAACTGGGCGACCAGAACTGGACAGAGTATTGCAGAAGAGGCCTCACCAATGTCTGTGCAATCTCAACCTGACGTTGCAAATCCTACACTCAATGGACTGAGCAATAGTCAAGCACACCAAGCACTGTCTCATCCATCCTGTGATGCAAACTTCAAGAATTATGTACCTGAACCTGGAGGTCCTTCTGCTCTACAAAACTAACCGAGGCCCGAACATTAATTGTATAAGCTCTACCCTTGTTTGTTTTACCAAATGCATTACCTCGCATTTATTGAGATTGAATTCCATCGACAGCTTTTCAGCTCATTCGCCCATATTATCAAGGTCCCTTTGTAATCGTAGCAAACCTCCTTCACTGTCCACGATTCCACAATCCAGTCTTCCAGCCATCACACATGGTTGTCAATTGTACAAATACCTTTGCTTGGGGCTCCACAATTTCTTGCCTAGCATCACAAAATGTCCTGTGATACACTTAATCAGGTCCTGGGGCTTTCCACACCTTTGTGTTTGAAAACCTCCAGCACCACCTCTTCTATAATATTCACTCTTTTCAAGTCATAGAGATGAACAGCATGGAAACAGAGCCTTCAGTCCAACTCATTCATACTGACCAGAAGATCTAAATGCATCCATCTGATTTACCAGCATTTGGCCCATGTACCTCAAAACCTTTATTATTCATATACTCATCCGGATACCTTTTAAATGTTGTAATTGTAACAGTTGTCTCTGTTACTTTCTCTCTCAGCTCATTCCATACACACGCATCACCCTTTTAAAACTTTCCCCTCAAAAGTTAAACCTATGCCCCCTCGTTCTGGACTCCCCACCCCTGGGAAAAGACCTTGAATGTTTACCCAATCCATACACCTCATGTTTATATAAACCTCTGTCAGGTCACCCCTCAGTCTCTGATGCTCCAGGGAAAATAACCCCAGCTTATTCTGCAACAACCCTGGCAACATCTTGTCAATCTTTTCTGAGCACTTTTAAGTTTCACAGCATCATTCCTATAGCAAGGTGACTGGAATTGCAGAGAACTCCAATTGTGATCCAACGTAATTCCCTGAGTTCCCCAGTGTTTTGTCCACAGTAAGTTCTGACGTGAAAAATTTGTTTAGGATCTTAGTAAGTATCCTGCAGTTCACACATCAATGGCCTCATTGATCTTTAAGGGTGTATATTTTGTCCTGAGGTACTCGTTTATTTTAATATTTTTCCAATCACTTTTGAATTCTCCTTATCCTTCTCTGCCGACGCTATTTCATGTACCCTTTCTGAATTCCTGATTTCTACCCAAAGTATATTCCTACAGCCCCTGAGATCCTCAGGGATTCCCTTGATCCAGCTGGTTATACCTGACATGTGCCCCCCTTTTCCTTGACCAGACCTTCAATAGACAGCCAGTGTTTACAAATGCTGTCAGCATTGAGCTGCACACAAACAGGAACATGCTGGTGGTGATCGCTCAATTTATCTCACTTTTGAAATATTCTCACTTGCCAGACTTCCCTTTCCCTGTAAATAGACTCCACAATCACCTTTTGAAAGTTCCTGCCCAATACGATCAAGATTGGTCTGGCCCCATTTTATAACTTGAACTCGTGGTCCAGGCCTGTCCTTTTCCATAGCTGTTTTCAAACTAGTAGAACTGGTCACTTTAGCAAAATGCTTTCCCACTAACGCCTCAGTCCCTTTCCCTACCTTAATTCCCAAGGAGAGGTCAGGTTTTGCCATTTCTGTTTTCAGGCCATTTACACATTGATTGGGAGTTTTCTGGAACGCACTTACCAAATTCCTTCCTTGCAAATGCTGGGCACTGGCAGTTCCAGACTAGGTTTGGAAAGTTTAAAAACCCCTACCATAACAGCCCTATTAATTTTGATTAATATTTGAGACCTCCCGACATATTTGTTCTTCAGTCTGCCACTGACTATTTGGGGTCAAGAGGACAATCGTGTCAGAGTGATGACCAATTCTTATTTCTCAGTTCCACTAACGTAGCTTCACTGGATAATCCCACAGGTATATTCTCTGTAAGCACTGATGTGGTGACACATGAAATCAAAACCCACAACCACGCGTCCTCTCTTGCCTCCTTTTCGATGCTTCCTGCAGTCTCTCGAACTTGAAACAATGAGTTGCCAGTCCTGCCCCTCCCTCAGCTGTGTTTCTGTAATAACTATAAACTCCCAGTCCCATGTTCAAATCCATGTCCTGAGTTCATCTGTCAGGCCTCTTTCATTGAAATAAATGTAGTTTGATTATCAGTTTTTCCCCCATTCCCTGTTATGTTCTTGCCTGCCTTATCTGTTGAATTTGCTCTCTTTAACTTGTGCACCAGCCTCAATCTTCTTTCTGGCCTTACGACTGTTTAAGATCCAACACCCTCCAAGATTAGATTATATCCTGTCAAGCAGCTCTAACAATTCACCACATCAGGATATGGGTCCCCCCACCTCCTGCTCCCAGCTCAGGTACCTTTCCCACCTTGTCTCCCTGTGCTGACACCTACAGGGTCTCGGGACTTGTCCACTAAGTTCCCTGTGTTCCTCAGTACTCCACAAGGACCAACCATTCATTATGTCTTATCGCTTATCACAGGGTATGACCTCACATTGATCAGAACTAAACTCTGATCAGATTATCATCTGATCATCATCAGACTGTAGCTAGAGACCATCCTCTTCACTGTGGGCAACACCCTCACCTTTCATGTCATCTGCAAACCTATTCATGATTCCTTCTGCTTGCACATCCAAGTTGTTATTCGACAATAACCAGCAATAGTTGCTGTACAGATCCCTATGGTACAGCCGCTGTTGAAAGGAAATCAAACACGAAGAGGTTTATCCACCAATTGTGTATCCAATTTACCAACTTGCCTTGAATCCCAGTGGCTCTTCCCTTTTGAACAAGCCTTCCATGTGGGACCTTGTCAAATACCTTAATGAACTCCATGTAACCCAGACCATTTGCACTGCCCTCATCAATATTTTCAGACCCATTTAAAAAAAATGCAACTGAATTCCTCAGACAGTATCTTCCTCTGCCAAATCCGTGATGATTCAGCCGAGTTGATTCCTGCCTTTTCAAGTGTTGATGCATCCTCAGAATGTTCCCAGAAATGTCCCTCCCTCTGCTGCCAGACCATCTGCTATGTAATTACCTGGCCTATCCCTGCTGCCCTTCTTGAACAAAGGAACCACAATAGCGGCCCACATGATTCACCCGGACCAGTCCTACACGGTCCCGGGCCGGAGGATACACAATAACGTCCACCTGGTCCGGGACCTGATCCATTTCTGTCGATGGGCTGGTCTGCCGAGCGCCTTCATATCTCTCGACCTGGAGAAGGCGTTCGACAGGGTCGATCACGAGTACCTGCTCGGGACTCTGCGGGCATTCGGGTTCGGGACGCAGGTCGTCGCCCGGATCCGACTTTTGTACGCCGCCGCAGAGTGTCTGGTTAAAGTTAACGGGTCCCTGACGGCGCCCCTTCGCTTCGGGAGAGGAGTGCGTCAAGGCTGCCCCTGGTCCGGCCAGCTGTATTCCCTGTGCGTGGAGCCTTTCCTGCGCCTCTTGCGGAGGAGGTTGTCGTGGCTGGTTCTGCGCGGCGCGGTCAGGGGGGTGGTCCTCTCGGCCTACGCCGACGCCGTGCTCCTCACTTTCACCGACTCGGCTGACCTGGGGAGGATGTGCGAGTGCCAGGCCGTGTACTCGGCGGCGTCTTCCGCCAGGATCAACTGGGCCAAATGTTCCGGACTACTGGTCGGCCCGTGGCGGGTGGACTCTCTGCCGGAGGAGTTACGGGGGTTCAGCTGGAGTACCACCCATCTCCTCTACCTGGGGGTCTACCTCAGCCCGGCTGAGGAATCCTGGCCGGCCAACTGGCAGGAGCTGGAGGCCAAAGTCTCGGCTCGCCTAGGCCGCTGGACAGGACTGCTCCGAGTGCTATCTTACAGGAGTCGAGTGCTGGTCATAAACCAGCTGGTGGCCGCCATGCTGTGGTACCGGCTGGTCACTTTGGTCCCTCCTCCTGGCTTTGTCGCTGACATCCAGAGAACGTTGGTCGATTTCTTCTGGGACAAAAAGATGCACTGGGTCGCCGCGCAGGTTCTGAGTCTCCCTATTGAGGAGGGCGGTCAGTCGCTGGTGTGCGTCCGCACCCAGGTCGCGACGTTCCGCCTTCAGACCTTGCAGCGATACCTTTACGTCGAGCCTCCTCCTAGGTGGTGCGCCCTGGCGACGTATTTTTTCCGCCAGGTGCGTAACCTCAACTACGACACGCAGCTCCTGTTCGTCGACCGTGATGGTTTGGAGGTCGCCCTCAAGACGCTGCCTGTCTTTTACCAGGACCTGATCACTGTCTGGAACATGGTCGAATCGCGTCGCGCCTACCCTCCGGCTGGAGTAGCGGCTGTCGTCAGGGAGCCGTTGCTCAGGAATCCACACCTCCGTACTCGCCGGTTCGAGTGGCTGTCGGAGGGGAGGGCCACGGCGGCGAGGGTGACCAGGGTCGGGGACGTGCTGGGTGCCGGGGGCCTGGGCTGGACGCTGCCGCAGGACATAGCCAGCAGGGCAGCGGTAGACATCCGGTACGTGGCCACCGCCATCCGACGCCTTAAAACGGCGGTGCTCGGACCCGACGTAGTGCACCAGTTGGAGTACGCTCAGGTGTGCGGTGGGATCCCGTCCGCGCTCACCCCAGCCCGGACGGAATTTCACATTGGCCCCAAGGTCCCGTACTTCCCGCGGGAGCCTGTGCCCCACAACCTGAGCCGCCTCCGAAATTTTAACTTTGTTTTGTTTAGGGAAATAAAAAGAAGAGCCCTGTACAGACTGCTGCTGCACACCGTCCACCTCTTCTCCCTCATCCACCGTCCGGACATGCCTTGGCGTGCCCATTTGCCACCGGGCAGTGGGGATCCCCAGTGGAGGGCTCTCTACGCGGGAGTCCTCCCCCTTTCTCTCGGGGATCTGGGGTGGAGGGTGCCGCACGCAGCAGTCCCCTGCAACCGCAGATTGCAGTGGTTCATGGACTCCAAGCCCAACTGCTTGTTCTGTAGCGCTGTGGAGTCCGTGGACCATGTATATATTGGGTGTGGGCATTTGCACTCCCTTTTTGATTTCCTTAAAAACCTTCTCCTCTGTTTTTGGCTGCACTTCAGTCCCACGCTCCTGATCTTTGGGCACCCGGTACGGAGGAAGGAGGGCAGGTCTGAAGACCTCCTCGTGGGTCTGCTCCTGGGCCTGGCCAAACTGGCCATCAACAGGTCGAGGCAGCGGGCCGTGGAGGGGGTCGTTAGGGCCGACTGCCTGCCCCTCTTCCGCGGTTACGTTAGAGCCCGGGTGTCCTTGGAGAAGGAGCACGCGGTGTCGACCAACACCCTGGAGTTGTTCAGGGAGAGGTGGGCGCCGCAGGGAGTGGAGTGCATCATTTCTCCCTCCAACTCTATTTTGATTTAGTCCCTACCCTCCCCTTCACTGTTTTGATCACACAGCACTGCCTTTTGATGTGAAGGGCAGTGTTTGTCACTGGCCACCCGGGTGTTTTCCTATCTTCCTGGTGGTGGAAATTGAATAAAGATTAGTGCACTTTGTGTCTTTCACTGTGTCTCACACCTGCACACACACACCATGGGTGCTGGGGATAAAATAAGCACTACCGCACTTAGGTGGTAGTGTGGGGGTTAAATAAAAAAAAAAGGAACCACAATAGCGATCTTCCAGTCATTCGGCACTTCACCTGTGGCCAGCAAAGTTTTAAATATATCCACCAGGGCCCCAGCAATCTCCTCCCTTATCTCCCATAGCAGCCTGGGATATATTTCATTGGGTTCTGGGGATTTATCCACTTTTATGCCTGTGAAAACATTTAATACCTACTCCTTATTGATCTTTACATGTCCTAGAACCTCATCATTCCAACTGAAATCCCCGACTACAATGCCTTTCTCCTGTGTGGATACAGATGGGAAGTATTCATTGAAGACCTCACCTGCTTCCTCTGGCTCCATGCACAGATTGTCCCTTAGGTCTCTAACAGGCTGCACTCTTCAACTGGTAATCTTCTTCCTCTAACTGTACTGATAAAATACCTTGTGGCCTTTCCTTAACAATATCTGCCAAGGATATTTCATGCCCATTCTTTGACCCTCATTTTTAATGACCCCTTGCACTCTCTATACTATTGAAGGGCTTCGCCTGTTTTCAACGCACTGCACTTCCTTTATCCAGGTCATGATATCGCTTTAGCAGTATTCGCTGGAGTTACTGCCTTTGTCATTCACTCTTCAGGGAACACACTGGCTCTGAATTCTCCCTGTATCACTTTAATGTACTTCCTCTTTCCGAATATGAACTCAACTGCAAATAGTTCCTCCGTGTCTGTGTTTGCCAGAATCTGTCTCATGATTATGATAATGCCCAGTGACAGTAACATTATAATGATTAGGGGGCTTCCCCAAATTTGGACCTTCACTTCTGCACTGTCCTTATGTCTTTCCAAAATGTCTTTGAAACTTAGTGTTATGTCCACTATCCCCAAAACGCCACAAAAGTCCTTATGTTTGTCATCTTGTCCAGCACCTGCAGCCCACACTGTCTGTAACATCCAGCCCTTACTGACCTGCCCTCCAACCTCTCCGTCACGTGATATCACTATAACCGTCTGCAGACCCCACAGCACTCCTCCATCCTGTCCTACAGCCCCTCATTAACTCTAAGCATTCAGAAAGTACGGAGGCATGGGATACAGGGAAACCTATCTGTCTGGATACAGAATTCCTGGCCCATAGAAGACAGATGGTGATGATAGATGGAATGCATTCAGCATGGAGCTCGGTGACCAGTGGTTTTCTGGAGGGATCGGTTCCGGGATCCATGCTCATTGTGATTTTTATAAATGACTTGGATGTAGGAGTGGAAGAGTGGGTTAGTAAGTTTGCCAATGACACACAGGTTGGTGAAGTGGTGGCTAGTGTGGAGGTCTATTGCTGGTTGCAATGGGGCATTGACATGATGCGGAGCTGGGCTGAGAAGTGACAGATAGAGTTCAATCTGGAAAAGTGTGCAGTGATTCATTTTGGAAGGTCGAACTTGAATTCAGAATACACTGGGTTAAAAGTAGGATTCTTCGCAGTGTGGAGTAACAGTGGATGTTTGGCTCTGCGTCCATAGATCCCTCAAAGTTGCCACCCAAGTGGGTAGGGTTGTTAAGAAGTAATTTGTGTTGGCTTTCATTAGCTGAGGGATTAAGTTTCAGAGCCATGAGTCTATGCTGCAGCTCTATAGAGCTCTGCTTAGACCACAATTAGACATTACATTCAGTTCTGGTCCTCTCATTACAGGAAGAATGTGGAAGTTTAAAGAGAGGGTAAAAAGGAGATTTACCAGGATGCTGCCTGGACTGGAGGCCATTTCTTATGAAGAAAGGATGAGGGAGCTAAGGCTTTTCTCATTGGAGTGAAGAAGGATCAGGGGCGACTTGGTAGAGGTGAAAAAGATAATGAGAGGCACAGAGAGAGTGAACAATGAAAGAGTATTTTCCCCATGGCAGAAATGGCTATCACAAGGGAGTATAATATTAAGGTGATTGGAAGAAGCTTAAGGGGAGATTTCAGAGTTTGGTTCTCAGCACAGAGTGGTGGGTACGTCGAATTTACTGCAGTGGTGGTTGTAGAGTTAGACACATTAGGGACATTTAATAGACTCTTGGAAAGGCACATAGATGATAGTAAAATGAAATGTATGTAGGTTAGTTTGATCTTAGAGGAGGATAAAAGGTCGGCATAACATTGAGGACCGAAGGGCTGTACGGAATGTTCTATATTCTGTATGGTAAACTGGGGAATACGTTCCGATCAAGGTAAAAGGATACGGCATCCACGAGGAGCTAGTCAACTGGATATAGAATCTCCTTCATTGTAGAAGATAGAGGGTATTGGGAAACATTTTGTTTTTCTGACTGCAGATGTACTTAGTCCAGTGTTGTTTGTCATTTGGATAAATGATTTGGCTGAGAATATTAGTTTCCTGGTAAGTACGTTTGTGGGTGGCATTGGTGATATACTGTACAGAAAAGAAGGTTAACTATGACTAAACAGGATGAACATTACTGCTGGGATAGTGGGCTGAAGAATAGCAGATGGAGTTTAATTAGATAAATGTGACGTGTTCCATTTTAGTGAAACAAACCAGGGTGGGACTTGTACAGTTAATGTTCGGGCCCTGGGTAATGTTGTCAGTCAGTGACCCAGGGATGCAGGTACACAGTTCTTTGAAAGTGGTGTCACAGGTAGACAGACTGGTGAAGCAGGCATTTGGGATGGTTACTTTCATTGGTTTGAGCATTGAGAGTAGGAGTTGGGATGTCATGTTCTGGTGGGCATTGGTGAGGCCACTATAAAAAAACATTGTTGATCAGTAGGAAGAACTCATCTCGTTCACTTACATCCTCCAGAGAAGGACATCTGGCATTCTAACCTGGTGTGGCCTACACATCAATCCAGACCCACAGCAATATGGCTTACTTGGAGCTGCCCTCTGGGTAATTAGCATTGGGCAATATATGCTGGTCCAGGCAGTGTCACTCACATCCCATGAATGAATAAATAAAAATACATATGTCCCTCCCTACCTGTGCAAACCCCTCCAGCTGCAGCAATCCATACTGGTTTTGTAACACCGTTCAGGCCCTGACCACTCTCTGTAACACTCTCACCACCTCCAGCACCTTCACCTCTCCCTGTTCCTATCATGTCATTAAACCCTGACAATGTTTCCCCTTCCCACAGCCCTCCCCCCTGCTAGCAGACACTACGCAATCCCTCTAACACTTACTGCATCAACACTCTCTTGCTTTAGAATTGTTAGTACTTTTTGGTGATCTTCTTAGCCTGATAATCTGATATGGTGCATTTTGTCCTGAGTGAGGGACAGGTGGGAATTTCTTGCTGAGGTTTTGACTGTTTCAATGGAATGTCCTTTTGTTGAGTGTTTTACACTGTTCTTGAAGTGTTTTCAACTGTTCATTTACAGACACACATTTCAATTTGTTCATCCTGTTAACCCTTGGTCAGCTCTCCTCTCAAGCCCATGTAAATGGGCTATTTTTTTTCTAGTTGTATCTTGTTCGTTTTGTGATTCATGTTAAACCTTTATAATTAATTAAATTTCACTTTCTCCCAATTTCCCGGAGGATCTCTCTGTGTGACATTACTCATTCGCTCTGCTTCATCAGAAAACGGTCGCTCTGAGGTAGTTACATCCCTCGCCAGTTGCACAATGTGTTATTCAAAGAAATACTGAGAAAAAAAAGTTCTTCAAACTTCTCTTCGAATACCACTCTTGTCAGTGTGATTGTCCCAGATTATGCAAATATTGAAGTTTCCCAAAATTGTTACAATGCCTTGGTTAAAAATTCCATTGAGTTCCTGTTTAATGCAGTGATGAGCAATGAAATGCTGTTCGGTGGCCTAAAATGCCTGCAATAGTAGCCAGAATTTACATTCAGACTGACTCTACTTCATGATCTGAGGCCAAATGCTTTCTCTGTAATGCCTTTGTTACCCATTTCTGTCAGCGTTACCCAACCCTCCTTTCCCATTCTTAGACCCTGCAAGATTGTGAACCATTGAATATTTATTTCCCACCTTTTGTTCGTCCTGTAACCATGTCTCACTGGTGTCTAAGTCCCATTTATCTCTGTGTCACAAATCCATCTACCTTATTGAAGATACTTTGTCGATTCCAAAATAAAACATAAGTTACTCTTTCCTACAATCTCCTGTCACAAACCTATTCACTGATTTACAGTTTTAGTTAAACTCTCTCCCTTGCTGTTCCTTTCTGCTTATCTTCAGCCACATCCCCATGCTGTTCTGATGCTTCACCTTTTCTCTTTGGATTTGGAAAGCTCCTTTCACTTGAAGCCTGTCCCTGCATCCTCCATGTCAGCTCAAAGCTCTGTCCATAAATCTACCAACATGATTGGCCAGGACTCTGCTCCCATCATGGTTCCATTGAGGCCCAATGTATTGGGATTGTTTTCATTTACTCGTGGGATGTGGGTGTCTCTGGCTGACCAGCCTTTCTTGCCTAGCCCTAGCTGCCCTCAAGTTGAGTAACTTGGTCGACAATTTCAGAGAGTAATTGAGAGGCAATCACTTTGTTTCTGAAGGACAGTTGTCTTTTTGATGAACAAAGGTTATTTTGGACATCAGCAATGGATTCATATTTATTCATGGATTGTTAATTGCAATTTTAAAAAAAATTGATTTAAAATTCCCCCATTTCTGACAGTGAGATTCAAACCTGCCTCCACTGAACAGTAGCTGAGGTTTTGGGTACCTGCTCTAGCAATGCTCGGCCACCACTTCACCTGCTCACAGGTTGCTCGTTCCTGACCAGTTATACCAGTGCATGATGAAGCAAAACCCATTCTTCCGACACAATTGTTTGATACTGACATCTTCCAACACTCTGGTGATATCACTCAGTCTCTCTCCATGTGGTATCCCTCACTGTAAGGGTCTAATTGCTGCCTCTGTCAGCGTCTCTCGCTCTTGCAGTTACTCCAGATCCTGAGCCAACAGAATTCTCCACTCCAGAGAGACCCAGTAGCACATGCTAGGGATGGTGACTGGGATTTTCCAGAACTCTGTGGGACTTAGTGCCATTCTCCATGTGTAACTCTCACTATATCAGTATAAATTCCTATTCTGTCCATTTCTCTGTCTCCTAGTGGTAGTCAGGAAGTTCCTGATTCAGTAGACTTCTCAACTGCTGGGGTGTCTCGTCCATCACCACATTGAAGATGTTTGGTCAGCCAGAAAGACAAAGGGCAGGGAGATCTGGAGCCTTCAATAAATCCTGCAGTGAGGTAAGACCACCCACAGTGCACAGAACAGAGAGCAATGAGAGGGCTCCAAACATCGGCTAACAAGACATGACATAGATACAATACTGGAGGGGGAGCACATTACGACACACCCTTGGCTCAATCGCCACCTCTACTGTAATTTCTGTTGTTCTAAGGCTCAGTACTCTGCAATACAGTATCTGTGGCATGTCTTGTGGACCAGTGTCTTCCAGATGGTAGTCTGGAATTGAGTACATTTCAAGTATGTGGAGGGACTATCGGGGAGGAAGGAGGTTACATGGACAAGGATTATTGTAGGAGTTACAGACTACCATCACTATCGCTGTAACTTGCTTCAGTGCCTACAACATGCTTCATCTCGGTCGTCTCCTCCTCCATTAATTAGAGACAGAGCCAAGCAGCACAGAAACTGTTCCTTTGATCCAACCAGCCGTTGCTGAGCAAGTTCCTGAAAGAATCGTGTTTGACCCATATCCCTTCAAACCTTCTCCTCTCCATGTACCTGCCCAAATGTCTTTTACATGTTGTTATTGTACTTTTCTCCCACACTTCCTCTGGAAGCTCATTCCACACCTGCACCATCCTCTGTGTGGAAAATGTTCTCTTCCAATCCCTTTTCAGTTTTTCCTCTTCCATCGGATACTTATGCCCTCGAGAACACAGAACATAACAGTACGGTACGGGCCCTTCGCCCCTCAATGTTGTGCCAACCTGTGGAAACAATCTGAAGCTCATCTAACCTTTCCTATTCCATTCTCATCCATATGCCTGTCCAATGACTGTTTAAATGCCCTTAAAATTGGCGAGTCTACCACTGATGCAGGCAATGCATTCCATGTCCCGACTATTCTGAGTAAAGAACCTACCTCTGGCATCTCTCCTATTTCTATTAATTAATAATAATATTAATATCTACCTCAATTTAATTCTATCTCCCCTCGTGCTAGGTATCGCCATCCGAGGGAAAAGACTCTCACTGTCCAACCCATCTAACCCTCTGATTATCTTATATGTCTCAATTAATTGACCTCAAATGTCTTCTCTCGAACAAAAACAGATTCAAGTCCCTCAGCCTTCCTCATAAGACCTTCCCTCCATACCAGGTCATATCCTAGTAAATTTCCTCGAAACCCTTACCAAACCTTTCACATCCATCCTCTAATGCGGGGATCTAAACCATAGGCAACACTCCAATTGTGGCCGCACCAGAGTTTTGTACAGCTGCAGCATTATCTCATGATTCCGAACTCAATCCCTGTACCAATAAAAGCTCACATGCTGAATGCCTTCTTAACAACCCTATCACCCTGGGTGGCAACTTTCAACCATCCATGTACATGGACACAATGATCTGCACCATCAAGTTCTGCTTTACCCACATCCACCTGTTTGGTCACCTCCTCAAATAAGTCAATAAGGTTTGTGAGGCATGATCTACCCTTCACAAAACCATGCTGACTATCCCTCATCAACTTATTCATCTCCAGATATTTATAAATGATAGCTTTTACAAGCCTTTCCAACACTTTAACCAGAATCGAAGTAAGGCTCACAGCTCTATAATTACCAGGGCTGTCTCTATTCACCTTCTTGGTCAAGGGGACCACATTTGCTGTCCTCCAGCCTTCTGATACTATTCCTGTAAACAATGACGACATAAAGATCAAAGCCAAAGGCTCAGCAAATTCCTTTCTGGCTTACCAGAGAATACGAGGATAAACCCTATCCAGCCCAGGGGACTTACTTATTTTCACACTTTCCAGAATTGCGAACACCTTCTCCTTCTGCAGTTCAATCCCATCTAGTTATGGACCCCATTACCCTGGGGTAAAGACGTTGGCTAAATCACCTGACTTATACCCCTCATGGTTTTCTAAACCTTTATAAGGTCACCCCTCAGCCACCTACGCTCAATGGAAATCCAAAAGACAATGATATAAATATTTCTGCTCGTGTCCCTGCCATTAATTTGTCACAATGTTCTGGGATACACTTGTTTAGGACCAAGGGTTTTCTCTACCTTTGTGTTCTAAGACCTCCAGCACCACCTCTTCTGTAGTGGGGACTCTTGACAAGCCATCACTGTTTCTTTCCTTTGTTTCCTAGTCTTTGTCCAAAGTACGTTCTGACATGAAATGTTCATTTAGCGTCTCGCCCATCTCCTGTGGTTCGACACTTGCATGGCCTCACTGATCCTTGTGGAGCCCTTGTGTCTCTCCAGTTGCATTTTTGTACGTGTGTGCTGTAGAAAATTCTTTGCATTCTCCTTAACCTTATCTGCCAAATCTATTTCATCTCCCCATGTTGCTTTCCAGCTTATCCAACCTCTCCGATTCTGTCACTCCCTCCAGTATCAGTAATATCTTCGTCAATCTTTTCCCCATTCACAGTTCCAGGAAATGCTTCCTCAATCAGGATGATCAGAATTCTACGCAGCGTTCCAAAGCTGTGCTGACAATCCCTAATCAATCCTTGCCTTTACAAATGCATGTAACTCCTGTCCCGCAGAATCACTTCCAACAACGTATGCATCGCTGACATCAAGCTAATTGGTGTTGATGTCCCTGGCTTTCCCTCGCAGCCTTTCCTAAACACTGGCACAACATTAGACACCCTCCAGACTTCCAGCTCATCACCCGTGTCTGTCAGTGATAGAAACATCTCTTTATGGGACCCCTCAATTTCTTCCCACAATATCCAGGGATATACTTGATTAGTTCCCAGGGATTTGTCTACCTTTTATGCATTTTAAAATCTCCAGTACCTCCTGTAATGTGGAATCTTTTGAAGACATCACTGTTTATTTCCCTGACTTTCCCAGTCTTTTTTCACAGTAAGTTGAAACGTGAAATTTTCGTTTAGGAATCAACCATCTCCTCTGGTTCCACACTTGGTTGGCCCCATTGATCATTAAGGAACCATATTCCGTCCTTATTCAATCTTCTGTTGTTAATATGCTTGTATTTTACTCAGTTTGATCTGCCAGAGCTTTCTGTGGTCCCCTTTGGGCCCTCCTGATTTCCCACTTTAGTGTATTCCTCCTTCCGCAATGTTCTTCAATGGATTCCCTTAATCCAGCTGGCTATATGTGACACGTGCTCCATTTCTCTTCATCAGAACCTCAGTATCTTCAGTAATCCAGTGTTTCTTACTTGCATCAGCATTATCCTTCACACTAACAGGAATATGCTGGCCCTGATCTCTCATTTTATCTCTCTTTTGAAAGCTTCCCATCTGCCTGACGTCCCTTTACCTGCAAATAGCCTCCACAAACAATTGTTAAATGCTTTTGACTCATACTTTCTGGATTCAGGCAGGGCCAGTTTTGATCATTAACTTGTGAACCAGTCATGTTCTTTTCCATCGCTATTTTCAAACTAATACGATTGTTGTGACTTTGCCAAAGTGCTGCCCCACGAACACCTCAGTCCCTTTCCCTCCCTTGTTCCCCAAGGGGAGGTCAGGTTTACTCCTTCCTGCACTCCGACCATTGACATTCTGACTGGGACAGTTTTGTTGAGCATGCCTAACAAATCCCTCCCATCCAAGCTCTGAACACTCTGGCAATCCCAGTCTAAGTTTGGAAAGTTAAAATCCCCGACCATAACAATCCTATCCTTCTTACAGATATCTGCGATCTCCGATATACTTGCTGCTCAATTTCCCACTGACTATTGACGACCTGTAGTACAGTCGTATCAAAGTGATGACCAATTCTCATTTCTCATTTCCACCATTACAGCATCACTGGGCTATCCCCAGGAATATCCTCTCTAAGTGCTGCAGTGATGTTTCACTGATCAAAAGCTCCAATCCCCCTCCACTCTCACCTCCTGTTCTCTCCATTCTGTAGAATCTGTACCTGGAACATTGAGCTGCCAGTCCTGTCCCTCCCTCAGCTGTGTTTCTGTCATACCTATGGTGTCCTACTCCCATGTCCATGTACCAAGTTTATCTGCCTAACCTGTGAGGCCTGTAATGTTGAAATAAAGTAGTTTAATTGATCAGTTTTCGCTTATTTCCTGCTGTGCTCTTGCCTGCCTTGTCTATTTAAATGACTCCCTTGAAATTCTGTCCCAGCCTCAACCTTCAGACTGTAGCCTGAGACCATCCCCCTCACTGTGGACAACACCCTCACCTTTCATGTCATCTGCAAACTTGCTAAACATACCTTCTGCTTTCAGAGCCAAGGTATTAATGTACATATAAACAGCAATAGTTCCTACACAGATCCCTGTGGTGCACCCACTGGTGGAAGAATTTCAAGCACAAAACCAACACTCCACCAATTGTGGATCCAACTTGCCAACTTGCCTTGGATCCCATTGGTCTGTTGGACCAGCCTTCCATGTGGGACCTTGTCAAAGGCCATAGTGAATTCCAAGGAACACACATCATCTGCACTGCCCTCATCAATATTTTTATTCGTGATTTCAAAGAAAACTCAGCTGAATTCATCAGATAGGATCTTCCTTTACCAAATCCGTGCTGACTATTCCTAATTGTCCCTCAGGACTGTTTCCAATGATTTCCCTCCCCCTGCTGTCAGACTATCTGCTCTGTACTTACCTGGCCTATCCCTGCTGCCCTTCCTGAGCAAAGGAACCACATTAGTGGTTCAACACTTCACCTGTGTCCAGCAAACTATTAAATATATCCACCAGGGCCCCAGTAATCTCCTTTTTTACCTCCCATAGCAGCCTGGGATACATTTCATTCGGCACTGGGGATTTCTCCCCCTTTATGCCTGTGAAAACATTTAATACTCTTCCTGATTGATCTTTACATATTCCCGAACCTCACCATCTGAACGGAAATCCGCAGCTACAATGTCTTTCTCCTGCCTGAATATAGATGGGAAGTATTAATTGAAGACCTTACCGACTTCCACTAGCTCCATGTACAGATTATCCCTTTGTTTCCAACAGGTTGCACTCTTTAGCTGGGAATCCTCTGACTCTGATTGTAGTCATAAAGTATCTTGTAGCTTTTCCTTAATTGTGTCTACCAAGGATATTTCATGGCCATTGCTTGCTCCTCATTTTTAAGGACCCCTTGCCCTCTCTATACTTGTGAATGGCTTCACCTGATTTTATTGCACTGTATTTTCTTTATCAAACTCACGATATCACTTGATCAGTATTCACTGGACTTGCTGTCTTTGTCATTCCCACTTTATTAACACACTGGCCATGGATTCTCACTGTATCACTTTAACATACTCCATTTTCCTAATATAGCCCTAACTGCAGGTAGTTCAGCCCAGTCTCTGTTTGCCACGTGCTGTCTAATTATAGGAGACTCCGTTGTGAGGGGGACAGACAGGAGACTGTGTGGCTGCAGCAGTGACCCCAGGGTGGTGTGCTGCCTCACGGGTACCAGGGTCAAGGATGTTTCTGAGCGGTTACTGAACATTTTGAAGGGGGAGAGCCAGAGGTTATTATGCACATCGGCCCACATGACAGTGGTAGACAAAGGGATGGGGTTCTGTGAAATGCATATCAGGCGTTAGGTTAGAAGTTAAAAACAATGACCTCAAGGATAGTGATCTCCAGATTACTCCCAGTGCCACGTGCCAGTGAGAATAGATATAAAAAGATAGCCGTGATGGATGTGTGGCTGAGGGGCAGGTGTCGGGGGCAGGGTTTTCAGTTGTTGGATCATTGGGATCTCTTCTGGGGTAGAGGTGACCTGTCAAAGTGAGGGGGGGGGGCGGGTTGGACTTGAACCAGAGGGAAATCAGTATCCCTTGGTTGGGGGTAGGGGTGGGCAGGTTGGCTGACTGGCAACGCATGAGGCCTGACTGGTAAGGCAGATGAGCTCAGAACATGGATTGGCTCTTGGGACTGGGATATTCCAGCCATAACAGAAACATGGCTGACAGATACAGGACATAGTTACAATGCTGGGCAAGGAACGCCTACATTCAAGGCTTCAATCCCACCATCTTGTGAGGGTCCTGCTTCCCCCTCTGCTGTACTGGTCCTCGCTGAGACAGCACAGGAGGTCCCAGGCATCAATCCTGGCCCATGCTGTATTAGTGATCTCTGTAATATCCTCCAGTCCCGATAATCCTTCCTCTGAATCTCCTCTATAATCAACAAGATGCTCTCTGTCTCTGTCAGGTTCTCTAATCCCTAAACCTTCTCCAGTAGATACTAAATTCCTTCATCCCTGTAAACCCTGACAGTCCTGTCTATCCCTGTAAGCCCCTCCCACCAATACACACTACATGTCAATGTATTTGCCTTTAATCTCTCCATCTGTCCCTATCTGGGTAAACTTCTCCAGCTCCTACAACCCTGCCTTATCTGTGAAAAATTCTTCAGTCCATTGAGCTGTCCAGATCTGTGTAATCCTTCCAGACCTGAAATACCTCCCTGTCTTTGTAACTAAGTCAGGCTCCTACCTGAGAATCTCACTATCTGTGTAATGTCCCAAGGCATCCTGACCTTAGGAACTTCCTCCACCTGTTAACATCCTCCATGGCTGTGGATACCATCCAGTTCTACAGTCCCTATCATGGGATTTAGTCTCTACAATCCTAATGATGCCAATAAACTCTTCCTCTCTCAACCAGACTCAGTCTCTGTTAACTCTAGTAGTCCCTACTCCCCTTGCTGTGCATGTAATCTCCTTCAGACATTACAAATCTTTATACCTTTAATGTGCTCCCCTTATCACTACACTACTTATTTCTGTTACCTTCATGAGCTGCCATAATTGCCACTGTGACTCTCTTCGAGGAGAAAGTGAGGTCTGCAGATGCTGGAGATCAAAGTTGAAACTTTATTGCTGGAACAGCACAGCAGGTCAGGCAGCATCCAGGGAACAGGAGATTCGACGTTTCGGGCACAGGCCCTTCTTCAGGAATGGCCTGTGCCCGAAACGTCGAATCTCCTGTTCCCTGGATGCTGCCTGACCTGCTGTGCTGTTCCAGCAATAACGTTTCAACCACTGTGACTCTCACCATGTTCCATCCCTACATCCTTCCGTTTCTCTGAGAAGTCCTCCTTATTCTTAAAACCCTCCCTCTCTATGTCACCTGTTCTAGTCTCCACAACCCTCCCTATCTCTGGAGAAACTATACAGTTAAAGCTGCTGCAACAACCTCAAATCCTCCTGATCTTTCTAACTCCCTTTAGTTGTGAAACTCTCCCCATCTCTGTAACATACTATCCTACAGGGTTGAAAGCCCTCCCTATCTTTGCTCCTCCAATCCCTAGAGCTGTCCAGTCTTTGTAAATTTGTCCTGCAACTTGAAACCTCCTGGTTGCTGAACCCTCTTCAAACACTGCACTTTGTCTATTTCTGTTACTTTTCCCTGCTCTTAGAAATCCCCCTGATTGTATGATCCCCTGCAGTCCCTGCAATGCTCCCTATCTCTAACCACCAACTGCTTCCACAACCATCCCTACATTTTTTTACCACTTCAGTTCCTTCAGCACCTTCTATAGTTGCAAACTCGCCATTTTCCACTTCGTACAATGGCTGTCATAATCTGAAGCCCACACTCTCTCTAACCTGGAACTCTGTCTATAATCCGTTAGCATCTGCAGCCACCACTGCTGTCTGTACCTTTCTTCACTCCTCCAGTCCTATTAAGCTTCCCATTATTGCACTAACTAAAGCCTGTGTAATTTGTACTGTCCTAAAAGTTTTCATGTCACTGCAAACTGCTTCAGCCCTGCCACTATCTCCATAAACATCTACAGCCCTTAAAGCCCTCCCTTTCTGTGTAACCTTTTCCAGTCCTGACAACGCCCCAATCTATGCAGCCCCTTTAATCTTCACTTGTTGGGTAATCCCTTGGAATCCCTGATGATTTCCCGATCTTAGCACAAACCCCAATCTTTGAGACTCTACAGTTCCCATAAGACTCACTTTCAATGTCAGCTCACCCAATCCATACATCTGTAACCTCCTTATCCTTCTCCAATTCTTCGATCTTAATCTATTTAAACCTCCCCCTCCCCCCCACCCCTCAACCCTCCTGACCACAGGAACCTCTTTCAGTTTGTGCAATCTTCCCCATTTGTGTAACTGTCTCTAACCCAGTAACCTGGCATTCTCCATTGCCTTCCTATCTGTGTAGCCTTCAGAACCTGGAAGCTGCCTTATAACTGTCAATGTCTTCCGTCACTACAACGTTCCATATCTCAGATAGTATATACAATACACTTCTCCCTCAAACACCCACTGTCTCTGCCTTTCAGTCTGCCTGCCTCTCCCTACATCCATCCCTATCCCTATCTCTAGAATTTAATCCAGCTCCCTCTATCTCTGTGAATTCCTTCAATCCCCAAACGCGTTTGTCCCACTGACATTCTTGACCAGATGTAACTCTATTTAACTCTAACAGCCTCGAGCCCATGTAAGCCACCCTATCTCTGTAACCTCTGCCCATCCGTTCAACCCTCCACTACTGAGGAATGACTCCCTGTATTCGCCATAAGGCAGATGGAATGACAGTGAACAGATATGATGGAACTGTCATTCCGGAGATGTAGCTGCAGAATCACCATCGCTGGGAAGGGAATATTGAAGTGCTGTGGGGTTGAGTCATAGAGTCAATGAGATGTACAGCATGGAAACAGATCCTTCAGTCCAACCCATCCATGCCGACTAGATATCCCCACCCAATCTAGTCCCAAGAGGCAGACTAGGCAAAACATCAACAAGTTGTGAAGAAAGGATGAGGTTAATGCATTAATGAGACAGTTATGTGGATCTGAAGATCAAAAGTTGGAGTCCAGTTGGGTGGAGCTGAGAATAAGCAAGCAGCAGCAATCATTAGCAGGAATTCTTTTATATGCACCAACCAGTGATGGTAATATAAATGTGATTACAGTCAGGACACTGAATGTACTTGAAGCAAGGGCAGTACAGTAACTGTGTGTGACAGTGGTCTCCATCCCGACTGGATAACTAATGAGTATCAGGGCTGTAAGGGATGGAATCCTGGATTGTATACGAAATGGTTTTCTATAACATCATATCAAGGAACCATCAACAAAATTGTCTTGTGTAGATCAAATGCGGTGTAATAATAAATATCCAATAATGCCATTATAAAGGAATTTTGTGAGCAGAGACCCATAATGTTATGCAAGACATACTGAGTTTGAGTTCAGACCACGAGATGTAGGAGCGGAATTAGGCCATTTGGCCCATTGCGTATGCTCTGCCCTTCAGATCATGGTTGATCTGATGATCCTCTACTCTATTTACCTGCCTTTTCTACAAAACCCTTTTTCCCCTGATTCATTAAAACCTGACCATCTCTGCTGTAAATATTCTTAATGACCCAGCCTCGGCAGCCCCCTGCAGTCAGGAATTCCCACAGAGTCACTATCCTCTGAGTGAAGACATTCCTCCTCATCTCCATCTTAAATGGGTGAGCCCTTGCTGGGATTTTCTGCCCTCTGGTTACACATTCTCACACAATTGAAATGAAAGGGAGTGACAAATATAATTATTGCAGATGAAATGAAAATTGGTGGAGTTGGGATTAATAAGGTGATCCAAGGTTGCAGGAGGTTACAGATCAGTTGGAAAGATGTGCAGAGAAATGGCAAATTGAGTTTAATCTGGACAAGTGTGAGATGATGTCAATGTCAAGATGAAAGTTAGGATACTGAGGGACATTGATATACAGAAGGATCTTGGTGCAAGCCAGTAACTCCCTGACAATGGCAACAGAAGTGTTTTAGCTGGGAAAGAAAGCAAATGGAGTACCGGCCTTCATCAGTCACAACGTTGGGTATAGTGGTTTGCATCTGATGTTGTAATTGTACAAAACTTCTGCTTGGCCACATTTGGAGTACTGTGTGCAGTTCTCATCTCCACACAATAGGGAGGATGGGGAGGCTTTGGAGAGGGTGCAAAAGGGGTTTATCAGCATGTTACCTGTATTATGTTTTTAAGGGTTTGTTAGGTGTTAAGAGGAAATTAAACAAAGTTGATTGCTTTGTGAGATTATCAGAGGCTGACAGGTGACCAAGTACAGGGACAGATAATGTGAATAGTCAGAATCTCTTTTCCAATGTGTAAGTTTCAAACACTAGAGCGCAGAGGTTTAAGGTGAGAAAGAAAAAGTTTAAATGAGGTGCGTGAGGCAAGTTTTTTTCTTTTCAGCAACTGGAAGTTTTCGAGGAGAAAGTGAGGACTGCAGATGCTCGAGATCAGAGCTGAAAATGTGTTGCTGGAAAAGTGCAGCAGGTCAGGCAGCATCCAAGGAACAGGAGAATCGACATTTCGGGCATGAGCCCTTCTTCAGGAATGAGGAAAGTGTGCCCAGCAGGCTAAGATAAAAGGTAGGGAGGAGAGACTTGGGGGAGGGGCGTTGGAGATGCGATAGGTGGAACGAGGTCAAGGTGAGGGTGATAGGCCGGACTGGGGTGGGGGCGGAGAGGTCAGGAAGAAGATTGCAGGTTAGGAAGGCGGTGGTGAATTCGATGGATTTGATTGAGACAAGGTCGGGGAAGGGGAAATGAGGAAACTGGAGAAACCTGAGTTCATCCCTTGTGGTTGGAGGGTTCCTAGGCGGAAGATGAGGCGCTCTTCCTCCAACTGTCGTGTTGCTATGGTCTGGCGATGGAGGAGTCCAAGGACCTGCATGTCCGTGGTGGAGTGGGAGGGGGAGTTGAAGTGTTGAGCCATAGGGTTGTTGGGCTGGTTAGTGCGGGTGTCCCAGAGGTGTTCTCTGAAACGTTCGCAAGTAGGCGGCCTGTCTCCCCAATATAGAGGAGGGCACATCGGGTGCAGCGGATGCAATAAATGATGTGTGTGGAGATGCAGGTGAATTTGTGGTGGACATGGAAGGATCCTTTGGGGCCTTGGAGGGAAGTAAGGGGGGAGGTATGGGCGCAAGTTTTGCATTTCTTGCGGTTGCAGGGGAAGGTGCCGGTAGTGGAGGTTGGGTTGGTGTGGGGTGTGGACCTGACGAGGGAGTCATGGAGGGAGTGGTCTTTTCGGAACGCTGATAGGGGAGGGGAGGGAAATATATCCCTGGTGGTGAGGTCCGTTTGGAGGTGGCGGAAATGACGACGGATGATACGATGTATATGGAGGTTGGTGGGGTGGTAGGTGAGGACCAGTGGAGTTCTGTCCTGGTGGCGATTGGAGGGGCGGGGTTTAAGGGCGGATGAGCGGGAAGTGGAGGAGATGCGGTGGAGGGCATCGTCGATCATGTCTGGGGGAAATTGCGGTCTTTGAAGAAGGAGGCCATCTGGGTTGTACGGTATTGGAACTGGTCCTCCTGGGATCAGATACGGCGGAGACAAAGGAATTGGGAATATGGGATGGCATTTTTACAGGGGGTCAGGGTGGGAGGAGGTGTAGTCTGGGTAGCTGTGGGAGTCAGTCGGTTTATCGTAAATGTCCGTGTTGATTCAGTCGACCGAGTTAGAAATAGAAAGGTCTAGGAAGGGTAGGGAGGAGTCTGAGACGGTCCAGGTGAATTTGAGGTCGGGGTGGAAGGTGTTGGTAAAGTGGATGAACTGTTCAACCTCCTCGTGGGAGCACGAGGCAGCGCCGATACAGTCATCGATGTAGCAGAGGAAAAGGTGGGGGGGTGGGGCCAGTGTAGTTGTGGAAGATGGACTATTCCACATATCCTACGAAGAGGCAGGCATAGCTGGGGCCCATGCGGGTGCCCATGGCTACTCCTTTGGTTTGGAGGAAGTGGGAGGATTGGAAAGAGAAGTTGTTTAGGGTGTGGACCAGTTCAGTCAGTTGAAGGAGGGTGTCAGTGGAAGGGTACTGGTTGGTACGGCGGGAAAGGAAGAAGCGGAGGGCTTTGAGTCCTTCGTGATGGGGATAGAGGTGTACAGGGACTGGATGTCCATGGTGAAGATAAGGCGTTGGGGACCAGGGAAGCGAAAATTATGGAGGAGGTGGAGGGCATGGGTGGTGTCCCGAACGTAGGTGGGGAGTTCTTGGACTAAGGGGGACAGGACTATGTCAAGGTATGCGGAGATGAGTTCGGTGGGGCAGGAGCAGGCTGAGACAATAGGTCGGCCGGGGCAGTCAGGTTTGTGGATTTTGGGCAGGAGGTAGAAACGGGTGGTGCGGGGTTGTGGGACTATGAGGTTGGAGGCAGTGGATGGGAGATCCCCTGAGGTGATGAGGTTATGGATGGTCTGGGAGATGATGGTTTGGTGGTGGGGGGTGGGGTCATGGTCAAGGGGGCAGTAGGAGGAGATGTCCGCGAGCTGGCATTTAGCCTCAGCGGTGTAAAGATCGGTGCGCCAAAATATGACCGCGCCTCCCTTGTCTGCTGGTTTGATAGTGAGGTTGGGGTTGGAAGAGAGTGGAAGTTGCCAAGCGAGGTCATAGAAACAGACATGTGAGTAAAGTTTTGAAGTGACATTTAGACAGAAACATGAACAGCCAGAGAATAGAGGGACATGGACCATGTATATACAGATGGGGTGAGTTGAGAATGATATCAAGGTGGGCTGAAGGGCCTATTGCTGCACTGTTCTATTTTCGAACTTCGCAGCATTTAACTTCACTTCAGAATCATGCATGTTTCATTCAATTTCTCTCTAATTTTTCTCAACTTCAATGGGTTCATTCTAAATCTACTCCACCTCTTATTATATAATCCCTCCATTTCCAGCATCAGCCAAGTGGACCTTCTCTGGCCTGCCTCTGATACAAGAATATCTTTCCTTCGGGCACACACACTATTCATAATATTCTAGGTGTAGTCTGACTTGTACCTTGCATCGTTTTAGTAAGACCTCCCTATATTTAGACTCCAGTCCCTTTGTAATAAATGGCAGCATTTGATTTGCCTTCTCTATTACTTGATGACCCTGTCAGCTACTTTTTTTCAGATTGATAAACAAAAACTCGCACAACCCTTTATGTTTCCAGTCTAAAAACAAATACTGTTAGCCTGACAGTAAGTCAGGAGCATGCTGAAATGAGTGAGAAACGACATATCAATAAAAAATAACTGAACCCTTAGAAACACATTTTATAAAAGAGAATTTGTTTTTGAGCCTGTTGGATTTATTTGTTGGTGTGAATATAAATGGCAGAATAGATAAGGATGTTGGGGGGGGGGGGGAGTGTTGGTACGGAAAATATGGTTTATTTGAATTTTCAGAAGCCTTTGTGCAAGTTTCAATAAGGGCTAAAGAGTAACTTGGTAGAGAATAGGGCCCCTTAAATATCAATAAGGTCACCCATGTGTGGAACCAGAGGAGATAGGTGAGATATGAAACAAAAAAAAAGTCTTGTCAGTATTTACTCTGGAGAAAGACATGGAAGCTCGGGAACGTTGGGAAATAAATTGCCATGTCTTGGAAAGAATTCTCAACAGAGAAGAGAAAGTGCTGGAATATTAAAACAAGTAAAGGTGGCTCATTAGGTCAATCTGAGAATATTGTGGAAAGCTAGGGAAGAGATTGCAGTAACCCGAACAGAGGTATTTTAATTTATTATCAACAGACGCAGTGATGTGCCAAAAGACTGGAGGGCGGCTAATGCTGTTCCATCACTAAAGGATTGCAGGGAAAAGCCAGGAAATTACAGCCCCGTGAGCCCAGTGATGGGGTGGTTGTTGGAGGAGATTCTGAGAGAAAGGAGCTACATATATTTGGAAAGGCAAGGGCTGATTCGAGATGGTCAGCATGGATTTGTGAGTGGGAAACCGTATTTCACAAACCGGATTGACTCTTCGAGGAGGTGGCCAAGAGATAGATGAAGGCAGAGCAGTGAACATTGTCCACGTGGACTTTAGCGAAGCATTTAACAAGGTTCAAAGGGATGTAGAACATCTAGTCAAGAGGAAGTAGGAAGCTTACTTAAGGTTGAGGACGCTAGGGTTGTTAGACATCTGTAGGGTTATATGAGGGCGGCACGATGGCTCAGTGGTTAGCACGGCTGCCTTATAGCACCAGGGACCTGATTTCGATTCCAGTCCCGGGCGACTGTCTGTGTGGCGTTTACACGTTCTCCCCATGTCTGCGTAGGGTTCCTCCAAGTGCTCCAGTTTCCACCCAAAAATGTGCAGATTAGGTAAATCAGCCATGGTAAATTACCCATAGTGTTCAGGGAAGTGCAGGATTGACACATTAGTCAGGGTAAATGGAGAGTAATAGGGTGGGGGAATGGTTTTTGGTGGGATGTTCTTCAGAGGGTCCGTATGGAGATGTTGGGCCAAATGGCCTGTTTCCACAATCTGGGGACTCACTGAAGATAGCCAGGAAGGAAATGACTTAGGACAGCTGGAATGGGACATGAAAAATCTTTTTTGGGAAGGATTAAGGAAAACCGCAAGGCATTCTCCACTTATGTGAGGAACAAGAGGATGGTCAGCGTGAGGGTAGGGCCGGTCAGGGATAGTGGAGGGAACATGTGCCTGGACTCACAGGAGGTAGGGGAGGACCTTAATGAATACTATGCTTCAGTATTCACTCCTGAGAGGGACCTTGTCATTTGTGGGGACAGCGTGAAAAGGACTGCTATATGTGAACAGGTTGTTGTTGAGTAGGAGGATGTGCTGAGGATTGTGTAAAACATAAAGATAGATAAGTCTATTGGACAAGACCAGATATGCCCAAAGTTACTGCGAGGGAAGGGATTGCCTTTGGTGATGACCTTTGGACCCACTCTAGGAGAAAGGACCTGAAGAAGAGCTTATGCCCGAAACGTCGATTCTCCAACTCCTCGGATGCTGTCTGGCCTGCTGTGTTTTTCCAGCACCACCCTTTTGAACTTTGCGCCCACACTGTCCACCAGAGTCGTACCATATGATTGGAAGGCTCCCTTGTTCAAGAAAGGGAATAGGGCTAATCCTGGGAATTACATACCTCCACTTTCTTATGTCTGTGGTTTGCAATTTATTGGAGAGGACTCTGAGAGAGTGGCTTTATGACTCCATAGAAAACCATAGTTTGATTAGAGATAGTCAGCATGGCTTTATAAGGGACAGATCTTACAAATCTTATTGAATCCTTCGAGAATGTGACAAAACACACTTATAGCTCATTCAGAAAATACAGAGGCATGGGATACAGGAAACCTGTCTGTCTGGATATGGAATTCCTGCCTCATAGAAGACAGAGAGTGATGATAGATGGGAAGCATTCAGCATGGAGCTTGGTGACCAGTGGTGTTCTGCAGGGATCGGTTGCAGGAACTCTGCTCTTTGTGATTCTTTTTTATAAACTACTTGAATGTGATTGTGGAAGAATGGGTTAGTAATTTTGACAATGACTTGGAGATTGGTGGAGTGGTGGATAGTGTGGAGGTCTGTTGTAGGTTGCAGCAGGATATTGACAGAATGCGGAGCTGGGCTGAGAAGTGGCAGATGGAGTTTAATCTGGAAAAGTGTGAAATGATTCATTTTGGAAAGTCTAACTTGAACGCAGAATACAGGGTTAAAGGCAGAATACTTGGTAGCGTTGTGGAACAGAGAGATCTTGGGTTCCACATCCATCTATACCTCAGAGTTGCCATCCAAGCTGATAGGTTTGTTGAGAAGGAATATGATGTGTTGCCTTTCAATTGCTGGGGGATTGGGTTTTCAAGTGTGAGGTTATGCTGCAGCTCTATAGAGCCCTGGTTAGACCCCACTTGGAATATTGTGTTCAGTTCTGATCCCCTCTTTACAGGAAGGCAGTGGAAGCTTTATGGAGGGTAAATTGGAGGTTTACCAGAATGCTGCCTGTACTGGAGAGCATGTTTTACGAAGAAAGGTTCAGGGAGGTAAGCCTTTTGTCATTGAAGTGAAGAAGGGTGAGGGGCAACTTGGTAGAGGTGATCAAGATGATTGAGACATAGATAGAGTGAATAGTGAGAGACTTCTTTATACCATGGCATAAATGGCTATTGTCAGTGGGCATAAATAATTTTAAGGTGATTGGTGGATGGGTAAAGAGAAATTTTGGAGGAAGGTTCTTTACAAAGAGTGTTGCGTGGTTGGAATGCACTGCCAGCGGTGGTAGGAGAGTCAGATACATGAGGGACATTTAATAGACTCTTGGATAGGCACATGGATGGCAGTAAAATGAAGGGCATGTAGGTTAGTTTGATCTTACAGAGGGATAAAAGGTTGGCATGGCATCATGGCCGAAGGGTTTTGTACTGTACTGTTATGTGTTCTATGTTCCATGTGGTAAAATGGGTAAGGACGCCTAGACCATTGTAAAAGGATACGGCATTCAGGAGGAAAATGGATACAAAATTGGACTGGATGGTAGGAGACAGAGGGTGATGGGAGACATGTTGTCTTTCTGACTGGAGGCATGTGACCAGCGGTGTAGTGAACCCACTGTTGTTTGTCATTTGGATAAATGGTTTGGATGGGAATATTGGTTTCCTGATAAGAAAGTCTTTTGGGTGACACTGAAATTGGTGGTAAAGTGGACAGTGAAGAAGGTTATCTATGAAACAACAGGATGGACAGTACTCCTGGGATAGTGGGCTGAAGAATAGCAGATGAAGTTTAATTAGATAAACGTGAAGTGTTACATTTTGGTGAAACAAACCAGGGCAGGACTTGTACAGTTAATGTTCGGGCACTGGGTAGTGATGTCAATCAGAGACCCAGGGATGTAGGTACACAGTTTCTTGAGAGTGGTGATACTGGTAGACAGGCTGGTGAAGCAGGTGTTTGGGATGGTTACCTTCATAGGGCAAAGCATTGAGAGTAGGAGTTGGGATGTCATGTTGTGGGTGTACAGGACATTGGTGCGGCCTCCATAAAAGCATTGTTGATCAGTGGGAAGAACTCATCTGGTTCAGTTAGCTCCTTTTAGGGAAGGACACCTGACATTCCAAGCTGGTCTGGCTGACGTGTGACTCCAGACCCACAGCAATATGGCTGACTCTGAGCTACCCTCTGGGTAATTAGCAGTGGGGCAAAGAATGCTGGTCCAATCACTCTCATCCCATGAATGAATAAATAAAAATGCATTCGTCCCTCCCTACCTTTGCAAACTCCTCCAGCTGCAGCTGGCTTTGTCACACTGTTCAGGCCCGGACCACTCTCTCACCACCTCCAGCATCTTCACCTCTCCCTGTTCCTATTGTGTCATTAAACCCTGACAATGATTCCCCTTCCCATTGCCTTCCTCCCTGATAGCAGATCCTTTGCAATCCCTTTAAAACTTACTGCTTAAACTCTCTCTTATTTCAGGATTTTAAGTACTTTGTGGTAATCATCTAAGCCTCATAATCTGATATGATCCATTCTGTCCTGAGTGAGGGATGAGTGGGAATTTCTTGCTGAATATTTTCTATTTCAATGGAACGTCCTTTTGTTGAGTGTTATACACTGTTCCTTCACATGTTTTCCACTGTTCATTTACAGACACATGTTTCAGTCTATTCCTGATGAAGATTCAGTTTTATTCCTGATGAAGGGCTTTTGCCCGAAACGTCGATTTTGCCTGTCCTCGGATGCTGCCTGAATTGCTGTGCTCTTCCAGCACCACTAATCCAGAATCTGGTTTCCAGCATCTGCAGTCATTGTTTTTACCTCTTTCAGTCTGTTTAGCCTGTTTACCTTGGTCAGGTCTCCTCTCAAACGCATGTAATTGGCTGTTTTTGTTTCCAGATGTAGCTTGTCCTTTCTGTGATTCACTTTAAAACTGTATATTTCTTTAATCTGCACTTTACACAATTTCCCAGAGGAACTCCCCAGGTGACATTACTCACTAAGTTTCATGACACAATGGTCACACTGAGATAGCTACATCCCTAGCCAGTTGCATAATGTGTTATTCAAAGAAACACTGAAAAAAAATTCCACAATCTCTTCTTCTAATATCACTCTTGCCAGTATGATTGCCAAGATTATATGAATATTCAAGTTTCACTAAATTATCACAATGCCTTTCTTAAAAATTCCAATGAGTTCCTCTTTAATGCAAATGATGAGCAATGAAATGTTGTTAAGTGGCCGAAAACTGTTCTGCCGCCTGTGTCCTTGGCAAGTAGTAGCCAGAAATTACATTCAGACTGACTCTACTTCATGATCTGATGCCAAATGCTTTCTCTGTAATACCTTTGTTATCCATTATTGTTAGCATTGCCCATTTTGCCTGAGTTTCCGCAAGGTTGTGAACCATATTTATGTTCCAACTGTTGTTCGTCCTGTAATCATATCTCCCTGGTGTCTAAATCTCTTTTATCTCTTTGTCACAAATCAGTCTACCTTGCTGCAGAGACTTTGTCCATTCCAAAAAAAAACATAATTTACTCTTTCCCACAATTCCCTGTCACAAATCGATTCACTGATATTCCTGTTCCTTTCTGCTTGTCTTCAGCCACATCCCCATGCTGTTCACACGCGTCATCTTTTCTATTTGGATTTGGAAAGCTCCTTTCACCTGAACCCTCTAAGTTTACCTGTCCATAAACCTACCGACATGATTGGCCAGGACACTGGTCCCAGGTCAGTTCCAGTGGGACCCCATCCTAATGGATTTTTTTTAAAATCAGGTATGGGATGTGGGTGTCTCTGGCTGACCAGCCTTTCTTGCCCAGCCCTAGCTGCCATTGAGCTGAGTAGCTTGCTCGGCCATTTCAGAGGGTAATTGGGAGGCAAACACTTTGCTGTGGCTATGTCGTACAGACCACCTGAGGGTGGGCAGATGTCCTTCTCCGAATGACAAGTGTTTGGATTTATTGTACATCAGTAATGGTATTTATAGATGGTCAATTACTATTTTTAAAATAATTTATTTCAAATTCCACCATTTCAGATGAGGTGGTTCAAATCTGCCTCTCCTGAACATTAGCTGAGGTTTGGGATACATGATCTAGCAACAATATCACTAGGCCATTACTTTGTCTGCTCATAGGCTATTTATCTCTGAACACTGATACCAGTGTATCATGAAGCTAAACCTGTTTTCCTTCATGATTGTTTGTTCCTGATACCTTCCTGCAGTCTGGTGATATCACTCAGTCTCTCTCCATGTGGTATCCCTCACTGTGTGGGTCAAATTGCTGCCTCTGTCAGTGTCTCTCACTCTTACAGCTACTCCAGATTCTGAGCCAACAGAATTCTGCACAGGCCAGGGATGGAGACTGGGATTTTCCAGATCTCCGTGGGACACAGTACTATTCTCCATGTGTAGCCCTCACTGCATCAGTCTAATTTCCCATTCTGTCTATTTCTCTGTCTCCTGTAGGTACTCAGGAAGTTCCTGACTCAATAGATTTCCCAGCTGCTGGGTGTCCCATCCATCACCACATTGAAGATGGTTGGTCAGGCAGAGAGACAAAGGGCAGGGAGATCTGGAGCCTTCAATAAACCCTGCACTGAGGTAAGATCACTCACCGTGCAGAGAGCAGCGAGAGGGCTCCGAACATCAGCTAACAGTGCTGGAGGGGGAGCAGTGTACAGACACACCCCAGGCTCAATCACCACGTCTACTGAAAGTTTTGTTGTTCTGAGACAGTATCAGAAGAGTCACAGTTATCAATCCTTGCCTGTGGTGTCTTAGTGAGCATCAGGACAACAGAGGGGAAAGCAGGCTTCCCATGAGTGGGTGGGAAAGATGTCTGGGATCTTTCTGTTCTGTGTTCCCCCTCCAATACTGTACATATTCCATGTCTCGTGGACCAGTGTCTTCAATAATTTGTAACTCCTACAACAGTGCCTGACCCTGTAACGTCCACCTTCCCTATTGTCCCTCCCCATATTTGAAATGTACTGCATTTATTATCCTTCCATGCAACTAGTCCATGCTGACTACTGTTCATGAACGAGTCGCATTTGCATGTGTTTGGTCCATATCCCTTCAAACCATCTCTTCTCCATGTATCTGCCCAAATGTCTTTTCCATGTTGTAACTTTACTTTTCTCTACCCCTTCCCCAGACGCTCATTCCATACATGCACCATTCTCTATGTGGAAATGTTCTCCTCTGGTCACTTTTAAGTATTTCTTCTCTCACCTCATATTTCTGCCCTCTAGTAATGGATTCCCCTACCCTGGGATAGAAACCTTTACTATTCACATTAAGTATACCCTTCATGGTTTATAAACCTTTATAAGGTCACCCCTCAGCCACCTCTGCCCAAGGGAAATACGAAGGATAATGATACAAATATCTCTGCCATGGTCCCCGCTGCGACTTTGCCAAAATGTTGTGGCATACACTTGTTCAGGACCTCGGGCTTTATCTACCTTTGTGTTCTAAGACCTCCAGCACCACCTCTTCTGTAATGGGGACTCTTTTCAAGACATGACTGTTTCTTTCCTTTTGTTTCTAGTCTTTGTCCACAGTACATTCTGACATGAAATATTCATTTCAGGTCGCGCCCATCTCCTGTGGTTCCAGGCACGGAAGGCCTTCTTGATCTTTGAAGGGCTCTATTGTCTCTCAAGTTGCTTTCTTGTAGTTGTGTGCTGTAGAATCTCTTTGGCTTCTTCTTAACTTTATCTCCCAAAGCTATCTCATCACCCTGTTTTGCTTTCCAGCTTCTCCAGCCTCTCTGTTTCTCCACATGTGAAGCCACATCCAAGGAACAATGTAACTGTACCCCTTGGGTCTCTCTCCGTTAGACAACACTGAACAGAGCACTGCCATTAACTGTGTCAGTCCTCTCTGGTAATCCAACACCTGAATTCAACTCCACCTTTCATTTCTTGACCCACGGCTCAGTTGGTTAAGATCACCTTTGATAACTATATTCATTGCCCACTATAATACGTATTTTACTATCCACAAACATGCTAACACTAATTCATTTATGTCAATAATACACCTGTATGGACCCTGCACCAATCCTCATGGCACACCACTGGTCAGAGGCCCCCAGTCTGCACAACAACCCTCTCCCACCATCCTCTGTCTCCTACTGTCAAGCTCATTTGTGTTTGTTTGGCTTGCTCTCCCTGATCCCATGTGATCTAATCTTACTAAGCAGTGCACCAGGCTAAACCCTGTCTAAGGCCTTGCTGAAGTCAGGATAGACAACGGCTACTGCTCTGTCTTCATCTATCTCCTTGGTCACCTATTCAACAAACTCTATCAAGTTTGAGAGACACCCCTTTGTACGCACAAAGCTGTGCTGACTATCCCTAATCAATCCTTGCCTTTCCAAATGCATGTGACTCCTGTCCCGCGGAATCGCTTCCAACAACATTGGCACCACTGACATCAAGCTAATTGGTGTGTATGTCCCTGGCTTTCCCTCGCAGCCTTTCCTAAATGCTGTCACAACATTAGCCACCCTCCAGGCTCCCAGCTCACCACCCGTGGCTGTCAGTGATAGAAATATCTTTGTAAGTTTCTTCCCTAACTTGCCCCAATGTCCTGGGATGTACTTGATTAGTTCCTCGGGAGTTGTCTAATTTTAATGCGTTTTAAAACCTTCATCACCTCCTGTTCGCCAATGTAGACTCTTTTGAAAACATCACTGTTTATTTCCCTGCTTTCCCAGTGTTTTTTCCACAGTAAGTTCTGACTTGAAATTTTTGTTTCGGATCTCACCCATTTCCTGTGGGTTCACACACGGATGGCTTCATTGATCTTTAAGGGGTCACATTCTGTCTCGAGTTAATTTTCTGTTGTTAATATACTTGTAGAATCTCTCTGGATTTTCCTGAACCTTATCTGTCAAAGCTCTGTCAGTTCCCCTTTAGGCCCTCATGGTTTCCCTCTTAAGAGTATTACTACACCCACAATGTTCTTCAAGGGATTGACTTAATCCAGCTGGCTATATAGGACATATGCCCCCTTTTGTCTTGACCAGAACCTCAATATTCCTGAAGAAGGGCTTATGCCCAAAACGTCGATTCTCCTGTTCCCTGGATGCTGCCTGACCTGCTGCGCTTTTCCAGCAACACATTTTCAGCTCAGAACATCAATATCCCAAGTCATCCAGTGTTTCCCATTTGTGTCAGCATTGTCCTTCATACTAACAGGAATATGCTGTCCCTGAAATCTTAATTTATCTCTCTTTTGAAAGAATCCCACTTGCCCGACGTCTCTTTACTTTCAAATAGCCTCCACGAACAAACTTTTGGACAGTCTTGCCGAATACCTTCTGGACTGGGGCAAGGCCAGGTTTGATCTTTAACTTGTGGACCAGGCCTGTCCTTTTCCATCGCTATTTTCAAACTAATAGAATTGTGGTGACTTTGCCAAAGTGCTCCCCCAAGAACTCTTCAGCCCCTTTCTCACACTTGTTTCCCAAAGTGAGGTCAGTTTTTATCCTTTCCTCCAGTCGGACCAGTTACATACGCCTGAGACAGTTTTCTTGAACACACTGAACAAATTTCTTCTATCCAAGCTGTGAACACTCCGGCAATAACAGTCTAGGTTTAGAAAGTTAAAATCCCCGACCATTACAGCCCTATCATTATTACAGATATCTGGGATCTCCAGCATATTTGCTGCTCAATTTCCCGCTGACTGTAGTACAGTCATATCAAACTGATCATTCAGTATAATTTCTCAGTTCCACTAATACAGCTTCACTGGGCGATCCCCAGGAATATCCCCTCTCAGTGCTGCAGTGATGTTTTCACTGATCAAAAACTCCACTCCCCCTCCTCTCTTGCCTCCCCTTTTTTCCTTCCTGTAGCATCTGTCCTGGGAACATTGAGCTGCCTGTCCTGCCCTGCATTCTCAGCTGTGTTTCTGTAATTCCTGTGATATCCCTGTCCCATGCTCCCATCCATGCCATGCGTTAATCTGTATAACCTGTTAGGCCTTTTACATTAAAGTAGATGCAGCTTAGTTGATGCATTTTCCCTCATTGCCTGCTGTGTTCATGCCTGCCTTGTCAATTGAAATGACTCTGTTGAAATTCTGTCCCAGCCTCAACGTTCAGACTGTAGCCTGAGACCATCCCCCTCAATGTGTTCAACACCCTCACCTTTCATGTCATCTGCAAACCTACTAATGAAACCTTCTGCTTCACATCCGAGTGATTAATGCCCATAAGGAACAGCAATGGTTCCTGCATAGATCCCTGTGATGCACCCACTGGGCAAAGGCTTTCAATCAGAAAACCAACCCTCCAACAATTTTGGATCCAATTTCCCAACTTGCCTTTGATGCCATGAGCTCTTCCCTTCTGGACCAGCCTTCCACGTGGGACCTTGTCAAAGGCCTTAATGAACTCCATGTAAACCACAACATCTGCACGGCCCTCTTCAATCTCTTCAATCGTAATTTCAAAGAAATCCCAGCTGATTTCATCAGACATTATCTTCCTCTTCCAAATCCATGCTGACTATCACTAATCAATCCCTGCCTCTCCAGTTATTGATCTATCCTGTCCCTCAGAATTGTTCCCAATTTCCCTCCCCCTGCTGTCAGACTATCGGCTCTGTAATTACCTGGCCTATCCCTGCTGCCCTTCTTGAATAAAGGAACCACATTAGCGATCCTCCAGTCATTTGGCATTTCACCTGTGGCCAGCAAAGTATTAAATATATCCACCAGGGCCCTAGCAATCTCCTCCTTACCTCCCATAGCAGCGTGGGGTACATTTCATTGGGTCTGGGGAGTTCTCCACCTTTATGCCTGTGAAAATATTTAATACCTCCTCCTTATTGATCTTAACATATTCTGGAACCTCACCATCCCGACTGAAATCCCTGGCTACAATGTCTTTCTCCTGTGTGAATACAGATGGGAAGTATTCATTGAAGACCTCACCTACTTCCTCTGGCTCCATGCATAGATTGTCCTGTTGGTTACTCACAGGCCTCCCTCTTTCGCTGGGTGGAACAGATATGTGAGTGAGAAGATGGACAGGTGGGTCTGGTCAGGGAGAAGGGACAGGGGATAAGGCTGCGTGTGGAGGGATTTTGAAGCTTCTGCAGTCAATATTGAGGCCATTGGGTATCAGCTTCAAAGATAGACTCTCAGGTGTTGTTCCTCTGACAGTGGACAGGCTAAGGATGGGCATGTCCCCAGAAGAGTTGAAGGGGGAATTGAAATGGAAGTTAACTGGAAAGTCGGGTTGGTTGTTGTGTTCAGAGCACTGGTGCTCCATACAGAGCCTGATCCTGCCCCACCAAGCACGGCTCCATACTCCCGATGTGGTCTCCTCTCTATCAGGGAGACCAAAGGGAGATTCAGGGACATATTCATGGAGCACCTGCTCTTTGCACACTTTAACCAACCCTACATTCCAGTTGCCATTCAATTACTCCCTCACCCCCCCCCCCCCCTTGCTCATCCAGCGACAGGTCCATCCTTGGCCTCCTCTACTGTCAGAGTGAGGCCAAATAGAAACTAGGAAACACAACCTGATCTTTCAGTTTGAGTGCTTACAGTTCACTGTTCTCAATATTGACTTCACTGGCTTCAAAACTCTCCACCCACAGCCTTATTCCATGTTCCCCTTCCCTTACCTGACCTAAGCTGTCCATCTTTCTATTCGCATATCCGCTGCACCCTTCCCACTGACCAATCACATTATCCCCCTACTTGCATCCTCTATCGTCATCCCATCTACGCTTACCTCAGCCCCATGCCCCTCCCTCTATTTTCTTCCCGGCTCCCCTTCCCTCGGACCAATCCTGATGAAATCTTCCAGCCTGAAACGTTGACCTTCCTGTTCCATGGATGCTGTCTGACCCGCTGTGCTTTTTCAGCTTCATATGTATTGCTATAAATCCGCAACAACAGATTTTATTGTGCTTTCTATACATTTTATTTTAGTCTGCTTACTGATAAGCTTATCTCAACATTCTCTCTACAGGGTCAAGGAAACAATCTCTTTGTCATGAATGCTCCTATCTGCTTCGAAATGATTTCCTTTGTTTTAACCGTACTTTCAAGTCTGCTGTTCGCAATAGTATTGTAAATTTCACTCTTGTTATGCTGTAGCTTAATCACACCACGTCCAAAATACTTCAGAACTTCCTTGTTCTTATACTCCACGCATCTATTCATAAACGTAAGGATCCATTAAGTCCTTTTATACAACAGTTTTAACTTGCCTGGCCATTGGTAATTTCCTGTCTTCTGTGTCGCTCTCTCCTTACATTTACCAGTCCTCCCTCACTCCAAAATTTCCTGAAAAATCACCAGCAATGCCTCCACAATCACCTTTGGCATCTATTTACAACTACGGGGTGTTCTCCAACTGGTCTCGCTGATTGATCCAACTTCACCTTCCCCAGCACTTTCTCCTTGCCGGTGGTCACTATACCCACCTCTACCCTCTGACTGTCTTGAAGTTCTGACATTTTGCTGGTGTCTTCCACCGTGAAGATCGTTGCAATGTATTCAATTCCTCTGCCATTCCATTGCTTCCCATAATTATTCAAGCTTCATTTTCCAATATTCCTGTTTGCTCTTTACTCCCTGTCTTCCTTGTTATATATCTAAAAATCTCTTTCAATGTTCTATTACATCATTAACAAGCGTAATATCATATTTCACCCTCTCCTGCCATTTGCTGTTCTTAGTTATCCGTACTGGAATTTATAGGCTTCGTAATCGTCTAGATTCCCAATAATCTTCACCACATTGTGCGCATTTTCTTTTACTTTTATGCTGTCCCGGAGTTCGTTATCACGCACGGCTGCCTTGTCTTCCACTGAATATCTTTCTTCTTGGGATGAATTTCTGATGTGCTGCTGAATTATCTCCAGAAACTCCTGTCATTGCTGCTTCACCATATTCCCGTGCTCAGCTCCCCTTCCAACTAACTCTGGCCAACGCCACCCTCATGTCTTTTTAGTTACATTACTCAATTATAAGCCATCTCATCCAAAAGTGAACAATAGATGTAAACTTAAGGAGGGGAGTTTGAGACATGGGACACGTAGAACAATTGGAGGACTTATTAACTAGACGGAAAGATAGAGACAGAGAGAGAGAATATAGACGTGGAGATGTAAAATAGGGAAGTCTACATGATTGATAGAATTAGATGTGCTTCCGTATTTGGTTTGACAATTCCTTTGTGCTATGGTCCTTTGTACAGTATATGTGCAACAGATTAATCTGTTGAAATCCTGGGTTTGATGCCAGAACTTTTATCTCCATCACTATCACAGGCACCAACTGTTGACAGAACCCAGCATATGTTTCCTGGTAGAAAATGGATTAACTGAAGCAAGGTGGAACACCAGAAGCAGGAATTTATAACATCCATCCGATAAGAATGAAAGATTAGATCAGGGAATGCCAGAAAGGGGCAGGAGGCAGACGGTACGTTGAGAGTAGGGGAACATAACATCTCAGCTGAAGATTAAATAACATATTAATATTTTATAAATTTTGTACATCACATGCATCATGTTTGTTAAGTATGTCTCTCGTTCATTCTGAATATGTTGCACTCATATGAACAATCTTATCTATCGGCACACACACACACACGCACACTGACACACACGCACACACACACAGACACACAGATACACACGCACACGCACACCATCACTGTTCAGCCATTCCATTTGAAATGATTCTGTTTTGTTTACATTGTCACTTGCCATTCCTTCTTCCGAATATATTCTGTTTCTTTCACTGCATTTTATTTTATTCTGTCTGTCAAGAAGACATTGGGGACTGGCGGGGATGTCACTTTACTCCTCGTCAGTCTCCACAGCCACTGTCTTCGAATCCTTTCTGTTTCTTAACCCATGAAAAATACGTACTGTGTCTGACCCTTGAATCCTAATAAACAGGTCAATTTTAAACAGAACACTTACTTTTGCGCTAAGGCTACAAAAAATCTCAAAAAGAAAAGGCATATAAATTGTGCAATAAGATGTTTGCATCTTGACATAGAATTGCATTGTGTAAACGATAAACAATTAACTGGTAAGATCTGTGAGAGTAAAATCGAGGGAAATCCGTATTTCTTGTGTATGTTCTGGGCAGTCGTGCCCAGAAGCAGTTTTTATATTGGAAGTTGTTGTGGTGGAGGAGACTTCAGTGTAGTAACAACATCTCTATTGACGCTGTGTACTGATGACTATTCAGGCAGGTTACTATCCCATCCTCGCTATTGTTGGTGTTCCTGGTGAGTCTATCTCTGCCCATTTACTAATTCTCTAACCCATTGTGAATGTTAACCTTTTTTTCTGTAGTGTATACTTGGCAAAGATCCAAACTATTGTCTTCGCTTTCAATCACAATCTCCATTTCTATGCCATGAATTTCATATCCCTCGCTTACAAGCATCTGAGGAGAAACGAAAGTGTTCATAACCACGATTACCCAATTTTATCCTGAACGGATTTATATCTCAATATTCCGTCTACCACAAAACCTGTCCACTCCCACCTTCACGATATTCCTAGTCTTCACTTCTGCCTCAACACTGTTTCTGAATAAACCATCATCCACACCTTTCCAGGTACAATTCTCTTCTGGCAACTCTTCTCGTTACACATATTTTGATCACAAACTTTTTCTTACCTCGACCTGGACCTATGCAAAGTGTGAAGTCAGTTTGATTCTAAAATGAGTTTCAGCATAACCTGTAACCTCCCAGGAGGGAGAGGACTATGCTGTCAGTGACCAGGAAGTGACAGTTTCATTGAACTGTCTTGATTCGGGAACTTTCTGAGCAGGAGTGGGTGTCATGTCCATCATCTCCCATCTCCAATGTATTCACACAGTGATGGAATCCATCTCTGCCTGCTGCTGAGGGTAATACCTTTGTGTTGTCTCCATAATCGAAGGTACCAAAACTCTTCTAGAAATAATATGGGACAGATTGACTGGTGAAAATAAGAACATGATTAGAATTAATAAAGTGAGCTTAGTCAAACACTAATTGAATTGAAGGGTGGCAAGTTACTGCACCAAATGAGTTCCATCCGAGTTTTCAGGGAAATGGCATTACAGCAAGTGAATGACTTATAGAGTCATACAGGACAGAAACAGAGGCTTCGGTCCAACCAGTCCATGCTGACTATTCCAATTCCAAACAACCTGCCCGCGGTTGGCCCAAATCCGTCCAAACCTTTCCTCTTCATGTACTTATCCAAATGTATTTTAAATGTTGTAACGACAAGTAAGAAGTATTGATTACCTACAAATTTCTTTACACTCTGGAATTTCTCGTTCCTGCAGACTAGAAAGTAGTTATTGTAATCCTAAATATTTAAAACCGGAGTGGGAGATAAAACAAAAAAGGTACCTTGATGTTAGGTCTGAGGAAAATATTAGAACCTTTTATGAGAAATTTTATAACTCGACACTTGGGAAACCATGATGTGACTTGGTACAGTCAGCTTCGACTTAGAAACCGGAAATCATCGTTGAGAAACCTGTGGAGTTTGTGTTAGTTGATACATCCACAAGAGAGAAAGAGTGCGAGTCGTGTGTTTGAATTTGCAGAATACTTTTTTACATTGTTGCTAACAAGTGAGCAAAGGAAGTTAGAGTACATTGATAAGTTGCAGACGGGGTGATCTGAATATACCACATGGATTGAGAATTGGCCAGTGGAAGCAATGCTGAGCTTCTTGCACTTTATGGACTGAAGGCAGTCCATGGGATATCACAAGTTTCAGTGTTTGAACCACAACAATTTGCAAGGCATAGAAATGATTTGGATGTGAGAAATAAACAGCATGCATCTCATTTTGTATTGACTAAACAGTACAAGGTTTAGAAGTGTTGTTTTTCAAAAGGACCTGAATGTCCTTGATCATGAGTCATCAAAAATAGCACACCCAAGGCCGTAAGTATTAGCATCTTATATAGTATGCTGCCCTTCATTGTAATATGATTCAAGTATTTGTAGGGCCTTGATGAGAGAGTATTTGGGACACTGTGAAGAGGTATGATCTCCTTTGTAAGGCACGATCTCATTAACACTGACACAACTCTAATCCATGAGATGATGACTCCATGAGGAGACAGTGATGGAACTGAGTAATTAATCTGTCGGGGAGGAGACAAATAGGGATGATTGTGCTGAAACGTGAGGGTTAGCGACTATTACATATTTCTAAAAGAGACACTGTTAGGGTGAGAAATAATTAATTTATTAGATTTATTGTCACATGTGCCTAAGTCCAGTGATGCTTTATTTGCGAGCAGTACAGGCAGATGACAGTAAGCAAGGACACACAGATCATAGTGTGAAAAATAAACTTGGACAGAGTAAGGCATGCAGGTTACAATGCGCAGGACATTAAAAAAAAACATGATCAACATGAACAAGATCATTATTATTTGGAGTGACAGAGTCCATTCATCAGTCTAACATAGCATACTTTATGTGCCTGAATGATCTCTCCCCACATTAATGTGCCGTCGGCATGAGGTCCTACAAGAAAAGTTTAGGGAGTTAGGAACCAACTTAACAAAGTAGGACCACGGAGATAGTAATCTCAGGATTGCTGCCAGTGTCAAGTGCTAGTCAGCGTAGGAATGATCGAATAATCAGGAAGAATGTGTGGCTGAAGAGATGGTGCAGGAGGGAGGGGTTCCGATTTTTGGGATATTGGGGAGGTGGGATTATTACAAATTGGACGGTCTACAGTGGGGGATTACTTTGGAAATAATGATCACAATTCCCTTAGTTTTATAATAGTCATGGAGAAAGATGAGAGTGGTCCGAAAGGAAGAGTGCTAAACTGGGGGAAGGCCAACTATAGCAAAATTCGGCAAGAGCTGGGGAACGTGGATTGGGAACAGCTGTTTGAAGGGAAATCCGCATTTGATATGTGGAAGGCTTTTGAAGAGAGGTTAATTAGTGTTCAGGAGAGATATGTTCCTGTGAAAATTATGGATAGAAATAGCAAGGTTAGGAAACCATGGATGACAAGTGATATTGTGAGACTAGCTAAAAGGAAATAGAATGTGTACATAATATCGAGGTGAATGAAAATAGAGGAAGCCTTGGAAGAATATTGTGACTGTAGGACCAATCTGAAGTGAGGAATTAAGAGGACGAAAAGGGGTCATGAGATATCCTTAGCCAGCAGGATTAAGGAAAACCTTAAAGCTTTTTGGTCACATAAAATGAAAAAGAGGGTAGCTAGAGAAAGGCCCACTCAAGGACAAAGCAGGAAAGATATGTTTGGAGGCAGAGAAATCGGGAGAGATTCTTAATGAGTACTTTGCATCGATATTCACCAAAGAGAGGGGCTTGGTGGATGTTGAGGTTAGGGAAAGATCTTTGATTACTCTTGGTCAATTCTGTGTAAGGAGGGACGAAGTGGTGTGATTTCCAAAAGACATCAAGAAGGACAAGTCCCCAGGTCTGGATAGGATCTATCCAAGGTTACTGAGGGAAGCGAGAGAGGAAATAGCTGAGGCTTTAACAGATATTGTTGCAGCGTCCTTGAACACAGGGGAGGTACCTGGGGAATGGACAATTGCTAATGATGTCTCCTTGTTTAAGGAATAATCCAGGAAATTACAGACCTGTGAGCCTGATGTCAGTGGTAGGGAAGCTACTGGAGAAGATACTGAGGGATAGGATATATACCTATTTAGAATGCAATGACTTCTCAGTGCTAGGTAGCATGGCTTTCTGCAGGTAAGGTAATGGCTTACAAACTTAATAGAATTGTTTGAAGAGGTGACAATGTTGATTGATGAAGGAAGGGATATAGATGTCATACAGATGGACTTTAGTAAGGTATTCGATAAATTGCCCCATGGTAAGCTGATGAAAAAGGTGAAGTTGCATGGGTGTTCTAGCTAGATGGATAGAGAACTGGTTAGGCAACAGGAGACACAGAGTAATGATGGAAGGGAGCTTCTCAAAATGGAGATCTGTGACAGTGGTGTCCCACAGGGGCCCTTGCTGGGACATTGGTTTTTGTGGTATACATAAATGATTTGGAGGAAGGTGTAGCTTGTTTCATTGCAAGTTTGCAGGTGACACTAAGATTGGTGGAGTAGCAGACAGTGAAGGGGACTGTCTGAGAATACAGCAGAATATAGATAGATTGGGGAGATGGGCAGAGAAATGACAGGTGGAGTTCAATTTGGACAAATGTGAGGCGATGCATTTTGTACGATCCAATCCAAGAGCGAACTATACAGTAAATAGAAAAGTATTGGGGAAAATTGATGTACAGAGACATCTAGGTGTTCAGGTCCATTGTTCCCTGAAGGTGGCAAGGCAGATCAGTAGAGTGGTGAAGAAGGTGTTCGGCATGGTTTCCTTCATTGGACCGGGAACTGAATATAAGAGTTTGCAGGTCATGTTACAGTTGTATAAGACTTTAGTTTAGCCACATTTGGAATACAGCATACACTCTGGTCGCCACACGAGCAAAACGATGTGGATGCTTTGGAGAGGGTGCAGAGGAGGTTCACCAGGATGTTACCTGGTAAGAAGGGTGCCAGCCATGAAGAGAGATTGAACAAATTGGGATTATTTTCATTAGATAGACGGTGGTTGAGGGGGAACCTGACCCTTGGATGGCAAAGGATATTGAGGATCTGATAAGGACATTAATGAAGGCATACATTGGGTTTAAGGCTTAGATGACTACACAAAGTGTAGAAGCACCCTTAAGAGGGGAATGAGAATCCCAAAAAAAGGACATGACATGGATCTCTCAGAAAAGGTGAAAGATAATCCCAAGAGGTGCTCTAGCCATATTAAGAGTAGAAGCGTGACTCAGGATAGAATAGGTCCCCTTACTGATGAGCATGGCTGTCCTTGTGTGGAATCACCAGGAGGTGGGGGAATTGTTAATGAATATTTCTTCTCCATGTTTAATCAGGAGCAAATGATGCTTACTAAGGAAATAAGGAAAGCAAGTGGGAATGTTTTGGTCTGCATGCATATTATCAGAGTGGAGGCATTTGCTATCTTAAAGCACAATAAGGTGAATAAATCCCCTGGGCAAGAACATGTCCATCCTCGGATGTTATGGGAGGCTAGGGAAAATATTGCAGAGGCTCTTGCACAGATTTTTGCTTCATCGTTTGCCACTGGAGTGGTTCCATTGTTTAAGAAAGGTAGCAAAGACAAGCCAGGGAGCTCTTAGTCAGTGAGTGGGATATCAGTGTTAGGCAAGTTGTTGGAGACGATAATGAGAGACAGGATGAACCAACATTTGTAAATGCAAGGTCTGATTAGAAATAGTCAGCATGGATTAGTGTGCGGGAAATCATGTCTGACACATCTTTTAAATTGTTTCAAAGAGATAACCGCGAGAATAGATAAGGGTAGGACAATGGATTATCTGTATACGGACTGTAGTAAGACGATTGACAAGGTCCCATACGGCAGGTTAGTCAGTGAGTTTAGGTGACATGGGATCCAGAGAGAGCTAGCTAATTGGATTCAAAATTAGCTCGATGGTAGGAAGCAGAGGGTGATGGTTAAAAGATTGTTTCTCAGACTGGAGGTCTATAACTAATGGTGTGCCACAGGTGTCGGTGCTGAGACCTTTGTTATTTGTTATTTACATAAATGTTCTGAATGTGAATATACAAGGCATGATGAGGGCCATAAGACATAGGAACAGAAATTGAGATATTCAGCCCATCGAGTCTGCTCCACTATTCAGTCATGGTTCATAAGTTTCTTAACCCCATTCTTCTGCTTTCTCGCCATAACCCTTGATCCCCTTGACAATCAAGAACCTGTCCATCTCAGTCTTATATATACTCATTAACCTGGCCTCCACAGCCTTCTGTGGCATTGAATTGCATGGATTCCCCACTCTCTGGCTGAAGAAGTTTCTCTTTATCTCCGTTCTAAAAGCTGTTCCATTTACTCTCAGGCTGTGCCCTCGGGTCCTAGTCTATTCTACCAATGGAAACATCTTCACAACATCTATTCTGTCCAGACTATTCAGTATTCGATATATTTCAATTAGATCTCCTCTCATCCTTCTAAAATCCATTGAGTAAAGATCCAGAGTCCTCAAAGTTTCCTCATATGTCAAGTTTTTCATTCCTGATACCATTCTCGTGAAACTCCACTGAGCACATTCCATGGCCAGTACATCTCTTCTGAGATAAGAGGCCCAAAACTGCATAACATACTCCAAGTACTCCCAAGAAGGTTACTACATTTATGGATGATACAATTAGGAGCTATCGTTGATAACGATGAACATCATCAGAAATAACAGAGGGATTTTAATCTGATGGGGAAGTGAGCTGAGGATTGGCAACTGCAATTAAATACAGATAAGTCGGAGGTGTTACACTTTGGAAAGGAAAACAAAGATATAACTTATACAGTAAATGGTCAGGTTCTGAGGAGTGTTGTGGAACAGAGGGACCTCGGATCACAAGTCCATATTTCACTGGAAGAGGCATCACAGGTAGAAAGGGCGGTAAAAAGGCATTCATCGTTCAAAGCATTGAATATAGGAGTTGGGACATTATGCTACCATTCTGTAAGTCGTTGGTGAGGACACACTTGGAGTATTGTGTACAGTTTTGGTCATCCTGTTAACCTGAAACGAGTGCAAAGAAGTTTGACAAGGATGTTGTCAGGACTAATAGGCCAGCGTTATAAGGAGGGGTGGGCCAGGTTCGGATATCATCCCTTGGGATGTAGGAGAATGAGGGGGTGTTTTTATGGAGATGCATAATTTACGTGGGCCATAGATAGGATAAATGCATAGAGTCATTTTTCCAGAGATTACGGACTGAAAACTACAGGGCATTTTTTAAGGTGAGACGGGAAAGATTTAAGAAGCACCAGAGGGCCAACTTCATTATGGAGAGAATGTTTTTTAAATGGAATGGACTGCCAGAAAAAGTGGTTGAGGCAGGTACAATCGCAACATGTAAAAAATGAATTGATACATAGATGGGAAGGGTTGAGAGCGATATGGTTCAAATGTGGGCAATTGGAATTAGTTGAGTGGGCAGCATGTTCAGCATGGACCAGTTTGGGCCGAAGGACCAGTTCCCGTGCTCGATCACTCTATGACTCAATGACACTCCATTTAAGTCAGTGACACAGTGACACTCCGGCTTACACCAGCCCACACCATGTCACTGTCAGGGGGATACTTTGGGCCACATCAGCTCACACCATGTCACTGTCAGGGGGACACTCCGGGCTACACCAGCCCACACATATCACTGTCAAGGGAACACTCTGGGCTATACCATCTCAAGGGGACACTCGTGGATACAGCAGCCCACATCATCTCGCCTTGCAGTGGCTTCTATCATTTGATTGTCAAAGTTGCAGATGTTATCTACCTGCTTGGTAATGTTCTCTATGAGGTCAGTAATCCCCATCATACACTTGCCCTTTACTATGGAACAAGCCTGACCCTCTTTGCCGTGTAGGTAGTCAAGGGCATACCGGTTTTGCTGAGGAGATAGACGTAATTCCAAGAGCATGTCCGTACCTCCTGCTAAGTCCAAACGGTTTCCTTGCCCAAGCGGGTTAGACCATAAATAAGATAGTTTCAATTTTCATTGCTAATAATTCCTGCAGATCCTCCTCAGGAAAAGGTACTGAGAAATGTATAAGCCAGAACCTGGGCTTTACTGTTACCCAAAGCCTTACCATCCCCCCAATGCGCGCAGAATACAGGTCAAACTGAACGCTTAGTAGGGAAACCCCAGCCCCATTCCCAGGTAGTTGGGCAGGGAACAGTAGTTATGAAAACTGCCCCTACAGCTACAGCACAGGGATTACCTATTTCATTAAGAACAATGAAGTTAGTCACTTTGTCTTGGCTGACAAAAATAATATCCGGATTTAGTTTAGATAATGGAGGGGGCTTTCCAATATGAAGCAGGCCTGTCTTTGTGACTCCCCTGAAAATATGGGTAGTCCGTAGCTGCAAAGTATGGTCGCACTGGGCTCTTAGGGTGAAAGCTGTTCAATAAAAAGTGGTGGGTCTTTCAGTCAGAGATGTGACTATTGTCCCTGACTGGTTCATTCCATCCCACAATTGAGAAGATGGAGGTGCTGTTAGGGGTCATAGTAAGGTGTGTGCCATTAAATACCACAAAGCGCCTGAATATCCACAGTAACAGAGACACACTCCTCCAGTAGGCATATGCATGAGATGCGAGGCGCCACAGGGAAGCAGTAGCAGTTGGTAAGTTGGACCAAGGCACACGGAATAAACATAGTCACATTCACTTAAGTGCATCCCCATCCTGTATAGTTGTAACAAATTGGATAGGCTTCCCCGGACTTATTATAGGAATTCCACAGGCTAGCAGGTGGGGATAAGTAATAATCAAAGGAAAGATTATAACCGATAAATGCTAACAGGTATTCCATACTCCATAGTTGGGATTCAGGAGGGGGAAAGGGGTCAAAGAGTCCTTTGCTAATGTGTGGATGTAACGCACCACCTCATGCTGGCTGAATATTTTATGATAACTTTGCAAAAGCAAATTTTCAGTGAAGGACGACATCTCCCCCTTTCTCTTTTGCGACGTGCCGATTTAGGCCTCTTTGAGTAGAGGCAACGCTTACCAGGAACACCTAAAGGACAACTGAAATCAAACTGGCACAAAACACCTTGACAGGGTAAAGCCCATTGAGACTTGTTCTGTAAATGAACTGTCCGATCTTCTTGGTGCAGTTAACCATTGCAGCAGTCATTCTTGGTAACATTCCATGCATCGAAGGAATCAGTTTCTCGGGCACGTAAGGACATCTTTTCAGCTTAATCGGGACGCAGTTTCTGGTTGCTCAGGATCACACAGGTAAACAGTCCCCTCTTCAGCGACAAAGAGTCCATATAACAGGGTAAGTTCGATCTTCAGCTTAATGGTCGCTCTGCATTAAGGATTAGGGTATGTAAAACATTAGGAGAATTATGATTCGAAACTTGAAGCTATATCATAGTAGTCTGGTTTGTTTTCAACTGATTCCGGTTCGTCTTCCAGTTCCCCATCGTCTCCATCTCCATCATCACCACCACCACAACCCCCCGGAAGGAGCTCATCTAATGACCTTGGAGCGATGAAGGTGAACCCAGGCGGAATGCCCGGCGACCTTTGCAGCAGGCAGGCTGGTGTGGAGACCCTGGAAGGGCCCTTGCCATTGAGGTTGGAGGTTGCAGCTTGTCCAAATCATGATGAGAATAAAAGAGTTGGGAAATTCAACAGTTGGGAAATTGTTGAGGGAGGGGAGCAGCACAGACCTTAGAGTGAAGATCTCTCAAAACTTTGGTCAAAGAAAGAACACAGGAGGACATATCCTCCGTCATGTGTTTGAAAGCAATAGGGGAGGAGGCATCATTCCAAGGCGAGAGTACAGCTCGACCCCGGATGATTTCGGCTGGGGACAAGCGGGTTTTCCCCACAGGAGTTCCTTGTAGGTGGAACAATACCAGAGGCTCCACCCTAACCCAGGAAAGACCTGTATCAAGTCCATTTGGTAAGTTTACTTTTCAGACTCTGATCACCATGCTCCACGAGCCCTGCAGCCTGTGGGCAACAAGCACAATGAAGTTGGTGGTGGATCCCAAAATGAGAGCATAATTCCTCATTAATATCTCCAATAAAATGGGGGGCATTGTCAGAACGTAGACAAAAGCAAATACCAAAGCAGGTAATAATCTCCTTAAGTAAAATATTTACAACAATTTTAGCAGTAGCATTGGAAGTGGGGTAAGCTTCAACCCATCATGGAAAAAAAATCAACACTGACCAAAATATACTTATAGTGCTGACAACTTTGCAACTCAATGAAGTTTTAAACATCTTGAAGTTGGCATTATTTTGTCAGAGGTCGACTCACACTTGTCAGAGAACATAGAACATAGAACGTACAGCACAGAACAGGCCCTTTGACCCACGATTTTGTGCCGAGATTTAATCCTAATGTAAAATATAGTAACAACCTACGCACCCCTCAACTCACTGCTATCCATGTGCATGTCCAGCAGTCGCTTAAATGTCCCCAATGACTCTGCTTCCACCACTACCAGTGATAACGCATTCCATGCATTCACAACTCTCTGTGTAAAAAAAAACTACCTCTGACATCTCCTTTATACCTTCCTCCTAATATTTTCAAACTATGAGTTCTAATACCAGTCATTCCTGCCGTGGGAAAAAATTCTCTGGCTATTGACTCTATCTGTTCCTCTCATTATTTTGTACACCTCTGCCTGGTCACCTCTCTTCCTCCTTCTCTCCAGAGAGAAACGTCCGAGCCGACTCAACCATTCTACATAAAGCAAGCCCTCCAGTCCAAGCAGCATCCTGGTAACCTTCTTTGCACCCTCTCCCAAGCCTCTGTATCTTTCCTACAGTAGGACGACCAGAACTGGACACAATATTCCAAGTATTGCCTCACCAGGGACTTGTAGAGCTGTAGCAAAACCTCACGGCTCTTAAACTCTATCTCCCTGTTAATGAAGGCCAAAACACCATATGCTTTCTTAACAACCCTATCCACTTGTGTGGCAACTTTGAGGAATATATGTACTTGCACACCAAGATCCCTCTGTTGCTCCACCCTGCCAAGAATCCTGTCTTTAATCCTATATTCAGCATTCGAGTTCCACCATTCAAAATGCATCACTTCACATTTATCCAGGTTGAACGCAATCTGCCATTTCTCAGCCCAGCTCTGCATTCTATGTCGCGCTGCAGCCTGCATAGCCTTCTATACTATCAACGACACCTCCAAACTTTGTGTCATCTGCAAATTTACAAATCCACCCCTCAACCTCCTCATCCAAGTCATTTATAAATACTACAAAGAGCAGAGGCCCAAGTACAGAGCCCTGCGAGATCCCACTTAACACTGTCGTCCAGGCAGAATACATTCCATCTACAGCCACTCTCGGCTTTCTGTCAGCCAGCCAATTCTGTATATACCTGTTTAATGCCTGGAAACAGAGTGGTGATGGAGGGTTGTCTGTGTATGTCTGATTAATGGTCGGTGATCGGGTGTTGGTGCAGGATTGTGTGTGTTTTCTGTACATATCTGTTTAATGACAGGAGACTGACTGGTGGTGGTCAAAGGTTGTGTGTGTATTTCTGTGCATATCTGCTCAATGGAAGGAGAATAGGGTGGTGGAGGAGGGTTGTGTGTATGTGTGTGTTTCTGTGTATCTCTGTTTAATGGCAGGAGATAGGGTTATCGTGGAGGGGTGTGTGTGATCCTGTGTATATCTATTTAAGGGCTGGAGACAGGGTGGTGGTAGAGGGTTGTGCGTATGTATTTCTGTGTATATCTGCTCAATGGCAGGAGAACAGGGTGGTGGTGGAGGGTTGTCTGTGTGTTTCTGTGTATATGTGCTTAATGGCAGGAGACAGAGTGGTGGTGTGTGTGATCCTGTGTATATCTATTTAAGGGCTGGAGACAGGGTGGTGGTAGAGGGTTGTGCGTGTGTATTTCTGTGTATATCTGCTCAATGGCAGGAGACAGAGTGGTGGTGTGTGTGTTTCTGTGTATATCTCTTCAATGGCAGGAGACAGGGTGGTCAAGGAGGGTTGTCTGTGTGTTCCTGCATATATCTGCTTAATGGCAGGAGGCACATTGTTCATGGAATATTGTGCGTGTGTTTCTGCGTATATCTATTTAATGGCAGGAGACAGGGTGGCGGTGGAGGGCTGTGTATGTATGTGCGTTTTTGTGTATATCTGTTGAAGGGCAGTAGGCAGGGTGTTTGTGGAAGGTTCTGTGTGTGTATTTCCGTGTATAACTGTTTGATGACAGGAGACAGAGTGGTCAAGGCGGTTTGAGTGAGTGTGCGTGTGTGTTTCTGTGTATATGTACTTAATGGCACAAGACAGTTTGGTGTATGTTATTGTGTATATCTGTCCAATGGCAGGAGGCAGGGTGTTCATGGAGTGTTGTGTGTGTGGGTGTTTCTGCGTATATCCTTTTAATGACAGGAGACAGGGTGGTGATGGAGGGTAGATGTCTGTGTTTCTGTGTCCAAGTGCTTACTTCTAGGAGACAGGGTGGGGTGGAGGATTGTGTGTGTTTGTGTTTCTGTGTATATCTGTTAAATGGCAGGAAACAGAGTGTTGGTGGAGGGTTGTCTGTGTGTTTTTTTCTGAGTCTGTCTGTTTAATGCTGGTGTTAGGGTGGTGGTGAAGGGATGTGTATGTTTTTCTGTATTTATCTGCTCAATGACAGGAGGCAGACTGGGTGGTGATGGAGGGTTTTGTGTGTGTCTGTTTCTGTGTATATCTGATTAATTGCAGGAAACAGGGTGGCGGTGGAGCGTTCTGCATGTATATGTGTTCCTGTGTGTATCTGTTTTCAGGGCTGGAGACAGTGTGTTGGTGGAGGGTTGTGTATGCATGTGCGTATATCTGTTTAAGGTCAGTAGGCAGGGTGTTCATAGACCATAGAACATAGATCATCACAGTGCAGTACAGGCCCTTCGGTCCTCGATGTTGCGCCGACCTGTCATATCAATCTGAAGCCCATCTAACCTACACTATTCCATGTACGTCCATATGCTTGTCCAATGACGACTTAAATGTACTTAAAGTTGGCGAATCTACTACCATGGCAGGCAAAGCATTCCACACCCTTATTACTCTCTGATTAAAGAAACTACCTCTGACATCTGTCCTATATCTGTCACCTCTCAATTTAAAGCTATGCCCCCCTCATGGTCGCCGTCACCATACTTGTAAAAAGGCTCTCCTTGTCCATCCTATCTAACCCTCTGATTATCTTATATGTCTCTATTAAGTCACCTCTCAACCTTCTTCTCTCCAACAAAAACAGCCTCAAGTCCCTCACACTTTCCTTGTAAGACCTTCCCTCCATACCAGGCAACATCCTTCTGAATCTCCTCTGCACCCTTTCCAAAGCTTCCACATCCTTTCTAATAATGCAGTGACCAGAACTGTACACAATACTCCTAGTGCGGCTGCACTAGTTTTGTACAGCTGTAGCATAACCTCATGGTTCTGGAACTCGATCCCTCTATTAATAAAAGCTAAAACACTGTATGCATTCTTAACAACACAGTCAACCTGGGTGGCAACTTTCAAGGATCTGTGTACCTGGACACCGAGATCTCTCTGCTCATCTACACTACCAAGAATCTTACCATTAGCCCAGTACTTTGCATTCCGGTTACTCCGACCAAAGTGAATCACCTCACACTTGTCCGCATTGAACTCCATTTTCCACCTCTCAGGCCAGCTTGCAGCTTATCTTTATCTCTCTGTACCCTATAACATCTTTCGTCACTATCCACAACTCCACCGACCTTGGTGTCATCTGCAAATTTACTAACCCACCCTTCTACTCCATCATCCAGGTCGTTTATAAAAATGACGAACAGCAGTGGACCCAACACCGACCCTTGCAGCACACCACTAGTGACTGGTCTCCAGGATGAACATTACCCATCAACCACCACCCTCTGTCTTCTTTCAGCAAGCCAATTATTAATCCAAACTGCTATAACTCCCACAATCCCATTCCTCCGCATTTTGTACAGTAGCCTCCTGTGGGGAATCTTGTCAAACGCGTTGCTGAAATCCATATACACCACATCAACCGGTTTACTCTCATCTACCTGTTTGGTCACCTTCTCAAAGAACTCAATACGGTTTGTGAGGCATGACCTAAACTTCACAAAACCGTGCTGACTATCCATAATCAAATTATTCTTTTCCAGATGATTATAAATCCTGTCTCTTATAACCTTTTCCAACACTTTACCAACAACTAAGTAAGGCTCACTGGTCTATAATTCCCAGGGTTGTCTCTACTCCCATTCTTGAACGGGGAACCACATTTGCTATCCTCCAGTCTTCTGGCACTATTCCTGTAGACAATAACGATTTAAATATCAATGGGAAAGGCTCGGCAATCTCCTCCCTGGCTTCCCAGAGGATACTAGGATAAATCCCATCCGGCCCAGGGGACTTATCTACTTTCACACTACACAGGATTTCTAATATCTCTTCCTTGTGAACCTCAATCCCACCTAGTCTAGTTGTCTGGATCTCAGTATTCTCCTCGATAACATTGTCATTTTCTAGAGTGAAAACCGTCGAAAAATATGCATTTAGTGCTTCCACTATGTCCTCTAGGGCCAATCAAGGATATTAATGGGAAGTTGTGTGAGGAGTCATTCTTGTCATTCTTTTATTCCTTAAATACCTATAGAAAGCCGTAGTGTTTACCCTGATTCTATCCGCCAACAACTTCTCATGTCTCCTCCTGGCTCTTCTGAGCTCTCTCTTTCAGTCTTTCCTGGCTACCTTATAACGCTCAAGTGCCCTAACTGAGCCTTCACATCTCATCCTAACATAAGCCTCCCTCTTCCTCTTGACCAGAGATTCCACTTCCTTCATAACCATGGCTCCCGTGCTCTACAGCGTCCTCCCTGCTGACAGGTACATACTTACTTAGGACACTCTGGAGCTTTTCCTTGAATAAGCTCCACATTCCTGATATGCCCATCCTCTGCAGGTTCCTTTACCATCCTATGCTTCCTAAATCTTGCCTAATCGCATCGTAACTGCCATTCCCCCAGCTGTAAATTTCGTGGAAGGTTGTGAGTGTATTTCCGTGTATAACTGTTTGATGACAGGAGACAGGGTGGTCAAGGAGGTTTGAGTGAGTGAGTGTGTGTGCGAATGTTTCTGTGTATATGTGGTTAATGTCACGAGACATTTTGGTGTGTGTGTGTGTTTTTGTGTATATCTGTCCAATGGCAGGAGGCAGGGTTTTCATGAAGTGTTGCGTGTGCTTGTGTGTGTGAGTTTCTGCGTATATCTGTTTCATGGCAGGAGACAGGATGGTGGTGGAGGGTAGATTGTCTGTGTTTCTGTGTCTATGTGCTAACTGGTAGGAGACAGGATGGTGGTGGAGGTAGAGTGAGTGTGTGTGTATCTGTTTAATGCCAGGAGACAGAGTGTTGGTTGGGGGTGGGGGACGGTGTCTGTGTGTGTGTTTTATTTTCTGTGTATGTCTGTTTAATGGTAGGTGATAGGATGGTGGTGCAGGGTTGTGTGTGTTTTTCTGTATATATCTGCTTAATGACAGGAGACAGACTGGTGGTGATGGAGGGTTGTGTGTGTGTGTGTTTCTGTGTATATTCGATTAATTGCAGGAAACAGGGTGATGGTGGAGGGTTGTGCGTGTGTTTCTGTGTATATCTGATTAACGGTAGGATACAGGGTGGTAGTCGACGGATGTGTGTGTGTTTGTGTGTATATCTGTTTAATGGCAGGAGACAGTGTGGTGGTGGAGTGTTGTGAGTTAGTTTCTGTGTCTATCTGTTTAATGTCAAGAGGCAGGCAAGTTGTGGTGGGTTGTGTGCGTGTGTTTCTGTGTATATCTATTTAAGGGCTAGAGACAGAGTGATGGTGGAGGGTGCTTTGTGTATGTTTCTTTGTATAACTGTTTACTGGCAGATGGTATGTTGGTGGTGGAGGGTTGTGTGTGTGTTTCTGTGTATATGTGCTTAATGGCAGGAGACAGGGTGGTGGTGGAGGGTTGTGTATGTATGTGTGTTTCTTTGTATAACTGTTTAAGGTCAGCAGGCAGGGTGCTCGTGGAAGGTTGTACGTATGTTTCTGTGTATATCTGTTTACTGGCAGGAGATAGGGTGGTGGTCGAGAGTGGTGTGCGCGTGTTTCTGTGTATATCTGTTTAATTGCAGGAGACAAGCTGGTGGTGGAGGGTGGTATGTGTTTGTTTCTGATTATATCTGTTTCATGGCAGGAGATGTGGTGGTGGTTGAGGGTTGTGCGTGTGCTTCTGTATATATCTGCTTCATGGCAGGCAACAAGATGTTGGTCGGGGGTTTTGTGTCTGTGTGCGCGTTTCTGTGTATATCTGTCTAATGGCAGAAAACAATGTGGTGGTTAACAGTTGTGTGTTTGTGTATTTCTACATAGATCTGTTTAATGGCAGGAGACAGGGTTGTGGTGTTGAAACGTGTTTGAGTTTCTGTTTACATCTGTTTAATCGCCGGAGAGTGTGCGATGGTCGAGGGTTGTGTGTGTGTTTATATGTATATCTGATTAATGGCAGCAAACACTCTGGTGGTGGAGGGTTGAGTCTGTGTGTTTCTGTATATATCTATTGAATCGCAGGGTGGTAGTGGAGGGTTGTGTGTGTGTTTCTGTATATATCTATTGAATCGCAGGGAGGTAGTGGAGGGTTGTGTGTGTGTTTCTGTATATATCTATTGAATCGCAGGGTGGTAGTGGAGGGTTGAGTGTGTGTTTCTGTATATATCTATTGAATTGCAGGGTGGTAGTGGAGGGTTGTGTGTGTGTTTCTGTATATATCTATTGAATCGCAGGGTGGTAGTGGAGGGTTGTGTGTGTGTTTCTGTATATATCTATTGAATCGCAGGGTGGTAGTGGAGGGTTGTGTGTGTGTTTCTGTATATATCTATTGAATTGCAGGGTGGTAGTGGAGGGTTGTGTGTGTGTTTCTCTATATATCTATTGAATTGCAGGGTGGTAGTGGAGGGTTGTGTGTGTGTTTCTGTATATATCTATTGAATCGCAGGGTGATAGTGGAGGGTTGAGTGTGTGTGTTTCTGTATATATCTATTGAATTGCAGGGTGGTAGTGGAGGGTTGTGTGTGTGTTTCTGTATATATCTATTGAATCGCAGGGTGGTAGTGGAGGGTTGTGTGTGTGTTTCTGTATATATCTATTGAATCGCAGGGTGGTAGTGGAGGGTTGTGTGTGTGTTTCTGTATATATCTATTGAATTGCAGGGTAGTAGTGGAGGGTTGTGTGTGTGTTTCTGTATATATCTATTGAATTGCAGGGTGGTAGTGGAGGGTTGTGTGTGTGTTTCTGTGTATATCTATTGAATTGCAGGGTGGTAGTGGAGGGTTGTGTGTGTGTTTCTGTATATATCTATTGAATTGCAGGGTGGTAGTGGAGGGTTGTGTGTGTGTTTCTGTGTATATCTATTGAATTGCAGGGTGGTAGTGGAGGGTTGTGTGTGTGTTTCTGTATATATCTATTGAATTGCAGGGTGGTAGTGGAGGGTTGTGTGTGTGTTTCTGTATATATCTATTGAATTGCAGGGTGGTAGTGGAGGGTTGTGTGTGTGTTTCTGTGTATATCTATTGAATTGCAGGGTGGTAGTGGAGGGTTGTGTGTGTGTTTCTGTATATATCTATTGAATCGCAGGGTGGTAGTGGAGGGTTGTGTGTGTGTTTCTGTATATATCTATTGAATCGCAGGGTGGTAGTGGAGGGTTGTGTGTGTGTTTCTGTATATATCTATTGAATTGCAGGGTGGTAGTGGAGGGTTGTGTGTGTGTTTCTGTGTATATCTATTGAATCGCAGGGTGGTAGTGGAGGGTTGTGTGTGTGTTTCTGTATATATCTATTGAATTGCAGGGTGGTAGTGGAGGGTTGTGTGTGTGTTTCTGTATATACCTATTGAATCGCAGGGTGGTAGTGGAGGGTTGTGTGTGTGTTTCTGTATATATCTATTGAATTGCAGGGTGGTAGTGGAGGGTTGTGTGTGTGTTTCTGTATATATCTATTGAATTGCAGGGTGGTAGTGGAGGGTTGTGTGTGTGTTTCTGTGTATATCTATTGAATTGCAGGGTGGTAGTGGAGGGTTGTGTGTGTGTTTCTGTATATATCTATTGAATTGCAGGGTGGTAGTGGAGGGTTGTGTGTGTGTTTCTGTGTACATCTGATCATCGGCAGAAAACAACTTGGTGGTGTAGTGTCGTGTGTGTGTTTCTGTGTATCGCTGTTTAATTTCAGGAGACAGGGTTGTGGTGGAGGGTGGTGTGTGTGTGTTTCTGTGTATATCTATTGAATCGCAGGGTGGTAGTGGAGGGTTGTGTGTGTGTGTTTCTGTATATATCTATTGAATTGCAGGGTGGTAGTGGAGGGTTGTGTGTGTGTTTCTGTATATACCTATTGAATCGCAGGGTGGTAGTGGAGGGTTGTGTGTGTGTTTCTGTATATATCTATTGAATTGCAGGGTGGTAGTGGAGGGTTGTGTGTGTGTTTCTGTATATATCTATTGAATTGCAGGGTGGTAGTGGAGGGTTGTGTGTGTGTTTCTGTGTATATCTATTGAATTGCAGGGTGGTAGTGGAGGGTTGTGTGTGTGTTTCTGTATATATCTATTGAATTGCAGGGTGGTAGTGGAGGGTTGTGTGTGTGTTTCTGTGTACATCTGATCATCGGCAGAAAACAACTTGGTGGTGTAGTGTCGTGTGTGTGTTTCTGTGTATCGCTGTTTAATTTCAGGAGACAGGGTTGTGGTGGAGGGTGGTGTGTGTGTGTTTCTGCGTATATCTGTTTAATGATAGGCGAGAGGGTGGTCATGGTGGGATGTGTGTGTGTTTTTGTGTATATCTGTTTAATGACAGGAGACAGGGTGGTGGTGGAGGCTTGTCTGGATGTTTCTGTAAATATCTGGTTAATTGCAGGAGACAGGGTGGTTTTGGAGGTTGGTGAGTGTGTGTTTCTGTATATCACTGTTTAATGAATGTAGACAGGGTGGTTGTGGAGGGTTGTGTGTGTGTTTCTGTGTATATCTGTTTAATGACAGGAAACAAATTGGTGGTCAATGGTTGTGTACGCGTGTGTGTTTCTCTGTATATCTGTTTAATGGCAGAAAACAATGTGATAGTGAAGGGCTGTGTGTGTGTTTCTGTGTATGTCTGTTTAATGGCAGGAGACAGAGTCATGCTGAAGATATGCGCTTATGTTTCTGTATATATCTGTTTAATAGCAGAGGACAGGGTGGTGGAGGAGGATGATGTGTGTGTGTTTGTGTGTATATATGTTTAATTGCAGGAGACAGTGTGGTGTTGGAGGAATGGGTGTGCGCGTTTTTGTGTATATCTGTTTAATGACAGGAGACCGGGTGGTGATGGAGAGTTGTCTGTATGTTTCTGTAAATATCTGTTTAACTGCTTAATGACAGGAAACAAATTTCTGTTCAAGGGTTGTGTGTGTGTGTGTGTGTGTATGTTTCTGTATATGTCTGTTTAATGGCAGGAGACAGGGTGTTGGTGTCGAGATGTGTGTGTTTCTGTTTATATCTGTTTAATCACCGGAAAGTGTGTGATTGGGGAGGAGTGTGTGTGTGTGTGTGTGTATCTGATTAATGGCAGCAAACAGGATGTTGATCAAGGGTTCTGTATGTGTGTGTGTTTCTGTGTATATCTGTGTATATCGGGGCGGTACGGTGGCGCAGTGGTTAGCACTGCTGCCTCACAGCGCCAATTCCCGACTCAGGCGACTGACTGTGTGGAGTTTGCACATTCTCCCCGTGTCTGCGTGGGTTTCCTCCGGGTGCTCCGGTTTCCTCCCACAGTCACAAAGATGTGCGGGTCAGGTGAATTGGCCATGCTAAATTGCCTGTAGTGTTAGGTTAAAGGGGTAAATGTAGGGGTATGGGTGGGTTGCGCTTCAGCGGGTCGGTGTGGACTTGTTGGGCCGAAGGGCCTGTTTCCACACTGTAAGTAATCTAATCTAAGTAATCTAATCTAATCTGTTTCATGGCAGGTGACTGGCTGGTGGTTGATTGTTTTCTGTGCGTATTTCTGTGCATATCTGCTCATTGGCACGAGAACTGTGTGTGTGTGTTTCTGTGCACTTCTGTTTAATGCCAGGAGACAGAGTGTTGGTGGTGGGTTATCTGTGTGTGTTTTTTTTTTCTGTGCATGTCTGTTTAATGGTAGTTTGAGGGCGGCACGGTGGCACAGTGGTTAGCACTGCTGCCTCACAGCGCCAGAGACCCGGTTCAATTCCCGCCTCAGGCGACTCTCTGTGTGGAGTTTGTATGTTCTCCCCGTGTCTGCGTGGGTTTCCTCCGGGTGCTCCGGTTTCCTCCCACAGTCCAAAAATGTGCAGGTTAAGTGAATTGGCCAAGTTAAATTGTCCGTAGTGTTAGGTGAAGGGGTAAATGTAGGCAAATGGGTCTGGGTAGGTTGCGCTTCGGCGGGTCGGTGTGGACTTGTTGGGTCGAAGAGCCTGTTTCCACACTGTAAGTAATCTTGATAGGGTGGTGCAGGGTTGTGTGCGTTTTTCTGTATACATCTGTTTAATGACAGGAGACAGACTGGTGTTCGTGGTGCATTGTGTGAGTTTATGTTTCTGTGTATATCTAATTAATGCAGGAAACAGGGCGGTGGTGGAGGGTTCTGCATGTGTCTGTGTTTCGGTGTATATCAGTTTAAGGGCATTTGACAGGGTGGAGGTCGAGGGTTGTGTGCATGTATTTCTGTTTATATCTGCTCAATGGCAGGAGAATAGGGTGGTGTTGGAGGGTTGTGTATGCGTTTCTGTGCATAACTGTTTATGACTTGAGACAGAGTGGTGCTGAAGATATGCGTGCATGTTTCTGTCTATATCTGTTTATTTGCAGAGACAGGGTGGTGGAGGATGATGATGTGTGTGTTTCTGTGTATATATGTTTAATTGCAGGAGACAGGGAGGTGGTGGAGGGATTTGTGTATGTGTTGCTGTGTATATCTGTTTATGGGTAGGAGACAGGGTGATGGAGGAGGATGATGTGTGTGTTTCTGTGTATATCTGTATAATGGCAGGAGAAAGGGTGGTGGTTGATGGTTGTATGTATGTATTTCTGCATATATCTGCTCAATGGCAAGAGAACAAGGTGGTGCTGGAGGTTTCTGCGTAGGCAGGATCTTCGTGGAAGGAGGCAGAGTGGTGTTGGAGGATTGTGTATGTACCTGTTTAATAGCAGGAGACAGGGTGTTCATGGAGTGTTGTGTGTATGTGTTTCTGTATACATCTATTTAAGGGCTGGAGACAGGGTGGTGGAGGAGGGTAGTGTGTGCGTTTTACTGTGTATAACTGTTTAATGACAGGAGACAGAGTGGTGCTGGAAATATGTGTGTATGTTTCTGTCTATATCTGTTTAATTGCAGGACACAGTGATGGAGGAGGGTGGTGTGTGATTATGTATGTTTTTGCGTATATCTATTTAATGGCAAGAGACAGTGTGGTAGTGAAATGTAGAATGTCTGCGCTTCTCTGTCTATGTGCTTACTGGCAGGAGACAGGGTGGTGGTGGAGGGTTGTATATTTATGAGCGTTTCTGTGAATATCTGTTTAATGGCACTAGGCAGGGTGTACATGGAAGGTTGTGTGTGTGTTTCTGTGTATATCTGTTTAATGGCACTAGGCAGGGTGTACATGGAAGGTTGTGTGTGTGTTTCTGTGTATATCTGTTTAATGGCAGGGTTCAGGGTAGTGGTCGAGTGTTTGTGTGTATTTGTTTCTGTGTATATCTATTTAATGACAGGAGACAGGGTGGTGGTCGAAGATTGTGTGTGCATTTCTGTGTGTATATGCTCAATGGCAGGAGGCAGGGTGGTGATGGAGGGTTGTGTGTGTGTTTCTGTGTATATCTATTTAAGTGCTGGCGACAGGTGGTGGTGGAGATATATGTGTGTGTTTCATTGCATATCTGCTTAATGACAGGAGACAAGGTGGTGGTAGAGCGATGTATCGATCTGTGTTTCTGTGTATATCCATTTAATGGCAGGAGACAGGTTGGTGGTGGAGGGAGTATATGTGTGTTTCTGTGTATATCTGTTTAATTGCAGGAGACAGGGTAGTGGTGGAGAGTTGGATGTGTGTGTGTGTGTTTCAGTGCATATCTGTTTAATGACAGGGGACAGGGCAGTGGTGGAGGGTAGTGTGTCCACGTTTCTGTGTATATCTGTTTAATTGTAGAAGACAGGGTGGTGATGGAGGGTTGGCTGCATGTTTCTGTAAATTTCCGCTTAATAGCGGGAAACAGTGTGGTGGTGGAGGATGGTGAGTATGTGTTTCTGTGTATAACTGTTTAATGGCCGGAGACAGGGTGGTGAATGGAGTTTTGTGAATGTATTTCTGTCTGTATCAGTTTAATTGCAAGAGACAGGGTGGTCGTGGAGGATTGTTTGTGTGTTTCTGTGTATATCTGCTTAATGACAGGAAACAAATTGGGTGTCAAGAGTTGTGCGTGCGTGTGTGTGCGTTCCTGTGTATATCTGTTTAATGGCAGAAAGCAATGTGGTGGTGAAGGGTTGTGTGTGCGTTTCTGTGTGTGTCTGTTTAATGGCAGGGGACAGGCTGATGGTGTCGAAATGTTGTGTGTTTCTATTTATACCTGTTAATTGCCGGAGAGTGTGTGATGGTGGACCATTGTGTGTGTGAATGTGTGTGTGTGTTTCAGTGCATATCTGTTTAATGGAGGGGACAGGGCGGTGATGGAGGGTTGTATGTGCGTGTTTCTGTATATATCTGTTTAATCATAGGAGACAGGGCGGTGGTGGAGGGTTGTGTGCGCGTGTTTCTGTGTATACCTGTTTAATCGTAGGAGACAGGATGATGATGGAGGGTTGTGTGTGTTTGTGTTCCTGTGTATATCTGTTTAATGACAGGAGACAGGGTACTGGTTGAGGGTTGTCTGCACATTTCTGTAAATTTCTGTTTAATAGCAGGAGACAGCATGATGGGTGAGGATGGTGAGTGTGTGTTTCTGTCTGTATCTCTTTAATTGTATGTGGCAGGGTTTTCGTTGAGGGTTGTGTGCGTGTTTCTGTGCATATCTGTTTAATGGAAGGAGGCAGGGTGTTAGTGGAGGGTTGAGTGTGTGTGTTTCTGTGTATATCTGATTAATTGCAGGAAACAGGGTGTGGTGGAGGGTTTTGTGTGTGTGTTTCTGTGTATATCTATTTAATGGAAGGTAACAGCGTGATGGTGGAGGGTTGTGTGTGTGTTTCTGAATATATTTGCTTAATGGCAGGAGACAGGGTGGTGGTGGAAGGTTGTGTGCTTGTGTTTCTGTCTATATCAGTTTAATAACAGGAGACAGGTATTGGTGCAGGTTGGTGTGTATGTGTTTCTGCATATCCCTGTTTAATGATGGGAGGCAGGGCTGTGGTGGAGGGTTGTGTGTGTGTTTCTGTGTATGTCTGTTTAATGGCAGGAAACAAATTGGGTGTCAAGGGTTGTGTGCGTGCGTGTTTGTGTGTGTGTGTGCGTGTGTTTCTGTGTATGTCTGTTTAATGGCAGGAAACAAATTGGGTGTCAAGGGTTGTGTGCGAGCGTGTTTGTGTGTGCGTATGCGTGTGTTTCTGTGTATATCTGCTTAATAGCGGGAGACAACGTGGTGGTGGAGGGTTGTGTTGTGTGTTTCAGTGTATAGCTGAAAAATGTGTTGCTGGAAAAGCGCAGCAGGTCAGGCAGCATCCAAGGAGCAGGAGAATCGACGTTTCGGGCATAAGCCCTTCTTCATGAATGAGGGGGGTTCGCCAAGCAGGCTAAGATAAAAGGTAGGGAGGAGGGACTTGGGGGAGGAGCGTTGGGAATGCAATAGGTGGAGGGAGGTTAATGTGAGGGTGATAGGCCGGAGAGGGGGTGGGGACGGAGAGATCGGGAAGAAGATTGCAGGTCAAGAAGGTGGTGCTGATTCCGAGGTTTGGGACTGGGATAAGGTGGGGGAAGGTGAAATGAGAAAGCTGGAGAAATCTGCATTCATTCCTTGTGGTTGGAGGGTTCCGAGATGGAAAATGAGACGCTCTTCCTCCAGGCGTCGTGTTGCTATAGTCTGGCGATATCCCCAGATGAACAATGAACTTCTTTATTTGCTTGGCTATGGTTTCCAGCTTAAATGGCTATTATCTGTAATCTGCAATATTAGGGCAAGCAATCTTGCAGAAACACTCTGCACTATGAGGGATCTCGAATAGATATCAATACTGAACACCAGAGATGAGGAAAGAGCACAATTTCTGGCCAAAAACACTGGCCACTATTTCCAACCTCTCACATGTGGCTTCCCCCTTCCTGAAATTATTAAGTGATACAAGGCATCGGTTTACTTTCCAGCCTCTCCTTACTCTCTCGTCCCTCTGCTTGCACAAAACAAATCAAGCTTTTGGTCTTTGGGAAACTGAAGACCTGTGTTTGTAGGCCTCCTGGAGAGGGGAGGGTCTTTTAAACCTGAAGCAGGAGGGTGAGAGGGCAGTAATATCACTCACTGGGCTGAGGTGTGGCAGCTTGAGTTTAACTTGGATAAATGCGAGGTATTGCATTTTGGCAAAATAAAAAGCGGGGGGGGGGGGGCATATACAATTAATAGTAGTGCATTGGTAATGTTGTAGAAAAGAGGGACCCACAGGTGCAGATCAAATTCACAGAGGTTTGTGGCACTTATAGACAAGGTGTTTAAGGTTACTTCTTTGCTCAGACTTTTGTGGTTAGAAGTTGAGAAGTCATGCTGAGATTGTGCAGGACATGGATGAAGCCTCTTCTGCAATACTGTGTACAGTTCTGTTATTGGAAGGAGATTATTAAGCAGAAGAGGGTTCAGAAAAGATATACCAGGATGTCGCCAGGAACACCTCATCTTCTGCCTCGGGAGCCGACAAACACACAGCATGAACATTGAACTCACTAATTTGCAAATCTCCCCTCGACGACACAGATCCCAGATCCAACCTTCCGACTCATATCTGCCCTCTCGTGGGAACCTACCTGTCCATCTTCCTTTCCACCGATCCACTCCAACTCCACACCGACCTATAACTATCACCTTTTAGCTTCGCCCACCTATCATCAACCTTGCCCCCAGCCTCACCCCCACCACCCATTTATTTGTCAGCCCCTTTTTTCCTTCACAGTTCTGAAGAAGGGCCCTGCCTGGAACGTTGACTCTCTTGCTCCTCGGATGCTGCCTGACATACTGTGCCTTTTCCACTATCATGCTTTATCTACATTTAATTCTCCAACATCTGCAGTCTTCATTGTCTCTTAGGTACACTTCTCTGTTAACCCCACATGTCTGTTATAACCCCACGCTCTCTTAGTTATATATTCTCTCCATATCATGGCCTATAATCTCTAACTGATATTGTCATGCCTCAGCGGTAGTTACAGGGTCTATGTTTCCATTTATACGCAGAGAAGCATGTTGGTGTTCCGATAAACCTCTGGCATTACTTCCATATCCAATGCAGACTGAATGGTTACACAATTAATCTACCAGACTCAACATTCGTTCCTTCAGTCACACTCGCATATCCAATCCAGACTGTGTAAATGTTAATCATTATTTTGAATTTTAATAAAACAGTATTGAATTGAAAAGCGTTGGCTGCAGCTATTTGTTCAGTGACTGTGATTAATGTCAGTCTCCGTGGATCCTAAATGCGTCACTGGAGGGCTTGCCTCTTTTATGAATTAAGGATTCAGTTCAGTGTGTTATCCCATAGTATGAGTGGGAGCATCGCTGACAGTACTAACAGGGATCAGCAGCGCCAGAGAGACAGGGAGGAGAGATCAGAATCTGAGAACACTAGACTGGAATGATCCAACATGGACAGGAGTTTATCCAGTAGTCTTTACTGGCTTTCCCAACCTTGGATATCATTAGTATGGAGGATCTATGATGTACTGCTTGTTATTCAAGCTGGTTACTATCCCATCCTCGCTATAGTTGGTGTTCCTGGTAAGCCATTCTAACTAGGAGAAAGTGAGGACTGCAGATGCTGGAGATCAGAGCTGAAAATGTGTTGCTGGAAAAGCGCAGCAGGTCAGGCAGCATCCAAGGAGCAGGAGAATCGACGTCTCGGGCATGAGCTTGAAGAAGGGCTCATGCCCGAAACGTCGACTCTCTTGCTCATTGGATGCTGCCTGACCTGCTGCACTTTTCCAGCAACACATTTTCAAGTCATTCTAACTGTCTATTAAAGCAGGTTAAACTGAATTGTTGTTCATGTTACTAAAATTAGGAATGGTGGAAGTCATCGTTTTCAGCTCCAATGAAAAATTTCATTCCTTAGAAATTGTAATGAACAAATTACTACTTTCAAATGACTCACCAATATGCGAGGAGAAACTCTAAAACTCCATAATCCTTCTATTCCTGCACAGATCTATACCTCCATATCCTCCCCACTCGCTAATTCAGTCCAATACCACCATCATGATACACCAACTCCTCCTCAGCCACAGTGCACCTTCTGAGTAAACCATCATTTGAGCCTCTGTTAAATTTGGAATCACCTGTTTCAAGCTCCTTCTAACCACATGTCAATCACAAAATAATTGCATTTGAAATGTTTAAATTGTTCTCTGCACAGAAACTGTCTGACAGGAAGATAATGCATCGTGCTCAAGTCCTTGACTCATGATCTAGAGCCACAGAATAATAATAAGTTAATATGGAGGAAATTGGTGGCATTGAAGTGAAATTACCATTGTTAAGTATAAAGAGCCCATCTGTTTGCCTCATGTCCTTTAGTGAAGGTCATCCTTCCCTCATCAGGTCTCTGTGTGACTGCAAACCCACAGGAATGTGTTTTACTTTTTACTGTCCTGTGGAAAAGCTGAACCAGCCAGTTAAAGATCGGCATAACATGCTGGCCTGACCTGTGAGGGAAGAACAAAAGGAAAGATAGCTCCCTTCCTCTGCCTGTTTCCCATATTCCTACAGCTCATTTCCATTCAGGTGGCTGACCATTCCTTATTTCAAGTGCATTCTTTCTTAGTCTTTCCCTGAGTGTGATGTTCATCTCCCGTAGCAACTCTGCTGTTGGCTTTGTTGATGCTCACATATAGATGTAAGGAGCTTTTAAATTCCACGTCAGGCGCAGTGTAGCGAGAAGAAAAGGCTTTTTACGCCATAGGAAAGAAACGGAGATGTCTCAGTGAGGAAAAGGAATTATTCTGATCAACCTGAGAGTGTTGTTGAGACAGTCTTTGGGACATTGTGGACAGATTTCCTTTCCTTTATAAGAAATAATCGCTCTGCCACAGAGAGAGTGCAAAGGTTTTTCACCAGACTAATCCCTGGGATGGTGGTAACATGAGGGGTGAATGAAGATTAATCTTTAGCGCTGTGAGAGAATAAAAGATGATTGCACTGAAATTTAAGGGGAATGGACAGTCTCTCATGGTGTTCTAAACAGACATTGATACGGTGATAAAATCCATGTCTTGTTTTTACTCGAGTTACAAGAGCCTCTGAGGACGTTCCCCTCATTCCACCCCTACTGCCTATATCGAGAGAGAGAGAGAAATAGAGAGAGAGAGAGAGAGAAATAGAGTGAGAGAGAGAGAGAGTCAGACATTGAATATAGTGTGTGATCCTACACCGAATACCACGTTATCCTAACTCCTGACAGCAGCGACAATATCTTGATTCTAAAACAGTTAACAATTCCCATCATCTTCTGACCTCCATGGAGAACATGGGTCTGTCTACTCAGAAATGGAAGATGCCTCTTTGAGACTTGATGCATAACATCTGGCTTCCATCCTCACTGCCAGCAAACCACTTTAAAGTAGCAGACGTTCCACCATCAATGGACCCACGAGGAACCTCCATTTGTTTGTCATATTGGAGCATCAGTGACACCCTCCTGTTCATGTATAACTATTCAATGGGGCTGAATGGCCTCCTCCAAGTCCCATGGAACAGGTTCAAGACTCTGATTGGGCACTACCTGATCCTGTTTAACAGCTCGATGTACTGACCAGACCCCTTCTCTTCCTGTAGAACAAGCAGAAGTATTGAATGTTCGTCCCTCTTTGTGTTCAGTAGTTTCATTGGGCTGAATGGTTTCCACGTATCTGTATGCAACTAGCTTGAGATGTTGAATGAGCTCCTCTTTTAACTGTGACTGAGAAGATTTTCGGCCCCAACCACAAGACCCCAGCCAGTGGGGAGGGGACACGTGATTCCCATTAAGCTCAAATAAGATGGCGCTTCAGGTGCCATTCTCAGTCAAATACTGCCTTGATATCAAGGCTCTTCACTCTTTGCTGAGCCCCTGTGTTCCCCTCTTGTTCATATCAATAGGTGACGGTGTCTGTGTGGGGAGTGTTTTCCTCTCACAGAGGGTAGTGAATGTCAGGAATTATCTTGTCTCGAGAGCTAGGGGAGCTACATCACGGAAAGTATTTAAAAAGGTGGTAGATTGATTTTTGATCTGCCAGAGAATGAAAGAGTGTGAAGAATTGGACATGAAAGATGAGTTAATACGAACAGTAGTTTGGCCATGATCGTATACAATGTCTTGACTATCCGAACGACATGATCCTGTTCCTTATGTTCTTATATTCTGTAATTACAAAGCTAATGGTTGTAATTTTCCTGCACGTTCTGTTATCGAACGTTCCAATCAGAGATGAGTCATCACTTAGTGAGGTCTGGGGGCTGAATTCACAATGAGTCTGAGTCTATATCATTACCAATAAATGAAGCACAAGTTGCAGAGAGGAGACACTCTGTAAAGAGACCAGAGCTGTCTTTCGAACCCAGCCTGGGTTTCGAAGTAACATTTTCCAACCCACACCAAACTTTGTGACAGCTTGGAGGGAATGAATGAGATCCTGTGTTAGGTGCACCAGGTATTTGGAGCAAGATGCTCCCGTCAGCACCAGTGCAAGAGGTTTGAGGGGCTGAATTGAACATAGGAACATAGGACTGAGGTGCAGGAGTGGGTCATTAGACACGTTGTCACTGCTCCACAAGGCACTAAAATCGTAGCTGCTCTGATTGTGGCTTCAGCAGCACTTTTCTGTCTGCATACAATTTTCCTACATGCAATTGTCTGTCAAATGTTTGAATACAGCACAACTTTGAACAAATGCAAACATCCAGGCACCACAAACATTTGGTAAAGGGAATTCCCACTTAAACAGTCCAATAAGAATTTCTCATTCGTGTTCCGACAAATGTTGGAGGGTCGCTGTGTCCTTTTCCAGTCCCACTCCTCCACTGGTTACAACAAATTTTAAATGTAGCCAGTTTAGTGATATGACCAACTGTATAAAACTTAGACTGGGTCATTTTTGAGAAAAATGTGAAATGCAGGAAGTTGAACTCACAACAAATGGTAAAAAATAGAGTATCCCAAATGTTCTTCGGTCTTTGAAATTTTTCTGCTCACACAAGCTGCTGGTAATAGGATTTATTTGTGGAACAGTTGGATTTGGCTGAACTCCCTTTGCTTCCAGCAGCGGAGAGATTCCAATGGGTCCTCAGCAGGAATCCTTCACAAGTGGTGAAGATAACTCAGGGATTTTATGGTCTCACATTTTGCTATCCGGTGGAAAAAGTAAGAGAGAGGGATCAATCAGCTGCTGCTTCTCAGGCAGAGAACATTTTCTCCCTCTCTGTGTTGAACCATACAATAACGTCAACTGAACATCAAACTGGGCCATGTGTGCTCTCCTGGAGCATTCTCTGTAACGGATGATAATGGACGATATGAAGGTGCATTATCGCTGTTGTTGTACACAGTGTCTTTCATTCGAAAGAAAATGTCCTTGCTTTAACATCTGATGACATGTTTATGTGTGTCTGTGTAATTTGTAAATATCGGTCGATGTCTATATAATACGTGCGTTGATATCAATATATCTTATTCTTAAATTTATTCTCTACTTTAAACTCCTTAACAAGAGGAAACATGCATCCAGCTGAAACACCTTTCATAAAGTCATGTATGGTTCAAAAAGATTTCTCATTTCAGATCAAAACTGATGATCCCCATTTTAAAAAGGCCTTCCTTCCAGGAATGTGTGAAGGGAAACATCTATGAAAATCTTCTGAAAGAATTATATCTTTTTTTTTAATTTAGGCGATCAAAACTGCACACAGTGTATCTGATGTGTTCTCAGCAATGCCCCGTTCAGAGGCAGTAAAACATTCCTCATTAAACGTGATAACCTTTGCCAGAAACAGCATCATTCCATTTACCTTCCAAATCCCTTGCTGCATCTGCAGACTGACTTCATATGATTATGTCCCAGGAACATGGAAACGGCCTGTATCACAGGATTCTACAATCTCTCTCCATTTAAATTGTTCGCCATTGTTTTATCCTTCCTTCCACAGTAGACAACTCACCTTATGTTCTTTCTGCTGAAGGTTTGCTTACTAGCCTTCCCTTTCTGTATCACATTGCAGACTCAGTACCTCAATTTGACGACATATTGAACGATCATCTTGGTGATGTGCTAATTGAGCTTCGCGTCATTCAGTTCCCTTCCTCCAGATCTTTGATACAGATAATTTGGCATTGATGATCCCACAGTGATCCCACAGTGATCCCACAGTGATAGGACAGCAGTATATCTCTGTAACAACATCGAGGGGTGGATTCCGGGAACAACACTAGTTACAGCTTTGCAATCTGAAAAGAAACATTTACCTCTACTCTCTATTTCCTGTCAGCGACAGCTTCCCCGTTCCTGTGTAGCACGTAAGGTGGGTTGAATGGTCTCCTCCTGGGCTGTGTAATGTACTCAACGAGCTGAATTACTTCATTCTCTATTCTTGTGTAACTCCTTCGAGGGGCAAAATGGACTTCTCCCGTCTCATTGTAACGATCCTGCCTGACTGAAAGGGGTGTTCCCCTATCTTGTAACAGCCTCGAGGGTAGATTGAGGGAACAACACATGGGATAGGGGCAGCAGTATATTTCTGTCAGAGCCTCGAGGGGTGGATTGAGAGAACAACACATGGGATAGGTGCAGCAGTATATCTCTGGATGAGCCTCGAGGGGTGGATTGAGGGAACAACACATGGGGTTGGGGGAGCAGTATATCTCTGTGATAGCCTTGAGTGGTGGACTGAGGGAACAACACATGGGGTTGGGGGAGCAGTATATCTCTGTGATAGCCTCGAGGGGTGGATTGAGGGAACAACACATGGGGTTGGGGGAGCAGTATATCTGTAACAACATCGAGGGGTGGATTGAGGGAACAACACATGGGGTTGGGACAGCAGTATATCTCTGTGATAGCCTTGAGTGGTGGACTGAGGGAACAACACATGGGGTAGGGGGAGCAGTATATCTGTAACAACATCGAGGGGTGGATTGAGGGAAAAACACATGGGATAGGGATAGCAGTATATCTCTGTAACAACATCGAGGGGTTGATTGAGGGAAGAACACATGGGGTAGGGGCAGCAGTACATCTCTGTAACAGATTCAAGGGTGGATTGAGGGCACAGCGCATGGGATAGGGATAGCAGTATATCTCTGTTATAGCCTCGAGGGTGGATTGAGGGCACAGCGCGTGGGATAGGGATAGCAGTATATCTCTGTTATAGCCTCGAGGGTGGATTGAGGGCACAGCGCGTGGGGTAGGGGCAGCAGTATATCTCTGTAATAGCCTCGAGGGTGGATTGAGGGCAGAGCGCATGGGGAAGGGGCAGCAGTTGGCCTTTTGGCTGCACCATTCAGAATGCTCATAACTAATCCGATTGTGTCTGACTATGCTTCTTCTGTCTGTTCCCAATAAACATTGACTCTCATGTCCAGCAAAGATCAGTCAAGCTCAGCATTGAATATCTTCAATAACCGAGTCTTCACTGCTCCCTGAGGATGAGGACACCACAGATAGCACAACAGTAAAGTGAAAGGGACGTCCTTATTTCATTGTGGGACCCGTTATTTTAAACCTGTTAACCTAACATCAAATTACCACTTCTTTTCAGACATAAGGACAGAATAATTAGGAATAAACATAAAGCATATCAGACTTCAAACCTGTCCCACATTCCTGCTGACCCTTTCCAATCAAATATGTATCAAACCCAGCCTCTGCTGCTGTCTCAGAAAGAGAATACCTGATAGCATAACACCACAAGAACATTAAAGCAAGGAGCAGAATGAGGCCATTCGGCCCATCGAGTCTAAAATTCTGTTCAATAATTTCTTATATGTACCTCAACCTCATTCTTCTGCCTTCTTCCTAGAATCCTTGATCCCCTTACAAATCTGAAGCATATCGATTTGCGTCTTAATGACAATAGTTTCTGTACCTCTGTGTGTCTGTCTGTGTGTGTTAGTGTGTGCGTATGTATGAGAGTGTGTATATATAAAATATGTGTGTGTGACCATCTGCTTGTTATCTGTGTGTTTGTGTGTCTACGTCTGTCTGTCTGTGTATCAGCCTATGTGTTTCTTAACCAGTTCTGGTCGCCCCATTACAGGAAAGATGTGGATGCTTTCGAGAGAGTTCAGAGGAGGTTTGCCAGGATGCTGTCTGGACTGGAGGGCTTATCTTGTGAAGAGAGGTTGACTGAGCTCGGACATTTTTCATTGGAGAAAAGGAGGAGGAGAGGGGACCTAATTGAGTTATACAAGATAATGAGAGGCATAGATAGATTCGATAGCCAGAGACTATTTCCCAGGGCAGAAATGACTAACACGAGGGGTCATAGTTTTAAGCTGGTTGGAGGAAAGTATAGAGGCAATGTCAGAGGTGGGTTCTTTACACAGAGAATTGTGAGAGATGGAATGCGTTGTAGCAGTTGTGGAAGCAGGGTCATTGGGGACATTTAAGAGACTACTGGACATGCATATGTTCACAGAAAGTTGAGGGTGCATACATGAGGATCACTGGTCGGCACAACATCGTGGGCTGAAGGGCTTGTTCTGTGCTGTACTGTTCTATGTTCTATGTGAACTGTGTTTGTGTCTATTTGTATGTGACTGTATATGTCTCTGTGTATTTCTACCTGTGTGTATGCCTATCTCCTTGAAAATATTGTGTGTGTTTGTATATTGGGGTGTTTAACAATATTTTTGTTTATTTCTGTGTCTGTGTCTCTGTGCAGTGAGGTATCTGTGTCTTTTTTTGGATGTGAAAGGACTGTTGTTGGAACTGCCAGTGGGTTTAAAGTGAGAATTGTCTTTCACTGAACATTGCTCCTTAATCGGTCAGTGGGACGTGGATGTTTCAGAATCTCCACACGAGGCGTCCCAGTCCTCTCTGTCTTGTACCAGTGTCCTACCCACATGGTAAGGGGAGGAGGTGAGGGAATGAATATCGGGCACTCCACCACCTGGCTTTGCCTTTCTGTCCTACTCCAGGCTCTTCCTCCTGGAACGGGAGAAAGGGAAGGTGGGAGGGGGAGTGGGAATGGGTGACCCTGTTGTTAGTGCTGGTGTAGTTGGGGAGAATTGTGAGGTGAAAATGTGTTGCTGGAAAAGCAAAGCAGGTCAGGCAGCATCCAGGGAACAGGAGAATCGACGTTTCGGGCATAAGCCCAATTGTGAGGTGTCTGGAATGAGTCAGTCGACAGTTTTGAATCCAAATAGCATTATTAGTGTGGGGGATATTGCGTAGGTGACAGAGAAAGTGAGGAAGAAAGTTACTGAATTCAGTAGTGAGAGTGGTTGTGCCTGAGCCGTATCTGGAAATAGAGCGTGAACCTTGTTCGGGGGTAGGTGCTATAACAGATATACAGTGAGTGTGGACGAGCAGAGAGTATACGGTAACTCTTATCCTGACAGAGCTGGGAGGATATCAATGTTTATCCTGTATTGCAGGATATTTCTTCAGATAATCTCAGCGTCGAGGTGAGGCTCCCCGAATGTCTTTTCCAAATCTGTCACTAATAACGACATGGACCTTTCCCTCAGCTTCCACAGAATCAAGTTAGGTAGAGCTTACAGATAGCAAGGAGTCGCAAATATTGGTATGTTATATATCAAAACCAAAAGCTAGCAGAAAATCTTAGCAACATATGCTTCGGAAATTAGATAGGCAAGTATTGTGGATACTGCAATCTTATTGGATTGTCTCAAGTTGCATCTAAACTGCATTAACTAAGTGACTGCACATGTTGTGAAAAATAAATTCCGGAAGTATATATGAGATGGGTTGAAGAGTATGTTGTGAAGCAAATTAGAGAGAAGGTTATTTTGGATTTGGTATTGTGTGGTCAGAATGACGAATCAATAACCTTGTACTGAAGCAGCTTTTAAGGAATAATAACATTAATAAGGTGCATTTTATACGCCGTCTGCGTACAATATAGAATGCTTGAACTTTCTAGTTTAACATCATGGAAGCCTGGAGGCTAAATGGTCAAGATAGTTCCAGTGAATTGGGAAAGTACAATATAACATTCAGTGGGAGACAAGCAATGGCTGTTAGAGTCACAGAGTCCGACAGCATGGAGACAGGCCCTTCAGCTCAAACTGTCTATTCCAACCAAAATTTCCATCCACACTAACCCCATTTTCCTGCCATTGCCCCGTATCCTTCTAACCCTTTCCTATCCGTGTATTTGTCCAAATGCCTTTTAAAGGTTGTTAATGTATCCACCTCAATCACTTCCTGTGGCAGATCATTCCATATGCGTACCAGCCCCTGTGTGTAAAAAGGTTGTTCCTCAGATTCCCTTTTATTTTTTCTCCTCTGACCTTAAACTGATACTCTCTAGTTTGTGATTGCCCAACCCTGGGGAAAGAAAACTGGGCACATTCACTCTATCCATGCCTGCCATGATCTTACAGACGTCAATATGATCCTCCCTCGGTCTCACACGCACATAAGTAAAAGGTCGTAGTTTGTCCAACCTCTCCCCAGTCCATTGAGTCCTTGGCAACATCCTTATAATTATTTTCTGCATTCTTTCCATTTTAATAACATCCTTCCTATAGCAAAGTGAACAAAACTGAACGTAACGCTACCAATATGGCCTCAGCAGCATCCTGTATAACTGCAACGTAACTCATTAATTTTGATACTCAGTGATATACACTGATTAAGGACACTGTGCACTGTCTACCTCTGAATCAACTTCCAGAGAACCATGCACCTGAATCCCAAGGTCCCTCTGTTCCACTCCACTCCTTAGGTCCCAACCATTCACCATGAAACTCTAACCTTGATTTGACTTTCTAAAATGTAGGAACTTACACTGATCTATATAAAACTCCATTTGCCATTTCTCAGCCCACTTCTCCAGCGAATCAAAGTACTGCTGTAATTTCTGAAATTTATGATAGCCTTCCTCACTCGCCATGATGCTGCCTATTTTAGTGTCGTCTTCAAACTTACAAACCATGCCTGTACATTCTCATCAAAATCATAGATATATATAATATGCAGTGGTCCCAGCACCAACCCCTGAGGCATTCCACTTGTCACAGGCCTCCAGTCTCACCAGCATTCTTCCAGCAATACCCTCTGCTTCCTACCATCAAGCCAATTTGTACCTAAGTTGCGAGCTCTCCCTCAATTCCACGTGATCTAACCTTCCAAAGCAGCGTACCATGTGGAACCTTACTGAAGGCCTCTCTGGAATCCATATAGACTACGTATACCACCCGGACCTCCTCAATGTTGCTGTTCACTTTATCAAAGAACTCCAACACATTTACGAGTCATGATCTCCAATGCACAAAGCCGTGCTGAATTTGATGAAAGGCTTTTGCTGAAACATCGATTTTCCTGCTCTTCGGATGCTGCCTGACCTGCTGTTCTTTTCCAGAACCATTCTAAATTACTCCGAATCACACCCTGTATTTCCAAATGGAAGGTATATCCAATCTCTCTGAATCTTCTCAAGTTACCTACCCACTAGATTTTAGGTTTACTGGTCTTTAGTTCCCAGGTTTATCATTGTAGCCTTTCTTGAATATGGGCTCAGCATACGCTATCATCAGGACCTCACTCGTTGGCCAGCAATGATGGAAAAGAGCCAAGCAGGGCTCCCACAATTTCTTCTCTATCCTCCTGTCCTCCTGCAGTGTTCCTGAATGTATCTGGTCAGGACCAGGAGTTTTTAGAAATATTGCAAGTCTGAAAAATACGTCTATTTATTTCAGGTACAAGCACGAATGTGTGAGAAAGTGACTCAGTGATGGTTAACATAAATTATAAAATATATTAATCATAGGAAGTAACTTTAGAAGAATTCCAGATATTCTGGAAAGCTGAGAATTCTCAGAAATTAACGATCCAGAAAGGAAGGTCATGAAACTGATAAGGAAAACAACGACTGCATCAGTCTATGATCTAGATTTCAAATGAAGCAAAATAAAAGCAAGGTCAAATGTGGAAATTTGTAATCGGGAGAGGAGAGATCATTGTGGAGAACAGGGAAATGGTCAAGAAAAGAACCAGTTACGTTGCATCTGTCTTCACGGAGGAAGATCCAGAAAATCCCCCAGTAATACCAAGTGATCATATCGGACTTCTGCAGATAAAGACATAAAGTCAATTCATATCAGTAACAAGGCAGTACTTGAACATGGAGCTGGATTGAGCAATGCTAAGTCCGACGAAACAGATGTACTTCCTATCAAAATGTCAGAAATAAATCACCAATAGTCGTGTTAATTGCACTGTCGATGACTTTGTTTTATTTTCCTGTACATTCTGCAGAGACCTGAAACTATTGTGGATAAACAAGCACTATCGATGAATGGAAGGGGTCCAAACAGCTACAAAGGGAAACAGACATAGTGTGAAAAACTGCAGACGAATTAACTTGACATCTCTAGGGAAACTTATAGAATCTATTACACAGAATGACACTTTTGATATCTGGAAATTAACAGCAACAATGGAGAGAATCAGCATTTCTGATACAAACATCATACTTGGTAAACTTCGGAATTGTTTGAAGTTGTTTCTTACAGCATAGATAATGGGGAAACAGTAGAAGTCGTATAGACTGGAATTTCGGAAGGGTTTCTATACGAACTCAGTGAGTTCGTAAATGCAATGAATGTGAAGGAGATTTGGAGGAATATATGTAAGTGGAAAGTTAAAGTTTGGTTCGCCTTCATTTAAGAGATTCAGAACATTGATGTAAAGACATGTTGAAGCAGTTTCACAGCGTGTTGATGGGACTGTATCTGGAGTATTGTGCACAGTTTTGGTGACCGAATCTCAGAAAGAATATACTGAACACAGAGGATGTGCAATGGACATTCTCCAGATTAATCCCTCAGATGGTGAGATTGCCTGATGAGGAAACTCGGTCTGTGTTCTCCAGAGCTTCAAAGAATGAGAGGTGGGTCTCAGTGAAATTTAGAAAATTCACAAAACATATGACAACTTGGAAATTAACAGAACGCTTCCCTCACTGCCTATTCCACATTTAAGGCAAATAATGACAGGATCTGGGACAGGCCAGTTAAGGCTGCAGTAAGGAGGAAATTCATCACTTGGAGGAGACTGACTAACACAGAGGCATGGAAACCTACTGGCAGGCAAGATTAGGGAGAATCTCCAGATATTCTCCAAGTGTATCCAGTAGAACAGAATAACCAGGGAACAGGTAGGACACATTAGTGACTTGCCAAGTTGCATCCAAATCAACTTTAGTGGTAGGAGACAGAGGGTGGTGGTAGAAGGCTGTTTGTGTGATTGGAGGCTAGTGTCTAATGGTGTAACACAGGGATCAGTGCTGCGTCTCTTATTAATTCTGATTCGGAGGTGTTGGTGTTGGACTGGGTGGACAAAGCTAAAAATTGCATAACACCAGGTTATAGTCCAAAAGGTTTACTCGGCGGCATTAGCTTTCGAAGCGCTTCATCAAAGTGCACAACCACCTCATGAAGACGCAGCGCTTCGAAAGCTCGTTATGGGATCCACATTACAGGAAGGGTGTGATTGTACTGGAGGGGATGCAGAGGAGATTCACCAGGGATGGAGTATATCAGCTATGGAGAGAGGCTGGGTAAGCTCAGGTTGTTTACTTTGGAGCAGAGAAGGCTGAGGGGTCCGTGAATCAGAAGGATAAGATTACGAGGGACAAGGACAGTGTGGATAGACAGCAGCTGTTCCTTTTAGTCAAATGGCCCCACTTTTAAAGTGAAGGATTTGAGGTTACTCTAGTGATGGAGAGGGATAAGTGTGCACTACAGGGCAAGAGTTATAGCTGGGGGCAGGGAAATTATGATGCGGTGAGGCATGACTTAGGATGTGTGGCTTGGAAAAGTAAGCTTCAAGGCAAGGGCATAATTGATATGTGGAGCTTGTTCAAGGAGCAACTATTGAGTGTCCTTGATAAGTATGTACCCGTCAGGCAGGGAGGAAAGGGTCGTGTGAGGGAGCCGTGGTTTAATAAGGAATTGGAATCCCTTGTTAAAGGGAAGAGGGCGGCCTATGTAAAGATGAGGCGTGAAGGTTCAATTGGGGCGATTCAGAGTTATAAGGTAGCCAGGAAGGACCTGAAGAGAGAGCTAAGAGCAGCAAGGAGGGGACATGAAAGGTCCTTAGTTGGTAGGATTAGGGAAAACCCTAAGGCTTTCTATAGGTATGTCAGGAATAAAAGAATGACTAGAGTAGGAATAGGTCCAGTCAAGGATAGTAGTGGGAAGTTGCGTGTGGAGGCTGAAGAGATTGGGGAGACACTGAATGAATACTTTTCATCAGTATTCAATCAGGAACAGGACATTGTTGTCAATGTGAGTACTGAGTCACAATTAAGTAGAATGGATGGCTTTGAGGTATGTAGAGAAGAGGTGTTGGAAATTCTGGAAAGGGTGCAAATAGATAAGTCCCCTGGGCCTGATGGCATTTATCCTAGGATTCTCTGGGAAGCAAGGGAGGAGATTGCAGAGCCATTGGCCTTGATTTTTATGTCCTCGTTGTCTACAGGAGTAGTGCCAGAAGATTGGAGGTTAGCAAATGTGGTTCCCTTGTTCAAGAAGGGGAGTAGGGATAACCCTAGTAACTATAGGCCGGTGAGTCTCACTTCTGTTGTGGGCAAAATCTTAGAGAGAATTGTAAGGGATAGGATTTATGAACATCTGGATAGGAATAATGTGATCAAGCATAGTCAGCATGGTTTTGTGAAGGGTAGGTCGTGCCTCACAAACCTTATTGAATTCTTTGAGAAGGTGACTAAGGAGATGGACGAGGGGAAAGCGGTAGATGTGGTGTATATGGATTTTAGTAAGGCGTTTGATAAGGTTCCCCATGGTAGACTACTGCAAAAAATACGGAGGTATGGCATTGAGGGTGAGTTGGAGGGTTGGATTAGGAGTTGGCTGGCTGGAAGAAGACAGAGGGTAGTAGTTGATGGCAAAGGTTCATCTTGGAGTGCCGTCACTAGCGGTGTTCCGCAAGGATCTGTTTTGGGACCATTGCTGTTTGTCATTTTTATAAATGACCTGGAGGAGGGGTTAGAAGGTTGGGTGAGCAAGTTTGCGGATGATACGAAAGTTGGAGGAGTTGTAGACAGTGAGGAAGGATATGGCAGGTTACAGCGGGATATAGATAAGCTGCAGAACTGGGCAGAAAGGTGGCAAATGGAGTTCAATGTAGCTAAGTGTGAGGTGATTCACTTTGGTAAGAGTAATAAAAAGATGGGGTACTGGGCTAACGGTCGGATACTTGGTAGTGTGGATGAGCAGAGGGATCTTGGTGTCCATGTACACAGATCTTTGAAAGTTGCCACCCAGGTAAATAGTGCGGTGAAGAAGGCATATGGCGTACTGGCTTTTATTGGTAGAGGAATTGAGTTCCGGAGTCCTGAGGTCATGTTGCAGTTGTATAAGACTCTGGTGCGGCCGCATCTGGAGTATTGTGTGCAGTTTTGGTCACCATATTATAGGAAGGATGTGGAGGCACTGGAACGGGTGCAGAGGAGGTTAACCAGGATGTTGCCTGGTATGGTAGAAAGATCGTATGAGGAAAGGCTGAGGCACTTGGGGTTGTTTTCATTGGAGAAAAGAAGGTTTAGGGGTGACTTGATAGAGGTGTACAAGATGATTAGGGGTTTAGATAGGGTCGACAGTGAGAATCGTTTTCCACGTATGGAGTCAGCTATTACAAGGGGGCATAGCTTTAAATTCAGGGGGGGGTAGGTATAGGACAGATGTTAGGGGTAGGTTCTTTACTCAGCGAGTCGTGAGTTCATGGAATGCCCTGCCAGTAGCAGTGGTGGACTCTCCCTCATTATGGGCATTTAAGCGGGCATTGGATAGGCATATGGAGGATAGTGGGCTAGTGTAGGTTAGGTGGGCTTGGATCGGTGCAACATCGAGGGCCGAAGGGCCTGTACTGCACTGTATTCTTCTATGTTCTATGTTCTATAGCCTTTTGTGCAAATTCAAATTCTGTGGGACTGGGGCTAATATGTGGTCATTATTTTAGAATGGGAGAGCTGGCAGGAAACAGTGAGTAAGAATAAAACCATGCTTTTATTTAAATGGAAGGCTTAGAGGAAATAACAAGAATCGAGATTTGACATCCAGATATTCTCAATACACATCATGTCTTTGGTTGAGGGGCTCAAATGCAATATTCCCAAGTCAGCTGACAGTACTAAGCAATGTCAGCTTGCGAGTGGATGAGGAGGATGCAAAAACGACTCCAAGATGATTGAGACAAGTGGAGAGACTGGGCAAATACGTGGTCGATGGAGAGCAATGGGAGAGATGAGATGTTGTGCACTTTAATGGGAACATTAGAATGGAAGCCTATCATTTGCAAAGGTAGTGGTTGAAAAATGTTGATCTATAAAGGAACTTTAGCTGCATTTTTGTTTTATTTCTGCGCAGCCCTCCGAGTCCATGTAAGGCAGTGAGTTCTGAAGCCAGAAGTCAATACTTGGAATGGCATTGGCACGCTGACCAGAGTCTATAGACCCAGCAAGTGGGGAGCTGTAACATTGAAAACGATCTGTATCTCCCTGTACACCAGTCAGTGAAAGTAATATTGCAGGAGCAGAAAGCAGATAGGCCGATAAATGGTGTATTCACCTTCATTTCAGGGGGATTTGAATGGGGGAGTAAGGGTCATGCATTATTGTTCACTTCCCAGTGTATGGCACGCCATGCTGGACAGGATGTTTGAGCATCTTTGATCTCTTTCTTTGGAAATTTTCCAAAAAGAAATTGCTGAAGAAACTACTGAAAATGTTGCAGCATCTTCTGGAGTGAATGCAGAGTTAAACTTTCAGGTCCAGTGACCCTTAACAAAGCTCCCAGTTTCTACAGCAATTTTTGTATTTTTATTTACAGTATCCATAATTATTTGTTTAGTTGAAATTTTGTTCTGTGCCTATTCATTCTGGAGAAACTCGGCAGGTCTGTCAGAATCTGCAGAGACAGAGAAAAAGCGTTAGCATTTTAAGCCCAATGTGACACTTCTTCACTACTGAAAAGAATTGGAAAATGAGATTCTTAACCCCTTGTCAGATGTGGAGGATGGGTGACAGGGAAAAGAGGGTGTGGCAAAGATAAACGGGCTTTTAGCACGGGTGAACGAGTGGATGATGTAAAATGTGTTTAAATTAAGGTGTGAATGGGGGGAAAGTGGTTCTCTCTATTGAGTGCAAGATAAAGAAGATACAACCAGACAATGTCATAGGAAGGCCAGGAGGGAGAATGTTGACTATGTGGCATTATATAGATCTGGCCATAGTTTTCACTGTCGAGATCATCCCCCCATTTAGACAAAGGAATCGAGGTGCTTGACTTCTTATTGGCACTAGTAAGCATTTCATGCTGCCTTAGTTGTCATATGGAGAAAAAACAAATCACCATACGAAGTTTGGGCTGAGTATTGTTTACCTGTCATGTTTAATATTGTTTCAAATTTGCAGTGAGTATCTTTAAATGTCTTGAAGTTAGTATCAGATGGAGTGTGGGAGGTTGGGTGGTAAAATCATGAGAGATATGGATAGGGTGAATAGCCAAGATCTTTCCCACGGCATGGAGGAGTTCAGCCATAGAAGGCATAGGTTTAAGGTGAAAGAGGAAAGATTTAAAAGGAACTAAGGGGCAACTTTTTTTACACAGAGAGTGGTGTGGGTATGGAATGAGCTGTCAGAGGAAGAGTGGTAGACGCCAGTACAGCTACAACATTTAAAACTCATTTGGACAAACATATGAATGGGAAACAGTTAGACACATAAGGGCCAAATGAAAGCAGGTGGGATGAGCTTAATTTGGAAAACTCGGCCAGCATCTACATTTAGAAAAGCTTCATGCAGGGTCTGGGTGGTTTTATGAAAGGTAAATTATACTTTGACCTGTAAAACTTTGCAAAGTATATCTGGAGAGGCCTGAGAATGTAACAAGTGGATTTGATAAAGGGGATTGGTAGACACCAGGCTTTCCAGAGTTTTTCCACAAAGTATTACAAAATAAAAGTTCCTACACAAGACAGAAGCTCGTAGGATGATGGATTATGTATTAATATGGGATGGTGATTGGTTAGCACATAGAAATTGGAGAGTCAGGATAAATGAATCATCATGATAAAGTTGTATCTGCTGGAGCACCACAGCTATGAGTCCGATGGCATCAGTTCTTTCCAATCTATACTGATAGACTGAAGGAGGGAGTTGAGTGCAACATACATCCGAGTTTGTGGATGACACTGAGAACCAAAAGACAGGCTGTTATTTAATGGAGAGGACTTTCAGAAAAGGAGCAGTACAAAGGGATTGGAGTCTTCCTGTGTATGAAACATAAAGTCAGCATGCTGATGCAGCAAGTAACTGGGTTGGTTCAAAAGACGGGTTCCTGGGATGAAACGTTTGTGTTATTGAGAATCTCTAAAATGGTAAGGGGTGTCAATAAATGAAGAGTGGTTCTGCTAAAAATACAAGACACAGAGAGGGGTTGACGCGGTAGACGTTGAGAAGTTGTTACCATTCCTGGGTGGAGTCTCGAACTCGACGACATAGATACCGAATATGGAACATCGATTTCAGTCTGAATTGCAAAGTGATGTCTTCTCTCAGAAGGTAGTGAATGTCTGGAATTCCCTGACCCAGAGAGGTGTGGAGGGATACAAGGAGTCGGCAAGAAAGTGGAGTCGAGCCCTGGAGTAGATCAGCCATGTTCGTAATAAATGACAGGGCGAGCTTGAGGGGCCAAATAGCCTACTCTTGTTCCTACTTTTTAATTTCACATGTTATGCTTTTGGAAAGTAACTTGTCATTTTCCTGGAAGCTGTGTTGTGTAATACTACATTCGGATGAGCAGAGGATTTGTTTGAATTAACCCTGACTGGAGTATGGGGGCTATATTCACAGGGAATCTGGGTCTGGGACATGACTTACTTCTGGAGCAGAAGCTACAGAGAGGGGAAGCCTGGAAACTGGGATTGTGGGTGAGGGTAACTTCCTTGTCCAGCCTCGATTTTCCAAGTACATTTCCAAAACTGCACCTAACCATCGGAGTGCACTCGATCTGCCGCTGTATAGCAGATCCGAAGGGCTGAGTGGAACATGAGAACATAGGACTAAGGGACACGAGGGGGCCATTCGGCCCTTTGACACTTCCACCAGTAAAGACTGCCATGGCTCATCTCATTGTAGTCCCAGATGCACTTTTCTCTCCATAGACCATTATCTCCGATTCACCTGTCGATGGAACATCAGCCGAAACCAGCCTCGATATAATACAAAGAGTTAGCCATCCCAAACCTCTGGGAAAGAGGATTCCCACGTGAATGAATTCCCACTTTGTGAATTTCTTCTCACTCCAGTTGTGACTGAGGATGGAGGGTGTCACTATTACCTTTTCTAGTCCCACTCCTCACTGCTCACAACAAATTTTAAATAGAACCAGGTTGGTGTTATGGCCGATGATAAAGGTCTCAGACTGGGTTAGGTTCAGTAACAAGAACAAGTCAGGCAGATTTCTTTAGTCAGCCACAAGTTACTAACTGAACTAACAGAGAAATATGGGAATCTGTGAGTGGCACTGCTGCCTCACATCACCAAGGAGCTGGGTTCAATTCCAACCTCGGGCGACCCTCATGTGGAGGTTGAACATTCTCCTCATGCCTGTGTGGATTTCCTCCCAGTGCTCCAGTTTCCTGCCGCAGTCCAAAAATGTGCAGTTTAAAGTGGATTGCCCATAGTGCTCAGGGATGCGTAGGTTAGGTGGGTTAGTTATGGGAAATGCATGGTTACATAGATAAGATTGGGGGGCACGTCCAGGTGGAATGCTGTTTGGTAGGTCAATGTGGGCTTACCTGCCTCCGCACTGTTGAAGTTCTATGACAATGACAACAAATTTGGACGATACAAACACCCAGTGGGTATATACCTGATCCACTCTCCTCAAGGTCTCGCATGTTTTTTCTCTTTCATTCCAAGAGTAACCTGTTAAAGCCTTCATTATATAAGCTGTTCACCCCAGGAATACGTGAAATGAAATATTTCTGAACTGCTTCCAATGTAATTATATCTTTTCTCAAATAAGGAGACACAAAAAACTAATCTCACACTCAGATTATAATGTTTATAATTGTTTTCACAAAATGATGTGCATCTTTGGAACACTCTTTCCCACGGAGTAATGGAGGCAGAGATACTGAATTTTTTTTAGAGGCACAGATGGAAGGATTATCGAGGAATGGGCAGCAATGTGCAGTGTCGGGGGAAATGTAGACAGTGGTATCAAGCACGGCTTCAAAAACTCCAGGAATATAATGCAAAATGAAATGATAATATCGATAAAATGTTAAGGGGGAATACAAGATGGCGGAGATCCAGAAGGTCTGCTTTTACATTACATTACATTACAGCCTTCAGCCCAACAAGTCCACACCGACCCGCCGAAGCGCAAACCACCCATACCCCTATCCCTACATTTACCCCTACCTAACACTACGGGCAATTTAGCATGGCCAATTCACCTTATCTGCACATCTTTGGACTGTGGGAGGAAACCGGAGCACCCGGAGGAAACCCACGCAGACACGGGGAGAACATGCAAACTCCACACAGTCAGTCGCCTGAGGCGGGAATTGAACCCGGGTCTCTGGTGCTGTGAGGCAGCAGTGCTAACCACTGTGCCACCGTGCCGCTTTGCTGGGCTCTGCATCAACACACGGGCAAAGTCGTTCTCTAACTCACCCCATCCAAGCCGGTTACTTAAAATTCAACACTAAAAGAGCGATAAAACCTTCACTAATCCTGGTTTGTCAAGTGGAAATGACAAAACACGGGAAAGGATCGAGTAAGTCCCAACAAGCGGTGCACCCGTCAGAAGCATCGAACATGTCTGAGGCTGTAGCTGCAACCCAATCTGCTCGTTCCATTGACCCAGTTACTCACCAGGCCTTGGTCACTGAGTTCACCAAGTTACGTGAAATGATTGAAGTCATGATTGAAGAAGGGTTCAGCAGTGGCTAGAGCCGCTCTCAGCCGTGCTCCAAAAACATGAGCAGCAACTTGACAGCCTTGGAAACAGAACAGACGATGCCAAGGGCTGAACTGCAGCGACAGAGCCCGTGATCGATTCCTCTCGGGAGAGGATCCTCGCCCTTGAAAAGCAGGTCTGCACCTTAACTGAACAAGATGACGACCTCGGGAACAGGGGGAGGATGAAGAATATTCACATCATCGGTTTGCTGGAGTGGACAGAAGGTGGTCAGCCGGTGAGTTTTTTCAAGAACTGACTGCAGTGATTCCTTCACTTCGAAACAGACTCAGACCAACGCCTTCATCCTGTCCTTGCGCGATTACATAGTTATGGGGACAAACAAAGACTGATGGAAGCTTTCAGAACCCAGGGAAAAGATCAGATAGGTTTAATTCACGAGAGCTCCAGGATTATGATCTTCCAGGACATTTCAGTTGCGGTGATTCAGGAAAGAAAATCTTTTGATGATATAAAGATATGATATAAGGGAACTCTGGATTCAGTATTCGTTATGGTACCCAGCGTGCTCTGTATTGATTTCAATGGATCCACGAACTCGTCTGACTATCCAGAGAAAGTGAAAAAATTATGGACATTTTAAAGTAAGCTGGATATTTAGATAATCATGTTTCTCCTAAAGAAATTTTGTTGGATTTTTCTGGTATTAACCAGTATTAAATTATAGCCGGGACAGGGTTGAGTACTCATTTTTAACTTCTTCATTAGTATGACTACTCTTTTTCTCTTTCTTTGCTTGTGTCTGGGGTGCAGCTCAAGCTGGAGGGAGTTACAAAGGTAGTTGTGATGACTAAGTGCCGACCGAAAGGCAGTTCAAGCCCGATTTTTGTTGTTAATTGCCCTGGATTCCATATTGGTAGCAGGCACAGGATAAAGTTTTGAGAAATGTAAGCGTCCTCAGTGGGCGGTAAATTACCCAATCGAGTGTGATTGTCATTTTGGATTTTATTTCATTCTTTGTTTTTTTTTTATGTGTTTAGCTTTAGAAAGTTTTGAGAGCTTGTTAGTTGTAGTAGTTTTAGGTTGTACAGTTTTTAGGCTCAATGAGTCTTTTTTTCATTAATCATCAGCGATGTGTAATTTGATGTGAAACTCTAGAGTTGAAATGTTGCTACAATGTGTTATGGATAATGATGTGCTTAAATGTTGTACCTGGAACATTAAGGGGAGCCATCTGCCAGTCAAGAGGAAAAATGCACTTTCTAGTCTTCAAAAAGAGAGGGTGGGTGTTGTCCTATTGCAGGAGATGCACCTTGATGACAAGGAACATTTGACGTTACAGCAGGGTGGGTTTGATCGGATTTATTTCTCGTCTTTTAATACTAGGAGTAGGGGAGAAGCCATACCAGTGAAGAAAAATCTTCCATGTAAATTTCTAGATTGTATTAGACACTCACGGAAGGATCACCATCCCCAAAGTCTTGAACTATGGGAAACAATACAGTATTTTGAATGTTTATTGCCCCCGGTGCACCCTCTTAAAATCCTGGTAGATGCATTTTCCAAAGTGAGCTATCGTGCATAGTGGCAGATTATTGTAGAAGGAGATTTCAACTGTCTTATAGACCCACGGTGGACAGAATGTCCAAATGTCCCCCAGTACCCTCGTTATAATGTAAGCAATTAGTGGATGTGTGTGCAGAACTAGATGTCTGGAGGCAGATCTACCACACAAGTAGGGATTTTATTTTCCCCTTTAACCCGCAGAAATGGCACACGAGGGTTGATCTCTTCCCCATCCCTGCAACAATCTTAGATTCGGTGGCATCCTGTACAATTGGGAATATTATCCCAACATTGCTGCCCCAGAAGTAAGATAGAAGTAACATAAGATTATGTTGTATGTAGATGAGGGTCTCATGTTTTTGTCAAATCCCACAGTTTCAGCAGCTCACGTGATGCAATGCATTAAATCGCTTATCACCTTTTCGGGCTATAATATTAATTTTACAAAGTTTGTGACCATCCTTATGGGAGGTATTAGGGAAGTACCTGATGTTGAAGGCAAATCCTGGTTTCCTTTAAAATGGTCACGGGGGTGGTTTCCCTATTTTAGTATATTCATTACATCCGTCTTTGATCATTTATTTAACGTGAACAATGTCCAATTGTTTGACAAAATTAAACAAGACCTTCAAAAATGGAAGGCACTTCCAATATCCTGGCCAGGTCGGATAGCTGTTCTTAAAATGAATGTCCTTCCTTCTTTGCTATACCCTGTGTGAATGCTTCCTTTGATGTTTCCCAGACAGATATTTAGGACACTTAATGGCTGGTTTAGCTCTTTTATTTGGCACCATAAGCGACTCTTTATCAAGCTAGCCAAATTACAACTACCCCACAGAGTGTGGGGAGTAGATCTCCCAGATTAAAAGCTATCAGTTAAGCTCTTTATTATCCTATGTTAGTGTCTGGGCCACTGAGGACTCGGTGTCAATACGGTTAGATATTGAACCCTCTCACACAAAGTGAACCCTTATTGGTCTGTTGTTCTGAGGCAAAATGACAACATTTATGGAGTATTGTCATAACCCAATAATTATCAATAAAGTTAAAGCATGAATGTCAATATGTCAGGTCGAGGGCAATATAGCCAAAACTATGCTGCTTACCCCTATAATTGGTATAACGAGTTGTCAACCGGGGATAATGGATTCCATGTTTAAACTGTGGGAAGCCAGGGGTGTAACTTGCTTGAGTGATTTAGATTTAATAGAATCCCTACAGTGTGGAAACAAGCCCTTGGGCCCAACAAATCGACTTCAAGCCACACAGACCCATTCCCCTACCATCCTATAGTTACCCTGACTAATGCTCCAACCTACACATCCCTGAACACTATGTGTGATTTATCAATAGCCAATTCATCTAACCTGCACATCTTTGATCCTGGTGCTGTGAGGCCGCAGAGCTAACTACTGAGCCACCACGTGTTATTTGAGGGAGAAAGAATGACATCATTTGATCAAATAACTCGTAAGTATGGACGACCTAGTAGAGACCTCTTCTATTTTTTTGTCCAGATCTGAGCTTTGATTTTAAAAAAATACACCTTTACCAGACTCACACAGATCCGATACAGAGAAGTGGGTGCTGACTGCTTAGAATACACTCTCTGTCAGTACCCTTTATCATTAGTTGGAGTGTGTCCCCTCAGACGAGACTGTGCAGCTTTGTGATGTCTGCGAGAGAGAGAGTTGGGGGTTCAGAATACCTCGGAGAGATGGGAGGACATTTGTGAAAACACTAGAAGGATTTTGATCTGTAATAGGATCCATTCCATGCAATTGAAAATTCTTCATAGGGTCTATCTGATCCCAGATTGTCTCTCAAAATGCGAAGTGGGATTATCTTCAGCCTGTCGTAAATGCAGAATAGCTACAGGCACTCTTTCTCATTGCTTGTTGTCATGCTGCAGGCTTCATATATATTGGAGCACTGTGGTAGCTGTGATAGAGTAGATATTGGGGACTGAATTGGAGATGGACCCGGTTTTTCTTTTCCTGGGCCTGCTCAGGGTACCTTACGCAGATGCACATGTCGAAAAAATTATATCTTTACTTTCTGTGCTAGGAAACATGTTCTTATGTGTTGGATGTCTGAAAACCGCAGGTCTGTTGGGTCGTTGTAAGTTCTTCATGGAGAATATCCCTTTGGACTTTCTCACTAGCATGGTGCATCAAAAAAACAGAGATTTATATAAGACATGGCAGCCCTTTTTGGATTACCACGATGCAGGTTTATCTGTCACATTAAGAAGGGCTTTTATATCGCCATGACGATATTGTCTAATGAATCTAATATCCAGCAAGAAACAATTATGAACATAAAAATGCGTATCAGTTAATGCTCTTGAAGAACGAGAGCTATCGTTTTGTTATGCTGAGCTGTACTATTGATTCATTATTTATTGTTTATTTTTGTTTTTCTTGTGTCCACTTAGTGTTTTTAACTTGTTTTTGTACATGCACATGAGTGTAATTCTGTTCAGTTATTTGAGTTGTGTTGTTATTGGGTTATTATAATATTAAAAATCTCTTTCCAATAAAATTACTTCTTTTAAAAATAAAATGCTTACATTGAAAGAATAGAGTCCCAAAGAACTCTCATTGGAGAGACCTCTCATGCTGGTTTACCCTCAGGGTCACCACATCTCGGGTGATGGGGTGAGGTTGAGGTTGAAAAAGCGTCCCCTTCAGAGTAACCTCTGTCAGTGTGAGGAACTGAACCTGCACTGTTGGCCTCCCTCTACATCACAAACCAGCCGTCCAACTAATTGAGTGGGAGACAGAGCAACTGTCACAGACAGAAACAGTCACAAACAAAGGGCAAGAGAAACATCCATAACAAGGAAAATGGTACAATTCAGATAACGGTCAAGATAACGGCTGAGGGTAAAATCGTTCTCGGCTCGAAATTGTATTTCATAACAAGACGTGTTTAGAAGCTGTCTTTGATTTAATATTATTAAGGTGGGTCAAGTGAGATAAGAAGAATTGCTAAGTGTGATGGGAATCTATAACCATAAAATAAATGTAGATGTTTTTGTTTGGTCTGTGTAAAGCATGCTGACTGTCGTATGAAAGTATAAAGCAGATGGAATATATTGTTAGGAGAGTGCGTTCCATGGGAAATGCCCTCGAACAGGCACTTGATGAAAACTGGGGTATAAGTGCCGGAGTGCCATCTGGTCAATCATGATGGGTGGGAGAATTGGGCTGGTATTGAATGAGAGGGACACCATGGGGTGGGGTGGGTAGCTAATGAGATGAGTTCGATAAGATAGCACCAGGAAACTAGCCCAGCTTCGTACAGACAATCCCTCTGTCACACTCAACGAAAATGAAACTGAGACAAATTACAGTTTTATACAGCTCAATGTGTCGAAGACTCTGCAGTCCTCCCTCCCAGTTACAAAGCTGCAGGACAAATGCTCATTCAAAACGCTCCATCGCCTGAACTCAGACTAATATACCATTCACTCATAATTCTTCGTAATACTGACCCGGCTTGCATGATACTGTTGAAATGTCTTCATTTCAGCATTCTGGAAACAGTGAACACATCTTTCCATGACATTTTTTCTCAGTCTCCCCCTCCCTGTCTCTATCCCAAAGTACACGTATTTACAATCATACGGTTCTACAGACAGAAACAGGCCCTTCTGCCCAGCTGTTCCATGCCGAACAAAATGTCCATCCACACTCATCCAATTTCTCTGCCCTTGCTCTGTATCCTTTAATCTTTTCCTATCTGTGTATTTGTCCAAATGCCTTTTAAATGTTGTTGTTGTACCCACCTCAACCATTTCCCCTGGCAGCTCAGTCCATATGTGTACCGTACTCTGTATAAAAAAGTTGCCCCTACGGGTTAATTTTTATTTTATTCCTCTCGAAGCATTAACGGATGTCCTCTAGTCCTCGACTCCCCAACCTTGCGAAAAAACAATGAAGTGTTCACCCTTATGCACGACTCTCATAATTTGATAAGATCTACACTTCTTGTTGTGGTTCTGTTCGCCGAGCTGGGAGTTGGTGTTGCAGACGTTTCGTCCCCTGTCTCGGTGACATCCTCAGTGCTTGGGGGCCTTTTGTGAAGCGCTTCTGTGACGTTTCCTCCGGCATTTATAGTGGTTTGTATCTGCCACTTCCAGTTGACAGTTCCAGCTGTCTACTGTAACGTCTGCAACACAAATTCCCAGCTCGGCGAACAGAACCACAACAACGAACACCCGAGCTACAAATCTTCTCACAAACCATCTACTCTTCTATAAGAACCCCCTTCAGTTTCCTAGGCTGTAAAGAAATAAGTTCTAACCTGTCCAACTTCTCCCTATAACTTAAACCCTTTACCCAGGAAACATCTCTGAAATTTCTTCTACACACTTTCTAATTCAATAATATCCTTTCTAGAGCAAGGAGAACAAAACTGAACCCAATACTCCAACTGCAGCCTTACCAACATCCTGTATAATTACAACATAACGTGCCAACTTCTATACTCAATGCCCTGATGAAGGCCTGAGTGCCAACAGCCTCCTTCACTGTCCTGTGTATCTGTGACTCAAATTTCAGACAACCGTGCACCTGATCTCTAATGTCCTTTTGTTCCACTACCCTCCTTAAGGCCCTCTCATTCATCATTAAACTCCTACCTGGATTTGACTTTCCAAAATGCAAGACGTCACCCTTACCTATGTTAAACTCCACATGCTATTTCTCAGCCCACTTCTGCTGCCGATCAAGGTACTGCTGCAATTTCTGGTAATGTTCCTCATTGGATCCCTCCTATTTTAGTGTCATCTGCAAACTTACTAACCTTGCGGTGTGCACTCTCAGCCAAATCGTTGATATAGATAACAAACAGCAATGGGCCCAGCACCAACCCCTGAGGCAATACACTAGTCACAGGCCTCCAGTCCGACAAGCATACCTCCACCATAGCCATTTGCTTCCTAACACCAAGCCAACTGTGTCGCCAATTTGTCAGATTACCTTGGAGTCCATGCGATCTAACCTTCTTGAGCGGCCTACCATGTGGAACCTTATCAAAGGATTTACTGAAATCCATAGAGACTATGTCCACCGCCCTGCCCTCGTCAACCTTCCTGGTCACTTCCTCAAAAACTCTAACAAAATTTGTAAGGCATGATCTGCCATGCACAAAGCTATGCTGACTGTTCCAAGTCAAACTCTTCCATTCCAAATGCATGCATATCTTATCGCTCAGAACCTTCTCAAGTGGTTTACCGAAAACAGATGTGAAGCTTACTGGTCTATATTTCCCAGGCTTTTCTTTGCAGCCCTTCTTGAATAAGGGCACAACATTTGCTACTGCCCAGTCTTCCGGGACCTTGGCCCCTGAACTGTCTTCTTTCCCCTCTTGCAGTACTCTTGGATATATCTGGCCAGGACCAAGAGATTTATGCATTCTAATATGTCCAACAGCAACTCTACTGTGATATGAACGGTACCAATATATGACAACTAACCACCACCCCCCCCCCACCAAAGGTCACAGATCTTCGCGTCTTTCTTCATGGTAAACACAGAGGGGAATTTGAGGACCTCGCCCATCTCTTGTGGTTTTACACATGAATGCCCACTTTGGATTTTAAGGCGTCTTATTTTCTCTGTAGTCGTTCTTTTTCTTTACTATAGTGAAAGCACATCTTTGGATTCACCCTATTTTTCTCAGCCAAGGCTATGTCATACCCCCTTTTCGCCCTCCTGATTTCCTTCTTCAGTAAACTCCCGAATCCCTTTTGTCTCTCCAGAGATTCCATTGATTCCAGTTGCCTGAACCTGAGCCACTCCTCCTTTTTGCTGGTCAGATCCTGATTATCTCTTGTCATTCAGGGTTCTCTCTTCCTGTCTCACTTTCCCTTCACCCTCACTGGAACATATAGACTTTGAACTCGAGTTATCTCACTTTAAAAGTCCTCCCACTTACCAGAGATCCTTTTTCCTGGAAACAAGCTACTCCAATAAACCTTTGCAAGTCCCTGTCTAATTCCAACAAAATTCGCCTCGCCCCAATTTAGAACTTGAATCTGTGGACCAATTCTGTTCCTCCCATAACTAGTTTAAAATTCATACAATTCTAGTCACTGGTCCCAAAATGTTCCCCCACTTTACCCCCGTCACCTATCCTGCCCTATGTCCCAACAGTAGGTCGAGTTTGTCCCTTCGCGAGTAGGACCCTCTACATGCTGTTCGTGGAAACTTTTCTGAACACACTTAACAAATTACGTTCCATCTAAGTCCTTAAACCTCTGGAAGTCCCAGTCTATGTTAGGATAATTAAAATCACCTATTATGACAATCCTATTGCTCCTGCAAGTCTCCCCTGTTTCCCTGCATTTTTTTGCCTAATTCCATTTGATTATTTGGAGGCTTATAGTGCAACCACTATAACATCACCGACCCCCTCTTACTTCTTTGCACCATCCACAAAACCTCACTCAATATTATTTCAGTTATTTCATCTTTAAATACTGAGTGATATGCGCCTGAATCGGAACTATTGGTATTTAAACTGTTTCAATTTACATCTCTACATTGCACTGATTTTCACACCCACAGAACCCTTTGAAAAGGCGCAATGGAGTTATAAAGCTGTAAATAGATGGGAGCTGTACATCCTGTCACTGCCAGCATTTGCTGCAAGTTTCCCCACACTGGGCAGTGATCTAACACAGTGTTACCGAACAATGCAACAGCCTGGGGTTATATATGAATGTACCAGTGCGGTCTGCACAGCTCCCCACGCTGGACATTTAGCCCGTGATTATAGATCAAGCATTGGTGTGGGCTGCACAGCGTTCCACTCTGGACCGGATTTACACAGTGCTCCATTCTGAATGTATTATGGATGAACTGGTTATGTGAGTTGGATTGCGAATGTGAGACAACAAAACATCTGGCAATGCCTTTATTTTGTGTTTTCATTCTTGTGATTGGACCCTTCAAATCCTGACTCATCTGATTAGACCCGACCCTCTGGATGAGTCATGCTGACTGTTGTTACGGCATCTGGGTCTGCAATATGACCAATAAATGGAGCAGAGGCTGCAGAGAGCACAGTCTCCGTAAAATGGCTTGAGGGAATCACTATCAGATCTGCCGTGCTCTTAGTAAATGGTGGGGCAGGATTGTTTGGACCACGAATGCAACTTATGCATCTATTTCTGTTTGTAACAGGAAAACTTCCTTTCTCTCCCAGTGCCCAAAGCTGGTGGGGAGTGAGTCACCTCCTCCTGTCCCTGCGTAATAGGATCCTGGGGCCTCACAACCCTCCAGATTTCCCAGCGCCAGTTTCGAGCGCTTGAATGATTACCTCCTGTTCCTGTGCCACAGTCTCGAGCAGTTGAGTGACTGCCTCCTGTTACCGTGTTCCAGTCTCGAGCAGTTGAGTGACTGCCTCCTGTTGCTGTGTCCCAGTCTCGAGGAGTTGAATGACTGCCTACTGTTCTTGTGCCCCAGACTCGAGCAGTTGAGTGACTCCCTCCTGTTTCTGTGCCCCAGTCTCGAGCAGTTGCGTGACTCCCTCCTGTTCCTGTGTCCCAGTTTTGAGCAGTTGAGTGACTGCCTCCTGTTCCTATGTCCCAGTCTCTAGCAGATAAGTGACTGCCTCCTGTCCCTGAGTCCCAGTCTTGAGCAGTTGAGTGACTCCCTCCTGTTCCTGTGACCCAGTCTCCTGCAGTTGAGTGACTGCCTCCTCTCCCTGACTCCCAGTCTCGAGCAGTTGAGTGACTGCCTCCTGTTCCTGAGTCCCAGTCTCGAGCAGTTGAGTGACTGTCTCCTGTCCCTGTGTCCCAGTCTCGAGTAGTTGAGTGACTGTCTCCTGTTCCTGTGTCCCAGTCTCGAGCAGTTGAGTGACTGCCTCCTGTTCCTGCTCCCAGTCTCGAGCAGTTGAGTGACTGCCTCCTGTTCCTGCTCCCAGTCTTGAGCAACTGAGTGATGCCTCCTGATCCCACGTTTGTGAAAGTAGATGTCCAACTCTTGCTACTGACTAACAGGCTCCAATAGCTCTGTGCTCACCTGCTGCTCCTGTGGAATGGAGTTGAGGGACTGAATGGCCTCTTCACATTCCTTACAGCTTCTCTTGACTAAAAGCCTTTCTCCTGTTTCTGTAAAACTCCATCAAAATCTGAATGATGTATTTTTGTATTTGACTCTCAGTAATTGAGCAAACAAGCTGACTGACAGAATTCAGAACCTGAGTAGCCTCTTCCTGTTCCTGTGTTATATACTCAAGATGTACAGCACGGAAAAAGACCCTTCGATCCAGTCGTACATTCTGACCAAATATCCTAAATTAATCTCGTCCCCCTTGCCAATACTTGGCCCATATCCCGCTAAACCATTCCCATGCACGTACCCATTCAAATGCCTTTTAAATGGTGTAACAGTACCTGCCTCCACCCACCACTTTTGGGTGCTCAATCCATTCACAGCAGTCTCTCTTTGAAAGTGTTATACCTCATTTCCCTTGATAAATCTTTCCACTCTCACCTTCAACCTTTGTCCTGTAATTTTCGACTCGCCTATGCTGGGGTAAAGACGTTGACTGTTTACCTTATCTATGACCCTCATGATTTTATAAACCTCTTGAAGGTCACCCCTCAGCCTCAACACTTGAAAATACTCCCAGCCTATTCAAACTCTCCCCGTAACTCTAACCCTCCAACACCTGCAACATTCTTGTAAATCTCTTCTGCACCCTTTCAAGTTTGACAACATCTTTCAGACAGCAGGGAGACCAGAATTAAAGGCAATATTACAGAAGTGGCCAAACCAATGTCCTGTACAGGGGCAACATGTCATGCAAACGCAGAGACTCAAAGCACGGACCAATAAAGGGCAGGTCACCAAGTGCCTTCTTCACTGCGCTGTCTACCTGTGACGGCACTTTCAAGGAGCTGAGAACCTGCACCACGAGGTGACACAGTAGCTCAGTGGCTAGCATTGCTATTTCAGAGCACAGCGATCTGGGTTTAATTCTATCCTCGAATGACTGCCTGTGTGGAAGTTGCACATTCTCCAAGTGTCTGCGTGAGTTTCTTCCGGGTGCTACGTTTTCCTCCCACAGTACAAAGGTACACAGGCAAGTATAGATTGGCCATGCTAAATTGCCCCAAGTACCCTGGGATGTGTTCGCGAGGTGGATTAGCCATGGAAAATGCAGGCTCAGAGGGATAGGGTCGGGGTTTGTCCAGTGGGATACTGTTTAGAGGATCGGTGTGGCCTCGATGGGCTGAATAGCCTGTTTCGTCACTGTAGGGATTCAATAATTTCAATGGAGTTCTCTTTGATTGGCAACTTTCGACAGGTCCCTACCTACATGTCTTGCCCTGATTTGTCTTGCCAAAACGCAACACCTCACATTTATCTAAATTTAACTCCATCTGTCACCCCTCGGCTCACCTAATCAAGTTTCCACTTTGTTCTGAGATATCATTCTTCACTGTCGACTACACCACAAAATTTGGAATTATCTACAAACTTACTGACCGTACTTCATATAGTCAAATGCAAATGATTTGCATAAGTGACAAGAGGCAGTAGACTCATTGACTTTTGTGGCACACCACTGGTCACAGGTCTCCAAGTTCAATGAACAAATGTCCACTGTCACGCCCTGTCTCCAATATTCAAGAAAATTTTGGATCTGAATGGCGAGCTCTCCCTGGATCCCAGGCAGTCTAACCTTGCTAACCAGTCTAACCTTGCTAACCAGTCTACCATGTAGAACATCTTGCTTTTCTTACTGAATTCAATAAAGACAACATCCACTGTGCTGCCTTCATCAATCATCTTCATCACTTCGTCACAAAATTCCACCGAGTCAGGGAGACGTGATCTCCAATGTACAAAGCCCTCATCAGTCCTTGTCTTTCCAAATGCATATACATCCTTTCCCTCAAAGTCCCCTCCAACAATTTAGTCACCATTGACGTCAGGCTCACCAGTCTATAGTTACCTGGTTTTTCGTTCCTTTCTGAAATGATGACACTATGTTAGCAGCTCTCCAGTCTTTTGATGCCTCACCTGTGGAAATCAATAATACTGATATATCAGGAAAAGGCTGAGCAATCTCTTTCTTAGCTTCCCACAATCTTTTGGGATACAACTGATCAGGTCCCAGGGATTTGTTCACCTTTATGTGTTTTACAATGTCCAACACCTCCTTGTAATATAGATACTTTTCAAGATATCACTACATATTTCTTCATTTTCTCACTCTTGTAACCTCCTCCACATTAAATACTTGTTTTATATCTTTCCCATTTCTTGTGGTTCCACACATAGTTAGCCTTACTGATCTTTAAGGTATTTTCTCCCTAGTTAATCTTTTGCCACTAACAGATTTGTAGAGTTTCGTCAATACCTCGTTAACCCTATTTCTAAGGTCAACCCGTGTTCACATTTTTCTGGCCCGATTTCACCGTTGACAATACACTTCCTGCCCTTATACTCCTCTGGGGATTCACTTGATTTCAGCTCTGTATACCTGACATATGCCTCCTTCCTTACCTTGACCAGAGCATCAATATACCTAGCCATCCAGCACTCCCTGCACCTACCAGCCTTGCCCCTCTCACTAATAGGAACACGTTGGCTCTGGACTCTCTGAAACCAAGTTTTGATGGCCTTGCATTTTCCAACCATCCCTTTACCTGTGAATAGCATATCGCAATCAGCCTTTCAGAGGGCTCACCTAACACTTTCAAAATTGGCCTTATTCAAAGTTAGAGTTTTAATGTTTACATCAGGTCTTTCCGATTCCATAACTATTTTAAAACTAATATTTATGTGTAACAGGCTTGAAATGTTAAATAAACATTTCCTGCCCCTCTGTAACAGGCTAGAGAGGCTGAATAGGCTCCTCCTGTTCCTTTATAACAGCCACGAGACACAGCAACCCCTGGATTATGAGCAGCCGTTAAACCGTATCTGATGGAGGTCCATCCCTTCTCAGTTACCGAAACACAAATAACACAATGTACTCCAGGTGCCCTCTCAGTAACACCTCATACAGCTGCAGCGATAAATCCTTTTATTTTGAATGATTTTGTTTGCAAAATGTGCTAATGTTCCAGCGTTCCACCTTTTCAAGTAGCAACAGGCTAATATGGACTGAATGGCCTTCTCCTTTCCTTCTGTAAGAGACCCATAGGGACAGAATTGCTTCGGCCTGTTCCTGAGCAGCAGTCTCAGTGCTCTGTCTCAAGGTTATGAGAGGATTTGAAAACAGGGCATTAAAAGCAGGAATAGCCTCACACCGAATAATACGTATCATACTTTGTGTTCAGCTATCTGGAAACTTGCCCACACGACGTTTTTTTTTATGTAGCCGATCTGTTATTTTATAACTGCTTCCTTTCATAAACAGAGTGGAACATATATAGACCCCTGCAGTGTCCTGTTAATACTCTCGTATCCAAGGAAAAAAAAGATTAAGAAATTGAAAGATTTATGGTCCATCCCTCAGTAACCCTTATCCATTCCATCGAAAACCAGTAAATCTTCCCTTTTATAGTGATATGAAAAGTGATGTATGGAACTGGTTAACTGATCCTATTTGTTCAGTAGCTGTGATTAATGCCAGTCTTCATGGATTCTAATTATCCCAGTGGAGGATTTCCATCTTTAAACAATAAATGGGCACCTTTCAATGCATTATCCCATAACATGAGCGGGACCATCACCGACAGCACTGACATGGATCAGCAGATCCAGAGAGAGGGGGAGGAGAGATCAGAATCTTAGAATATTAGACTGGAATGTTCCAAACATGGATCAGAATCTGAGAACAGTAGACTGGAATGTTCCACCAATAGACAGGAGTATATCCGATTATGTTTGGTATCTTTCTGAACTTTATTGGTTGTCATTATCATCGCAGATCTATTATGCTCTTCTCATTATTCAATATTTTTATTATCCTTTCCTGGCTATCGTTGGTGTTCCTGGTAAGTGTCACTGTCCAGCTTTTTTTCTATAAACCAGTTATGACTGTATTACTGTTCTTTCATATAATCTACACTTTTTGGCCACTATTATTGTTCCTGTTGAAACTCTGAATCCAGATATTTAGTCGACAGACCTCTACAACTACATCAATGAAGGTGTTCAATTACTGCCTCCCTCTGCTTTGGCAATGTTACTCATGGGTCTCTATGTTGACCTACTCAGTTTCAGCGGAGAACCGCAATGTATTGTATCTTTGCCTTTGTTATTTAAATATTAAGAGCATGGAGGTCACTGTCTACTGTTCTGGTTACAAACTCCAGTTTTTTCCAGTGTTTTCATCCCATCCCTGGCCAATATCTGCGGCTGAAGCAGACGAGTCATAACTGTGTGGGAGATCCCTTTGACCATGAGCTGATTCCTGACACCATGCCCTGACCATTTCTAACTTGAAATACTCATCACTCCACAATGTATCTCACTGGCTTATTCCATCTCCTGTTTGAACCTTGACTTATAAAATACAGTCTTAATGAAGATAATAATCTGCTGCTGACGCTCCCGGCTTCAAACCTGCCCAAGCAAATCTGATTCGAACTCACACCAAACTCCCATCCATCTGTCATTCATGTGCACGCCGATGTATATTGCTAATGTGTATGGCAATGCCTTTATTTTAATGTTCTCTAACACTTTACCTCATCTGTCCATGAAATTTCCCTCGTTCTCTCTCTGTCGATTATCCAAATGCATGCCAGTTGTTTGTATTTAAAATAGTTTCGTTCACGTGTGTTCCTTCTCAAACAATGAGTTTCGCATTCAACCACGCCAATCGCGCACGCACACGTACTCTCTCTCACTCTCTGACGAACACAGACACACACACACACACGAGCCTTCCCATTGGAGATAGTAATCTGATGCGAGTATAGTTTGCATATGATAGTAAAGTTTGCAATCCTCTCTATGCTGGTCAGATAGTGCAGTTTACTGAGCAACACACTAGCCTGCTCTGCACAGCTCTCCATGCTGGGCTGTCATCTTGTCCCAGTTTATGTTGTTTGTGGTGTTCTATCAAGCAGATTCAGAATTTGATGTAACAAACCATTTCAGCTGATCTGACAATGCCTTTATTCAATGTTCTCATTCTTGTAATTTTACTGCCGAAGATCTTACTCCTCCGCAACCTCCTCCCAGTTAATTAACTGTCTGTTTCTGTCTTTAATGTGAATCTCTCAGTCCCTCTGTATCTTTCCCTGGCCTTGGGTTTTGTCTCCCTCATGTATCGAGTGCTGGCATAGTGTAGCTCAGAAACAGTGAAATGATGTGTGTCAGGCTGTTTTTCACTTCCCGGTATGTCCCATGTGATGGCCATGGACGGCGTGTTTCAGAAGTTATGCGACACATCCTTGTAACTTGGAGTGTACCTGTGTTTGCCCCACTCAGGTGACCTTGCGATCAGTAACACGGGGAAGCTCATGGAGTAAAGGACCAGGCATCTAAATTGTGTGACAATGCTGTCACTTTAAAAAAAAAGGTTATTTTCTCTTTTTTTTAACAAGAGGTCTTAAATGCCAAACTGCCTACTGATAACGGCTCAAGTAAATAACGTACGAGACTTTTAGGGTTTTTAAGGAGAAAGTGAGGTCTGCAAATGCTGGGGATCAGAGCTGAAAATGTTTTGCTGGAAAAGCGCAGCAGGTCAGGCAGCATCCAAGGAACAGGAGAATCGACGTTTCAGGCATGAGCCTGAAGAAGGGCTTATGCCCGAAACGTCGATTCTCCTGTTCCTTGGATGCTGCCTGACCTGCTGCGCTTTTCCAGCAACACATTTTCAGCTTTCAGGGTTTTTAATTAATAGTAGTAACAATGGCCAGCTCGCACACACCCGGCTTTCTAGTTTTTTCCTTACGGCTGTAAGTCACCAGGTGCTTCCTTCCCAGAAGGGTTGGAAGTTTTCGTAAATTATCCCTAGCTGCTATTCTCTCTGAAGCTTCAGTTGATGCTGTTTCCTCCTGGATTAGAGAACTGTATGTCTGAATGCTCATTTTTAACATGGAGTGTGTTTAGGTGATGTTAGTATATTGGAACAGTTCATTTATAGAAGGTACTGTATCCACTGTTCGGTTAAGGTTTCCAATAGTTAAGTTATTCTAAAATCCTCTTCATTTTCTATGGATTTTCATTAGAGTGTTTAAATATATTGTGTTTTAATTAATGGTGAGTGATTTGGCGAGTAGCATCACATCTGGAACACCCACTTCACATCTACCTTTAAAATAAGAAAAGGTTCGCATCCAAACTAACTTCTTAAACTAGTTTGAGGCAGTCTGGTTGGTCTATAGCAAACTGGGGTCTCTTGTCTGGTTCTAAATTGGTAATACCAAATTGGGTTTAGAATTACAATCCCTACAGTGTGCAAACAGGCCATTCGACCCAACAAGACCACACCGACCCTCCGAGGAGTAACCTACCCAAACCCATTCCTCGAGCCTATTATTACACATTTACTCCGACAAAGACTCCTAACCCACACATCCCTGAAAACTACAAACAATTTAGCCAGGCCAATTCACCTGACATGCACACCTTTGGATTGTGGGAGGAAACCAGCGAATCCAGAATAAGCTCATGCAGACACTGGAGAGTACGCACCAGGAGGCTATTGGGTTCAAAGGTCGTGAATGGTAGTTGTTAGTGTCTTTTGTTCCGGATGTTGAATTCGGTTGGTTTAAACAATGTTTTGTGTATAAAGATTCTTTCAGTCACTCAGAGTTCTTTGGGTGTGGAAGAAGTGAAGTTGGGGGTTTAACAAAAGGTAATGAAGGCAAAGCTGTAGGAATTGACAGAGAAGCTGGAGGTGGGGTTGCGTTTGTCTGTGAGAAAATGAGAGATAACTACAGCTACAGCTCGGCAATTACATTTGGTGGAAACGCCATCAGATTCTTTGGAAATGGCGAGAATTCAATTTCAAATGAGGCACCGTGAACATGAGAAGGAATTGAAACAGTTTGAATTATGATGAAGCGTAGTAATAAAAGAACAGAAAATTAAGAAGAAAGAGAGAAAAAGAAAGAAGAAAAGCAGAGAGTTTCAACTTCAAAAGTTAGTAATTAGAGAGGAAAGTTGACATAGAAGGTGGTGATGAAGGTAGACAGTAGGCTGGATGAGGAGGATAGTGAGGATGAGCAACCCTATAGTAGCCAAAGGCCTGATGTGGATCTGTTCAGATACATCCAGACATTATCGACATTTGATAAGAATGATGGGGGAGCCTTTTCAATTTCATTTGAGAAAGTGGCTAAACAAATGCAGTGCCCAGTGACCATGTGGACTTAGTTGATTCAAACAAAGCTGATAGGTATTTGCATCCCTATCAGAGGCGGTGTCTGCGGAGTAGGAGGAGGTGAAGAAAGCCATCTGAAGTGTATATGAGCTGGTGCCAGAAGCCGACAGACAGCATTTCAGGAATCGAAAATAGCGTCCGTGGTTAAACGCACATTGAGTTTGAAAGAATTTAACAAAGTAATTTTGAAAGGTGGGTAAGGGTATTAAAAACAGAGCAAACCTATCTCTTAGAGAGATTTTTATTTTGGAGAAGCTCAACAATTCACTTCCTGCAGTCGTGAGAACGCGTGCGGAAGAGCAGAGAGTTAAAACGGCAAGTTTAGAAGCTGAAATGGCTAATGATGATGATTGAGTTCAGAAATCAAAGTTTGGTTTCTGTGAAGGAATGAGAAGAATGTGTGAGATCTTCTTAAAACATATAACTGTGAGAGTAAGGTTTATTGGCATTGGCCAGGAGTAGCAGGTAAAGAGGTTCCTGCATTAATAGATACAGAAGTGTGTCATTCTTTTATGCTGAGACGTGAGGAGCTATGTCATTCAGAGGGAGTGTTGGAGAGATGAGAAGTGCTCCATTATGTAACGTGTGGTTGGAGTGTCCAGTGGAAGCATCAACAGATTTATTCCACAATGGGGAAGGAGGCTTTCAGCTTGGTGTTGGCATTAGAACATTTCAGCATTTAAATTGCGAATAACATACCTGAGACAAATCTTTATCACTGATTGTGACCCCTTAAAGTTTTTTGGAGAAGTTTAGGGAGAAGAATGCCAGTCTGTTTCGATTGAGCTTATTATTGCTGTCATTCAATTTGAAATCATACAGGTGACAGGGTGAGAAAACCTAAGTTTTGACACATTGTGGAGACTTGAATGAAGAAAGACAAAGGCATTCTGTGGCAGGAGTAAAATGACTGAAATCGAAACTAGTTGTGAACATTTGTATGTTCAGAGTCAATGTAATATACATATGCACCTCTTCCTCCGCTACATTGATGACTGAATTGGTGCCACCTCGTGCTCCCGCGAGGAGGTTGAGCAATTCATCAACTTCACCAACACATTCCACCCTGACCTTAAATTTACCTGGACCATCTCTGACACCTCCCTTCCCTTCGTGGACCTCTCCATCTCCATTAATGACGACCAACTTGACACCGGCATTTTTACAAACCCACTGACTCCCACAGCTACCTGGATTACACCTCTTCCCACCCTACCTCCTGCAAAAATGCCATCCGGTATTCCCAAGTCCTCCGCCTCCTCCGAATCTTCTTCCAGGAGTTCCGGTTCCACCACAGAACACACCAGATGGCCTTCTTCTTTAGAGACTGCAATTTCCCTTCCTACGTGGTTAAAGATGCCCTCCAACGCATCTCGACCACATCCCGCACCTCTGCCCTCAGACCTCGCCCCTCCACCCATAACACGGACAGAACGCCCCTGGTGCTCACCTGTCACTCTAGCAACCTTCGCATAAACCACATTATCCGCCGACATTTCAGCCACCTCCCAACGGACCCCACCACCAGGGATATATTTCCCTCCCCACTCCTTTCCACCTTCCGCAAATACCGTTCCCTCCGTGACTACCTGGTGAGGTCCACGCCCCGCTACAACCCACCCTCCCATCATGGCACCTTCCCCTGCCACTGCAGGAATTGCAAAAATTTGCGCCCACACCTCCTCCCTCACCTCCATCCAAGGCCCTAAAGGAGCCTTCGACATTAGGTCTCCTCTACATTGGGGAGTCTGGACGTCTCCTAGCAGAGCACTTTAGGGAACATCTCCAGGACACCCGCACTGATCAATCACACTGCCCTGTGACCCAACATTTCACCTCCCCCTCCCACTCTGCCGAGGACATGGAGGTCCTGGACCTTCTTCACTGACGCTCCCTCACCACCAGACGCCTGATGGAAGAACGCCTCATCTTCCGGCTCGGAACACTTCAATCACAGGGCATCAATGTGGACTTGAACAGTTTCCACATTTCCCCTTCCCCCACCTCACCCCACTTCAAAACTTCCAGCTCAGCGCTGTCCCCATGACTTGTCCTACCTGCCTATCTTCTTTTCCACCTATCCACTCCACCCTCCCCCCGACCTATCACCTTCATCCCCTCCCCCACTCACCTATTGTACTCTATGCTACTTTCTCCCCACTCCCACCCTCCTCTCACTTATCTCTCCACCCTTAAGGCTCTCTGCCTGTATTCCTGATGAAGGAATTTTGCCCGAAACGTCGACTGTACTGCACTCGGATGTTGCCTGAACTGCTGTGCTCTTCCAGCACCACTAATCCAGACTCGCGTTTCCAGCATCTGCAGGCATTTACAATATGCATTTCAGTCTACAAATAGAGGACGATTAGCAGGTCTACAATTAATCCATCTTTGTATATTGATGGATCATTTTATTAAAGGAGGAGTTGTGAGTATGCTATCACTGTAAAGAGGTTAGTTTCTCTTAGGTTGTTTTTGAAGAGAGGTTCTAAAGGCAGAGGTGCAGAACTGCTGTCTGAACACAGTTTAAGTAAATAACTGAGGAGGCCTTTAGGTTTCATTAAATGATGGTAACAATCGAAGGGCAGCGGCCAGCTCTCCCTCACCAGGTTTTCTCGTTTTGTTTTTAGCTGCAGCATTCAGAAGCTGCTGGGGATCCCAGAATGGTTGGAAGTTTCAATACATGATCCCTAGCTGCTTTTCTCTCTGAGATCTCTTGTTGATGTTGATTTCTCCTGGATCGGAAAATTGCATGTAAGGATCTGTATTTGAATATATCTTTGTGCCAAGCGGTGTAAACCACAAAGGTACTGTATCTATTGTTTGTGTAAGAGTTCCAACATATAAGCTATCCCACAATGTTCTTTTCTTTGATTGTATTTTAACTAAAGCATTTAAATAGATTATATTTTGCTTAATGTTGAGTGGTTTGACCAGTCACAACATATCTGAAACGCACACTTCCCATCTATATTCAAAATAAGGAAAGCTTTGGGTCTAAGCGGCATTCTTAAAATATGATTAGATTAGATTAGATTACTTACAGTGTGGAAACAGGCCCTTCGGCCCAACAAGTCCACACCGCCCCGCCGAAGCGCAACCCACCCATACCCCTACCTTTACCCCTTACCTAACACTATGGGCAATTTAGCATGGCCAATTCACCTGGCCTGCACATCTTTGGACTGTGGGAGGAAACCAGAGCACCCGGAGGAAACCCACGCAGACACGGGGAGAACGTGCAAACTCCACACAGTCAGTCGCCCGAGGCGGGAATTGAACCCGGGTCTCTGGCGCTGTGAGGCAGCAGTGCTAACCACCGTGCCACCGTGTCGCCCACATATTTTGCGGGGATCTGTAGCCAAGGGGTTTCTGATTGACTCCTGTTATTGAAAAGTTAGTGGAGGGGCGGGGAATGGTTTGCTGGAGGTTGTGCTGTGAGCTGCCTCAGACATTCAGGGAGACCTGAGGATTTGTTGACCCAACTCGGGATGGAGTATGGGGACTGTAGTTACAACATCTGGGTGTGTAACATGAACAACAAACGGAGCAGAGGCCGCAGAGAGGGGAAGCTCTGAAGCCACGGAGTGATTGTGTGCTGGGAAAGGGATCTGCTGTATCCACCCCGGGTTTTCCAGGAACAGCTTCCCAAGCTCCACTTAACCCAGGATCAAAGTGTGAGGGGACACTGATTGAGAAGGAGCTGGTCACAGAGTGGTGTCACCTCCTTCAACATGACCTGCAGCTTCACACCAGGAGGAGGACGGTGCTGCAAGTGGCTGTTAGGGTCACAGTTTCATTCAGCTTCTATGATCCAGAACTTTCCAGGCAGGACTAGGTGACATAGCCATCATCTCCCAGTATCTCAACATCAATGTCACCATACGGTGACGGAGGATGTATATGGTGGGTGAGGTAAATACATTGTTTCTCCCACAGCAGGGAGCTGCCAGGCGTATCCAGTATAGTGGGATTCCTGATGGTGTACATGGCATCTGCAGAGTACTCATGTCAATAGGGAGAGGTAGAGGAACCGAAGGAGCTCACTCTCTATTAATGTTACACTATACCCATGCACAGTACATCATGTTGGTGAATACCCACTGACCTGGCAGCAGTCCCGGCCTCTTCATTCAGAAGCATTCAGCCATTCCCATCGTCATCGGGTCTCCACGTAGAAAGAAATGAATATATCTTGGATAAAGGCCGTCCCCTTGATGCACGTTTCCAAACACCATCCCCACCACCAATCAACCACATCAAAGTATTCCCTGTGTACGGAGAGCAATGGGGTCACTTGGAGCGTCAAGGAGCAGATGATCAGGGATGGAGCAAAACCTCCCATGTCTGAACGGATCTGAGTGAACCCCCCAGTATACAGTATCAATAAGTCCTGTAATCCCTCTCCAATTCAGTAACATACTGCCTTCCATTATTCCTGTAAATGAAATGACAGGTTATATCATGTTAAACTCGTCCTGCCAAACTATTATCTATTGCCTTTACCTCTCTGAATCTAGTTGCAGACCCTTCACCCTCTCTTGATAATTTAATCTCTTGCTTATCACAGCGACAACACCAAACTCAGCATCTGTATATCTGTTCCATCCTCCTGATCATTAATATAGATTGTAAATAGTTGAGAACCCAGCGCTGGTCACTGTGTGACCCGACTGGTTACGTTCTCTCTAACTGATTGAGACTGATTTATCCTGAGTGCCTGCATCCTGTATGATACCCAGTCCTCCCCCATTCCTGTGCAACACAGTTGAAGAGTTGAATAAGAACAAGGAGCATCTGTGAGGAATCCAACCCCTCGATGAGTCTGTTGTCAACGCGTCCTCTGTTCCACTTTCCAGCCATCTCTCCATCCTAAACCCTAGTCTCTTGTTGTAGACTGTGCCACAGGAAAGAAAATCCTCTCCACACCTACACTTTCAATTACATTTAGCGTTTTACAGATCTCAATTAAATCTCCTTTCATTCTTATAAACTCGAGAGTATAGGCCTAAACTGCTCAATTTCTCTTCATAAGACAAACACTTCAAATATGGAATCAATCTAATGAAGCTCTTCTGAATTGCCTCCAATGGAAATACCTCATTCTGCAGGAGACCCAAACTGTACTCCAGTTGCAGCCTCAGCAACACTCCCTACTTTTCTACTCTATCCTTTTACAAATAAATGCTGAAATTATGCTTGCATTTCTCATTACTTGAAGTACCCGCAAGCAGGTTTTCTGTGATATGCAAGCAGGCACCCAGATCCCTCTGCACCTAAGAACTTTGAACTTTCTCTCCATTTAGATAATAATTTGTCTTTCTATTATGCTGGCCAACTTGAATAGCCCCATATTTACTCACTTTAATTTTCCTTGCTAAAAGTTGGCCCATTCACCCAAACTATCTTGCATGATCATTCCAAAGTAATTTCCCACCAATGTTAGTGTCATCTGAAAATGTGGCATTGTATTTTCTATCCCGTCAACCGAGTACAGTAATACTATCGATCGCAAATGAGAACTGAAATCAATGGCACACCACAAATTGCATTTTCCAAAATAAAAGGACACATTTATTCCATCTGACTGCATTTTGTTGGTGAACCAATCCTCAATACAAGCTAATAAATTACTCCCAAACCCATGTTGTCTGATCTTACCACTTTCTCTTTGGTGAAGCGACATATCCAATGCCTTCAGGAAGACCAGATACATTCCATCTCCAGGAATCCTCCTATCCACCTTGCTTGTCACATCTTTAAGTAACTCAAGCAAACACTTCAAACTTGATTTATCCTTTGTAAAACCATGTTGACTCTGATGGATTGTGGTTTAACTTTGCAAATGTCCTCAACAATGGATTTTAATAATTGTCTTAAATTACAATAGTTTATCATTATGTTTTACTCCCAAATGTAACAGTTATTATAATTTCTTCCCTTTTGAAAACCTTTACGTTTTCTTTGAATTGTTGTTTAATGGCCAAAAGGTTTTAAGAGATCTGCTCCAATTGCTGTTTGAGGCATGTGTGGCTGAATGGACTCATCATCCTGCTGGTGTACAAACTCTATAGGCTGACGTCTTTCTGGTGTTCACATGCTGATGTCTCCAAGGCCAGAATGACCTTCTCCCGTTGATGCGTTAGGGGGTTGGGGGATTATGGAATCCTCCTGTTGCTGTGTAACATTTTGAGGGGCTGATGGGGCTTCTCATACTTCCCATAATAGGTGGAGATACTGAACGGTCTCCGCATGTATCCCGCAGATGGGACCGAGGGAGTGATTGGTCTTCTCTTGTTCCCATACAACAGACATGCAACTGAATTACCTATTCCTTTCTCATGAAAGAAGTGTCAGATAGTTTTTATCCTTATCCAACTCCCTTGAAATAGGCTCGGTTAGTCTGAATGGCCTCCTGTTATCCCAATCTTCAGTCACTGTGTGACTGCATCCAGTTCCTATGTTACAGACTTGAGGTGGCTGAATGAACTGATCCTGTTGCTGTGTATCGGGATACTGGTCCAGCATGGCCTACTCTGGGTCCAGTGTTATAGGCTCGAGTGGCTGATTGGCCTGCTTCTGTAACTGTATATCAGGCTCCAGAGGCTGACTAGCCTCGTCCTGTTTTGGTGTAACAGGGTCAAAGGCCTGAATATCCTTCTGTTGTTCCTGTGTAACAGGCTGGAGACGGAATGGATTCCTCCACTATCTGCGTAATTTGCTTCACTTGTTGACTCCTTCTGTAATCTATGTTGAAATATGACACTCTTTAATTTTTGTAAACTCCAATGGCTACTGGGTCAACCTGATCATCCTTTCTTATAAGCTAGCACCTTCATTGCAGGAATCAGTTGAGGGAACCATCTCTGAGCTGCTTCCAATATAACAACGTCCTTTCTTCATTGAAGAGATTAAATCTGTGCACACAACTCCAGATGTGATCTCACTAAGACCCTGTACAGCAGCAGCAACACTTTACCAGCCTGTTGTAAGGTTCCCACCCAGGTTAGAGCTGTCTCAGGTCTCTGGGCGAATACAGAGCATTGTTGGAAGATCATTGTCCTTCTCTTCTCCATCAGCATAACGGGAGATCTGGAGAAATTAAAGTTTGAGAAGATCATAAATGATGTGGCGAAATGATCACTACCATTAATCTCTCCAGAGACCATGTTGCTCAGATTCCACAGAATCTAGTAAGGTGGAGCGCAAAACCAGCAAGGAGGAGCAAACATTGATGGGAGTTACATATCAAAGTGAAAGCCGCAATACAAATGCTGGACATGTTATAAAACAGGAAATGAGATATTCACATTTGTGGCTACTGCAGTAATAATGTACTGTTTAAATTATATCTAAACTGTGTTAAGCCAATTGAATGCTGATGCTGGGAAAAATGGATTTCGTGACCACGTGTGAGATGGTTTGCGTGAACATTATGTCGAGCACTGAGCTCGAGATCAGGTTATTTAGGAATTGGTGTTGAGTGATCAGAAGAGCTAATTGAAACTTTTGCTGTAAAGGGCCTTTTGGGAATCAGTGACCACAATGTATTGGTTTTCTTTTATGCTGTTTGAGTACACGACAGTTTTTGTTTTATTTGAAGTAACTGTTATAAATCTGAGTCATGCAGCCATGAAGGTGTGAGGAGAAAGTGGGGACTACAGATGCTAGAGATCAGAGTCGAAGAGTGTGGTGCTGGAAAAGAACAGTCAGGCAGCATCCTGACTGTGCAGATAAATCGATGTTTCAGGCATAAGCCCTTCATCAGGAATGAAGTTTAGGGGCCAAGGGGGCTGAGAGATAAATGAGAAGGGGATGCGGCAGTGGGGAGGTAGCTGGGATTGTGATAGGTAGATGAAGGGAGTTGAAAGTGATAGGTGACGAAGGGAGACAGAATGCCTCATCTACTGCATCCATTAAACTCAATGAGATCTTCTCTACATTGGTGAGGCAGGAGGTCAACTTGTAGATCATTTCAGAGAACATCTCTGGGACAGCCACATTGAAAAATTCCATCGCCTTGTGGCTAAGCTCTTTAACTCCCCTTCCCACTCTGCCAAGGACATGAGGCTCCTGGGCCTGCTCCATCACCAAACCCGAGCCACCAGAAGCCTGGAAGAAGAAAGCCTCCTCTTCTGCCTTGGGACCCTCCAACCACAGGGGATCACAGTGGATTTCCCCATTTCCCCTAATCCCACTTTATCCCACTCCAAACTTCCAAATCAGCACGGCCCTTTTGAATGTTCCTATGTGTCCACCTTCCTCCCTATCAATCTGGTCCCCCTCCTCTCTGACTATCACTTTCAACCCCACCTTCATCTTCCTATTAGATGAGAGGAGGTAGCTTAGAAAAATGCCAAGTGTTGCAGTAAGCCAGTGGATTCAGAGAAATGTAGGACCCAGCAAAGGATGACCAAGAAACTGAGGAGAAAATCAGAAAGAGAAAAAGCGTACAAATGAAAGAAAAACATAAAGACTGCTAAAAAGCGTCTATCAATGTATGAAACAAAAATAAAAACAAGGTCAAATGTGGAACAGTTGGTGCGCATTCAGGATAATTTATTGCAGAGAACAGAGAAAAGAAACAGTTTCTTTGTGTCTATCTTCATGGAAGAATGTCCAGAAATTCTTCCAGAAATACCAAGTGACCATGGGACTTGTGTAAGTAAAGTCTAAGGTCATTCTTAACAATGTTGGGGTCATCTTTGAAAAGAAAGCTGGATTGAGTATTTATAAATCTGACAGACTAGATGTACTTCATACAAGAATTTCAGAGGAAGCAGCAATAGACATGTTAATTGCATCGTGGATTTTCACTTTATTTTCCGACACATTTCCGAAAGGCATTTAGCCAATCTGGATAAGGCAAAGGTTATAAATGTCATCCAACACTTTAAGAAGGGATGAAGATAGAGAGTGGTGAACTACAGACCAGTTATCTTGTCATCCGCAGTTGGGTATCTGTTGGACTCGATTACGAAGAACATGCTACTAGATATTTAGAAGGTAATAACATAACTGGGGAGTATGGTAATGTATCAACGAAAGGAAAACCAGAAGTGGCAAAATGATGTGTTGACCTTCATTTCAGGGGAATGTGAGTCCAGGAGTAAGGGTGTCTTACTGCAGCTGTACAGGGCCTGGTGAGATATCATCTCGAGCATTGTACAGTATTGTGTGCAGTTTTGATCTCCATACCTAATAAAGGACAAACCTGACATTGATGGAGAGCAGTGAAGGATGACCAGACTGATCTCTGGGATGACAGGCTTCTTGTGGGAGCAGAGATTGGGGTGACTGGGCCAGTATTCCATGGGGTTTAGGAAAATGAGTCGAGATCTCAGTGAAATATACAAAACTCTGACAGGGTGAGTCAGATTGGAAGTAGGGATGATAATTCCCCTGGCTGCAAGGCCTAAAACAAGGGAACTCAGTATTAGGTACAGCAGGTCACACTGCATTGAGATGAGAATAAATGTCTGCACTCACTGACTGGTGAACCCGGGGAATTCGCTGGCACCTGGAAACTGAGACACTGATTATAAATAAGGATTTAGAGACAGTCAAGGGATGGTGGGAGAGCAGGATTACGGTGTGGAAATAAAGGGCCAAGCATCATTACATTGAATTGGTTAGCAAACTCGATGGACCAAGCGTACTACTGCACCGCCTATGTTATAGCTTCCCAAGGTTACTCACATTAACGGATATGTACATCGTGTGGGGTAAGTGCATTGAAGAGATTTTATCCATGATTTAGAATGGGGAAGGCTCAATGTGTTGAATGACCTACTACTTTCCCGATGTTTCTGTGCAGTTTGTGTGAAAGCTCTGTAAATGTTGTCAAAAGCTCTCAGATGTTAGGAATGAGGTTTCTGCAGGGTCGACAGGGCTGTGTCCCTTTTCCGACACTGATTCTGAGGCCGGGTGTTCAGTCCGGTTTCATCATTTCAGACCTCGGAGTAGTTTGATACAAATGAATTCCTTGCTTGGCCCTTTCAGAGACTATTGAAATGTTTATCACATGTTAGCGTCTTTGGAGTCACTTTTAGGCCAGCCCAGGAAATCATGGGAGATTCACTTCCTAAAAGCACATTGGAGAAGGAAATTCTGTTTACAATCCATATTGGCTCCAAGGTCACTGTTACTGACCCCAGATTTTAGATCTCGATATTTTATTAATTGTCTTTAACTTCCACCCGCTGCCAGAGCGTTAGTCTGGTCTGGATTAGTAACCCAGTGCCATTTCCACAACAGCACCATCTCCACATGGGGACCTATTGGAAACCACACTGAGCTGGTTGTTTCTGTGCTGCTAGACAGCTCTGTCAAAAAGAACTCCCACCGATTTGACTGTCGTGATGGGACTGAGGAGGTGGTAATTGGTCAGATTGTAATTATACTCATCTTAGCAGACCGGACATAGTGAGTAATTTTACACATTGCCAGGGAGATGTCAGAGTTGGAGCTGGAATGAAACAGCTTCCCCCGGGACACGGCTTGCTGTGCAGCACAAGTCTTCAGTCCTATTGCAGAAATGGAGTCTGGACCCATTGCCTTTGTCGTATCTAATGTGTTCAGCTGTTTCTTCATGTCATGTGCAGCGAATCGAATTAGGTGAAGACTGGCATCTGTGATTTTGTTGGCATCATGATAAGTGTGAAGTGTATCATCGACTCAAGACTTCTGGAAGAGGATGGTGCATATAAAACATCCTTCTCTTTTCACTGATGTGCAGGTCCGTTCCATTATTTAGGATGGGGATGTTTGTGGAGCCCTCTCCTCCAGTCATTTGTTTAATCGTCCATCACTATTTTATAACTGAATGTGACAGGACTGCAGGGCTTCGATCAGATCTGTTGGTCAAGTCCGGTAGCTTTAATGAGTTAGCATCAGGTTAAGGTTCATGTGATTCTGACTCTGACATGTTCACCCACACTCGTCACTGAGCCATAGATGGTGTTGATGGTAATGACAGACTGAGGTGTTACCCTGGCAAAAAGTTACAGGTTATGAATGAATGCAGGTCTGCTTCTCCTGCTGCTGTGGTCTACAGCACTACATAAATACGCAGTTTCGAGCTGCAATATCTGCAATGCAATTCTGCTGTCTGTTCCCCAATTCTCACTGAGACCCATTCACCCATCAGCTCTGCACTCAGTGACCTAACCTGGTTTCTGATTTGGAAATACTTCAATTTTCAAACTCTCATTCTACTGAGGGTCTGTCTCCGCGGGTCTTGCTTCCAATCTGACACATTCCACAACAGCATTTAACTGATCTTAATTCAAATGTTTAATTCACCTGAATCTTTTTCCTTGAGAAAAACCATCTTCTGTGTTTAAAGTGAATGTGTTTCTTCTGTTTCTCTCCGTGACCATGATTAAGAGCTCTGTAGTGTCAGTAATGCCAGCCTTATGTAGTTTCAGAGCCAATGAATTCTCTGGATTCCCAATCATCTTCACCACATTGTATGTTTCCTCTTTTGGTTTGATTCCTTATCACTCATGGCTGCCTTGTCCTCCCATGAGTATGTTTTATCTTCTTGGGGTTGCATTTCTGGTATTATCTTCCAAATTATCCCCAGAAACTCCTCCCATTGCTGCTCCATGGTCTTTCCTGCTCAGCTCGCCTTCCAATTAACTCGAGCCAGCTCCTCCCGCATGTCTTTGTAGTTACATTGGTTAATTATAACCACATTACATCTAGAAGAGAGCATTAGATACAAACTGACAGAAGGAGTTTTGAGAGATGGGACAGGAAGAAAAATTGGTGGATTTCTTCACTAAATACAAAGGGAGAACGAGAGAGAGGATATAGATATGGAGATGTGGAAAATGAGAAAACTACATTATCGAAAGAAGTAGATGTTATTCCCTCAATGTTTTGGCAATTCCTGTGTGCTGTGGTCCTTTTACAGTGCACGTACAACAGAGCAATATGTTCAAATGCTGGGTCTGATGCCATAACTTTTATCTCTAATAATATGACAGACACTAGTTTTGGAAATAACCCAGCAGGCCAACATATTTAATTGGTTGTAGAAAGGGGATTAACTGAAATAAGTTGGGATGAGAAGCAAGAATTTATAACACACATCCTGATCAGAATGAGAGATTAGATTTGGGAATCCCAGAAAAGGGGGAACGTTGAGAAAAAGGGAAGGTATCACTTCAGATGAGGATCAAATAATGTTTTAATGCTTTATAAATTTTACACATCATGTGCATCATTTTCCGTTAACTGTGTCTCCGTTGTTCATTCAGAATGTGTTGTACACATGTGAACAATCTTCCTTATCTCAACACACACTGATTAAACAGTGTATATAAAACCATTTTTCCTCCATTTCAAACTCTCCTGTTGTCATGCTAGCAGGATATATGAACACCACCTGGCCATCAAAAGACATGACCCACTATCATTTGTTTCCATACATACAGATAAAGAAGGACACCACGTTGACTGTGCCAACACACACTTCCTAGGACAAAGCCACGCACAAAAGTTCTTACAGGCATGACATTCTAACCAGAAGTCCATCAATAAACACATCAGTTTAGATCCTATCTACCTTCCCTTGAAAAAAAAACTGGAAATCACATCACGCACCTTAAGAAACCAAGACCTATAAATAGAAAGATGAGACACACCATCAGTGTGTCACCAGAGACTCTCACTGATGATATTACCTTGTCATGGTGTCGAAACATCTGAAGACAAACCTTCAAGCTCAGCGAGCTAATTTACATACTTATAAATGGTTATTTTTCTCTTAATAGTGGAATTTGGGACTTCTCTCGCACTCATGTTTTAACAGAGTACGAGGCGAGGTGAGCTTTTCTGTGTGTGTGGTTTTATTTAACAGAAGGGTTCGACATCGATATCATAACGGTTTGAGGGCTTGTCTTATGGGATTTGAACAGATTTGGGGTACAAAAGGTCCCAGCAGATTCCATTACTTGACAGTTAATGACCTAGATCTTCAAATAAAACAGGTGACAAAGTCATTTAATTTTGTTTCCTTGTGGTTGGTTAACTTAAAAGAAAAGGCGTTTAACATTACTAAAGAGGTTCTGAGGTTTGAAGCTGATTCACAAATTTGCCAAGAAAGTGTAGAAAGACAAAGGAAGGGCATACTTTTAGAATTAACATGTCGATTAGAATTGGGTTTCACCAGAGACAAAAGGAAAGCTGTCACCATAATGGAGTTGGTCAAGCACTTTGATGTATCAGAGAAGCAGGTAACTGCAGTCGAGTTCGAAAAAACTGAAATTGCAAATATGACAACTGCAGTTAGAAGATAAAGAGAGAGATAGAAAGAGAGGGAGAAGATAGAGAAAGAGAAAGAGAGGAAAAAGGAAGAGAGGGAGAATTTGAAATTCAGGAGTTTGGAATTAGATAAGAAAGTTAAATTAGCAGGATGAAGATGAAGTGATAATGTAGGGATGTTTCACCATATTGCCATATTTCGGTGAGAAAAATGCCAAAATCTTTTTTTATTTCATTTGCAAAATTGGCTCAGCAGATGGCGTGTACAGTGAACTTGTGGGTAATGGTAGTTCAGACTAAGCTGGTAGGCACAGCTTGAGAGGTCTGTGCAGTGCTGTCACATGAGGGAGCAAGAGATTATGCAGATGTCAAACAGGCTATGTTGAGTGCTTATGAATTGGTACTAGAAGAATATAGACAGTGGTTCAGAAATATAGAGATGGAACCAGGTCAGACTTATATTGAGTTTGAAAGAAATAACCACAGTCATTTTGATAAATGGGTGCAGGCCTTAAAAATGGATAAGACCTGTTAGGCTCGAAGGGAGATTATTCTGCTGGAGGAGTTGAAAGACGCACTTCCAGAGGTGGTAAGAATTCATGTGAATGAACAGGATGTTCAAGAAGTGAGAAGCGCAGCAGAAATGGCAGGTGAGTATGCGTTGGTGCATGAGATGAAATTTAGCTTCTGGGAGAATTTTCATCCTGTGAGGGATAGAAATTGGGAGAAGGGGACATCCTACGCTACAAAACATAGAGTAAAGTACATTGGCAATAGTTTATCACAGGTTAAAAAAAAAAGCCCAAAGGGGTTGAAAGGAAGTGAAAGGCCTCAGGTGTTCACACTATAACGTAGTGGAACACATAAAATAACAGTACCGATGGTTTAAGAAGGGCACTGGGAAAAGGTGTTTTCACTGCAGTAAACCGGGACTCACAGTGCTGGGCATTGACGGAAGACACTTTGGGAAAAGTTGTGGTAAAAGTGTTTGAGCCAGACGTATTAATGAACCTGGTAAAGGAGACCCCAAGTAGAGCGGAGGAGCTGCAGGAGAGTGCTCAGCCTAGCCCCGGGCTGTGTATGGAGTTGGTGCCTGATCTCTATAAAGAATTTGCCTCTGTAGATAAACCTTACTAAGAAAAAATGGGGTGTGGGGGGAGGACAAGAAGTTACAATTTTGCAAGATATGGGATCTGCTCAGTCTCTAATAGTTGAGAAGTGAGGAGCCGGAAAGGCACAACAGATCAGGCAGCATCCGAAGAGCAGGACAATCGACATATCAGATATAAACCCATCATCAGGAATGTGGCGAGGGGACAAGGGGGCTGAAAGATAAACAGGAGGATAGGAGCTGGGCTAGCGGGAGAGTCACTGGGAGGGCGATAGGAGGACGTAGGTGGGAGTGATAGTGATATGTCAGAAGGGAGATTGGAGTAGCTAGGTGGGAAGGAAGATGGACAGTTAGAACAGCTCAAAAGGGCAGTGCTAATTTGAATGGTTGGATCTGGGATGAGGTTGGGGGAGGGGAGATTTGGAAATTGGTGAAGTCAACGTTGATGCTGTACAGTTTGACGGTTTCAGCTGTCCTACCACCTTTCCACTTCACCCTATCACCATCAGACTCACCTACATCTACATATCGCCTTCCGATCTACCTTCCACCAAGCTCCACCCCCACCCTCCTATTTATTTCTCAACCCCTTCCCCCTCCCTTACCTCCCACTTTCCTGATGAAGAACGTACGCCTGAAACGTCAACTCTCCTGCCCCTCGGATGCTGCCGACCTGCTGTGCTTTTCCAGCACCACAATTTTCAACTCTGATCTCTAGCATCAGCAGCCCTCACTTTACTTCGGCCTCTAATAGTAAGAGATGGAAGTAGTTTCACTCTTTCTGACATGTTACTCAAGAGCGTGATAATTTGTGGAATGGGGACAGAAATTAAGCATTCCCTTGTGTAACATTACGTTGGAGTGCCAAATCAAGGTTGGGGAAGTAACAGTGAGAGTGAGTTACAGAGTGTCAGTTCCAGGAATACAGTTTGTTCTTGGGAATGATTTAGCAGGATCCAAGGTGGGAGAGGCACCCCTTGTGGTGGTGAAGCCAAAGTAAGACCAGGGAACAGGCCAATTAAAAGAAAAATACCCAGGGATTTTTCCAGACTGTGTAGTAACAAGATCCCACTGTCATACGTTACAACAGAAAGGAAAACCGAAAGAAAAAGCCAAAGGAGTTGATGCACGGAAGACTCCTAAAGCATTTTTAGTGGCTGGAATGCACAAGAACGTGGTTAATTTTTGTTGTACATGTCATACATTCCAAATGGTAGGTAGGTCACAGGCAGTAATAAAACCAGCAACGTTGTTGCCAATTCCTGTATTCGAAGAAACCTTTCACGTCGGTTATGATTAGTTGTGGAGCTCTCCTTTCTAAAATAAAAGTGGAAACCACTATCTGCTGATCATAATGGATGTGTCTACTCGATTTCCAGGGATAATTCCATTATGGGGTGTTAAGGCAAAAAGGGAGGTGGAGGAGTTGGTAGCTTTCTTTACTCACTGTGGGCTACACAGTGTGATTCAGGCAGACCAAGGGTCTCATTTTACCGATCAGCTGATTAAGGACGTCATGGATAGCTTCGGCATACAGCAGTTTAAATCAAGTGCATCGTATCCAGAATCCCAGGGGGCCTTGGAAAATTGGCATCAGATGCTGAAGACCATATTAACGGCGTACTGTCAGAATTACCCGAATGATTGGAATAAAGGCATCCCATTATATTGTTTGCCATTAGAGATGCCCCAAATCAATCTACTCAGTTTATTTCCTTTGAGTTAATATTCGTACATAAAGTGAGAGGCCCTTTGAAATTAATTATATATAAATTGTCAGGACCGAAGTCGGAGATCTCACACTTGGATTATGTATCTGAGGTGAGGGAGAAATTAGATGGAGTAGGTGAGTTACTAAACAACACCTGAAGAGGGCACAGCATAGAGTGAAACAGGTGGCAGATAAAAACTCTCAAACTTTGACAATTTCCCGTGGGGATGAGGTATTAGTATTGCCACCAGTGGTAGCAAACCCCTTCAAAGCCAGGTTTAGTGGCCCCTTTCAAGTTAACAAAATTGTGGAGTCGGTTAAACTATCTGGTAAAGATACCGGATATGACAAAAAAAAGTTAGAGAATGTCATGTGAATGAATAATGCTCCAGACACATTGAAGACTCAGGAACAGAGTTGTGGTTAGATGAATACATTGTGCAGCTTATCTGTATGATGTAGTGATCTTTAGCAAGTGATTGAAAGCTCACGTTACAGTTGGCAGAGCATTTTTATCGATTACAAGAAGCAAACTTGGTAATAAACTTAAAGAAAACAGAATTCGTGAAGTTAGAGGTGATGTTCTTGGGATATTACATTGGACATGGAAGGTTGACCCCATGGAAAATAAAGACGAAGTGCTTTGAGGAATTTCCACGACCATCCTCGAAGAAAGAGGTGCTTCGATTTTTGGAACTGAGTGGATTCTATCAGAAGTTTGTTGCAAACTTCAGCAGCGTATTGGCACCACTGATGGATTTATTAAGGAAGGAAACAGAATTGTGGTGGACAGAACAATGCCAGGAGGCTTTTGAGATTTTAAGGCAGGATTAATCACCGCATCAGGTTTAGATACACCAAATATTTTGAAAACCTTTGAAAATTGTGTTTGATGCTCGGGATATAGGGCTCGGAGATGTATTGATACAGAAAGATGATGATGGAACTGAATGGCCAATTGGCTACTTGTCGAAAAAACTCAATATCCACCAGAAGAAAAATGCAAAATCTCCATTATTGAACAAGAATGATTAAGTTTCACACTGGCCTGACAATATTTTAATGTATATGTGACACACAAATTGTCGGAGATGGTTTTTAGAATTTTTAAAGACCAGAATATGAGACTATTTAATTGGAGTCTTATCTTACCGACTTTAAACTTACAAAATGGACATGCTGCGGCTCGTACAATGTGATAGTAGATGTGTTATCGCGGATTTAAAGGAAAACGTTTAGATAAGATTTGACTTATCCCAGTGTTATACAGGTGTGCAGAATTAATATGAATGGTATAACCGAGATTAATACTTTTGTATTTAATAATAATGGAATTAAGAATTAGAGGAAAAGGAATGATGCCATCTTTTAATTCTGATGGTTCATTTTCTTTTCTGAAAAGGGGAGGTGTTATGAAGCCGAAAGCATGTCTGGTCACTTTTAGACAGAAAGGGTCTTGTTGAATAGAAAGTACAGTGACAGATGCCAGCTAAAGGTCAGTCTGTTCCACATGTCACAATTCGCTGGGAAATGGATACCTGAGTTTTGGTTGCTGCTTTGTCGGCAATTCAAATACAACCAAAGGAGACAAGAAGCCAACAGAATTTGAATATTATTGTTTGGACACATGGAAAGCAATCAAATTATGAGAATTATTGTATTATGGGAAGTATATAAACCCAGCATTTTGAACACTATAGGGAGAGCCACTGCTATCCAACAACAGAGTAACTGCTGTACAGCAGAAGTGCTAAATGACCATCTCAAACACTCTCTATCAAAGATACATGTTCATGTCAAACCTACTTGCAGAAAAAAAACATGACCCAGGGAGATCAGCAGCTGGAAGAGTGAACACAGCGGGGAAGATAGAGACTGTGTGGTCTTGAGATTGTAATGTTTAATATGTGGGTTGTTGTTAACGTACCCAACCATATCTTCAACCACATCTGCTGGCAGCTCATCTACATACCATCCTCTGTGTAAATAAGTGGTCCCTCAGGTTCCCTTTTATTCCTTCCCCTCTAACCTTAAACTGATCCCCTCTAATCCTCGATTCTTTACACCTTGGAAAAAGACTGAGAGCATTAACCCTATCCATACCCCTCTGATCTAATACAGCTCTATAAGGTCCCCCCTCCCCCCAGTCTCCTACGCTCTCAAGAAAAGGTCCTAGCTTGTCCTCCCTCTCCCTATAACTCAGACCATTGGGTCCTGGCAATGTCCTTGTAAATTTCTTCTGCACTCTTTCTAATTTAATAACATCCTCCCTATAACAAGGTTACAAAACTGAACACAAACTCCAAGTGCGGCCTTACCAAAGTCCTGTGCAATTGCAACATAAATTCCCAACTTCTATACTCAAAATCCTGACTGACGAAGGCCAGTGGGCCAAAAGTCTTCTTCTCTGCCCAGTTTAGCTGTGACTCCACTCTCAGGGAACTGTGCACCTGAACCTCAAGGTCTCCCTGCCCACTGCACTCCTTAAGGCCCACCCATTCACCGTGAAACTCCTATCTTGAATTGAGTTTCCAAAATGCAAGACGTCACGCATCTATATTAAATTCCATTTGACATTACTCGGCCCACTTCCCCACCTGATTAAGGTCCTGCTGCAATTTCTGATACAATTCCTCACTGATCATGCTCCCACTTATTTTACTGTCATCTGCAAACTGGCTAATCATGTCTTGTACATTCTTAACCAATTCATTATTAACAAACAGCTATGGACCCAGCCTCCAGTCTGACAAGCATCTTTCCACTAAACCCTCTGCTTCCGACCATCAAACCAACTGTGTAACCAATTGGCCAGTTCCCCCAGCATTTCACGTGATGGAACCTTCCAGAGCAGCCTGCCATGTGGAACCTTATCAAAGGCCTTACTGAAATCCATAGAGACTACGTCTACCGCTCTGCCCTCATCAAGCTTCTTGGTCACTTCATCAAACGCTAACAAATTTGGGAAGCATAATCTCCCACTCACAAGTCTATGTTGACTGCTCCGAATCAAACCCTGTGTAAGTAATGGGTGCTGTCAATGTTATGTTGTCCTTCATGGTAAGATGATTCGCGTACATAGGGAAAGCCATCTTCCTGCTGTTGTAGAGGCTTTGAGAGAGCATTAGGGGCACTCTCTATGGATTTGATCTCCTTTGTAACGAATGATCTCCTTACCACAGACACGGTAACATGAGGATAGAGTAAAGAAGCTGAATGTTTAATCTGTAGAGCTGTGAGAGACGAAGAAATGGTGATGCTGAAACACGAGGAGTGGTAGCGATCATTTACTTCCAAAAGAGATATTGATAGGCTGAGAAATTCCATACCTTACCCAGGATTGATTGGTTTGATTTATTGCCGCGTGTACCTCAGTACAGGGAAAAACTTTGAGCAGTGGAGACAGGTCATAGTAAGCACGGCCAGACAGATCATAGGGTGGAAATAGACTTGGACAGAGTATGGCATACAGGTTACACGGAACAGGACGTGCACTAGACAAGATCAACATCAACACGGTCAGCATTATTTGAACTTAGTGAGTCCATTCATCAGTCTAACGTGGCTTTCTTAATAGTTTATATGCCTTTACTAACTCTCCCCACGTTATTGTGCAGTGGGCGTGTGAACCCGTCTTGAATGTCAGGTTGTTCACAATCCCCAACAGCAGCCACAATACCTTCCATCTGAAACAGGTAGCCATTCCCACCCATTTCCACCTTACATAGAGAACACCAGGCTGTCTTCTCGGAGATGGAAGATGCCTTCTTGAGACTTCACACAAGACTTATGGCTTCTCTCCTCACCACTGGAAAACCACATTAAAGTCCCACGTGTGTATCATAAGCAATGGAGCCAAGAGGAGCAACATGGCGCAGTCTGTCTGTCCAGCCTCTGCTCCACTTGTTCATCATGTTCGAGCATCTATTAGGAGACAGTGAGGACTGCCGATGCTGGAGGTCAGAGTAGAGTGTCGATTGCTGGAAAAGCACAGCAGGTCAGGCAGCATCCGAAGAGCAGAAGAATCAATGTTTCGGGCATGAGCCATTCATCAGGAATCAGTATCAAATGCCTCATTCTGTCCCTGTGTAAGTACGTTGAGGGGGGAATGGCCTCTTACTGTTCCTGTGCAAGTGACCCAAGGGACTGAATGGCTTCTTCCTCGTCCGATTGGACAGGGCCATAGGCCTGATTGGGTTACCCCTGGTTCCTGCTTGACAGCTCGATGTGCTGACAAGTGTGATGTTGTAGCTTTAAGAGGTTATTTTGTTCTGGTTTTTAAGAGAGAGATTGAACGATCGTTACCAAGCTGGCTAGTTAAGACCACTTGAGAAAACAGCGAGGAAGACCGTGTGTTTATTTTAATGCAGCCTGAATGGGTGTGGCCAGCTCTCACAGATTACGATCTCTGGGTTTTGGTTTCTCAGTAACATCAGAAACTGTAGGGGTCTCCACAGAGTTGGAAGCTTCAGTGACTATCTCCTGGCTGCTACTCTCACTGAATTTTCTCTTGGTGCTGTTTTTAATTCCTGGATTAGAGAAATGTTTGTGACAATCTGTGTCTGAATTTTCCTTTCTGCCAAGGGCTGTGTTTATGGGATTTTCCTATATTGGAACAGTTCATTAGTAATAGTTCCTAGATCTATTATTCTGTTAACTTGGTCAATAGAATTACGTTATTCTAAATTCCTCTTTCTTTGGTTTCATTTTCTCTTCCGTGTTTAAGTAGATGGTGTTTTGCTTCACACCGAGTAGGTTGACCAGTCACATTGCATCTGGAACAGACACTTTACATTTCCTTTAAAATAAGAAAACATTAGAGTCTAGGCTATTGCCTTCAAATATTTTCCAGGCGCTCTGGTGTGGTCCATCACACTAGACTCCTTCTCTTCCTGAGTAATAGGCTGGAGGCACTGAATGGGCTGTCCCTGTTCTTCTCCAATAGAGTCAATGGGCTGAATGACTTCCTCATATTCCTGTGAAACCAGCGTGAGGAGCTGAATGAACTCTTGTTTTACTGTGGCAATGTGCAGTGTCAGGCAGTGCTTTTACATGAATGTTACAGACACTTTAACAGCACACGCCTCAATGGAGTCTGGGTCTTGCTGCTCATGGACACAGACCAGTTCAGGAGCTGACGGGGGACAAAATGTTCCCAACATTGTGGAATCTTCAGTGACCATCCCCACTTCTGATCTTATGGTGGGGAGCGCGGGGGCGGGGAGACATTGATGAAGCAGCTGAAGATGTTTGTGAAGAGGAAGCTACCCTGAGGATCTCCCACAGAGGTGACCCAGGACTGAGATGATGAACATCTTCCTTTGTGCCATGTTTGACTCCGAACACTGGAGAGATTACTCTGATTCCCATTAAGTCCAGTATTTTTAAGCTCCTTGATGTCAACAGAAGTTAACCACTGCCTTGATATCAGGGCCAGTCATTTTTACCTGAACCCTTGAGCCAACCTCTTTTGTTCATATCATCAGGCCATGATATAGGAGCAGCAAGTGTTTTCTTCAAACAGGTGGTATTGAATGTCAGGATTTCACTTCTCAAGAGTGTTGGGGAGCTAGATGACTGAAAGTATTTGAAGAGGGGGTAGATGGATATTGACCTGTCAGAGAGTTGGGGGCTATAAAGAATTGGGTATGAAAGAGGATTTGAGACCAAGAGCAGATCAGCCATGATCTTAGTGAAGGACAAGGCAGGCTTGGGGAGTGAACGACCTGCCCCTGTTTCTGATGTTCTCACATTCTGTTATTGGAAAGTTAGTGGGTGTTATTTTCATGAATGTTATGTTATTGCATATTGCAGTCACGGAGATCAGACGATTTTGTGTGCCATCTCTGGGTGAGGTATGGGGGATTTATTCTCAGTGAATCTGGGGCTACAACATGACCAACAAATGAAGCACAAGTTGCAGATACCGGAAGCTCTGTGAAGAGAGATGAGGGGCCTCTTTCATACCCATGCCTGGATTTTGCAATTGCATTTCCCAAATCACTTCAAAGCGTGTGGGGCAGTCTTGAGATGCTGAATGGTCTCCTCTGTTTCTGTGCACCAGGTTATAGGAGTAATTGTCCTCCAACTGTTCCTGTCTAGCAGGTTTGAGGGGCTGAATGGAACACAGGAACTTGGGACTGAGGAGCAGAAGTGGGTCATTGGATACTTTGAGCCTTCTCCACCAGGCACGAAGATTGTGGCTGATCAGGTTGTGGTCTCAGCCCCACTTTCCTGTCTGTATCCTATTATCCATGACTCACTTCTCTGTCAAATATTTAACTAATGTAGCTTTCAATCAATGTGAACACAGAGGCACGATAAACTTCCAGTGATGAGAATTCCCACTTGAAAGGTCATTTCAGAATTTTTCATCATCCCTCTTATAGAATCAGAGAGTGATGCAGAACGGAAACAGTCCCGTTAGTCCAATCTGTTCACTCCGATCAGATATCAAATCTGACCCAGTCCCATTTGCCAGCATTTGACCAATATCCTGCTCTTTCAGACACTTTTTAAATGTGCGACTGTAACCGCCTTCAGCACTTCCTCTGACAGCACTTTCTGAACACACACCACACTCTGTGTGAAACATTTACCTTCAGGTCCCTTTTAAATTATTCGCCCTCTCACCTTCAAACTATGCTCTCTTGTTCTGGACTCCCCTACCCTGGGGAGCAGAACGTGTATATTCAGAATATCCATGCCCCTGATGATTTTATAAACCTCTATAATGTCACCCTTCAGCCTCTGACACTCCAGGGAGAAACACCTCAACCTAATCAGCCTCTCCCTACAGCTCAAACCTCCAGTCCTGGAACATCCGTGTAAGTCATTTCTGCAGAAAACCGAGTTGTACGCAGTATTCTTAAAGTGGCCTCACCAACATCCTGCACAGATACAACATACCACCACAACTCCTGTACTCAATGCTCTGAAAAATTAAGGGAAATGTGCCAAATGTGTTCAGCACCATACTGTCTACCTGCGACTCCTTTCAAGGAACAATGTACCTGCAGCCCGAGGTCCCTTTGTTCCACAACACTCCCCTGGACCTTACCATCAAGTGTATAATTCCTGCCCTGATTTGCCTTCCCAAAATGCAAAACTTCGTATTTATCTAAATTAAACTTCATCTGTCACTCCTTGTCCCTTTGTCCCATCTAATCGTGGTCTCGTTGTACTCTGAGATAATCTACTACACCACCTTTCTGATGTAATCTGTAAACTTACTAACTATGGCCCCAATATTCGCATCTAAATCCTTTACATAAATTATGAAATGCAGTGAACTCAGTACTGATACTTTACAGCACACTGCTGCTCACAAGCCTCCAGTCTGAAAAATATCCCTCTTCCTTCAAGCCAATTGTGACTAGCTTCCCTGTATCCCATGTGACTGAAACTTACGAGTCTGTCGACCAATCGGAATGTTGTGAACACCTTACTGAGGTCCATGTAGACAATGTCTTCCAAACTGCTTCATCAATCTTCTTTGTCACCTCTTCATAAAACTCAACCAAATTAATGAGACATGATTTCCTATGCAGAAAGCCACGTTATCTAAACCGATCAGCCCTTGCCTTCCCAAATGTATGTCAATCCTGCCCCTCAGAATCCCCTCCAACAACTTACCCACCACCGACATCAGGCTCACCGGTCTATAGTTCCCGGCTTTTGGGGTCACTGTTTCCTTTTCTAGTCCCACTGCTCCACTGCTCATAACAAATGTTAAAATGCAACCAGGTTGGTGATATGGCCGATGATATCGGCCCCAGACTGGGTCAGGATCAGTTTCAGCAACAAGTCAGGCTAGTTTCTTTAATCTGCTCAAATAGCACGTTTATGATCCAGAGCAATGTTACACAAACTATGATGGAAAGTTGGGAGAAAGTGAGGACTGCAGATGCTGGAGATCAGAGTTGAAAAGTGTGTTGCTGGAAAAGCGCAGCAGGTCAGGCAGCATCCAAGGAAGGGCTGAAGAAGGGCTTCTGCCCGAAACGTCGATTCTCCTGTTCCTTGGATGCTGCCTGACCTGCTGCGCTTTTCCAGCAACACATTTTTCAGCTATGATGGAAAGATGCATGGCAAACTGTTTGGATATGGCAAATAAAGAATCGATATTTCCCTTTCTAAACACACACACACACACAATCTTTGCAATTTCAAGTTGTCCAGATGTTAGTGTAACTCATGACAAATGGAAAAAAAGAGACATTGTCCAAAATATGATTCTGCTTCTGAAGACATTCTACTCACACAGCTGCTAGCAATGGGATTTCATCCTGGAACAGTTGGATTTGGCTGAACTCCCTTTGCATTAGGCAGTGACGAGATTCCAATGGATTCTGGTCAGGGATCACGTAAAGATTAGCACAGTGGCTCAGTCGTTAGCACTGCCACCTCACAGCACCAGGGACTTGGGTTCGATTCCAGTCTCGGGTGACTGTGTGGAGTTTATGCCTTGTCTGCGTGAGCTTCTAATGGTTGCTCCAGTTTCCTCCCACAATCCAAAGCTGTGTAGTTCAGGTGGATTGGTCAAACTGTCTGTAGTCTTCGACCATTTCTAGTTGAGGTGCACTAGTCAGGGCTAACTGTAAGGGAACGGTCCTGGGAAGTTTTCTCTTTGGAAGTTTGGTATGGACTTGTTGGGCCAAAGGGCCTGTTTCCACACTGCAGGGATTCTATAAAAATAAGAATGGTGACGATGACAGTAGAGGTTTTGTTTAGCTCATGCACATTGCTGTGATGAGGAATAATGAAGGAGAGAGAGTGCAATGGGCCGTTCCTGCTCGGGCAGATTACATTTTCTCCCTCTCTGCGTTGAATCACACAATAATGTCATCCTCTCCCAAACTGGACCATGTGAGGTCTCCTTGTACATTGTCCAAACTATGTCTCCATCACATTCCCTGCTCCATGTAGGTGCATCATTGCTGCTGTCATACACAGAGCCATACTCTTACAAAAATGGTCTCGGTCGATTTGAAGATACGTTTATATGTCCCTGCGTCATGAAAAAAATAAAAAGTTTAATGTATTCAGAATACCTGCGTTAAAATGAATACAATTTTTTCAACAAATACAGGAATTGCTGGAAAAGCTCAGCAGGTCTGTCAGCATCCAGATGCCTTTTATTTGTTGTATTTGTACCAGCCTCCACCACTTCCTCTGGCAGCTCATCCCATACACACACCACCCTCTGTGTGAAAAGGTGCCCTTTAGGCCTCATCAAAACCTTTCCTGTCTCCTGGGGAAAAACCCTGACTACTCACCCTATCCATGACCGTTCTGATTTTATAAACCTCTACTGCTGCGAAATGTGACTCAAATCAACACAAATTGATTGTCATCCTGGGCCTAAATTCTGAAATGCAATACTGATACCTCTTCCTTCTCCATCAGGTCACAATTCTAAATCCATTTTAATCGGTTTGTTCAGATGTATTATGAAACACTTCTGTGGGATTTACACCTAGACCTCTGTGCCCTGAGGTAGGGACACTAGCATCACTCAGCAATACTCATAAAGCTGTAACATTATTCTCCTGTGTGTTTGCTCATCAACCCATTCTGACATGCTGTGACATACCTCTGCAACAGGCAGGACTTGAATCCAGGCCTTCTAGTCCAGAGCTAGGAACACTACCACACAAGGTCAGGAACCGGAATCAAACCCAGAGCTCTTGCTCGGAGGCAGGGACACTACCCACTACATTACCATTTAAAGTGCCAGCTTTCAGCTCTGTGTGGATTTATCATAAACAGGTTCCCATTACTGAACAACACTTTGTATTGTTAAACAGATGCAATATATTTGTCTCAACTGTAGGATATTAAGTGCACGTGCTGTGCCATCAAAATTAATTTGTACATCTTTAATTGCTATTATCTGTAGTCTGCAATATTATGGAAAGAAATCCTGCAGACACACTCTGCACAATGAAGGGTCTCGAATAGATTTTCATTACTGAACACCAGAGATGAAGAAAGAGCGTAATTTCTGGCCCCAAAGAACCGATCAGTATTACGCAAATCTCACATGCGACTGCCCTCTTCCTAAAATCATGAAATGATACCAGGCCGCTGATTACTGCCCAGCCTCTCCTCCTCACTGACTGTGTCTGCAATCTGTCCCTCCTCCCACTAACCACACAAGGTAAACCAAGCTCAGGGTTTTTGTGAAACTCAAGGTTTCCTGGAGAGGGGGAGGTTATTTTAAATTGAAGGGGGGGGGGGGGAGGTGGCAGTAATATCACACACGGGGCTGACGGGTGGCAGATGGATTTCAGTTTGCATTAATGCGAGGGATTGGATTTGGTAAATCAAACAAGAGCAGGATCTATACAATTAAAAGTAGGGCCTTTGGCAGTGTTGGAGAACAGAGACCTAGGCCGTCAGGTATAATTCTTTAAAATTTGTATCTCATACAGATAGTGTGGTTAAGAAAGTGTTTAACACATTTTTCTTCAATGGTCAGACCTTTGAAGTATCGGAATGGGGACGTCATCTACAGGACATTGGTGAGACCCCTTCTGGAATACTGTGTCCAGTCTGGTCACCCTTCCCGCTCATTCCATAGGCACACCATCCTCTGGGTGAAAAAGCTGTCACTTTTAAATGTTTCCCGTCTCACCTTAAACCTATGTCCTCTAGTTTTGGACTCCCCGTACCCTTAGAAAACACCTTGACTATTCACTTTGATATTATTGACCTTGATATTATTAAGCTGGAGATGGTTCAGAAGAGATTAACCTGGATGTTGCTGGGAAAGGAGGGAGTGAGCGATCAGGAGAGGCTGGGTAGGCTGGGTCATTTTTCACTGGAGAGGATGAGATTAACGGGTAACTTTACAGAGGTTTATAAAATCATGAGGGGGACAGAGAAGCTGAAGGGCTGATGTCTTTTCCAGAGAGTTGGGGATTCAAACTGAGGGATATTTTAAGATGCGAGGAAAAAAGATTTACAAAAGTCATGAGAGGTATTTATTTTAGACAGAAGCTGGCTTGGGTGTGGAATGAACTTCCAGAAGATGTGGTGCAAGCAGGGACAGTTACAACGTTTCAAGGACATTTAGATCAGTCTATGGATAAGACATCAGCTTGGATAGTGCTCTGAGCAGAAAATGTGCTGCTGGAAAAGCGCAGCAGGTCAGGCAGCATACAAGGAACAGGAGAATCGACGTTTCGGGCATAAGCCCTTCCTCAGGAATGGTGCTGTGAGCAGCTGCCCTCTCCCTGCCCCTCTCTGAATGAATCCCTGTTCGTTTTCACCCTCTACCACTGTCTGTGCAGTGCCGTGTGGAGGCCAGCAGAGGGTGGCATTGCATCACTTTAAGCACCACAGGGACTGCCAGACCTGCCCCACACAGACACACAGATACACACACGGGGATGGTGAGGACACGGCATGAAGCTCATCTGGTAACTTAAACTAAACATAAAGAAATGCTCAACTTACCTCGTAAACTGTTAAAATATGAGGGACGGAGAACTCCCAAATTCCACTGTTTAAATAAAAACATCAATTTATTTTATAACTCTGAAAGTGAACATTTTCCATCAACTATTCACAACTCTGAGACTCCCGCTCTCTTAACTGCCTATTACCCCACTCCAATTCTATAGCAATATACTATTTCAAAAAGACACTTATCAAAATTACATCAACTTAATTTCAAAACCACACAACAGCTGTTGTTTACTTTTGGCTGTGGATCTCCCTGGGTTATCTTCTTTCTTTTTACTGTGAATATGTTTCATATGAAAAGGTACCTTTGATAGAGATTGTTTTCCAAATTCTTGGATCTGTGTTGATGGCATTTGCTGTGTTTGCAATTTTCAAAATGCCTGCATTCTTAATATCCACAGCATCAGATCATTTATCGAAAACCAATAAATACAAACTTTATTTGGTTTTAGCTTCCTGGGGCATAATTGAAACTAATTGGTAATATTTGAATTGTTGTCGAAAGAGCAACCAACTCAGGGATCTATTTCACAGCCAAATATGACATATTTTCAGTTGTCCTTGACACTCTGGATCTGCCATCCTCTCATATACACAGGAGCTTGGAAACTCTCAGTTCAGAACAGGATTCATTCTCTCTTAAAGGTACAGTACACACTTCCAAATTCATAACATTAATACCATGATGTCAATGAAGATAAGTAGAACATATCCGGATTTCTCTTGCCCCATGGTTTGTCAATATTTCATTCACTGTGTCTGGTGTGTGTTAGGATTTTTGTTGGTCTGTTGACAGCATGTCATTATTCGACTCCCTCCGTGGGAATCTAGCAGTTTTTCACTTGCTTGCACTTGTGTGTGTGGGGCAGGATTTCAGTTGTTTCTTGGGGAGTGTGACGCTATGACAATCTCAATGTTTGTAAATGGCACCAAACCCGGAAGAATTGTAAAGTCTATGGAGGACAGTGTGGAACTCTAACTCTAACAGTACAATCACTCATTGGTGTAGTTTTCGGGCAGATGGGGATCAATGCAGAGCTGTGTGAGGTGATGCACTTTGGTAGGAAGGACAATGCAAAACAAAATAAAACAGGCTGTGCTGTTATAAAGAGGCAGCAAGAGCAGAGAGTGTTGCCTGTATATGGTTATTGAAGATGTCAGGGCAGGTGGGGAGAGCAATAACTATCACAGATTAGTTTCAGTATCTGAGCTGTTTACAGGGGGAGGTATAGGAGGGAGCCTCCGTGCTCCCTTCCTGGGAGGTGGTGGTGACGATGTGTTGTGAGCCCACCCTCCTGCCCTCCGAGACCGTGGGGATTCCATTTGTACCAGCTCGACACAAAAAGGGAGATGGCATCAGGGCCAGGGCTTCTAGGTTGTGCCGAGGTGGGGGGGGGGGGGGGGGGGGGGGGAACGGAGCTGCCAGTGAGTTTAAAGTGAGAATTGCCCTTCACTGAACATTGCTCCTTATTTGGTCGGTGGGATGTGGATGTTTCAGAATCTTCACACGAGGCGTCCTGGTCCTCTCCGGCTCGGACCAGGGGTCCTCCCCACATGGCTGGGGGGGGGGGGGGTGAGGGAACGGATATCGGGCACTCCACCATCCGGATAGGCCCTTCCTGTCCTATTCCAGGCTGTTTCTCCTGGAATGGGAGAAAGGGAGGGAGAGAGTGAGGGTGGCCCTGTTGTTAGTGCTGGTGCAGGTGGGGGGACAGGTTCATGGTGAGGTGTTCGAAGGGAGTCAGTCCACAGTGTTGTATGCATGCAATGTTATTAGTGCAGGGGGATAAAGTGAGGGAGAGAGAGAGAGAGAGAAAGAGAGAGACAGACAGAGACAGACAGAGAGAGAGAAGATGCTGCATGCAGCAGTGAGAGTGGTGGACCATGAGCCTTGTTCGGGGGTCAGTGCTATAGCAGATATACAGTGAGTGTGAGGGAGCAGAGAGAATATGGTGACCCTTATCCTGACAGAGCGGGGAAGTTTATTGATGCTTGTCCTGTATTGCTGGACATTTTCTTAGACCACAGATAGTGCACTGAGCTGGGTGGGGAGGTCAGACCATGCTCGGTGGGTCTGGTGGTGTGGCCCACTCTTGGAAGTGAATGGTCCCCCTCTGTACTAGCCCATCTACCAGAACCTCCGTGATCCTGTCGACAAACTGTGGTGCATTTGTCCCTTATCTGCCATGGTCGAAATATCCAGGGACATCCGGGCTATGGTGAGTACCTCCAGCCATGATGGGTGGGAGAATCGGGCTGGTATTGAATGAGAGGGACACCATGGGGTGGGGTGGGTAGTTAATGAGGTGATTCTGATACGATAGCACCAGGAAACTTTCTCAGCCGCGTGCGGACGATCCCTCTGTCACACTCAAGGAAAATCAATCAAAGATAAATTATTGTTAGAATCTGCCCAATGAGTCATAGATTCTGTTGAAACTAATTCCAGTTACAAAGATGCAGAACAAATGCTCATCTGACTTCACACCAATATCGCTTTTTCCCATCTTTCCTGGGAAGAATGGCTCATGTTACAGAATGCTGTCGAAGTGTCTACATTTCAGTATTCTGCAACCTGGGAACATATCCTTCCATGACACTGTCTCTCAGTCTCCCCCTCTCTGCCTATGCCCCAAACCCCTCCCATGCGGTGATATTTAAATTGATTCCCCCGCCATCTCTCTCTGGCAGTGACGTTCACACCCACAGCACCCCCTTGTCAGGGCACAATGGGGAAATGGAGTGTAAATAGGTGGGAGCTGCACATCCTGTCACTTCCAGCATGGGCTGCTAGTTTCCCCACACTGGGCAGGGATCTAACACAGTGTTACCAGTGATGCACTGGGGTGATGTACACAGTCCTACATGCTCAGAGAGGAACTGCTCCTGGTTTACAGAACAATGCACTGGGGTGTGGTACACAGTCCGACATGCTGGAGGAGGGGGTGTAACTGCTCCTGGTTTACAGATTAATTCATGGGTGATCACTGCACAGGTCGCTGTGCTGGTCAGACTATCTAGTTGAGCTTAATAGATAATGCAATGATGTGGTCAGTGCAGCTCCCGGTGCTGGACAGATATGTAGTCTGTGCACAGTACATCATGTTGGTGGGGTGGGTAGGGGGGAAAGGTGATGGACAGGTCAAGGAGTTAACCGGAATGTTCTGTCCCCAACATTCTATAACTGACATTCCCCGGAACGTTCTGTCGCCAACATTCTATAACTGACATTCCCCGGAACGTTCTGTCCCCGACATTCTACAACTGACATTCCCCGGAATGTTCTGTCCCCAACATTCTACAACTGACATTCCCCGGAATGTTCTGTCCCCAACATTCTATAACTGACATTCCCCGGAACGTTCTGTCGCCAACATTCTATAACTGACATTCCCCGGAACGTTCTGTCCCCGACATTCTACAACTGACATTCCCCGGAATGTTCTGTCCCCAACATTCTACAACTGACATTCCCCGGAATGTTCTGTCCTCGACATTCTACAACTGACATTCCCCGGAATGTTCTGTCCCCGACATTCTACAACTGACATTCCCCGGAATGTTCTGTCCCCAACATTCTACAACTGACATTCCCCGGAATGTTCTGTCCCCAACATTCTATAACTGCCATTCCCCGGAACGTTCTGTCCCCAACATTCTATAACTGCCATTCCCCGGAACGTTCTGTCCCCGACATTCTATAACTGCCATTCCCCGGAACGTTCTGTCCCCGACATTCTATAACTGACATTCCCCGGAATGTTCTGTCCCCAACATTCTATAACTGCCATTCCCCGGAACGTTCTGTCCCCGACATTCTATAACTGACATTCCCCGGAACGTTCTGTCCCCAACATTCTATAACTGCCATTCCCCGGAACGTTCTGTCCCCGACATTCTATAACTGCCATTCCCCGGAACGTTCTGTCCCCGACATTCTATAACTGCCATTCCCCGGAACGTTCTGTCCCCGACATTCTATAACTGACATTCCCCGGAATGTTCTGTCCCCAACATTCTATAACTGCCATTCCCCGGAACGTTCTGTCCCCGACATTCTATAACTGACATTCCCCGGAACGTTCTGTCCCCGACATTCTATAACTGCCATTCCCCGGAACGTTCTGTCCCCAACATTCTATAACTGCCATTCCCCGGAACGTTCTGTCCCCGACATTCTATAACTGACATTCCCCGGAACGTTCTGTCCCCGACATTCTATAACTGACATTCCCCGGAATGTTCTGTCCCCAACATTCTATAACTGCCATTCCCCGGAACGTTCTGTCCCCGACATTCTATAACTGACATTCCCCGGAACGTTCTGTCCCCGACATTCTATAACTGCCATTCCCCGGAACGTTCTGTCGCCAACATTCTATAACTGACATTCCCCAGAACGTTCTGTCCCCGACATTCTATAACTGACATTCCCCGGAACGTTCTGTCCCCAACATTCCATAACTGACATTCCCCAGAACGTTCTGTCCCCGACATTCTATAACTGACATTCCCCGGAACGTTCTGTCCCCAACATTCCATAACTGACATTCCCCGGAACGTTCTGTCGCCAACATTCTATAACTGACATTCCCCGGAATGTTCTGTCCCCAACATTCTATAACTGCCATTCCCCGGAACGTTCTGTCCCCGACATTCTATAACTGACATTCCCCGGAACGTTCTGTCCCCGACATTCTATAACTGCCATTCCCCGGAACGTTCTGTCCCCAACATTCTATAACTGCCATTCCCCGGAACGTTCTGTCCCCGACATTCTATAACTGCCATTCCCCGGAACGTTCTGTCCCCGACATTCTATAACTGACATTCCCCGGAATGTTCTGTCCCCAACATTCCATAACTGACATTCCCCAGAACGTTCTGTCCCCGACATTCTATAACTGACATTCCCCGGAACGTTCTGTCCCCAACATTCCATAACTGACATTCCCCGGAACGTTCTGTCCCCGACATTCTATAACTGACATTCCCCGGAACGTTCTGTCCCCAACATTCCATAACTGACATTCCCCAGAACGTTCTGTCGCCAACATTCTATAACTGACATTCCCCGGAATGTTCTGTACCCAACATTCCATAACTGACATTTCCCAGAACGTTCTGTCCCCGACATTCTATAACTGACATTCCCCGGAACGTTCTGTCCCCAACATTCCATAACTGACATTCCCCGGAACGTTCTGTCGCCAACATTCTATAACTGACATTCCCCGGAACGTTCTGTCCCCGACATTCTATAACTGACATTCCCCGGAACGTTCTGTCCCTGACATTGTTTGTGAACGGCCGGATGTCAGTGAATTGAACAAACGATAAGATCCCGAGGGAAGAGATCCCGTTCCAGGGAGAAGGAGATTCTGTTCCGAAGGCCCCTCAGGCAGTTAAAGGGGTGAATACGTTTTCCCTGCATTTACTTTTCTTCACGACACAGGATCGACCACAATTTAGACCAAAATACAGGAATTCCCAAACTCCGTTTGTCTTCAGGAAACTGTGAGAGAATCCTTCAGGACAGCAACGTTCCCACCCTCCGTATTAGGAACTGGGAAGGAGTGACCTGTGTCTGCTCTCGAGTGATCGAGTGTGTGGGAATGTTCTAGAAACCATCTGTCCTTATGGATGTGTCTCTGTGTGTTTGGGGAGGGAGGGTTTCTTGTGGCTTATGTCACATTTTTGTCAGTAATTCCGACCTTCCCATTTGTTATTCCAGCTCCAATTATTTTAATAAATCCCTGAATACAGGGGCACATTTGAAAATCTCACTGGGTCCCCGATCAAACGGGGCCCCCGATCAAACGGGGCCCTTTGCCTCGAGGCTGATGGATAATGGATTTGTTTTCCTTCCTCACAGTTAACGTAGTGACCATCTACGTCCTGCTTTATAAAGATTGTGGATTGTCTCCATGTGTCAGACGTTACCTGGGGGCCATGGCAGCGGCGGATCTCCTGGTCATTATCCTCGACCTGATCCTGAGACACATTCCCATTGTTTATCGGGAACAGTTTTATTTCCTGATGGACTCCGTCCCCGTGTGTAATATCCACGCCGTCCTGCTTTATGCAGCCACTGACTGCTCTGTCTGGTTCACAGTCACTTTCACCTTTGATCGGTTTGTGGCCATTTGTTGCCAGAAGCTGAAAAGTAAATATTGCAGTGAGAAAACGGCGGCTGTGGTTCTGGGAGCAGTGACTGTGCTGAGCTGTTTAAAGGACATTTCCTGGTATTTTATGCTCACGGCTCGGTATTGGCTGGAGAACACCCCCTGGTTTTGTTCTGTAACAGCCGCTGTTTATTTCTCCAGTGTCTGGGTCACAATCGAGTTCCTCCACCACATTCTAACCCCGTGTGTCCCATTTCTCCTGATTCTGCTGCTCAATGTTCTCACCGTCAGACACATTTTAGTGACCAGCAGAGCCCGCAGGAGACTCCGCGCTCACACCAATGGGGACGCTCAGTCTGACACTGAAATGAGAAACCGAAAAAAATCCATCATTTTACTGTTTGTGATCTCGGCCAATTTCATCCTGTTATGGTCAACGTTAATGCTGTATTCTATATGGGCCCGGATGTATGATTTTGGGTATCGGTCTGTGTTTCTCGATCCCTTTGTGCAGGAATTGGGCTTCATGCTGCAGCTCCTCAGTTGCTGCACAAACACCGCGATTTATGCCGTGACCCAGACTAAGTTCAGGCAGCAGCTGAAGAATGTGCTGAAATATCCCTTCACCCAAATCCATCCATCCATCAAATTCCCTCATTAATCAATCCATCCAGGATTTTCTCATTTCAGTCCAGTGTTTCAGCGATGGAGCAGCCTGTCGCTATGGTAACAGACTGAGGGTAGCGCTGGTTTGTCCATCCTTATCCCACATGGGGGTTACAGGGAAACATTTCAATGTTTCTCACAACTCAGGGGCCAGTGAGAAAGGGCACCACTGACTGTATCCATCACTTCCATTTGTAAACAATAAAAATGTTGATTAAAGCGTGCCGAGCAGCAGAGTGACCGATGTTGTTGTGTGTCTTTGTGGTGGAGACGCTGAGCTGGAGAGAGACAGACTCAGCCCCAAGTCCTGGTCCTCAGAGAAGGGAAGGGCACTACGCCCTGAGCTCAGGAGCTGGGTTTAACTCCCTCTGTCCCCCCCCACTCCAACCTGACCTCCCCATTTCCCCTCCCCAACTCTCTCTCATCACTTGTCTCCCTCTCTTTCTCTTTCTGCACACTCACTCTTTCTCACCATCTCTCCCTTTCACTCCCTCTCTCTCTCACACACACCCCAAACCCCATTTCTCCACCTGTCTCCACTCTTCACTCTCCCCATCCCCTTCACTCTGCCGTCTCTGTCTCCCTCCCGCAATTCCGTCTCTACCCCATATTCCCCTCCTCCTACCTCCCACATCTCTCTATTCTCTCACCCCCACCCCACATGCAGCCGCACCACCACCCACCCCAGTCTCTGGGTCAGAGGGAGAGGGAAGGACCAGGGAGACAGAGTGTCAGAGAGAGAGAGGGAGGGTGGTAGAGGGGGGAGAGGGATTCAGTCAAAGAGAAATGGAGGTAAGTGGGGAGAGAGAGAGAGAGAGAGATACCGAGGGAGATGGCACAAGAGTGAGAGAAGGTGGCGAGAAAGAGGGGAACAAGAGAGAGATAGGTTAGGGAGGGGGAGAGATAATGAGAGACAGAGACGAGAGAGATGCGAGGGAGAGGGCGAGAGAGAAAAGGGGCAAGTCTTAGAGAGAGAGAGGGAGGGACAAGGAGAAAGGGGACAACAGAGATGGGGAGGCGAGAGAGAGAAGAGGAGAGAGGGAAGAGAGAGAGAATTAGGGGGTGAAAGAGTGATGGGGAAAGAGAGAGAGACAGGAGTGAGAAATAGAGGGAGGGGCAAAAAAGAGCAGGATGGCAAGAGAGAGATAGAGAAGGCAAGGGAGAGGGTCGAGAGAGAGAGTGCGAGAGAGAGGGATGAAAGAGAGAGAGAGAGGGAGAGAAGAAAGAAAGAGAGAGAGAGTGAGTGAACAAAGGGGGAGGGTTGGGTCCAGAGAGAGAGAGAGAGAGAGGGGCACATGCAGAGGGGCGAGATGGTGGGGACAGAGCGACAGAGCAGGAGTGGGTGAGAGAGAGAATGTGGAGGGAGAGTGAAGGAGCAGGGAGAGAGAGAGAGAGGGCGAGAAAGAGAGATTGAGAGTCAAGGGCGAGAGAGGGGGCGAGAGAGAGAGAGAGGGTGAGAGAGAGAGAGGGGCGAGAGAGAGAGAGAGGGGGCGAGAGAGAGAGAGGGAGGTGAGAGAGGTGGGCGAGAGAGAGAGGCGCAAGTGAGAGAGGGGGCGAGAGAGGGGAGAGAGAGGGGATCGAGAGAGAGAGGGGGCGAGAGAGAGGTGGGAGGGCAAGAGAGAGAGAGATGGGGCGAGAGAGAGAGGGGGAGGGCCAGGGTTCGTGAGAAAGGGGTTGGGGAGGGGAGGTGTTCTACAGGGTTGGGGGAGGAGGCGGCGATGGATGGGGTTGGGGGAGGGGGCGGTGTTGGACAGGGAGGGGGAGGGGACGGTGTTGGACGGGGTGGGGGGATGATGATGGACTGGGTTGGGGAGGGGGCGATGTTGGACAGGGAGGGACAAGGGGTGGAGTTGGGCGGGTGGGGGGTGGGGTCGGTGATGGTCGGGGTTGGGGGAGGGGGCAATGTTGGACAAGAGAGGGGATGGAGGGTGGAGAGTGCGAGAGAGAGGGAAGGGCGAGAGGAGGGAGAGGGCAAGAGAGTGGAGGGAGGGGAGGGCGAGAGAGGAGTGAGGGTGAGAAAGGGGAGGGCGAGAGAGGTGAGGGAGGTGAGGGTGAAAGGGAGGGAGAGGCCGATAATGGGGAGGGTGTGAGAGGGTAGGGAGGGATGGGAGTGAGAGAGGGAGGGAGAGAGCGAGAGAGAGGGGAGGGATGGAGGGGAGGGAGAGAGAGGGGAGGGCGAGAGAAAGGGGGAGGGCGAGAGAGAGGGGAGGGAGGGAGGGGAGGGAGAGAGAGAGGGGAGGGAGGGGAGGGCGAGAGAAAGGGGGTGGGCGAGAGAAAGGGGGAGGGCGAGAGAGGGGAGGGTGAGATAGGGAAGGGCGAGAGAGGGGAGGGTGAGAGAGGAGGAGACAAAAGAGAGGGTAGGGCGTGAGAGCAGAGGGCATGAGAGGGGAGGGGGGGAGTGGAGGGCGAGAGGAAGGAAGAGGGCGAGTGAGGGGAGGGCGAGAGGGATGGAGAGGGTGAGAGAGGGGAGGGAGGGGAGGGCGAGAGAGGGGACGGAGAGAGGGGGAGGGAGGGAGGTGAGGGTGAGAGGGAGGGAGAGGGCGAGAGAGGGTTGAGTGTGAGAGAGGGGAGGACGAGATGGAGGAGGGCGAGAGAGACGGGGAGTGCGAGAGAGCGGAGGGCGAGTGAGGGGAGGGTGAGAGGGGTGAGTGCGAGAGAAGGGAGGGCGAGAGAGAGGGGAGGGTGAGAGAAGGGAATACGAAAGACGGTAGGGCGAGAGAGGGGAGAGTGAGAGAGGGGAGGGCAAGAGACAGTAGGGCGAGAGAGGGGAGGGAGATGTGGAGGGCGAGAGAGGAGGGTGAGATAGGGGAGGGAGGGAGGGGAGGGCGATAGAGGAGGGCGGGAGAGGGGAGGAATGGAGTGGTGGGCGAGAGAGGGGAAGGAGGGAGTGGAGGGCGAGAGGGGAGGGAGAGGTCGAGCGAGGGGAGGGCAAGAGAGGGGAGGGTGAGAGAGGGGAGGAAGGGATGGGAGGGACAGTGAGGAGGGCGAGAGAGGAGGGTGAGAGAGGAGTGGGAGGGAGTGGAGGGCGAGAGAGGTGAGGGAGGGAGAGAAGGGCGAGAGGAAGGGAGAGGGTGAGCGAGGGGAGCGCGAGAGAGGGGAAGGAGGGAGGTGAGGGCTTGTGGGAGTGAGAGGGCAAGAGAGGGGAGTGAGGGAGGGAGGAAGAGGGCAAGAGAGGGAAGAGCGAGAGAGGGGAGAGCAAGAGAGAGGGGAGGGCTTGAGAGGGGAGGGAGGGAGGGGAGGGCGAAAGGAAGAGAGAGGTTGAGAGAGGGGGAGGGGAGGAGAGAGGGGAGGTCATGAGAGGGGAGGAGATGGCAAGAGAGGAGGGCGAGAGAGGGGAGGTAGGGGAGGGTGAGAGAGGGGTAGGAGGGAGGGTAGGGCGAGAAAGAGGGAGAGGGTGAGCGAGGGGAGGGCGAGAGGGAGGGAGAGGGCAAGTGAGGGGAGGGAGGGAAGGGCGAGATGGAGGGAGAGGGCAAGAGAGGGGAGGGAGGAAGGGGAGGGTGAGAGAGGGGGAGGGCGAGAGAAGGGAGGTCGTGAGAGGGGAGGAAGGAGGGGAGGGCGAGAGAGGAAGGCCGAGAGAGGGGAGGGCGAGAGAGGGACGGAAAGAGAGGGGAGGGAGGTGAGGGTGAGAGGGAGGGAGAGGGCGAGAGAGGGTTGAGTGTGAGAGAGGGGAGGACGAGATGGAGGAGGGTGAGAGATGGGAAGGAGTGAGGGGAGGGCGAGAGAGGAGTGAGGGTGAGAAAGGGGAGGGCGAGAGAGGTGAGGGAGGTGAGGGCAAAAGGGAGGGAGAGGCCGAGAATGCGGAGGGTGTGAGAGGGTAGGGAGGGATGGGAGTTAGAGAGAGTGGACGGCGAGAGAAAGGGGGAGGGCGAGAGAGGGGAGGGTGAGAGAGGAGGAGACAAGAGAGAGGGTAGGGCGTGAGAGCGGAGGGCATGAGAGGGGAGGGAGGGAGGTGAGGGTGAGAGGGAGGGAGAGGGCGAGAGAGGGTTGAGTGTGAGAGAGGGGAGGACGAGATGGAGGAGGACGAGAGAGACGGGGAGTGCGAGAGAGCGGAGTGCGAGAGAAGGGAGGGCGAGAGAGAGGGGAGGGTGAGAGAGGGGAGAGTGAGAGAGGGGAGGGCAAGAGACAGTAGGGCGAGAGAGGGGAGGGAGATGTGGAGGGCGAGAGAGGAGGGTGAGATAGGGGAGGGAGGGAGGGGAGGGCGATAGAGGAGGGCGGGAGAGGGGAGGAATGGAGTGGTGGGCGAGAGAGGGGAAGGAGGGAGTGGAGGGCGAGAGGGGAGGGAGAGGTCGAGCGAGGGGAGGGCAAGAGAGGGGAGGGTGAGAGAGGGGAGGAAGGGATGGGAGGGACAGTGAGGAGGACGAGAGAGGAGGGTGAGAGAGGAGTGGGAGGGAGTGGAGGGCGAGAGAGGTGAGGGAGGGAGAGAAGGGCGAGAGGAAGGGAGAGGGTGAGCGAGGGGAGCGCGAGAGAGGGGAAGGAGGGAGGTGAGGGCTTGTGGGAGTGAGAGGGCAAGAGAGGGGAGTGAGGGAGGGAGGAAGAGGGCAAGAGAGGGAAGAGCGAGAGAGGGGAGAGTAAGAGAGAGGGGAGGGCTTGAGAGGGGAGGGAGGGAGGGGAGGGCGAAAGGAAGAGAGAGGTTGAGAGAGGGGGAGGGGAGGAGAGAGGGGAGGTCATGAGAGGGGAGGAGATGGCAAGAGAGGAGGGCGAGAGAGGGGAGGTAGGGGAGGGTGAGAGAGGGGAAGGAGGGAGGGTAGGGCGAGAAAGAGGGAGAGGTTGAGCGAGGGGAGGGCGAGAGGGAGGAAGAGGGCAAGTGAGGGGAGGGAGGGAAGGGCAAGATGGAGGGAGAGGGCAAGAGAGGGGAGGGAGGAAGGGGAGGGTGAGAGAGGGGGAGGGCGAGAGAAGGGAGGTCGTGAGAGGGGAGGAAGGAGGGGAGGGCGATAGAGGAATGCCGAGAGAGGGGAGGGCGAGAGAGGGACGGAAAGAAAGGGGAGGGAGGTGAGGGTGAGAGGGAGGGAGAGGGCGAGAGAGGGTTGAGTGTGAGAGAGGGGAGGACGAGATGGAGGAGGGCGAGAGAGACAGGAGTGCAAGAGAGTGGAGGGTGAGTGAGGGGAGGGCGAGAGGGGTGAGTGCGAGAGAAGGGAGGGCGAGAGAGAGAGGGGAGGGTGAGAGAGAGGGGAGTGCGAGAGAGAGGGGAGTGCGAGAGAGGGGAATGCGAAAGATAGTAGGGCGAGAGAGGGGAGGGCGAGAGAGTGGAGAGTGAGAGAGGGGAGGGCAAGAGACAGTAGGGCGAGAGAGTGGAGGGAGGGAGTAGAGTGCGAGAGAGGAGGACGAGATAGGGGAGGGAGGGAGGGGAGGGCGATAGAGGAGGGCGAGAGAGGGGAGAGGGGAAGTGGAGGGCGAGAGAGGGGAAGGAGGGAGTGGAGGGTGAGAGGAGAGGGAGAGGACGAGCGAGGGGAGGGCGAGAGAGGGGAGGGCGAGAGAGGGGAGGAAGGGATGGGAGGGACAGAAGGGAGGGCGAGAGAGGAGGGGGAGAGAGAAGTGGGAGGGAGTGGAGGGTGAGAGAGGTGAGGGAGGGAGGGAAGGGCGAGAGGATGGGAGAGGGTGAGCGAGGGGAGGGCGAGAGAGGGGAAGGAGGGAGGTGAGGGCTTGTGGGAGTGAGAGGGCGAGAGAGGGGAGTGAGGGAGGGAGGAAGAGGGCGAGAGAGGGAAGGGCGAGAGAGGGGCGAGCAAGAGAGAGGGGAGGGCGTGAGAGGGGAGGGGGAGGGAATGGCAAGAGAGGAGGGGAGGCGAGAGAGGGGAAGGAGGGAGGGGAGGGTGAGAAAGAGGGAGAGGGTGAGCGAGGGGAGGGCGAGAGGGAGGGAGAGGACAAGTGAGGGGAGGGAGGGAAGGGCGAGATGGAGGGAGAGGGCAAGAGAGGGGAGGGAGGAAGGGGAGGGCGAGGGAGGGGGAGGGCGAGAGAAGGTTGGTCGTGAGAGGGGAGGAAGGGATGGGAGCAAGAGAGGGGAGGGTGGGAGGGGAGGGTGAGAGAGGGGGAGGTCGAGAGAGGAAGGCCAAGAGAGGGGAGGGCGAGAGAGGGGAGGCTATGAGGAGGAGGGAGGGATGGGAGGGAGAGAGGGGAAGGACGGAGTGGAGGGCAAGAGAGGAGAAGGAGAGAGGGGAGGCAGGGAGGGGTGGGCGAGGGAGTGGTGAGTGTGAGAGAGGGGAGGGTGAGAGAGAGGAGGGCGAGAGAGGGGAGGGCGAGAGAGGAGAGCGAGAGAGGGGTGAGTGTGAGAGAGGGCAGGACAAGAGAGGGGAGGATGAGAGAGGGGAGGGTGAGAGGGGTGAGTTTGAGAGAAGGGAGGGCGAGATACAGGAGGGCGTGAGAGGGGAGGGCGAGAGAGGGGAGGCAGGGAGGGGTGGGCGAGAGAGGGGTGAGTGTGAGAGAGGGGAGGACAAGAGAGGGGAGGATGAGAGAGGGGAGGGCGAGAGGCGTGAGTTTGAGAGAGGGGAGAGCGAGAGAGAGGAGGGCGAGAGAGAGGTGTGAGAGAGAGGGGAGAATCAGCGAGGGGAGGGCGAGAGGCATGAGTTTGAGAGAGGGGAGGGCGAGAGAGAGGAGTGCGAGAGACAGAGGAGTGCGAGAGAGGGGAGTGTGAGAGAGGGGAGGGCGAGAGAGAGGAGGGCGAGAGAGAGGAGTGCGAGAGACAGAGGAGTGCGAGAGAGGGGAGTGTGAGAGAGGGGAGGGCGAGAGAGAGGGGAGTGTGAGAGAGGGGAGGGCGAGAGAGAGAGGTGTGCGAGAGAGGGGAGAATGAGCGAGGGGAGGGCGAGAGGCATGAGTTTGAGAGAGGGGAGGGCGAGAGAGAGGAGTGCGAGAGACAGAGGAGTGCGAGAGAGGGGAGTGTGAGAGAGGGGAGGGCGAGAGAGAGGAGGGCGAGAGAGAGGAGTGCGAGAGACAGAGGAGTGCGAGAGAGGGGAGTGTGAGAGAGGGGAGGGCGAGAGAGAGGGGAGTGTGAGAGAGGGGAGGGCGAGAGAGAGGAGGGCGAGAGAGAGGAGGGCGAGAGAGTGAGGTGTGCGAGAGAGGGGAGAATGAGCGAGGGGAGGGCGAGAGGAGTGAGTCCGAGAGCGGGGACGATGAGAGAGTGGAGGCCGAGAGAGAGGACAGGGTGAGAGAGAGGGGAGTATGAGAGAGGGGAGAGTGAGCGAGGGGAGGGCGAGAGGGGTGAGTGCGAGAGCGGGGACAGCGAGAGAGTGGAGGGCGAGAGAGAGAGGACAGGATGAGAGAGAGGGGAGTGCGAGAGAGGGGAGTGTGAGAGAGTGGAGGGCAAGAGAGTGGAGGGCGAGAGAGAGGAGGGTGAGAGAGAGGAGGGTGAGAGAGAGAGGTGTGCGAGAGAGGGGAGGGTGAGCGAGGGGAGGGCGAGAGAGGGGAGGGCAAGAGAATGGAGGGCGAGAGAGGGGAGTGTGTGAGAGTGGATGGCGAGAGAGAGGAGGGCGAGAGAGGGGAGGGCGAGAGAGGGGAGGGCGTGAGATGGGAGGCAGGGAGGGTTGGGCGAGAGTGGGGTGAGTGTGAGAGGGGGAGGATGAGAGATTGGAGGGTGAGAGAGATGGGATTGCGAGAGAGGGGAGGGAGAGCGAGGGGAGGACGAGAGGGGTGAGTGCGAGAGAGGGGAGGGCGAGAGAGTGGAGGGCGAGAGAAGGGAGGGAAGGAGTGGAGGGAGAGAGAGGAGTGGGAGGGAATGGAGGGCGAGAGAGGTGAGGGAGGGAAGGGCAAGAGAAAGGGAGAGGGTGAGCGAGGGGAGTGCAAGAGAGGGGAAGGAGGGAGGTGAGGGCTAGTGGGAGTGAGAGACCGAGAGAGGGGAGGGCGAGAGAGGGGAGGGTGAGAGAGGGGAAGGGTGAGAGAGAGGAGGGCGTGGGAGGGCAGGGCATGAGAGGGGAGGAAGGGATGGGAGGGACAGAGGGGAGGGCGAGAGAGGAGGGCGAGAGAGGGGAGGCAGGATGGGGAGGGCGAAAGAGGGGGAGGGTGATAGAGGGGAGGGCGAGACACGGGCGGGCGTGAGACAGGAGGGAGGGATGGGAGGGAGAGAGGGGAGGGAGGGGAGGGTTAGAGAGACGGGAGAGAGAGGGGAGGCACGGAGGGGAGGGCGAGAGAGGGGTGAGTGTGAGAGAGGGGAGGGCCAGAGGATTGAGTGTGAGGGGGGGGGGGCGAGAGAGAGGAGGGCGAGAAATGGGAATGTGAAAGATGGTAGGGCGAGAGAGGGGTGGGCAAGAGAGGGAGGGAGGGATGGGAGGGAGAGAGGGGAGGGAGGGGAGAGCGAGAGAGGAGGGTGAGAGAATGGAGGCAGGGAGGGGAGTGTGAGAGTGTGGTGAGTGTGAGAGAGGGGAGGGCAGGCGAGGGGAGGGCGAGAACGGTGAGTGTGAGGGGGTGGGTGAGAGTCGGGAGGGCGAGGGAGAGGAGATTGTGAGAGAGGGGAGGGCGAGTGAGGGGAGGGCAAGAGAGGGGAGTGCGAGAGAGGACGGAGGGCAAGAGAGGGGAGGGCAAGAGAGGGGAGTGTGAGAGAGGACAGAGGGCAAGAGAGGGGAGGGCGAGAGAGGTGATGGAGGGGGGAGTGCATGAGAGGGCAGACAGTGAGAGAGCGCAGTGAGGGAGGGGAGGGCGATTGGGAGGGAGAGGGCGAGAGGGAGGGGAGGGTGAGAACAGGGAGAGAGGGAGGGGTGGGTGAAAGGAAGGGAGAGGGCAAGAGAGGGGAGGGCGAGAGTGGGAGGGTGAGAGAGGGGAAGGAGGGAGGGGAGGGAGGGATGGAGGGATTGTGCGAGAGAGGGGAGGGCAAGAGAGGGGAGTGAAGGAAGTGAGGGCGAGAGGGAGGAAGAGGGCGAGAGAGGGGACGGCGAGAGAGGGGGAGGGCAAGAGAGAGGGAAGGGCGTGAGAGCGGAGGGAGGGAGGCGAGGGCGAGAGGGAGGGGCAAGGCGAGAGAGGGGAGGGCAAGAGAGGAGGGCGAGTGAGTAGAGGGAGGGAGGGGAGGGCGATAGTGGGGAGGGTGGTATGGGAGTGCATGAGAGGGGTGAGGGTGAGAGGGTAGGATGAGAGAGGGGAGGACGAGAGAAGGGATGGAGGGAGGGGATGGCGAGAGAGAGTGGAGGGCGAGAAAGGGGGGAGGGCGAGAGAGAGGGATGAGGAGAGTGGAGCAGGCGAGAGAGGGGAAGATGAGAGAGAGGTGAGGGAGAGAGGTGGGTGAGAGAGGGGAGGGCAAGAGAGACGAGGGAGAGGGGGAGGGAGAGAGAGAGGAGGCTGAGAGAGAGGAGGGCAAGAGAGAGGGGAGGGCGATAGAGGGGAGGGCGAGAGAGAGGGGAGGGGAGAGAGGTGGGCGAGAGAGGGGAGGGCAAGAGAGACGAGGGAGAGGGGGAGGGAGAGAGAGAGGAGGCTGAGAGAGGGGAGGGCAAGAGAGAGGGGAGGGCGATAGAGGGGAGGGCAAGAAAGAGAGGAGGGCGAGAGAGAGGGGAGGGCGTGAGAGGGAGGGCAGAATAGAGGAGGGCGAGAGAGGGGAGAGTGAGAGAGGGGAGACCGAGAGAGGGGAGGGCAAGAGAGGGGCTGGCAAGAGAGAGGAGTGCGAAAGAGGGGAGGGCGAGAGAGGGGGAGGGCGAGAGAGTGGAAGGAGGGAGGGGAGGGTGTGATGGAGGGAGAGGGTGAGAGAGGAGAGGGAGGGAGGGGAGTGCGAGAGAGGGGTGAGGGTGAGAGAGAGGAGGGCGAGAGAGGTGGAGTGTGAGAGAGTGGAAGGAGGGACGGGAGGGTGTGAGGGAGGGGGAGTGCTTGAGGGAGGGGGGGGCGAGAGAGGACAGGGAGGGAGGGGAGGGCGAGAGAGCGGTAATGGTGAGAGAGGGAGGATGAGAGAGGGGGAGGGTGAGAGTGAGGGGAGGGTGTGAGAGGGAGAGAGGCTGCGGGCAATGTGTGGACGGTGGTGATATTCAGGCTGGGGGAGGTGCGTGGGTGGCTGTAATGGTCAGGCTGTGGGTGGTGTTGAACCGCGGTGAGGGTGAGGCTAGGGGCAGGGTGTGGACGACGGTGAGGATCAGGCTGGGGATCAGTGTGACTGTGATGGAGTGAGTGTGAGGGAGTCATGGAGATGGTGATGGAGTGAGTGTGAGGGATTCAGGGTGACGGTGATGGAGTGAGTGTGAGGGGTACAGTGTGACAATGATGGAGTGAGTGTGAGAGGGTCAGAGGGACGGTGATGGAGTGAGTGTGAGGGGGTCAGGGTGACAGTGATTGAGTAAGTGTGAGGTGGTCAGGGTGACAGTGATGGAGTGAGTGTGAGGGGGTCAGGATGACGGTGATGGAGTGAGTGTGAGGGGGTCAGGATGTGGATGATAGAGTGAGTGTGAGCGTATCAGAGTGATGGTGATGGAATGAGTGTGAGGGGGTCAGGGTGACGATGATGGAGTGAGTGTGAGGGATCAGGGTGACGATGATGTAGTGAGTGTGCGGGGGCCCGGGTGACAGTGATGGAGTGAGTGTGAGGAGGTCAGGGTGATGGTGATGGAGTGAGTGAGATGGGGCCAGTATGAGGTTGATGGAGTGAGTGTGAGGGTTCAGTGTGAGGTTGATGGAGTGAGTGTGAGGGGGTCAGGATGATGGTGATGGAGTGAGTGTGAGGGGGTCAGGGTGTGGATGATAGAGTGAGTGTGAGGGTATCAGAGTGATGGTGATGGAATGAGTGTGAGGGGGTCAGATTGACTGTGATGGAGTGAGTGTGAGGGAGTCAGTGTGACGGTGATGGAGTGAGTGTGAGGGGGTCAGAGTGACGATGATGGAGTGAGTGTGAGGGATCAGGGTGACGGTGATGGAGTGAGTGAGATGGGGCCAGTATGAGGTTGATGTGGTGAGTGTGAGGGAATCAGTGTGACGGTGATGGAGTGAGTGCGAGGGGATCAGTGTGACGGTATGTGGTGAGTGTGAGGGGGTCAGTGTGACGATGCTGGAGTGAGTGTGAGGGGGTCAGGGTGACGGTGATGGAGTGAGTGTGAGGGGGTCAGGGTGACGATGATGGAGTGTGTGTGAGGGATCAGGGTGACGATGATGTAGTGAGTGTGCGGGGGCCCGGGTGACAGTGATGGAGTGAGTGTCAGGAGGTCAGGGTGACGGTGATGGAGTGAGTGAGATGAGGCCAGTATGAGGTTGATGGAGTGAGTGCGAGGGGATCAGTGTGATGGTGATGTGGTGAGTGTGAGGGAGTCAGTGTGACGGTGATGGAGTGAGTGCGAGGGGATCAGTGTGACGGTGATGTGGTGAGTGTGAGGGAGTCAGTGTGACGGTGATGGAGTGAGTGTGAGGGGGTCAGTGTGACGGTGATGGAGTGAGTGTGAGGGGGTCAGTGTTACGGTGATGGAGTGAGTGCGAGGGGATCAGTGTGACGGTGATGTGGTGAGTGTGAGGGAGTCAGTGTGACGGTGATGGAGTGAGTGTGAGGGGGTCAGTGTGACGGTGATGGAGTGAGTGTGAGGGGGTCAGTGTTACGGTGATGGAGTGAGTGTGAGGGTGTCAGTGTGACGTTGATGGAGTAAGTGTGAGGGAGTCAGTGTGACGGTGCTGGAGTGAGTGTGAGTAGTTCAGCATGATGGTGATTGAGTGACTATGATAGGGTTAGTGTGATAGTGATGGAGTGAGTGTGAGGGGGTCAGGGTGATGGTGACAGAGTGAGTGTGAGGGGTCAGCGTGACAGTGATGAAGTGAGTGTGAGGGGGTCAGTGTGAAGGTGATGAGTGTGAGGGGTTCAGGGTGATGGTGACGAAGTGTGTGTGAGTGGATCAGGGTGACGCAGATGGAGTGAGTGTGAGGGGATCAGTGTAACGATGATGGGGTGAGTGTGAGGGTGTCGGGGTACGGTGATGGAGTGAATGTGAGTGGGTCAGGGTGACGGTGATGGATTGAGTGTGAGGGTGTCAGGGTGACGGTGATGGAGTGAGTGTGAGGGTGTCAGGGTGATGGTGATGGAGTGAGTGTGAGGGGTCAATGTGAAGGTGATGAGTGTGAGGGGTTCAGGGTGATGGTGACGAAGTGTGTGTGAGTGGATCAGGGTGACGCAGATGGAGTGAGTGTGAGGGGATCAGTGTAACGATGATGGAGTGAGTGTGAGGGTGTCGGGGTACGGTAATGGAGTGAATGTGAGTGGGTCAGGGTGACGGTGATGGAGTGAGAGTGAGGGGGTCAGGGTGACGGTGATGGAGTGAGTGTGAGGGGGTCAGGATGACGGTTATGTAGTGAGTGTGATTCTTTGAGAGTGAGGGTGATGGAGTGAGTGTGATTGGTTCAGGTTGACGGTGATTGAGTGAGTGTGAGGGGGTCAGGGTGACGGTGATGGAGTGAGTGTGAGGGTGTCAGTGTGACCATGATGGAGTGAGTGTGAAGGGGTCAGGGTGACTGTCATGGGGTGAGTGTGAGGGGGTCAGGGCGACGGTGACGGAGTCAAATTGAGGGGGTCAGGTTGATGTAATGGAGAGAGTGTGAGAGGGTCAGGGCGACAGTGATTGAGTGAGTGTGAGGGGGTCAGTGTGACGATGATGCAGTGAGTGTGAGGGGGTCAGGGTGACGGTGATGGAGTGAGTGTGAGGGGGTCAGTGTGACGATGATGCAGTGAGTGTGAGGGGGTCTGTTTGCCGTGATGGAGTGAGTGTGAGGGGGTCAGTTTGCCGTGATGGAGTGAGGGTGAGGGGGTCAGTTTGCCGTGATGGAGTGAGTGTGAGGGGGTCAGGCTGACGGTGATGGAGTGAGTGTGAGGGGGTCAGGGCGACGATGATGGAGTGAGTGTGAGGGGGTCAGGGTGACGGTGATGGAGTGAGTGTGAGGGGGTCAGTGTGACGATGATGCAGTGAGTGTGAGGGGGTCTGTTTGCCGTGATGGAGTGAGTGTGAGGGGGTCAGTTTGCCGTGATGGAGTGAGGGTGAGGGGGTCAGTTTGCCGTGATGGAGTGAGTGTGAGGGGGTCAGGCTGACGGTGATGGAGTGAGTGTGAGGGGGTCAGGGCGACGATGATGGAGTGAGTGTGAGAGGGTCAGGGCGACGGTGATGGAGACAGAGTGAGGGGGTCAGGGCGACGGTGATGGAGTAGTGTGAGGGGGTCAGGGCGACAATGATGGAGTGAGTGTGAGAGGGTCAGGGTGACGGTGATGGAGACAGAGTGAGGGGGTCAGGGCGACGCTGATGGAGTAGTGTGAGGGGGTCTGGGTGACGATGATGGAGTGAGTGCGAGCGTGTCAGGGTGAGGGTGTTGGAGTGAGTGTGAGGGGGTCAGGGTGACAGTGATAGAGTGAGTGTGAGGGCGTCAGTGTGACGGTGATGGAATGAGTGTGAGTGGCCAGGGTGACGGTGATGGAGTGAGTGTGAGGGGTTCAGGTTGACGGTGATGGAATGAGTGTGAGGTGGTCAGGTTGACCATGATGGAGTGAGTGTGAAGGGGTCAGGGCGACGGTGCTGGAGTGAGAGTGAGGGGGTCACGGTGACTGTGATGGAGTGTGCGTGAGGGGGACAGGGTGACAGTGATGGAGTGAATGTGAGGGGGTCAGGGTGACGGTGATGGGGTGAGTGTGAGCAGGTCAGGGTGACGGTGATGGAGTGAGTGTGAGGGGGTCAGTGTGACCATGATGGAGTGTGTGTGATGGGTTCAGGTTGTCGGTGATTGAGTAAGTGTGAGGGGGTCAAGGTGACGGTCATGGGGTGAGTGTGAGGGGGTCAGGGTGACTTTGATGGAGTGAGTGTGAGGTGGACAGGGTGACCATGATGGAGTGAGTGTGTGGGGTTCAGGGTGACGGTGATTGAGTGAGTGTGAGGGGATCAGCGTGAACATGCTGGATTGAGTGTGAGGGTGTCAGGGTGACGGTGATGGAATGAGTGTGAGGGGATCAGTGTGACGATGATGGTGTGAGTGTGAGATGGTCAGGGTAACTGTGACGGTTTGAGTGTGAGGGCTCAGGGTGACTGAGATGGTGTGAGTGTGAGGGGGTCAGGGTGACGGAGATTGAGTGAGTGTGAGGGGTTTAGTGTGACCAAGATGGCGTGAGTGTGATGGGGTCAGGGTGACGGTGATGGAGTGAGTGTGAGGGGGTCAGGGTGACGGTGATGGAGTGAGTGTGAGGGGGTCAGGTTGACGGTGATGGAGTGTGTGTGAGATGGTCAGGGTGACGGTGATGGAGTGAGTGTGAGTGGATCAGTGTGACAGTGATGGAGTGAGTGTGAGGTGGTCAGGGTGACAGTGATAGAGTGAGTGTGAGAGGATCAGGGTGACGGTGATGGAGTGAGTGTGAGGGGATCGGGGTGATGGTGATGGAATGAGTGTGAGATGGTCAGGATGACGGTTATGGAGTGAGTGTGAAGTGGTCAGGGTGACAGTGATAGAGTGAGTGTGAGAGGATCAGGGTGACGGTGATGGAGTGAGTGTGAGGGGATCAGGGTGACGGTGATGGAGTGAGTGTGAGTGGATCAGTGTGATGGAGACGGAGAGAGTGTGAGGGGATCAGGTTGACGGTGATGGAGTGAGTGTGAGGGGATCAGGGTGACGGTGATGGAGTGAGTGTGAGTGGATCAGTGAGACGGTGATGGAGTGAGTGTGAGGGGGTCAGTGTGACGGTGATGGAGTGGGTGTGAGGGCGTCAGTGTGACGCTGATCGAGTGAGTGTGACGGGGTCAGCGTGACGGTGATAGAGTGAGTGTGAGGGGGTCAGTGAGACGGTGATGGAGTGAATGTGAGGGGGTCAGGGTGACGGTGATGGAGTGGGTGTGAGGCCGTCAGTGTGACGCTGATCGAGTGTGTGTGACGGGGTCAGGGTGACGGTGATGAAGCGAGAGTGAGGGGTCAGGGGGACAGTGATGGAGTGAGTGTGAGGGGGTCAGGTTGACGATGATGGAGTGAGTGTGAGTGGATCAGTGTGATGGAGATGGGGTGTGTGTGAGGGGTTCAGGGTGACGATGATGGAATGAGTGTGAGGGGGTCAGGGTGACGGTGATTGAGTGAGTGTGAGGGGGTCAGGGTGACGATGATGGAATGAGTGTGAGGGGGTCAGGGTGACGGTGATTGAGTGAGTGTGAGGGGGTCAGGGTGACGATGATGGAGTGAGTGTGAGAGTGTCAGGGTGACGGTGTTGGAGTGAGTGTGTGGGGGTCAGGGTAACGGTGATGGAGTGAGTGTGAGAGTGTCAGGGTGACAGTGTTGGAGTGAGTTTGTGGGGGTCAGGGTGACGGTGATGGAGTGAGTGTGAATGGATCAGGGTGATGGAGACGGAGTGAGTGTGAGGGAGTCAGGGTAAGGTGATGGAGTGAGTGTGAGGCTGCCAGGGTGACAATGATGGAGTGAGTGTGAGGGGCTCAGGGTGATGGTGATGGAGTGAATGTGGGTGTGTTTGGGTGACGGTGATGGGGTGAGTGTGAATGGATCAGGGTGATGGAGACGGAGTGAGTGTGAGGGAGTCAGGGTAAGGTGATGGAGTGAGTGTGAGGCTGCCAGGGTGACAATGATGGAGTGAGTGTGAGGGGCTCAGGGTGACGGTGATGGAGTGAGTGTGAGGGGCTCAGGGTGACGATGATGGAGTGAGTGTGTGTGCGTTTGGGTGACAGTGATGGAGTGAGTATGAGAGGGTCAAGGTGACGATAATGGAGTGAGTGTGAGTGGGTCAGGGTGACGGAGATGGAGTGAGTGTGAGGGGATCAGCTGATTTTGATGGATTGAGTGTAAGGGCGTCATGGCTACAGTGATGGAGTGAGTGTGAGGGGCCATGGTGATGGTGATGGAGTGAGTGTGAGGTGGTCAGGGTGACGGTGATGGAGTGAGTGTGAGGTGGTCAGTGTGATGGTGATGGAATGAGTGTGTGGGGGTCAGGGTGACGGTGATGGTGTGAGTGTGAGGGGGTCAGGTTTACGATGATGGAGTGAGTGTGAGTGGATCAGTGTGATGGAGATGGGGTGAATGTGAGGGGTTCAGGGTGACAATGATGGAGTGAGTGTGAGTGGATCAGTGTGACGCTGATGGAGTCACTGTGAGGGGATCAGTGTGACCGAGATGGTGTGAGTGTGAGGCGTTCAGGGTGATGTTGTTGGAGTGTATGTGAGGGGATTAGTGTGACGGTGATGAAGTGAGTGTGGAGGGGTCAGGGTGACGGTGATGGAGTGAGTGTGGAGGGGTCAGGGTGATGGTGATGGAGTGAGTGTGGAGGGGTCAGGGTGACGGTGATGGAGTGAGTGTGGAGGGGTCAGGGTGACGGTGATGGAGTGAGTGTGGAGGGGTCAGGGTGACGGTGATGGAATGAGTGTGAGGGGACCAGGGTGACAGTGATTGAGTGAGAGTGACAGGGACTGAGTGACTGTGATGGATTAAAAGTGAGGGGATCAGTGTGACGGTGATGGAGTGAGTGTGAGACGGTGAGTGAGTGAGACTCAGGGGGTCAGGGTGAAGGTGATGGAGTGAGTGTGAGGGGGTCAGTGAGACGGTGATGGAGTGAGCGTGAGGGGGTCAGTGAAACGGTGATGGAGTGAGTGTGAGGGGGTCAGGTTGACGGTGATTGAGTGAGTGTGAGGGGGTCGGGGTGACGGTGATGGAGTGAGTGTGAGGGTGTCAGTGTGACCATGATGGAGTGAGTGTTAAGGGGTCAGGGTGACTGTCATGGGGTGAGTGTGAGGGGGTCAGGGCGACGGTGACGGAGTCAAATTGAGGGGGTCAGGTTGATGTAATGGAGAGAGTGTGAGAGGGTCAGGGTGACAGTGATTGAGTGAGTGTGAAGGGGTCAGGGTGACGGTGATGGAGTGAGTGTGAGGGGGTCAGTGTGACGATGATGCAGTGAGTGTGAGGGGGTCAGGGTGACGGTGATGGAGTGAGTGTGAGGGGGTCAGTGTGACGATGATGCAGTGAGTGTGAGGGGGTCTGTTTGCCGTGATGGAGTGAGTGTGAGGGGGTCAGTTTGCCGTGATGGAGTGAGTGTGAGGGGGTCTGTTTGCTGTGATGGAGTGAGTGTGAGGGGGTTAGGCCGACGGTGATGGAGTGAGTGTGAGGGGGTCAGGGCGACGATGATGGAGTGAGTGTGAGAGGGTCAGGGCGACGGTGATGGAGATAGAGTGAGGGGTTCAGTGTGGCAGTGATGGAGTGAGTGTGAGGGGGTCAGGTTGACGGTGATGGAGTGTGTGTGAGATGGTCAGGGTGACGGTGATGGAGTGAGTGTGAGGAGGTCGGGGTGACAGTGATGGAGTGAGTGTGAGTGGATCAGTGTGACAGTGATGGAGTGAGTGTGAGGTGGTCAGGGTGACAGTGATAGAGTGAGTGTGAGAGGATCAGGGTGACGGTGATGGAGTGAGTGTGAGGGGATCAGGGTGACGGTGATGGAATGAGTGTGAGATGGTCAGGATGACGGTGATGGAGTGAGTGTGAGGTGGTCAGGGTGACAGTGATAGAGTGAGTGTGAGAGGATCAGGGTGACGGTGATGGAGTGAGTGTGAGGGGATCAGGGTGACGGTGATGGAGTGAGTGTGAGTGGATCAGTGTGATGGAGACGGAGAGAGTGTGAGGGGATCAGGTTGACGGTGATGGAGTGAGTGTGAGGGGATCAGGGTGACGGTGATGGAATGAGTGTGAGTGGATCAGTGTGATGGAGACGGAGTGAGTGTGAGGGGATCAGGGTGATGGTGATGGAGTGAGTGTGAGGGGATCAGGGTGACGGTGATGGAATGTGTGTGAGTGGATCAGTATGATGGAGACGGAGTGAGTGTGAGGGGATCAGGGTGACGGTGATGGAGTGAGTGTGAGTGGATCAGTGTGATGGAGACGGAGTGAGTGTGAGGGGATCAGGGTGACGGTGATGGAGTGAGTGTGAGGGGATCAGGGTGACGGTGATGGAATGAGTGTGAGTGGATCAGTGTGATGGAGATGGAGTGAGTGTGAGTGGATCAGGGTGACGGTGATGGAGTGAGTGTGAGTGGATCAGTGTGATGGAGACAGAGAGAGTGTGAGGGGATCAGGTTGACGGTGATGGAGTGAGAGTGAGGGGATCAGGGTGACGGTGATGGAATGAGATTGAGGGGGTCAGGAAGACTGTGATGGAGAGAGTGTGAGAGGGTCAGGGTTACGATGTAGGAGTGAATATGAGGGGATCAGGGTGATGGTGATGGAGTGAGAGTGAGGGGCTCAGTGTGACCATGATGGAGTGTGTGTGAGGGGGTCAGAGAGACGGTGATGGAGTGAGTGTGAGATGGTCAGGGTGACGCTGATAGAGTGAGTGTGACAGGGTCAGGGTGACGGTGATGGAGTGAGTGTGACAGGGTCAGAGTGACGATGATGGAGTGAGTGTGAGGTGGTCTGGGAGACTGTGATGGAGCGAGAGTGAGGGGGTCATGGTGAAGTTGATGGAGAGAGTGTGAGGGGGTCAGGATGACGATGATGGAGTGAGTGTGAGGGGGTCAGTGTGACGAAGATGGAGTGAGTGTGAGGGGCTTTGGGTGACGGTAATGGAGTGGTTGCGAAGGGGTCAGGGCAACGGTGGTTGAGTGAGTGTGAGGTGGTCAGGTTGACGGTGATGGAGTGAGTGTAAGGGTGTCAGGGTGACAGTGATGTAGTGAATGTGAGGGTGTGTTTTAAAAAATTCTCAAGGTCAAGGACCAGGCTCGCAGGAAAGTAGTCTGACACAGAACAAACAGCCAAGAGGCGAGTCTGCTAGAATATAAGTGTTTTATTCCCCGCAGTGTCACCACAACCAGTCTCGTACTTACAACGGGTCTGGCTTATACTCACTCTACATGTTACCAAAACTGGGAGCCGTCAGTTCTCGTAGAGCGGTTGCCAACAACCCACGCTCGGCGGTTAAACGTAACCCCGGAGCAGACTCTACCGAACTGGAGACTTCTCCAGCTGATATACTCTTTTCCAGATATAAACATTCATGTGAACAGCAGAGCAAGGCTAAAAAACACATTCCATTCTGGTTACATACAGATAAGAAGATTCACACGGGAAGGTGTATAACAAGATTCACACGGGACTAAGCGACACCTTCCATTTTCGGTTAGAGCAGAGCAAGGCTAAAAAACACATTCCATTCTGGTTATTCACACGGGAAGGTGTATAACAAGATTCACACGGGACCAAGCGACACCTTCCATTTTCGGTTAGATTCACACATGTATTGGGACACAATTTTAACCCTTTCACCACATTCCACTGCTTGGCCCAATACATGTGTTGCATAATGATTCACACATGTATTGGGACATAATTTTACACCACATTCCACTGCTTGACCCAATACATGTGTTACATTATGCCCATATGTATTCTTTCTAACAAGCGCCTACGTACACGCCAAATATACAAGCAAGTCAGGACATTACAGCATGTTAAAATCACCAGGACCACTACCAGGACCGACAAGGGTGGGAACAGGAATGTCCCCGCAGTGGAGGACATACCACTCAATATGTCCCACCAATGATGAGCTGACTCCACGTCCACTACACGGGCAGCATGTACTACCTCCTGTCCATGTATAAAGGTAGACACCGTAACCTTGGTGACATTGGTTTGATGCTTTCGTAATATCTGCTTAAGCTCCTCGGATCGGTCCAATGCTCGCTTAAACCGATCCAGGGAAATGTTCCAGGGATTCCTCAGCACTTTCCACTGCACCTTGGTAAAGTGGCGAGCACTGCTATAAGTGGTCAACAAATAGGTGTGATTCTGCCAGTGCCACTGATAGACATTTGAGAGGCATCCCGAGAACGGTGCTGAGGGAAGCATAGGATGTGGATTATTGGTAGCCACACAGAGCGTGTGTGGCCCAATCTGCCACATCATGTCCCTTGGAGTCTCAACAGTCCATTCGCACAGGGCCGTTCCCTTAGTCAAGCAAGGGTCCCGATACCTGTCCATCAGTAGGCAAGTTTTCCCCTGATCAGTCTGTTCACAAGCGGACAGATCATAGGTAATATTGGTATCTGGGCTAAACCACTGTCCCCTTGTCTTCAGAAAATAATATCCAGAAGATGTAATCACTGGTAATACATAATATCGACAGACCGTAACAGTGTGGGTTACATTCATGGTAACAAAGTATCCGTTACACATAGTTGCGTTACACCATGTTCGCTCTGGATGGGTTATCATCCACAATTTCTCAGATACATTCCATAGTCCCCTCCACGCCTGTACATTGGGGGATGTTACCACACGCAAAAAGCGTTCTTTCTGTATTTGAGCATGCAACATTTGAATATGACAGGCAGTCCAATTTAACTGAGCCGTAATGTTCTCAAACAGTTCCTGAGTGGCGCCCCAGACATCCAGTTCCCATTGCAGAGATCGTATCATTATTTCAGCTGTCTCTCCTTGAGTCATCATTACGGATGGCATCCACCTTCCAATAGTATGTAGTCCTTGTGAGGTGACCTGTCCCGTGTTAGATAATTTAGTACGGGTTACCTCAGAGTCAATGGCATTCGAGATACCCATAACAGTTCCTGCGCCTCCCAGCAGGGTGTCGTACCACGCTCGTCGCCGCCTCTTGGTATGACACTCGGGTATGAGGGGCAACTGTACCCGCCAATGAACATCAGTGTGCAGTACCGCCCGGGCCATCTGTTGACAAGTTGACATAATAGGGGCCAACTGTGTTCGATGCGACCGCACGCCCCCCGTGGCTGGCCCGCCCCGCGTGGGGTTTAATAACGCCTCAGACGGGGCGTTCGTCGAGGGCAGTACCATTATTAACCACATGAATCGATGACGATTCCGAATATCGGTGGCATTGCGCAGCCACAGATCTTCCCCCCGAGCTGTGACGCTCCAATGAGTCCCCGTTGTCCCGCATGTCTGGGTGCGTCGGTCCCACAAACACGTCTTGACTTGGGCATTTACCACCAGGGTGCAATTAGGCGGTATGAACGATATGTCATATTTTTCCCCATCCCGGCGCATGTAGCACTGTGCACACGTGTACAATTGACAGTCGCTGGTGAGAGTCAGAACAACGCACTGCTGACCGGGTTCACATGTAAAATCATCCTGCGTCCGTCGCTAGCTACTGGCCTCCCACCGCACCTCATGGCGGGCGACCGGTACCAGCGTCCAGGCCGTGATACCGATGCCCTGGAGTGGCCATCCGATCGCGAACATCGCCAATAGGAGTCGCAATCCCCATGACCACCCCATGTTCAAGGCGGAGGGTCAGCCTGCGGGTGCATAGCAATTACAACATTATTTAGGTCTCACGTAAGTAGCACTGGTTCGCCGGGACGTTTGCCCAGGTCGGGTCCCCGGGGTACATAATGGTGACCAGACTGTCCTTCCCCTGTGCTATGATTTCGGCCGGCCTGGGGGGGCCGGTCGTCTGGCGCACCCATACCTTGGCCCCCTTAGTGTCAGTAGACCCAAATCCCCCCGTCCCACGCTCAGTAACCGTAACGGGAGCTCCCATCTCTTCCACCGTTGTAAGGTTACATGGCTTAATGACCAATTGCGCTATTCTGTCCCCCTTCTGTATCACGTAAGGTTCAGCGGTGATGTTGACCAGGATCACCCCCAACTCCCCTTGGTAGTCTGCGTCAATTACGCCTGCCATCACATCAATCCCCTTTAGTGACAGTCCCGACCGCGGGAGGATATGCCCATAGGTTCCAGGGGGACAAATCAATCCTAACCCGGTCTTAATCACCGTAGGTTTCTGTTGGATCAAAGTCTGGGCAGTTGGTGCTCTTAGGTCCAGTCCAGCCGAAGCCGGCGTGGCCCTTACGGGAATATCAGCTTCCTCAGCGAACTTCCACATTTTAATAGGCTGAGTCTTTGGGGTATCACATACTCGTATCATCCTATTCAAGGGTGTTACCCCATTTCCTAATGGGCGGTTATTAATTTGTTTCACCACCCGAATTAGTTGCTTCCTCCAACCCGTTAAGTCATTGCAACCTCCTGCTTTTCGTAGTGAGGACTTCAGAAGCCCATTCATTCGTTCTATAAGTCCCGCAGCTTGTGGGTGATAGGGTACATGATACACCCATTCCACGTGGTTATCGTGACACCACTGCTTTACCGCCCTTCCTGTGAAATGGGAGCCATTGTCACTCTGGACCTGTATGGGCAATCCATAAAATTGTTCAATCAAATCTAAACATCGCAAGGTAGCCTGTTGATTGTTGTGACGACAGGGATGGGCTACCAAAACCCCAGACATAGTGTCCACAGCTGTACATATGTGGTTACATCCTTGTGAGGAGGGTAAGGGACCCACAAAGTCCATTTGCCAGCTCTGTCCCGGACCATCCCCCCGATGGATATGTCCCATCATGTGTTGGGGCACTCCCTGCCGCTGATGTTGACACTGCTCACACTGGTTTACTGCAGTCTTAACATCATCTACCATAAGATCTATTCCTCGGTCTCGAGCCCAGTGCAAGGTTCCTTGCACTCCCCAGTGCCCAGCCTTAAGGTGTGCCCATCTAGCTAGGTCCACTGAGGTGCCCCTTTGCACCATCATGGTTCGGACGATACCATCCACATATCGGTTATGTAGAGCTTCCACATCATTTCGAGAGGTATGGGCATCTACGTGGGTGATGTATATGACCAGGTATTGAGCTTTCTCCCATATATCTTCCCATAACTGTTTACCCCACACTTCCCTATTCTGGATCATCCACTGATTGGCCTGCCAAGTTGGCATCCATTGTGTCATGCCGTTAACCACTGACCACGAGTCAGAGAACAAACAAACTCCCATGACCCCTGCTTGCATGACTACCATATGCACTGCCTTTAATTCTGCCCACTGACTACTTTTTCCCTCCCCTAATTCTTCTAGGGTAGTGCCTTGTTTTGGGTTAAAGGCGGCAGCTTTCCATCTACGCTGTCCCGCTTTCCATTGGGCTGACCCATCTACGAACCAAGCCGTGGCTTGTTCATCCGGGGTCAGTTCATCATACCGTTTTCCCATCTTAACGGGTGATTCCTTGTATTCAATCACCTCAAACCGCTTTTCCCCTTCCTCAGGGGCCTCCGCCACTTGCTCATGTAGGACTGACACTCCTTTCTGTCCAGTCCGCACTCTCTCCGACACATACCATTTCCATTTAATGATGCTGCTCTCTTGGGCAGTTCCTATTCGGTGGGTAGTGGGGTCACTAAGTACCCACGGAAGAATAGGGATAGCTGTTCTCATGATCACTTCATGTCCAATGGTCAGGGCTTCGGTTTCCACCAAGCCCCAGTAGCATGCTAATAACTGTTTCTCAAAGGGGGTATACCGTTCCCCTGCCGGGGGTAATTTTCGGGACCAAAATCCCAGTGACTTACGGGTTCTTTCCTGTTTTTGCCATAAGCTCCAATTGGCATAATCCCCCTGTGCTGAGACTTGCAGTTCTACAGGTCCTGACTGTATCTTTCCCAAGGATACAGCTTGCTGTATCGCTTGCTTGGCCATTTCAAATGCAGTTTGATGGACCTCCGTCCATTCGAACGCTGCCTTTTTCCTCGTAACTCGATACAAAGGTTTTAAAATTTGTCCTAAATGGGGAATATGCTGTCTCCAGAATCCGAATAACCCAATAAATTGCTGCACGTCCTTCTGGGTGTGAGGGACGGCAAAGACCTGAATCTTATTTTTAGCTTTCGCAGTGATTTCCCTTTCCCCCTTGTTCCACACGATTCCTAAGAATTTTACCGTTTGTGAGGGACCCTGGATTTTGGCTGGGTTGATCTCCCACCCATATCCTCGCATATGTTGGACCAGTTGGTCCAGCAATTCCTGAACCTGCTTCTGACTTGTCCCCTGTATCATCATATCGTCAATATAGTGCGAGATCATCACTTCGTCAGGCACTTTAAAGGCAGCCAAGTGTTCTGCAACTATCCGGTGGCAGATAGTAGGGCTATGCAGATATCCTTGGGGCAGTCGTGTGAACGTGAATTGTCTACCCTCCCAAGTGAATGCGAACTGTTCCTGCCTATCTTCGGGAATAGGAATTGTGAAGAAGGCATTAGCCAAATCAATTACTCCGTACCACACCCCTGGATGATGTTGGATTCGTCCTATAATAGTGACGGCATCCGGGACCGCTGCCGTCAAGGCCGGAGTGTGACGGTTTAGTTGCCGATAATCTACCGTCATCCGCCATGACCCATCGGCTTTATGTACGGGCCATAAGGGGTTATTCCACGCCGTGGTGCATGTCCTAAGCACTCCCGCTTCCAAATAATCCTTAATTGTGGCGGATATTTCTTTATGTCCGCCGGGAATCCTATACTGTCTAAGACTTATTACGCGATCGGCGATCGGGATGGGGAAGGGGTCCATTTTAACCTTTCCCACTAACACCGTCCTACAGCGCAAAGCCATTTTCGTGATTCCAAATTCAAACTTCCCTTGTTGGAGGTGAAGTGTTAAACCGGCCAGAATGTCCATTCCCAGGATCCATTCTCTAACCGGTGTAATGATAATTGAATAAGTTTTAATGGGCATTGTACCTATCTTTAGGGGCAATTGTACTGTTTTTCCTTCAATCAGATTACCTCCCAGCCCAACCAGCGTGACTGGGGTTCCTTTAAACTTATGGGGCGTCCCATAGATTAAGGTGGCCTCCGCCCCTGTGTCCACTAGAGCCATAACGGTTTGGACGGATTTGCGCCAATAGATAGTCAATGATACATGAGGTCGAATGTCGTCTGCTGACCATTGGCTCGTTCGTGGGCAAACCCTTGGGGCTTGGCCCGATTCCTATTGTTCCTCCCATTCATCTTCCCCAGACAGCACTGGGTAAAGACATTTGCCTCGCCCTTCTTTGTTCTTGCCTTTCTTACTAGGTTTCCGGCCACGCCTATCCACTTTATAACACTCTCGGAGGGGAGGCCGTACCTCCTCCTCCTCCTCGTCCTCCGAGGATTCCCACCGCTGGGAAGTGGAAGTTCTACCCCTTCGAGGCTCATTAACAACCGGACCCCGTGTCTGACATTTTTGTGTTAGTAATTCCACTAGGTCTTCCATAGTGGGTCGGGACTCCGTCTCTACCCGGGACACCTTCAGTCCCTTTCGTCTGCATAAGTCTTTTAATTCCGGTGTAGGTAGGCCATCAATCTCCGATGCTGGGACCTGCGCCCGTATCAAAGCTTGCCACAAAGCACGCCGTGAGGGGCCTTGGTTACTTCCTTGATTAGGGTTTACTTTTCCCCCTGCCCGAGCCTCAGGGCGACGCCCCTCCGTGCCCCCCTGAGAAGCACGGGTTGTGGGTCCCCAATCCCCCAAACCACCCATCTCCCTCATCGTACTACGGGCATCTCCTAGGGTTTCTCCCCGTCCACTCAACATTATGGTTAATAACAGTGGTTTATAATGGGGGGGGGGGGGCAGTCTTCACTAGGTGGTCTCTAGTCTGTCTACTAACATTTGTGTTATCTACCTCGTCCAGCACTCCCAGCAACAGGGCATCCCGCACACACAAACGGGTTAGCCTCTGAACCCCTTCCTTAATCGTTGTCCAAGTTCCTTCCAAGGGGGGCCAATCGGACGGGAAGGGATACTGTTCGGCCACTGCCCTGGCATACATCCCAAATAGGGTCCCCATACTGCGATCTATTACCATATCCTTGGCTTGGTTGCGGTACCCCAGGTCTATGGCAGCATCCTTTGCTAATCCACCAAACTTGGGAGCATCCTGATAGTCTACCTGCACTTGTTGCCCCCCTTCCTTGAGGAGCCGAATTAGCCATAGCTCTAACGGCTCCCCAGGATTACGTCGGGTTTTCTGGGTGATAAACAGCACCTCATCGGTAGTGAAGTCTTCCGTTAATTCAGAGAATTCTGCGGGAGGCTGAGCCCGCGGTAATTCATGCATAATTGCCTCCCCTTGTTCATTCCGTATAGGGTTTCCTTTCTCATCTAACATTACCTCCCGTTGCACTGGGAGACGTCTCTGAACCTGCTTTCTCCTAACCACTGGTTTAGCTTGGAGTACGGGTGGGTCCTCTTCGTACTGATCATCTAAATCTCCCCAAATGTTCCCATCCCAATGATCGATATCCCACCGATCCCCGTTATTTAACTGGGCTACAAACGCCCGTACTTGTACCGGGTCCGGGGTTCGAGGGACCTTCCTTTTCTCTCTCCGTTTCTTAGCAGACAGATACATAATAGTTCGTCCTGCTAGTTCAGTTAATGCTGTCAATTCAGCTTTTAACTTCATAATTTCCTGCCTCAACATAGAGGCATCTCCCGAACTGAGTCCCTGCTCATGTTTCAGGAGGGCTAATTCTGCTTCAGCTTTTTGGCGCTTGTCTGACTGTTGTCTACAAGCCGCCGCACAGGCCCACATCCTCCGCTGTACCCCAGGCAATGGGTTCTTCGGCAGGAGTGGGATCCTCTCAAGGGTGGACAGCAGCGACCCTGGGGTTCCTACGCCCTCGGCCTCCCAGTCCTCCGGTCGCCCCCCACCATTTCTCAAACAAACTGCCACGCCATGCCACGGCCCATGCCATCCCGGGACGGTCGGGACCTCCACAGTTTGTTCCTCTGGTTTCTTAGCCTTTTTCCAAAACATTGTTCTGTATCAAAATCTTTCCTCAATTGCGATTGAGCCTGCCGGCTACGCCAAAATGTTTTAAAAAATTCTCAAGGTCAAGGACCAGGCTCGCAGGAAAGTAGTCTGACACAGAACAAACAGCCAAGAGGCGAGTCTGCTAGAATATAAGTGTTTTATTCCCCGCAGTGTCACCACAACCAGTCTCGTACTTACAACGGGTCTGGCTTATACTCACTCTACATGTTACCAAAACTGGGAGCCGTCAGTTCTCGTAGAGCGGTTGCCAACAACCCACGCTCGGCGGTTAAACGTAACCCCGGAGCAGACTCTACCGAACTGGAGACTTCTCCAGCTGATATACTCTTTTCCAGATATAAACATTCATGGAACAGCAGAGCAAGGCTAAAAAACACATTCCATTCTGGTTACATACAGATAAGAAGATTCACACGGGAAGGTGAATAACAAGATTCACACGGGACTAAGCGACACCTTCCATTTTCGGTTAGAGCAGAGCAAGGCTAAAAAACACATTCCATTCTGGTTATTCACACGGGAAGGTGTATAACAAGATTCACACGGGACCAAGCGACACCTTCCATTTTCGGTTAGATTCACACATGTATTGGGACACAATTTTAACCCTTTCACCACAGGGTGTCAGGGTGATGGTGATGGAGTGAGTGTGAGGGGGTCAGTTTGATGGCGATGGGGTGAGTGTGAGAGGGTCAGGGTGACGATGATGGAGTGAGTGTGAGAGTGTCAGGGTGACGGTGTTGGAGTGAGTGTGTGGGGGTCAGGGTGACCGTGATGGAGTGAGTGTGAATGGATCAGGGTGATGGAGACGGAGATCAGGGAGACGGAGATGGAGTGAGTGTGAATGGATCAGGGTGATGGAGACGGAGATCAGGGTGACGGTGATGGAGTGAGTGTGGGTGCGTTTGGGTGACGGTGATGGAGTGAGTGTGAGGTGGTCAGGGTGATCATGATGGAGTGAGTGTGAGGAGGTCAGTGTGACCCTGATGTAGTGAGTGTGAGAGGGTCAAGGTGACGATAATGGAGTGAGTGTGAGGGGTTCAGGGTGATGGAGATTGAGTGAGTGTGAGGCGGTCAGGGTGACCATGATGGAGTGAGTGTGAGAGGGTCAAGGTGACGATAATGGAGTGAGTGTGAGGGGTTCAGGGTGACGGAGATGGAGTGAGTGTGAGAGGATCAGTCTGATTTTGATGGATTGAGTGTAAGGGCGTCATGGCTACGGTGATGGAGTGAGAGTGAGGGGGTCAGTGTGACGGTGATGGAGTGAGAGTGAGGGGGTCAGGGTGATGGTGATTGAAAGAGATTGAGAGCGTCTGGTTAAATGTGAGTGTGAGGGAGTCAGGGCAACGGTGATGGAGTGAGTGTGAGGGGGTCAGTGTGACCATGATGGAGTGAGAGTGAGTGGATCAGTGTGATGGAGACTGAGTGCGAGTGAGGGGGTCAGGGTGTCAGTGATGGAGCGTGTGTGAGGGAGTCAGGGTGATGGTGATGGAATGAATGTGAGGGGGTCAGGGTGACGATGATGGAATGAGTGTGAGGGGGTCAGGGTGACGATGATGGAATGAGTGTGAGGGGGTCAGGGTGACAGTGATGGAGTGAGTGTGAGGGGGTCAGGTTGACGATGGTGGAGTGAGTGTGAGTGGATCAGTGTGATGGAGACGGGGTGAGTGTGAGGGGTTCAGGGTGACGATGATGGAATGAGTGTGAGGGGGTCAGGGTGACGGTGATTGAGTGAGTGTGAGGGGGTCAGGGTGACGATGATAGAATGAGTGTGAGGGGGTCAGGGTGACAGTGATTGAGTGAGTGTGAGGGGGTCAGGGTGACGATGATGCAGTGAGTGTGAGAGTGTCAGGGTGACGGTGTTGGAGTGAGTGTGTGGGGGTCAGGGTGACAGTGATGGAGTGAGTGTGAATGGATCAGCGTGATGGAGACGGAGTGAGTGTGAGGGAGTCAGGGTAAGGTGATGGAGTGAGTGTGAGGCTGCCAGGGTGACAATGATGGAGTGAGTGTGAGGGGCTCAGGGTGACGGTGATGGAGTGAGTGTGAGGGGCTCAGGGTGACGGTGATGGAGTGAGTGTGTGTGCGTTTGGGTGACAGTGATGGAGTGAGTGTGAGAGGGTCAAGGTGACGATAATGGAGTGAGTGTGAGGGGCTCAGCTGATTTTGATGGATTGAGTGTAAGGGCGTCATGGCTACGGTGATGGAGTGAGTGTGAGGGGCCATGGTGATGGTGATGGAGTGAGTGTGAGGAGGTCAGGGTGACGGTGATGGAGTGAGTGTGAGGGGCCATGGTGATGGTGATGGAGTGAATGTGAGGAGGTCAGGGTGACGGTGATGGAGTGAGTGTGAGGGGGTCAGTGTGACGGTGATGGAATTAGTGTGAGGGGGTCAGGTTTACGATGATGGAGTGAGTGTGAGTGGATCAGTGTGATGGGGACGGGGTGAGTGTGAGGGGTTCAGGGTGACAATGATGGAGTGAGTGTGAGTGGATCAGTGTGACGCTGATGGAGTCACTGTGAGGGGATCAGTGTGACCGAGATGGTGTGAGTGTGAGGCGGTCAGGGTGATGTTGATGGAGTGTATGTGAGGGGATTAGTGTGATGGAGATGAAGTGAGTGTGGAGGGGTCAGGGTGACAGTGATGGAGTGAGTGTGGAGGGGTCAGGGTGACGGTGATGGAGTGAGTGTGGAGGGGTCAGGGTGACGGTGATGGAGTGAGTGTGGAGGGGTCAGGGTGACGGTGATGGAGTGAGAGTGAGGGGCTTAGTGTGACCATGATGGAGTGTGTGTGAGGGGGTCAGAGAGACGGTGATGGAGTGAGTGTGAGATGGTCAGGGTGACGCTGATAGAGTGAGTGTGACAGGGTCAGGGTGACGGTGATGGAGTGAGTGTGACAGGGTCAGAGTGATGATGATGGAGTGAGTGTGAGGTGGTCTGGGAGACTGTGATGGAGCGAGAGTGAGGGGGTCATGGTGAAGTTGATGGAGAGAGTGTGAGGGGGTCAGGATGACGATGATGGAGTGAGTGTGAGGGGGTCAGTGTGACGATGATGGAGTGAGTGTGAGGGGGTCAGTGTGACGATGATGGAGTGAGTGTGAGGGGCTTTGGGTGACGGTAATGGAGTGGTTGCGAGGGGGTCAGGGCAACGGTGGTTGAGTGAGTGTGAGGGGGTCAGGTTGACGGTGATGGAGTGAGTGTAAGGGTGTCAGGGTGACAGTGATGTAGTGAGTGTGAGGGGGTCAGGGTGACGGTGATGGAGTGAGTGTGAGGGTGTCAGTGTGACCATGATGGAGTGAGTGTGAAGCGGTCAGGGTGACTGTCATGGGGTGAGTGTGAGGGGGTCAGGGCGACAGTGACGGAGTCAAATTGAGCGGGTCAGGTTGATGTAATGGAGAGAGTGTTTAAGGGTCAGGGCGACAGTGATTGAGTGAGTGTGAAGGGGTCAGGGTGACGGTGATGGAGTGAGTGTGAGGGTTCAGTGTGACGATGATGCAGTGAGTGTGAGGGGGTCAGGGTGCCGGTGATGGAGTGAGTGTGAGGGGGTCAGTGTGACGATGATGAAGTGAGTGTGAGGGGGTCTGTTTGCCGTGATGGAGTGAGTGTGAGGGGGTCAGTTTGCCGTGAGGGAGTGAGTGTGAGGGGGTCAGTTTGCCGTGATGGAGTGAGTGTGAGGGGGTCAGGCCGACGGTGATGGAGTGAGTGTGAGGGAGTCAGGGCGACGATGATGGAGTGAGTGTGAGAGGGTCAGGGCGACGGTGATGGAGACAGAGTGAGGGGGTCAGGGCGACGGTGATGGAGTAGTGTGAGGGGGTCAGGGAGAAGGTGATGGAGACAGAGTGAGGGGGTCAGGGCGACGATGATGGAGTGAGTCTGAGAGGGTCAGGGCGGCGGTGATGGAGAGAGAGTGAGGGGGTCAGGGCGACGCTGATGGAGTAGTGTGAGGGGGTCTGGGTGACGATGATGGAGTGAGTGCGAGCGTGTCAGGGTGAGGGTGTTGGAGTGAGTGTGAGGGGGTCAGGGTGACAGTGATAGAGTGAGTGAGAGGGGATCAGTGTGACGGTAATGGAGTGAGTGTGAGTGGTCAGGGTGATTGTGATGAAGTGAGTGTGACTGGGTCAGAGTGGCGGTGATGGGGTGAGTGTGAGGGGGTCAGTGTGACGGTGATGGAATGAGTGTGAGTCGCCAGGGTGATGGTGATGGAGTGAGTGTGAGGGGGTCAGTGTGACGGTGATGGAGTGAGTGTGAGGGGTTCAGGTTGACGGTGATGGAATGAGTGTGAGGTGGTCAGGTTGACCATGATGGAGTGAGTGTGAAGGGGTCAGGGTGACGGTGCTGGAGTGAGAGTGAGGGGGTCACGGTGACTGTGATGGAGTGTGTGTGAGGGGGTCAGGGTGACAGTGATGGAGTGAATTTGAGGGGGTCAGGGTGACAGTGATGGGGTGAGTGTGAAGGGGTCAGGGCGACGGTGATGGAGTGAGTGTGAGGGGGTCAGTGTGACCATGATGGAGTGTGTGTGATGGGTTCAGGTTGTCGGTGATTGAGTGAGTGTGAGGAGGTCAGGGTGACGGTGATGGGGTGAATGTGAGCAGGTCAGGGCGACGGTGATGGAGTGAGTGTGAGGGGGTCAGTGTGACCATGATGGAGTGTGTGTGATGGGTTCAGGTTGTCGGTGATTGAGTGAGTGTGAGGGGGTCAAGGTGACGGTCATGGGGTCAGTGTGAGGGGGTCAGGGTGACTTTGATGGAGTGAGTGTGAGGTGGACAGGGTGACCATGATGGAGTGAGTGTGAGGGGTTCAGGGTGACGGTGATTGAGTGAGTGTGAGGGGATCAGCGTGAACATGCTGGATTGAGTGTGAGGGTGTCAGGGTGACGGTGATGGAATGAGTGTGAGGGGATCAGTGTGACGATGATGGTGTGAGTGTGAGATGGTCAGGGTGACTGTGACGGTTTGAGTGTGAGGGCTCAGGGTGACTGAGATGGTGTGAGTGTGAGGGGGTCAGAGTGACGGAGATTGAGTGAGTGTGAGGGGTGTAGTGTGACCAAGATGGCGTGAGTGTGATGGGGTCAGGGTGACGGTGATGGAGTGAGAGTGAGGGGGTGAGTGTGACCAAGATGGCGTGAGTGTGATGGGGTCAGGGTGACGGTGATGGAGTGAGTGTGAGTGGATCAGGGTGACAGTGAAGGAGTGAGAGTGAGTGGATCAGTGTGATGGTGATGGAGTGAGTGTGAGGGGATCAGTGTGACGGAGATGGAGTGAGTGTGAGGGGGTCAGGGTGACGGTGATGGAGTGAGTCTGAGGGGGTCAGGTTGACGGTGATGGAGTGTGTGTGAGATGGTCAGGGTGACGGTGATGGAGTGAGTGTGAGGAGGTCGAGGTGACAGTGATGGAGTGAGTGTGAGTGGATCAGTGTGACAGTGATGGAGTGAGTGTGAGGTGGTCAGGGTGACAGTGATAGAGTGAGTGTGAGAGGATCAGGGTGACGGTGATGGAGTGAGTGTGAGGGGATCAGGGTGACGGTGATAGAATGAGTGTGAGATGGTCAGGGTGACAGTGATAGAGTGAGTGTGAGAGGATCAGGGTGACGGTGATGGAGTGAGTGTGAGGGGATCAGGGTGACGGTGATGGAGTGAGTGTGAGTGGATCAGGGTGACGGTGATGGAATGAGTGTGAGGGGGTCAGGTTGATGGTGATGGAGTGAGTGTGAGGAGGAAAGGAAGACTGGAATGGAGCGAGAGTGAGGGGGTCAGAGTGAAGTTGATGGAGTGAGTGTGAGGAGGTCAGTGTGTCGGTGATGGAATGAGATTGAGGGGGTCAGGAAGACTGTGATGGAGAGAGTGTGAGAGGGTCAGGGTTACGATGTAGGTTTGAATATGAGGGGATCAGGGTGATGGTGATGGAGTGAGAGTGAGGGGCTCAGTGTGACCATGATGGAGTGTGTGTGAGGGGGTCAGAGAGACGGTGATGGAGTGAGTGTGAGATGGTCAGGATGACGCTGATAGAGTGAGTGTGACAGGGTCAGGGTGACAGTGATGGAGTGAGTGTGACAGGGTCAGAGTGATGATGATGGAGTGAGTGTGAGGTGGTCTGGGAGACTGTGATGGAGCGAGAGTGAGGGGGTCATGGTGAAGTTGATGTAGAGAGTGTGAGGGGGTCAGGATGACGATGATGGAGTGAGTGTGAGGGGGTCAGTGTGACGATGATGGAGTGAGTGTGAGGGGGTCAGTGTGAGGATGATGGAGTGAGTGTGAGGGGCTTTGGGTGACGGTAATGGAGTGGTTGCGAGGGGGTCAGGGCAACGGTGGTTGAGTGAGTGTGAGGGGGTCAGGTTGACGGTGATGTAGTGAATGTGAGGGTGTCAGGGTGATGGTGATGGAGTGAGTGTGAGGGGGTCAGTTTGATGGCGATGGGGTGAGTGTGAGAGGGTCAGGGTGACGATGATGGAGTGAGTGTGAGAGTGTCAGGGTGACGGTGTTGGAGTGAGTGTGTGGGGGTCAGGGTGACCGTGATGGAGTGAGTGTAAGAGTGTCAGGGTGACGGTGATGAAGTGAGTTTGTGGGGGTCAGGGTGACGGTGATGGAGTGAGTGTGAATGGATCAGGGTGATGGAGACGGAGATCAGGGAGACGGAGAGGGAGTGAGTGTGAGGGAGTCAGGGTGATGGAGATGGAGATCAGTGTGATGGTGATGGAGTGAGTGTGAATGGATCAGGGTGATGGAGACGGAGATCAGGGTGACGGTGATGGAGTGAGTGTGGGTGCGTTTGGGTGACGGTGATGGAGTGAGTGTGAGGCGGTCAGGGTGACCATGATGGAGTGAGTGTGAGGAGGTCAGTGTGACCCTGATGTAGTGAGTGTGAGAGGGTCAAGGTGACGATAATGGAGTGAGTGTGAGGGATTCAGGGTGACGGAGATGGAGTGAGTGTGAGGGGATCAGTCTGATTTTGATGGATTGAGTGTAAGGGCGTCATGGCTACGGTGATGGAGTGAGTGTGAGGGGGTCAGTGTGACCATGATGGAGTGAGAGTGAGTGGATCAGTGTGATGGAGACTGAGTGCGAGTGAGGGGGTCAGGGTGTCAGTGATGGAGCGTGTGTGAGGGGGTCAGGGTGACGATGATGGAATGAGTGTGAGGGGGTCAGGGTGACGATGATGGAATGAGTGTGAGGGGTCAGGGTGACAGTGATGGAGTGAGTGTGAGGGGGTCAGGTTGACGATGATGGAGTGAGTGTGAGTGGATCAGTGTGATGGAGACGGGGTGAGTGTGAGGGGTTCAGAGTGACGATGATGTAATGAGTGTGAGGGGGTCAGGGTGCCGGTGATTGAGTGAGTGTGAGGGGGTCAGGGTGACGATGATGGATTGGGTGTGAGAATGTCAGGGTGACGGTGTTGGAGTGAGTGTGTGGGGGTCAGGGTGACGGTGATGGAGTGAGTGTGCATGGATCAGGGTGATGGAGACGGAGTGAGTGTGAGGGAGTCAGGGTAAGCTGATGGAGTGAGTGTGAGGCTGCCAGGGTGACAATGATGGAGTGAGTGTGAGGGGCTCAGGGTGACGGTGATGGAGTGAGTGTGAGGGGATCAGCTGATTTTGATGGATTGAGTTAACGGGGGTCATGTCTACGGTGATGGAGTGAGTGTGAGGGTCCATGGTGATGGTGATGGAGTGAGTGTGAGGAGGTCAGGGTGACGGAGATGGAGTGAGTGTGAGGGGATCAGCTGATTTTGATGGATTGAGTTAACGGGGGTCATGTCTACGGTGATGGAGTGAGTGTGAGGGGCCATGGTGATGGTGATGGAGTGAGTGTGAGGAGGTCAGGGTGACGGTGATGGAGTGAGTGTGAGGGGGTCAGGGTGACCCTGATGGAGTGAGTGTGAGAGGGTCAAGGTGACGATAATGGAGTGAGTGTGAGTGGGTCAGGGTGACGGAGATGGAGTGAGTGTGAGGGGATCAGCTGATTTTGATGGATTGAGTTAACGGGGGTCATGTCTACGGTGATGGAGTGAGTGTGAGGGGCCATGGTGATGGTGATGGAGTGAATGTGAGGAGGTCAGGGTGACGGTGATGGAATGAGTGTGAGGGGGCCAGTGTGACGGTGATGGAATGAGTGTGAGGGGGTCAGGGTGACGGTGATGGAGTGAGTGTGAGTGGATCAGTGTGATGGAGACGTGGTGAGTGTGAGGGGTCAGGGTGATGTTGATGGAGTGTATGTGAGGGGATTAGTGTGACGGAGATGAAGTGAGTGTGGAGGGGTCAGGGTGACGGTGATGGAGTGAGTGTGGAGGGGTCAGGGTGACGGTGATGGAGTGAGTGTGGAGGGGTCAGGGTGACGGTGATGGAGTGAGTGTGGAGGGGTCAGGGTGACGGTGATGGAGTGAGTGTGGAGGAGTCAGGGTGACGGTGATGGAATGAGTGTGAGGGGATCAGGGTGACAGTGATTGAGTGAGAGTGACAGGGACTGACTGACTGTGATGGATTGAAAGTGAGGGGATAAGTGTGACGGTGATGGAGTGAGTGTGAGACGGTGAGTGAGTGAGACTGAGGGGGTCAGGGTGAAGGTGATGGAGTGAGTGTGAGGGGGTCAGTAAGACAGTGATGGAGTGAGCATGAGGGGGTCAGTGAGACGGTGATGGAGTGAGTGTCAGGGTGACGGTGATGGAGTGGGTGTGAGGGCGTCAGTGTGACGCTGATCGAGTGAGTGTGACGGGGTCAGGGTGCCGGTGATAGAGTGAGTGTGAGGGGATCAGGGAGACGGTGATGAAGCGAGAGTGAGGGGATCAGGTTGAAGTTGATGGAGTGAGTGTGAGGGGGTCAGGTTGACGATGATGGAGTGAGTGTGAGGGGATCAGCGTGATGTTGACGGAGTGAGTGTGAAGCGGTGAGGCCGACGCTCACGGAGTGAGAGTGAGGGAGTCACGGTGACGGTGATGGAGTGAGTGTGAGGGGGTCAGTGAGACGGTGATGGAGTGAGTGTGAGGGGGTCAGTGAGACGGTGATGGAGTGAGTGTGAAGGGGTCAGGGTGACGGTGATGGAGTGGGTGTGAGGCCGTCAGTGTGACGCTGATCGAGTGAGTGTGACGGGGTCAGGGTGACCGTGATAGAGTGAGTGTGAGGGGGTCAGGGAGACGGTGATGATGCGAGAGTGAGGGGGTCAGGTTGACAGTGATGGAGTGAGTGTGAGGGGGTCAGGTTGACGATGATGGAGTGAGTGTGAGTGGATCAGTGTGATGGAGACGGGGTGTGTGTGAGGGGTTCAGGGTGACGATGATGGAATGAGTGTGAGGGGGTCAGGGTGACGGTGATTGAGTGAGTGTGAGGGGGTCAGGGTGACGATGATGGAATGAGTGTGAGGGGGTAAGGGTGACGGTGATTGAGTGAGTGTGAGGGGGTCAGGGTGACGATGATGGAGTGAGTGTGAGATTGTCAGGGTGACGGTGTTGGAGTGAGTGTGTGGGGGTCAGGGTAACGGTGATGGAGTGAGTGTGAGAGTGTCAGGGTGACAGTGTTGGAGTGAGTTTGTGGGGGTCAGGGTGACGGTGATGAAGTGAGTGTGAATGGATCAGGGTGATGGAGACGGAGTGAGTGTGAGGGAGTCAGGGTAAGTTGATGGAGTGAGTGTGAGGCTGCCAGGGTGACAATGATGGAGTGAGTGTGAGGGGCTCAGTGTGATGGTGATGGAGTGAGTGTGGGTGCGTTTGGGTGACGGTGATGGGGTGAGTGTGAATGGATCAGGGTGATGGAGACGGAGTGAGTGTGAGGGAGTCAGGGTAAGGTGATGGAGTGAGTGTGAGGCTGCCAGGGTGACAATGATGGAGTGAGTGTGAGGGGCTCAGGGTGACGGTGATGGAGTGAGTGTGGGTGCGTTTGGGTGACAGTGATGGAGTGAGTGTGAGAGGGTCAAGGTGACGATAATGGAGTGGTGTGAGTGGGTCAGGGTGACGGAGATGGAGTGAGTGTGAGGGGATCAGCTGATTTTGATGGATTGAGTGTAAGGGCGGCATGTCTACGGTGATGGAGTGAGTGTGAGGGGCCATGGTGATGGTGATGGAGTGAGTGTGAGGAGGTCAGGGTGACGGTGATGGAGTGAGTGTGAGGGGGTCAGTGTGAAGGTGATGGAATGAGTGTGAGGGGGTCAGGGTGACGGTGAGGGAGTGAGTGTGAGGCGGTCAGGTTTACGATGATGGAGTGAGTGTGAGTGGATCAGTGTGATGGAGACGGGGTGAGTGTGAGGGGTTCAGGGTGACAATGATGGAGTGAGTGTGAGTGGATCAGTGTGACGCTGATGGAGTCACTGTGAGGGGATCAGTGTGACCGAGATGGTGTGAGTGTGAGGCGGTCAGGGTGATGTTGATGGAGTGTATGTGAGGGGATTAGTGTGACTGAGATGAAGTGAGTGTGGAGGGGTCAGGGTGACGGTGATGGAGTGAGTGTGGAGGGGTCAGGGCGACGGTGATGGAGTGAGTGTGGAGGGGTCAGGGTGACGGTGATGGAGTGAGTGTGGAGGGGTCAGGGTGACGGTGATGGAGTGAGTGTGGAGGGGTCAGGGTGACGGTGATGGAATGAGTGTGAGGGGATCAGGGTGACAGTGATTGAGTGAGTGACAGGGACTGACTGACTGTGATGGATTGAAAGTGAGGGGATCAGTGTGACGGTGATGGAGTGAGTGTGAGACCGTGAGTGAGTGAGACTGAGGGGGTCAGGGTGAAGGTGATGGAGTGAGTGTGAGGGGGTCAGTGAGACAGTGATGGAGTGAGCATGAGGGGGTCAGTGAGACGGTGATGGAGTGAGTGTGAGGCGGTCAGGGTGACGGTGATGGAGTGGGTGTGAGGGCGTCAGTGTGACGCTGATCGAGTGAGTGTGACGGGGTCAGGGTGACGGTGATAGAGTGAGTGTGAGGGGGTCAGGGAGACGGTGATGAAGCGAGAGTGAGGGGATCAGGGTGACGTTGATGGAGTGAGTGTGAGGGGGTCAGGTTGACGATGATGGAGTGAGTGTGAGGGGATCAGCGTGATGGTGACGGAGTGAGTGTGAAGCGGTCAGGCCGACGCTGACGGAGTGAGAGTGAGGGAGTCACAGTGACGGTGATGGAGTGAGTGTGAGGGGGTCAGTGAGACGGTAATGGAGTGAGTGTGAGGGGGTCAGCGTGACGGTGATGGAGTGGGTGTGAGGGGGTCAGCGTGACGGTGATGGAGTGGGTGTGAGGGCGTCAGTGTGACGCTGATCGAGTGAGTGTGACGGGGTCAGGGTGACGGTGATGAAGCGAGAGTGAGGGGGTCAGGGAGACGGTGATGGAGTGAGTGTGAGGGCGTCAGAGTGTTGGTGATGGAGTGAGTGTGAGGGGATCAGCGTGATGGTGACGGAGTGAGTGTGAAGCGGTCAGGCCGACGATGACGGAGTGAGAGTGAGGGAGTCACGGTGACGGTGATGGAGTGAGTGTGAGGGGGTCAGTGAGACGGTAATGGAGTGAGTGCGAGGGGGTCAGGGCAACGGTGGTTGAGTGAGTGTGAGGGGGTCAGGGTGACGGTGATGGAGTGAGTGTGAGGGGGTCAGTGTGACGATGATGGAGTGAGTGTGAGGGGCTCTGGGTGACAGTAATGGAGTGAGTGCGAGGGGGTCAGGGCAACGATGGTTGAGTGAGTGTGAGGGGTCAGGTTGACGGCGATGGAGTGAGCGTGAGGGGGTCACTGTGACGATGATGGAGTGAGTGTGAGCGCATCAGTGTGACTGTGCTGGAGTGAGTGTAAGGGTGTCAGGATGACATTGATGGAGTGAGTGTGAGGGGATCAGGGTGACGGTGATGGAGTGAGTGTGAGGGGTCAGTATGACGGTGTTGGAGTGATTGTGAGGCCGTCAGGGTGGCCATGATGGAGTGAGTGTGAGGGGGTCAGCGTTGACCCTGATAGAGTGAGTGTGAGTGGGTCAGGGTGACAGTGATGGAGTGAGTGTGAGGAGGTCGGGGTGGCAGTGATGGTGTGAGTGTGAGAGGGTCAGGGTGATGATGATGCAGTGAGTGTGAGTGGTTCAGGGTGACGGTGATGGGGTGAGTGTTAGAGTGTTAGGGTGACGGTGTTGGAGTCAGTGTGTGGGGGTCAGGGTGACGGTGATGAAGTGAGTTTGTGGGGGTCAGGGTGAAGGTGATGAAGTGAGTGTGAATGGATCAGGGTGATGGAGACAGAGTGAGTGTGAGGGGCTCAGGGTGATGGTGATGGAGTGAGTGTGGGTGCGTTTGGGTGACGGTGATGGAATGAGTGTGAGGCGGTCAGGGTGACCATGATAGAGTGAGTGTGAGGTCAGTGTGACCCTGATGGAGTGAGTGTGAGAGGGTCAGGGTGACGAAGATGGAGTGAGTGTGAGGGGTTCAGGGTGATGGAGACGAAGTGAGTGTTAGGGGGTCAGGGTGACGGTGATGTGAGTGTGTGTGAGGGGTTCAGGGTGATGGAGACAAAGTGAGTGTGAGGGGGTCAGGGTGACGGTGATGTGAGTGAGGGGGTCAGGGTGACGGAGATGGAGTGAGTGTGAGAGGGTCAGTCTGATTTTGATGGAGTGAGTGTGAGGCGGTCAGGGTGACATTGATGGAGTGAGTGTGAGTGGATCAGTGTGACGGTGATGGAGTGAGTGTGAGGGGATCAGTGTGACGGTGATGGAGTGAGTGTGAGGGGTCAGTATGACGGTGTTGGAGTGATTGTGAGGCCGTCAGGGTGGCCATGATGGAGTGAGTGTGAGGGGGTCAGTGTTGACCCTGATAGAGTGAGTGTGAGTGGGTCAGGGTGACGGTGATGGAGTGAGTGTGAGGAGGTCGGGGTGACGGTGATGGGGTGAGTGTTAGAGTGTTAGGGTGACGGTGTTGGAGTCAGTGTGTGGGGGTCAGGGTGACGGTGATGAAGTGAGTTTGTGGGGGTCAGGGTGAAGGTGATGAAGTGAGTGTGAATGGATCAGGGTGATGGAGACAGAGTGAGTGTGAGGGGCTCAGGGTGATGGTGATGGAGTGAGTGTGGGTGCGTTTGGGTGACGGTGATGGAATGAGTGTGAGGCGGTCAGGGTGACCATGATAGAGTGAGTGTGAGGTCAGTGTGACCCTGATGGAGTGAGTGTGAGAGGGTCAGGGTGACGATGATGGAGTGAGTGTGAGGGGTTCAGGGTGATGGAGACGAAGTGAGTGTTAGGGGGTCAGGGTGACGGTGATGTGAGTGTGTGTGAGGGGTTCAGGGTGATGGAGACGAAGTGAGTGTGAGGGGGTCAGGGTGACGGAGATGGAGTGAGTGTGAGAGGGTCAGTCTGATTTTGATGGAGTGAGTGTGAGGCGGTCAGGGTGACATTGATGGAGTGAGTGTGAGTGGATGAGTGTGACGGTGATGGAGTGAGTGTGAGGGGATCAGTGTGACTGAGATGGCGTGAGTGTGAGGGGTCAGAGTGACGGTGATGGGGTGAGTGTGAGGGTATCAGTGTGACGGAGATGGAGTGAGTGCGAGGGGTAGGGGTACTATGATGGAGTGAGTGTAAGGGGTTCAGGGTGACGGTGATGGATTGAGTGTGAGGCGGTCAGTGTTACAGTGAAGGAGTGATTGCGAGTGGGTCAGGTCGGCGGTGATGGAGTGAGACTCAGGGAGTCAGGGAGACTGTGATGGAGAGTGTGTGAAGGGGTCAGGGTGACGGAGATGGAGTGAGTGTGAGGGGTTCAGGGTGACCGTGATGGAGTGAGAGTGAGGGGATCAGGGTGATGGAGATGGAGTGAGTGTGAGGGGTCAATGCGATGGTGATGGAGTGAGTGTGAGGGGGTCAGGGTGACGGTGATGGAGTGAGTGTGTGGGGGTCAGGGTAACGGTGATGGAGTGAGTGTGAGAGTGTCAGGGTGACAGTGTTGGAGTGAGTTTGTGGGGGTCAGGGTGACGGTGATGGAGTGAGTGTGAATGGATCAGGGTGATGGAGACGGAGTGAGTGTGAGGGAGTCAGGGTAAGTTGATGGAGTGAGTGTGAGGCTGCCAGGGTGACAGTGATGGAGTGAGTGTGAGGGGCTCAGTGTGATGGTGATGGAGTGAGTGTGGGTGCGTTTGGGTGACGGTGATGGGGTGAGTGTGAATGGATCAGGGTGATGGAGACGGAGTGAGTGTGAGGGAGTCAGGGTAAGGTGATGGAGTGAGTGTGAGGCTGCCAGGGTGACAATGATGGAGTGAGTGTGAGGGGCTCAGGGTGACGGTGATGGAGTGAGTGTGGGTGCGTTTGGGTGACAGTGATGGAGTGAGTGTGAGAGGGTCAAGGTGACGATAATGGAGTGAGTGTGAGTGGGTCAGGGTGACGGAGATGGAGTGAGTGTGAGGGGATCAGCTGATTTTGATGGATTGAGTGTAAGGGCGTCATGGCTACGGTGATGGAGTGAGTGTGAGGGGCCATGGTGATGGTGATGGAGTGAGTGTGAGGAGGTCAGGGTGACGGTGATGGAGTGAGTGTGAGGGGGTCAGTGTGACGGTGATGGAATGAGTGTGAGGGGGTCAGGGTGACGGTGAGGGAGTGAGTGTGAGGGGGTCAGGTTTACGATGATGGAGTGAGTGTGAGTGGATCAGTGTGATGGAGACGGGGTGAGTGTGAGGGGTTCAGGGTGACAATGATGGAGTGAGTGTGAGTGGATCAGTGTGACGCTGATGGAGTCACTGTGAGGGGATCAGTGTGACCGAGATGGTGTGAGTGTGAGGCGGTCAGGGTGATGTTGATGGAGTGTATGTGAGGGGATTAGTGTGACGGAGATGAAGTGAGTGTGGAGGGGTCAGGGTGACGGTGATGGAGTGAGTGTGGAGGGGTCAGGGTGCCGGTGATGGAGTGAGTGTGGAGGGGTCAGGGTGACGGTGATGGAGTGAGTGTGGAGGGGTCAGGGTGACGGTGATGGAGTGAGTGTGGAGGGGTCAGGGTGACGGTGATGGAATGAGTGTGAGGGGATCAGGGTGACAGTGATTGAGTGAGTGACAGGGACTGACTGACTGTGATGGATTGAAAGTGAGGGGATCAGTGTGACGGTGATGGAGTGAGTGTGAGACCGTGAGTGAGTGAGACTGAGGGGGTCAGGGTGAAGGTGATGGAGTGAGTGTGAGGGGGTCAGTGAGACGGTGATGGAGTGAGCATGAGGGGGTCAGTGAGACGGTGATGGAGTGAGTGTGAGGGGGTCAGGGTGACGGTGATGGAGTGGGTGTGAGGGCGTCAGTGTGACGCTGATCGAGTGAGTGTGACGGGGTCAGGGTGACGGTGATAGAGTGAGTGTGAGGGGGTCAGGGAGACGGTGATGAAGCGAGAGTGAGGGGATCAGGGTGACGTTGATGGAGTGAGTGTGAGGGGGTCAGGTTGACGATGATGGAGTGAGTGTGAGGGGATCAGCGTGATGGTGACGGAGTGAGTGTGAAGCGGTCAGGCCGACGCTGACGGAGTGAGAGTGAGGGAGTCACAGTGACGGTGATGGAGTGAGTGTGAGGGGGTCAGTGAGACGGTGATGGAGTGAGTGTGAGGGGGTCAGGGTGACGGTGATGGAGTGGGTGTGAGGGCGTCAGTGTGACGCTGATCGAGTGAGTGTGACGGGGTCAGGGTGACGGTGATGAAGCGAGAGTGAGGGGTCAGGGTGACAGTGATGGAGTGAGTGTGAGGGCGTCAGAGTGTTGGTGATGGAGTGAGTGTGAGGGGATCAGCGTGATGGTGATGGAGTGAGTGTGGGTGCGTTTGGGTGACGGTGATGGAATGAATGTGAGGCGGTCAGGGTGACCATGATAGAGTGAGTGTGAGGTCAGTGTGACCCTGATGGAGTGAGTGTGAGAGGGTCAGGGTGACGAAGATGGAGTGAGTGTGAGGGGTTCAGGGTGATGGAGACGAAGTGAGTGTTAGGGGGTCAGGGTGACGGTGATGTGAGTGTGTGTGAGGGGTTCAGGGTGATGGAGACGAAGTGAGTGTGAGGGGGTCAGGGTGACGGAGATGGAGTGAGTGTGAGAGGGTCAGTCTGATTTTGATGGAGTGAGTGTGAGGCGGTCAGGGTGACATTGATGGAGTGAGTGTGAGTGGATGAGTGTGACGGTGATGGAGTGAGTGTGAGGGGATCAGTGTGACTGAGATGGCGTGAGTGTGAGGGGTCAGAGTGACGGTGATGGGGTGAGTGTGAGGGTATCAGTGTGACGGAGATGGAGTGAGTGCGAGGGGTAGGGGTACTATGATGGAGTGAGTGTAAGGGGTTCAGGGTGACGTTGATGGATTGAGTGTGAGGCGGTCAGTGTTACAGTGAAGGAGTGATTGCGAGTGGGTCAGGTCGGCGGTGATGGAGTGAGACTCAGGGAGTCAGGGAGACTGTGATGGAGAGTGTGTGAAGGGGTCAGGGTGACGGAGATGGAGTGAGTGTGAGGGGTTCAGGGTGACCGTGATGGAGTGAGAGTGAGGGGATCAGGGTGATGGAGATGGAGTGAGTGTGAGGGGTCAATGCGATGGTGATGGAGTGAGTGTGAGGGGGTCAGGGTGACGGTGATGGAGTGAGTGTGAGGGGGTCAGTGTTACAGTGAAGGAGTGATTGCGAGTGGGTCAGGTCGGCGGTGATGGAGTGAGACTCAGGGAGTCAGGGAGACTGTGATGGAGAGTGTGTGAAGGGGTCAGGGTGACGGAGATGGAGTGAGTGTGAGGGGTTCAGGGTGACCGTGATGCAGTGAGAGTGAGGGGATCATGGTGATGGAGATGGAGTGAGTGTGAGGGGTCAATGCGATGGTGATGGAGTGAGTGTGAGGGGGTCAGGGTGACGGTGATGGAGTGAGTGTGAGGGGGTCAGGTTGACGTTGATGGAGTGAGTGTGAGTGGATCAGTGTGATGGAGATGGAGGGAGTGTGAGGGAGTCAGTGTGATGGAGACGGAGTGAGTAAGAGGGGTTCAGGGTGACAGTGATGGAGTGAGTGTGAGGGAGTCAAGGTACGGTGATTGAATGAGTGTGAGGGGGTCAGGGTGACAATGATGGAGTCAGTGTGAGGGGATCAGTGTGACCGAGATGGTGTGAGTGTGAGGCGGTCAGGGTGATGTTGATGGAGTGAATGTGAGGGGATCAGTGTGATGGAGATGGAGGGAGTGTGAGGGGGTCAGGGTGACGGAGATGGAGTGAGTGTGAGAGGGTCAGTCTGATTTTGATGGAGTGAGTGTGAGGCGGTCAGGGTGACATTGATGGAGTGAGTGTGAGTGGATCAGTGTGACGGAGATGGAGTGAGTGCGAGGGGTAGGGGTACTATGATGGAGTGAGTGTAAGGGGTTCAGGGTGACGGTGATGGATTGAGTGTGAGGCGGTCAGTGTTACAGTGAAGGAGTGATTGCGAGTGGGTCAGGTCGGCGGTGATGGAGTGAGACTCAGGGAGTCAGGGAGACTGTGATGGAGAGTGTGTGAAGGGGTCAGGGTGACGGAGATGGAGTGAGTGTGAGGGGTTCAGGGTGACCGTGATGGAGTGAGAGTGAGGGGATCAGGGTGATGGAGATGGAGTGAGTGTGAGGGGTCAATGCGATGGTGATGGAGTGAGTGTGAGGGGGTCAGGGTGACGGTGATGGAGTGAATGTGAGGGGATCAGTGTGATGGAGATGGAGGGAGTGTGAGGGGGTCAGGGTGACGGAGATGGAGTGAGTGTGAGAGGGTCAGTCTGATTTTGATGGAGTGAGTGTGAGGTGGTCAGGGTGACATTGATGGAGTGAGTGTGAGTGGATCAGTGTGACGGAGATGGAGTGAGTGCGAGGGGTAGGGGTACTATGATGGAGTGAGTGTGAGGGGATCAGTGTGACCGAGATAGTGTGAGTGTGAGGCGGTCAGGGTGACGTTGATGGAGTGAATGTGAGGGGATCAGTGTGATGGAGGTGGAGGGAGTGTGAGGGGGTCAGGGTGATGGTGATGGAGTGAGTGTGGAGGGGTCAGGGTGACGGTGCTGGAATGAGTGTGAGGGGATCAGGGTGACAGTGATTGAGTGAGAGTGACAGGGACTGAGTGATTGTGATGGATTGAAAGTGAGGGGATCAGTGTGACGGTGATGGAGTGAGTGTGAGACAGTGAGTGTGTGAGACTGAGGGGGTCAGGGTGAAGGTGATAGAGTGAGTGTGAGTGGATCAGAGTGATGGAGACAGAGTGAGTGTGAGTGGATCAGGGTGACGGTGATGGAGTGAGTGTGAGGGGGTCAGAGTGATGGAGACAGAGTGAGTGTGAGTGGATCAGGGTGATGGTGATGGAGTGAGTGTGGGTGCATTTGGGTGACAGTGATGGAATGAGTGTGAGGCGGTCAGGGTGACCATGATAGAGTGAGTGTGAGGTCAGTGTGACCCTGATGGAGTGAGTGTGAGAGGGTCAGGGTGACGATGATGGAGTGAGTGTGAGGGGTTCAGGGTTATGGAGATGAAGTGAGTGTTAGGGGGTCAGGGTGACGGTGATGTGAGTGTGTGTGAGGGGTTCAGGATGATGGAGACGAAGTGAGTGTGAGGGGGTCAGGGTGACGGTGATGTGAGTGAGGGGGTCAGGGTGACGGAGATGGAGTGAGTGTGAGAGGGTCAGTCTGATTTTGATGGAGTGAGTGTGAGGCGGTCAGGGTGACATTGATGGAGTGAGTGTGAGGGGGTCAGTGCGACGGTGATGGAGTGAGTGTGAGGGGGTCAGGGAGACGGTGATGGAGTGAGAGGGTCAAGATGACGGTGATGGAGTGAGAGTGAGGGGGTCAGTTCGAAGATGATGGAGTGAGAGTGAGAGGGTCAGTTTGAAGATGATGGAGTGAGAGTGAGAGGGTCAGTTTGAAGATGATGGAGTGAGAGTGAGGGGGTCAAGGTGATGGTGATGGAGTTAGTGTGAAGGGGTCAGGGCGACTGTGATGGAGTGAGTGTGAGGGGTTGAGGGTGAAGGTGATGGAGTAGTGTGACGGGTTGAGGGTGAAGGTGATGGAGTGAGTGTGAGGATGTTAGGGTGACCATCATGGAGTGAGTGTGAGGCTGCCAGGGTGACAATGATGGAGTGAGTGTGAGGGGCTCAGTGTGATGGTGATGGAGTGAGTGTGGGTGCGTTTGGGTGACGGTGATGGGGTGAGTGTGAATGGATCAGGGTGATGGAGACGGAGTGAGTGTGAGGGAGTCAGGGTAAGGTGATGAAGTGAGTGTAAGGCTGCCAGGGTGACAATGATGGAGTGAGTGTGAGGGGCTCAGGGTGACGGTGATGGAGTGAATGTGGGTGCGTTTGGGTGACAGTGATGGAGTGAGTGTGAGAGGGTCAATGTGACGATAATGGAGTGAGTGTGAGTGGGTCAGGGTGACGGAGATGGAGTGAGTGTGAGGGGATCAGCTGATTTTGATGGATTGAGTGTAAGGGCGTCATGGCTACGGTGATGGAGTGAGTGTGAGGGGCCATGGTGATGGTGATGGAGTGAGTGTGAGGGGGTCAGTGTGACGGTGATGGAATGAGTGTGAGGGGGTCAGGTTGACGGTGAGGGAGTGAGTGTGAGGGGGTCAGGTTTACGATGATGGAGTGAGTGTGAGTGGATCAGTGTGATGGAGACGGGGTTGAGTGTGAGGGGTTCAGGGTGACAATGATGGAGTGAGTGTGAGTGGATCAGTGTGACGCTGATGGAGTCACTGTGAGGGGATCAGTGTGACCGAGATGGTGTGAGTGTGAGGCGGTCAGGGTGATGTTGATGGAGTGTATGTGAGGGGATTAGTGTGACGGAGATGAAGTGAGTGTGGAGGGGTCAGGGTGACGGTGATGGAGTGAGTGTGGAGGGGTCAGGGTGACGGTGATGGAGTGAGTGTGGAGGGGTCAGGGTGACGGTGATGGAGTGAGTGTGGAGGGGTCAGGGTGACGGTGATGGAATGAGTGTGAGGGGATCAGGGTGACAGTGATTGAGTGAGTGACAGGGACTGACTGACTGTGATGGATTGAAAGTGAGGGGATCAGTGTGACGGTGATGGAGTGAGTGTGAGACCGTGAGTGAGTGAGACTGAGGGGGTCAGGGTGAAGGTGATGGAGTGAGTGTGAGGGGGTCAGTGAGACGGTGATGGAGTGAGCATGAGGGGGTCAGTGAGACGGTGATGGAGTGAGTGTGAGGGGGTCAGGGTGACGGTGATGGAGTGGGTGTGAGGGCGTCAGTGTGACACTGATCGAGTGAGTGTGACGGGGTCAGGGTGACGGTGATAGAGTGAGTGTGAGGGGGTCAGGGAGACGGTGATGAAGCGAGAGTGAGGGGATCAGGGTGACGTTGATGGAGTGAGTGTGAGGGCGTCAGTGTGACGCTGATCGAGTGAGTGTGACGGGGTCAGGGTGACGGTGATAGAGTGAGTGTGAGGGGGTCAGGGAGACGGTGATGAAGCGAGAGTGAGGGGTCAGGGTGACAGTGATGGAGTGAGTGTGAGGGCGTCAGAGTGTTGGTGATGGAGTGAGTGTGAGGGGATCAGCGTGATGGTGACGGAGTGAGTGTGAAGCGGTCAGGCCGACGATGACGGAGTGAGAGTGAGGGAGTCACGGTGACGGTGATGGAGTGAGTGTGAGGGGGTCAGTGAGACGGTAATGGAGTGAGTGCGAGGGGGTCAGGGCAACGGTGGTTGAGTGAGTGTGAGGGGGTCAGGGTGACGGTGATGGAGTGAGTGTGAGGGGGTCAGTGTGACGATGATGGAGTGAGTGTGAGGGGCTCTGGGTGACGGTAATGGAGTGAGTGCGAGGGGGTCAGGGCAACGGTGGTTGAGTGAGTGTGAGGGGTCAGGTTGACGGCGATGGAGTGAGCGTGAGGGGGTCACTGTGACGATGATGGAGTGAGTGTGAGCGCATCAGTGTGACTGTGCTGGAGTGAGTGTAAGGGTGTCAGGATGACATTGATGGAGTGAGTGTGAGGGGATCAGGGTGACGGTGATGGAGTGAGTGTGAGGGGTCAGTATGACGGTGTTGGAGTGATTGTGAGGCCGTCAGGGTGGCCATGATGGAGTGAGTGTGAGGGGGTCAGTGTTGACCCTGATAGAGTGAGTGTGAGTGGGTCAGGGTGACGGTGATGGAGTGAGTGTGAGGAGGTCGGGGTGGCAGTGATGGTGTGAGTGTGAGAGGGTCAGGGTGATGATGATGCAGTGAGTGTGAGTGGTTCAGGGTGACGGTGATGGGGTGAGTGTTAGAGTGTTAGGGTGACGGTGTTGGAGTCAGTGTGTGGGGGTCAGGGTGACGGTGATGAAGTGAGTTTGTGGGGGTCAGGGTGAAGGTGATGAAGTGAGTGTGAATGGATCAGGGTGATGGAGACAGAGTGAGTGTGAGGGGCTCAGGGTGATGGTGATGGAGTGAGTGTGGGTGCGTTTGGGTGACGGTGATGGAATGAGTGTGAGGCGGTCAGGGTGACCATGATAGAGTGAGTGTGAGGTCAGTGTGACCCTGATGGAGTGAGTGTGAGAGGGTCAGGGTGACGATGATGGAGTGAGTGTGAGGGGTTCAGGGTGAAGGAGACGAAGTGAGTGTTAGGGGGTCAGGGTGACGGTGATGTGAGTGTGTGTGAGGGGTTCAGGGTGATGGAGACGAAGTGAGTGTGAGGGGGTCAGGGTGACGGTGATGTGAGTGAGGGGGTCAGGGTGACGGAGATGGAGTGAGTGTGAGAGGGTCAGTCTGATTTTGATGGAGTGAGTGTGAGGCGGTCAGGGTGACATTGATGGAGTGAGTGTGAGTGGATCAGTGTGACGGTGATGGAGTGAGTGTGAGGGGATCAGTGTGACGGTGATGGAGTGAGTGTGAGGGGTCAGTATGACGGTGTTGGAGTGATTGTGAGGCCGTCAGGGTGGCCATGATGGAGTGAGTGTGAGGGGGTCAGTGTTGACCCTGATAGAGTGAGTGTGAGTGGGTCAGGGTGACGGTGATGGAGTGAGTGTGAGGAGGTCGGGGTGGCAGTGATGGTGTGAGTGTGAGAGGGTCAGGGTGATGATGATGCAGTGAGTGTGAGTGGTTCAGGGTGACGGTGATGGGGTGAGTGTTAGAGTGTTAGGGTGACGGTGTTGGAGTCAGTGTGTGGGGGTCAGGGTGACGGTGATGAAGTGAGTTTGTGGGGGTCAGGGTGAAGGTGATGAAGTGAGTGTGAATGGATCAGGGTGATGGAGACAGAGTGAGTGTGAGGGGCTCAGGGTGATGGTGATGGTGTGAGTGTGGGTGCGTTTCGGTGACGGTGATGGAATGAGTGTGAGGCGGTCAGGGTGACCATGATAGAGTGAGTGTGAGGTCAGTGTGACCCTGATGGAGTGAGTGTGAGAGGGTCAGGGTGACGATGATGGAGTGAGTGTGAGGGGTTCAGGGTGATGGAGATGAAGTGAGTGTTAGGGGGTCAGGGTGACGGTGATGTGAGTGTGTGTGAGGGGTTCAGGGTGATGGAGACGAAGTGAGTGTGAGGGGGTCAGGGTGACGGAGATGGAGTGAGTGTGAGAGGGTCAGTCTGATTTTGATGGAGTGAGTGTGAGGCGGTCAGGGTGACATTGATGGAGTGAGTGTGAGTGGATGAGTGTGTCGGTGATGGAGTGAGTGTGAGGGGATCAGTGTGACTGAGATGGCGTGAGTGTGAGGGGTCAGAGTGACGGTGATGGGGTGAGTGTGAGGGTATCAGTGTGACGGAGATGGAGTGAGTGCGAGGGGTAGGGGTACTATGATGGAGTGAGTGTAAGGGGTTCAGGGTGACGTTGATGGATTGAGTGTGAGGCGGTCAGTGTTACAGTGAAGGATTGATTGCAAGTGGGTCAGGTCGGCGGTGATGGAGTGAGACTCAGGGAGTCAGGGAGACTGTGATGGAGAGTGTGTGAAGGGGTCAGGGTGACGGAGATGGAGTGAGTGTGAGGGGTTCAGGGTGACCGTGATGGAGTGAGAGTGAGGGGATCAGGGTGATGGAGATGGAGTGAGTGTGAGGGGTCAATGCGATGGTGATGGAGTGAGTGTGAGGGGGTCAGGGTGACGGTGATGGAGTGAGTGTGAGGGGGTCAGGTTGACGTTGATGGAGTGAGTGTGAGTGGATCAGTGTGATGCAGATGGAGGGAGTGTGAGGGAGTCAGTGTGATGGAGACGGAGTGAGTAAGAGGGGTTCAGGGTGACAGTGATGGAGTGAGTGTGAGGGAGTCAAGGTACGGTGATTGAGTGAGTGTGAGGGGGTCAGGGTGACAATGATGGAGTCAGTGTGAGGGGATCAGTGTGACCGAGATGGTGTGAGTGTGAGGCGGTCAGGGTGACGTTGATGGAGTGAATGTGAGGGGATCAGTGTGATGGAGATGGAGGGAGTGTGAGGGGGTCAGGGTGACGGTGATGGAGTGAGAGTGAGAGGGTCAAGGTGATGGTGATGGAGTTAGTGTGAAGGGGTCAGGGCGACGGTGATGGAGTGAGTGTGAGGGGTTGAAGGTGAAGGTGATGGAGTGAGTGTGACGGGTTGAGGGTGAAGGTGATGGAGTGAGTGTGAGGATGTTAGGGTGACCATCATGGAGTGAGTGTGTGGGTGTCAGGGTGACTTTGATGGAGTGATTGTGATGGGGTCACGGTGATGGTGATGAAGTGAGTGTGAGGGGCCCAGGGTGACGGTGATGGAGTGAGAGTGAGGGGGTCAAGGTGATGGTGATGGACTGAGAGTGAGGGGGTCAAGGTGATGGTGATAGAGTGAGTGTGAGGGGGTCAGGGAGACAGTGATGGAGTGAGAGTGAGGGGGTCATGGTGACGGTGATAGAGTGAGTGTGAGGGGGTCAGGGAGACAGTGATGGAGTGAGAGTGAGGGGGTCATGGTGAAGGTGATGGAGTGAGTGTGATGTGGACAGGGTGACGGTGATGGAATGAGATTGAGGGGGTCAGAGAGATGGTGATGGAGTGAGTGTGAGGGGTTGAGTTTGAAGGTGATGGAGTGAGTGTGAGGGTGTCAAGGTGATGTTGATGAAGTGAGTGTGAGGAGCTCAGGGTGACAGTGATGGAGTGAGTGGGAGAAGGTCAGGGTGACGGTGATGGAGTGAATGTGAGGTTGTCAGGGTGACAGTGATGGAGTGAGTGTGAGTGGGTCAGGGTGACGGTGACGGAGTGAGTGTGAGTGGGTCAGGGTGACGGTGACGGAGTGAGTGTGAGTGGGTCAGGGTGACGGTGACGGAGTGAGTGTGAGTGGGTCAGGGTGAGGATGATGGAGTGAGTGTGAGTGGGTCAGTTTGATGGTGATGGAGTGAGTGTGAGGGGCCCAGGATGACGGTGATGGAATGAGAGTGACGGGGTAAGGGTGAAGATGATGGAGTGAGTGTGAGGGGTTCAGTGAGACGGTGATGGAGTGAGAGTGAGGGGTTCAGGGTGACAGTGATTGAATGAGATTGAGGGGGTCAGGGTGTAGATGATGGAGTGAGATTGAGGGGGTCAAGGTGATGGTGATGGAGTGAGTGTGAGGGGGACAGGGTGACTGTGATGGAGAGAGTGTGAGGGGGTCAGGGTTATGGTGATGGAGTGAGAGTGAGGGGGTCAGGGTGACTGTGATGGAGAGTGTGTGAGGGGGTCAGTATGACGGTGAATGAGTGAGTGTGAGTGGGTAAGTTTGACGGTGATGGAGTGAGAATGAGTGGGTCAGGGTGACTGTGATGGAGAGAGTGTGAGGGGGTCAGGGTGACGGTGATGGTGTGAGTGTGAGGGGGTCAGAATGATGGTGATGGAGTGAGTGTGATGGGGTAAGGGTGAAGATGATGGAGTGAGTGTGAGGGGCTCAAGTTGACGGTGATGGAGTGAGAGTGTCGGAGTAAGGGTGACAGTCATGGAGTGAGGGGGTCAGGGCAATGGTGATCGAGTGAGAGTGAGCGGGTCAAGTTGACGGTCAATTGATCACTGCACCGGTCAAACTGGATCCCTTCTCTCCCTGGACATGATCCCAGCAATCATTGGCCTAGATCCCTCCAGTCATTGTACTGGATCCCTGCGCAAGGTCCACTTGTTCAGTGCACCAATCAAACTGGACACCTTCCCTCACTAGAAATGATCAGAGCTATCATTTAACTAGATCTCCCAGTCATTGTACTGGAACCCTGCGCTAGGTCCACTTGATCACTGCACCGATCCAACTGGATCCCTTCCCTCACTGTACATGATCCCAGCAATCATTGAACTAGATTCCCCAGTCCTTGTACTGGATCCCTGCACTAGATCCACTTGATCACTGCACCAGTCCAACTGGATACCTTCCCTCATCTGGGCTTGATCCCAGCAATCTTTGAACTAGATCACTCCAGTCATCATACTGGATCCCTGCATTAGATCCGCTTGATCACTGCACCAGTCCAACCAGATCACTCCCTGGCTGGACTTGATCCAAGTGATCATGGAACCAGATCCCCACTCATTGTACTGGATCCCTGCACTAGATCCACTTGATCATTACACCATTCAAACTGGATACCTTCCCTCACTGGACCTGATCTGAGCGATCATTGGACTGGATCCCTCCAGTCATCATACTGGAACCATGAGCAAGATCCACTTGATCACTGCACCAGTCCAACTGGATCCCTTCCCTCACTGAACTTGAACCCAGCAATCTTTGAACCAGATCACTCCAGTCATCATACTGGATCCCTGCATTAGATCCGCTTGATCACTGCACCAGTCCAACCAGATCACTCCCTGGCTGGACTTGATCCAAGTGATCATGGAACCAGATCCCCACTCATTGTACTGGATCCCTGCACTAGATCCACTTGATCATTACACCATTCAAACTGGATACCTTCCCTCACTGGACCTGATCCGAGCGATCATTGGACTGGATCCCTCCAGTCATCATACTGGAACCATGAGCAAGATCCACTTGATCACTGCACCAGTCCAACTGGATCCCTTCCCTCACTGGACTTGAACCCAGCAATCTTTGAACTAGATCACACCTGTCATCATACTGGATCCCTGCGCTAGATCCACTTGATCACTGTACCGGTCCAACTGGATCACTCCCTCGCTGGACTTGATCCCAGCGATCATTGTACTAGACCCCCCAGTAATTGTACTGGATCCCTGCACTAGATCCACTTGATCACTACACCAGTCCAACTAGATCCCTTCCCTCACTGGACTTGAACCCAGCAATCTTTGAACTAGTTCATTCCAGTAATCATACTGGATCCCTGCGCTAGATCCACTTGATTACTACACCAGTCCAACTGGATCCCTTCCCTCACTGGACTAGAACCCAGCAATCTTTGAACTAGATCACTCCAGTCATCATACTGGATCCCTGCGCTAGATCCACTTGATCACTACACCAGTCCAACTGGATTCCTTCCCTCACTGGACTTGAACCCAGCAATCTTTGAACTGGATCACTCCAGTCATCATACTGGATCCCTGCGCTAGATCCACTTGATCACTACACCAGTCCAACTGGATCCCTTCCCTCACTGGACTTGAACCCAACAATCTTTGAACTAGATCACTCCAGTCATCATACTGGATCCCTGCACTAGATCCACTTGATCACTGCACCAGTCCAACTGGATCCCTTCCCTCATTGGACCTGATCCCAGCAATCTTTGAACTAGATCACTCCAGTCATCATACTGGGTCCCTGCGCTGGATCCACTTGATCACTGCACCGGTCCAACTTGATCACACCCTCGCTGGACTTGATCCCAGCGATCATTTAACTAGATCACTCCAGTCATTGTACTGGATCCCTGCACTAGGTCCACTTGATCATTGCACCAGTCCAACTGGATACCTTCCCTCGCTGAACATGATCCCAGCAATCATTGGACAAGATCCCTCCAGTCATCGTACTGGATCCCTGTGCAAGATCCACTTGATCACTGCACCAATCAAACTGGATCCTTCCCTCACTGGACATGATCCCAGCGATCATTGAACTAGATCCCCCAATCATTGTATTGGATCCCTGTGCAAGATCCACCTGATCACTGCCCTAATCCAACTGGACCCCTTCCTCACTGGACTTGATCTCAGAAATCTTTGAACTAGATCACTCCAGTCATCATACTGGATCCCTGCATTAGATCCGCTTGATCACTGCACCATTCCAACCAGATCACTCCCTGGCTGGACTTGATCCAAGTGATCATGGAACCAGATCCCCACTCATTGTACTGGATCCCTGCACTAGATCCACTTGATCATTACACCATTCAAACTGGATACCTTCCCTCACTGGACCTGATCCGAGCGATCATTGGACTGGATCCCTCCAGTCATCATACTGGAACCATGAGCAAGATCCACTTGATCACTGCACCAGTCCAACTGGATCCCTTCCCTCACTGGACTTGAACCCAGCAATCTTTGAACTAGATCATTCCAGTCATCATACTGGATCCCTGCGCTAGATCCACTTGATCACTACACCAGTCCAACTGGATCCCTTCCCTCACTGGACTTGAACCCAGCAATCTTTGAACTAGATCACTCCTGTCATCATACTGGATCCCTGCGCTAGATCCACTTGATCACTGTACCGGTCCAACTGGATCACTCCCTCGCTGGACTTGATCCCAGCGATCATTGTACTAGACCCCCCAGTCATTGTACTGGATCCCTGCACTAGATCCACTTGATCACTACACCAGTCCAACTGGATCCCTTCCCTCACTGGACTTGAACCCAGCAATCTTTGAACTAGATCATTCCAGTCATCATACTGGATCCCTGCGCTAGATCCACTTGATCACTACACCAGTCCAACTGGATCCCTTCCCTCACTGGACTTGAACCCAGCAATCTTTGAACTAGATCACTCCAGTCATCATAGTGGATCCCTGCGCTAGATCCACTTGATCACTACACCAGTAAAACTGGATCCCTTCCCTCACTGGACTTGAACCCAGCAATCTTTGAACTAGATCACTCCAGTCATCATACTGGGTCCCTGCGCTAGATCCACTTGATCACTGCACCGGTCCAACTGGATCCCTCACTCTCTGGACATGATCCCAGCGATCATTGAACTAGACCCCCAGTCATTGTACAGGATCCCTGCGCTAGATCCACTTGATCACTGCACCGGTCCAACTGGATCACACCCTCGCTGGACTTGATCCCAGCGATCATTGAACTAGATCACTCCAGTCATTGTACAGGATCCCTGCACTAGGTTCACTTGATCATTGCACCAGTCCAACTGGATACCTTCCCTCGCTGAACATGATCCCAGCAATCATTGGACAAGATCCCCCCAGTCATCGTACTGGATCCCTGTGCAAGATCCACTTGATCACTGCACCAATCAAACTGGATCCTTCCCTCACTGGACATGATCCCAGCGATCATTGAACTAGATCCCCCAATCATTGTACTGGATCCCTGTGCAAGATCCACCTGATCACTGCCCTAATCCAACTGGATCCCTTCCTCACTGGACTTGATCTCAGAAATCTTTGAACTAGATCACTCCAGTCATCATACTGGATATCTGCACTAGATCCACCTGATCACTGCACCGGTCCAACTGGATCACACCCTCGCTGGACCTGATCCCAGCGATCATTGGCATAGATCCCTCCAGTCATCCTAGTGGATCCTTGCACAAGATCCACTTGATCGCTGCACCGGTCCAACTGGATCCTTCCCTCACTGGACATGATCCCAGCGATCATTGAACTAGATCGCTCCCGTCATCATACTGGATCCCTGCACTAGATCCACTTGATCACTGCACTGGTCCAACTGGATCACTCCCTCGCTGGACATGATCCCAGCGAGCATTGAGCTAGATCACTCCAGTCATTGTACTGGATCCCTGCACTAGATCCACTTGATCACTGCACCGGTCCAACTGGATCACTCCCTCGCTGGACATGATCCCAGCAATCATTGGACAAGATCCCTCCAATCGTTGTACTGGATCCCTGCACAAGATCCACTTGATCACTGCACCGGTCCAACTGGATCCTTCCCTCACTGGACATGATCCCAGCGATCATTGAACTAGATCCCCCAGTCATTGTACTGGGTCTCTGTGCAAGATCCACCTGATCACTGCACCGATCCAACTGGATCCATCCCTCACTGGACATGATCCCAGCGATCATTGAACTAGATCCACCAGTCATTGTACTGGATCCCTGTGCAAAATCCACTTGATCACTGCACCAGTCCAACTGGATCCCTTCCTCACTGGACTTGATCTCAGAAATCTTTGAACAAGATCACTCCAGTCATCATACTGGATCTCTGCGCAAGGTCCACTTGATCATTGCACCAATCAAACTGGATCCCTTCACTCACTGGACATAATCCCAGTTATCATTTAACTAGATTCCCCCAGTCATTGTACTGGATCCCTGCACTAGATCCACTTAATCACTGCACTAGTCAAACTGGCTCCCTCCCCTCGCTGGTCTTGATCCCAGTGAAGATTGGACTAGATCCCCCAGCCATCATACTGGATCCCTGCACTAAATCCACTTGAATGGTGCAGTGATCACCTTCCCAGTGATTATTGAACTATATCCATCTGAGGAATCTCCCGCCCACATCCTCCAACCTCATTGTCCTTGAACCGCGCACTCCCTGATTCTACCTCCTTCCGAAGACCTGTTGTCTCATTCTGCGTCTGTCTGACCCAACTCATCTCTTCCTACCTCAACACCTTCCTGTCTCCCCAGTCCAGGAAATGTCCCCTACGCTTGTTACACCACCTGGGCACTTCATCTCCTCGAAGACATTTGTTTTCCTGGCCCACAATGCGTCATTTTCACGTTGGACATCTAGTCCCTGTACACATCCATCTGCCATGATGAAAGTCTCTACGCCTTCTGTTTCTTCATCTCACCCCAGCCCAACTAGTACCCTTCCACCGACACCCTCATCCACCTGTTTGAACTGGTCCCCACCCTCAACAACGTTTCTGTCCAATAATCCCACTTCCTCCAAACCAAAGGGGTAGCCATGGGCACCTGCATGTGATCTAGCTGTGCCTGCCTGTTTGTCAGATGTGTGAATTATCCGTCTTTCGCAGTTACATTGGCACCTCACTCGACTTGTTCCTCCGCTACATTGATGAAAGCATTGGTGCCACTTTGTGCTCCCACGAGGAGGTTGAACAGTTCACCAACGTTACAAGCACCTTTCACCCTGACCTCAAATTCACCTGGATCTTCTTGGCAAATTCCCTCCCCTTCTCGGACCTGTCCATCACCGTCTCCAGCGAATGACTCATGACAGACATATACTACAAGCCCACCAACTCCCACAGCTACCAATACTACACCTCCTCCCACCCCACCTCGTGTAAAATCGCTATCTCTGGTTCTCAATTCCTCCGTCTCTACCACACCTTTTCCCAGGGTGACCAATTCCACTTCAGAAAGTCCCAGTTGGTCTCCTTCTTCCATAATCGCAAATTACCTCCCCCCTTCCAGTGCATCTCCTCCACTTCACTCACCACCGCCCTCAAACTCCACCCCTCCCGCAACAAGGACAGAGCTCCATGGTCCTCAACTTTCACCTCACCAACCTCTGCATAAAACACATCATACTCCACCACTTCTGCCATCTCCAAACAGACCCCACCATCATATATATATTTCCCTCCACACCCCTATCAGCATTCTGAAAAGACTATTCCCTCTATGCATCCCTCGTCAGGTCTACAACCCCCAATAATCCCACACCCCACTACTGGCATCTTTCCCGGCCACCGCAGGAAGGGTAAAACCAGCGCCCACACCACTTCACTCATCTCCATCCTAGGCCCCAAGGGATCCTTCCACATCCGTTAGAAATTCACCTATACCGCTTCCAATGTCATCTACTGCATCCGTTGCACACATTGTAATCTCCTCTACATCAGGGAGACAGGAGCCTTCTTGCAGATCATTTTAGAGAACATCTCTGGAACACCTGCACCTACCAACTTCACCATCCCGTGACTGAACACTTCAACTCCCCCTCCCACTCCATCAAAGACGTACAGGTCCTGGGCCTCCTTCACCGCCAAACCATAACCACCCAATACCTGGAGGACGAACGCCATATATTCCGCCTTGGGACTCTGTCACCTCACTGGATAAGTGTGGATTTGAAGAGTTCCCTCATTTCCCTTCCCCAAGTCCCAAGCCTCAAACTTGGTACCGCCCTCTGGACCCATTTCATCACTGCTTCTTCTGAACTATCATCTTCTCCCTCACATTCATCCAACTATCGCTTTCCCAGCTTCAACCCCCACACCCCTAACATTTATCTCTCAGTCCCAACTCACAAGCCTTATTCTTGGTGAAGGGCTTATGCCTGAAACGTGGAGTCTCCTGCTCCTCGGATGCTGACTGACCTGCTGTGCTTTTCCAGCACCACACTCCCGACTCTGATCTCCAGCATCTTCAGTCCTAACTTTTTCCTAGGAATAATCAATGACGTTGGAGTGAAGATGCTCCTGGATTGCAGTGATCACAGTGTGACTGAGTTTTGCGTTTATTTTGGGTGAGGGCAGGCTGGATCTGAGACGAGCGCTTAACACCTAAACAACGGGAATGGTATCAGATAACGAAGTTAGGGCGGGCTGAAGTGAAGTGGAAAATTCTGTCAGAACGTGGATCAGTACAACTGCATCATATCACCCAGACTGTAAAAGACACGCAGAAGGAGCAAATCAACTTCAGTGCAGGCACAATGCCAGGTAAAGTGGAAAGGAGACAATACAACACACTGAGATGGAGTGGAATTATTTATGAGAAAGGGTTCAATATTGAAGCTATTTTACATACAGACCGCCCTCACATTGGAAAAAGGAATTTCCTGCAGTGTAACGGTGATATTTGCCTGCGACATCACAATGCTGAGAGGCACTGACATATTATCTTCTGTAGCAGCGTGGCCGAGTGAAAGCATGATCGGCCCATCAACCAGAATTCAATACTTCAAAGCTCTCCTCTGCGCTGTTCAACATATTTGCTGCTCCTGTAGTCAGATCACAATCTCTTCACAGTGTATCTTTTTTCTGCTTCCTGCCTCACGTAAACACTTGAAACCTGATCCAAAATCCAGGGTTTCCGCTTCAACCAATACTTTGTAACTCCCGAGCTGACACAGGTACCAGTGACCAATTAGACTTTTCGAGCGCTCTCACTCTGGTATGATCTGAATGATAAAGTTCACTGCATCTGATCCACAGGAGACACTGCAGAATTGCCCCTCGCGAGATGGTGCTGTTTGTCCCAACCCCGCGGACAGAGCTGCCTCCATTGGTTGAGCTGTCTCCATTCGTAGAATATCACACACTAACAGTGAATATCTTTTGATGTCATTCTCGAAGGTGCATGCTACAAAAGGCTGAAGACTGCGGGAAACCGCTGTGGTCAGCGCTAACACAGAGGCCCAGCGGGAGCCTGCTGGGCCCATAAACCAGAAATTAATGGATAAAAAGTTTCTCTTTTTAGTAGAATCCGATTCAGACCATCGTCTTAACACTTCCTGGGGAGAAAATGGATGTGGGAGAGCGGACAGTCTCAACTGGTTCCAGCATTTACAACCTTGGTCCGTGTGACAACAAAAGCAGAAACCTGGAACTGTTTATCTTGCTTCTGAAAAACAGGTTCGTAAATTTTGAAGAGCATAGATATTTCTTCCTGGTGTTCATGAAATGATCAAGAGCAGAGTACGGTTCCCTGAGTATGGTCTGACTTCTGGGATATGGACTGTGATATTCTGCTTACATGATGTGAACACATACAAGGAAATGACTCAGTGGCAAGATCTCCTGAATCGGATTCCGTGAAGAACAGCCCGCCTCAGGCGACTGACTGTGTGGAGTTTGCACGTTTTCCCTGTGTCTGCGTGGGTTTCCTCCGGGTGCTCCGGTTTCCTCCCACAGTCCAAAAGATGTGCAGGGTCAGGTGAATTTGCCATGCTAAATTGCCCGTAGTGTTAGGTAAGGGGTAAATGTAGGGGTATGGGTGGGTTTCGCTTCGGCGGGTCGGTGTGGACTTGTTGGGCCGACTGTAATGTAATCTAATCTAACAGAAGCCGATGGAATGAAAAGAGCCATATGAGCGGGAATGTAGCAAATTATTTTCCAGACTCGAGGAGAGTGCACAGTGCTGTTTCCAGGGGTCAATATCAGTACAGGTAGACTGAATCAGTGTTGGCTGTCATTGTACTGCATCTTTTGTATAATGGTGCAAAATCACAGAACTTTTGTATAGAGGGGACAACTTCAAAATCCTCAATGAGGCAAAAAACACAAATGAGGTAAACAACAAAGTAACCACACAAATTGGTGTAACGCCATGGGGTAAACTTCCCTGCTCACATTTCGCTCAAAATCGCTCTCTGTCTAATTCCTAAGACTGAGATTCGAACAGTGAATAGTCTATGTCATAAAAAACCTGCTCTGATCTCACAACTTCAGCATTTCATACCCACCTCCTTATGTATGTCTGGCAATAGTAATTGATCCCTCACTGTGTTACTTCAGCACACGTAGAGAAGAAATAACTATATGAACAACAGTCACGTATGTGACTGGGATTTGACCCGATTCTGTTCAGCCAATCCATTCAGATGTAATTGAAATTGCTTCCACCTTTCCTGTGTCGGTAATAAGATTGCATAACTTAGAAGTGAGTTTTTCTTGCATTGAATTGGACCCAGCCTCCTTTCTCAGGTTGAAATGTACTGGGATATAAAGACATGATGAATGATACGAGCAGCGTTTATTGAAATATAAAGACGTTAGGAATGACATGGCCAATGGTTCACTTGATATCATGTCGTTAAAACGATGGAAATGAGGTTTACTGGGTGATAAAGCCACTAGAAAAGAATAGAGGGGGTTTAATTGGATGTGGCATAGATAAAGAATAATGCGAGAGAAATCAGGAAAGATTTAGTTGTGACCGAAGAGAGGTTATCCAGCTGATGTGAAGTTGTTAAGAGTAAAATACGAGGCAAATTCCCTCATTTAGGTGAGTGGAAACTAGAGGTTAGAGCTTCAAACCCCGCGGGCACGATAAAGATATTTGCAGTTGGCAATCTTTATTCTGAGCGTTATTGAATGCGGAGATGAATTTTCATAAATAAAAGCATTTTAGCAGCTGATTCCAGAATATTTGAAAAGCGCGTGCAGGTACACAAGGAGTGGCTTTAACAGCGACAGGGATTCTGGGCTGCCTGGATGGGGATGCAAAAGAGAAATAGTCTCGAATTGGTTAATATTCATAGGAAAGAAATTGCAAAGTACATGCAACTGAAAATGTTAAGTATAAGAACAGCTGGTGGAGTTGGAAGGAGCAGCAGCTCATTTTACATGAAATATTATATAATGGAAATGCACTGAGCTGTTTGGTTTAGCTTTACATTAAATGGAAGTCTGTTAGCTCAGTCCACTGACTAACTGGTTTATGAGAAAAGTGAGACCGACAGCGTGGTATTAATTCTCTCACTGTCTCACGATTCTACAAGGATCATCATCTCCACCGCTCACTTGATCAGTAACACTGTGGTGCCTCTAGTGAGCAAGATTTGGCCTGTCGATGTAAAGTATCATTATCATTGCCATCTGTTGTCTTGAAAATTTGGTAACAATCAAGCGAAAGGGGAGTGAGTCCATTTAATACTCTTTGATCTCCGCTTGAAAAATCCTGTGTCAAGACTCAACCTGATTCCAGTTTGACCCCCTGTTCCTTCCAACAGCAAAACTACTTGTCCAGATCCTTTACCAGGTTTACTGACAACATTCAAACTCCACAAAGAGATAAATCTAATAATTTCGATTGGTTTAATGATCTGTGCAGCTCTCAGGAAATGGAATGATATCAAAACGAGTTAAACAGTCTTTCCCAGGATTTGATCCAGTGCTGGGTCAGTGGTTTGAGGAAGGTCATCAAGCTGAAACTTAACCTCTGTTTCTTTATCCACAGATGGATATTCAACTGGGGAATATTTGCAGATTTCTATTTAATAATTGGCATGTTTCTGAAAGACAAAACTTTTTCCCACGTCAGAAACTGGAGTTTTCAAATAAATGCTACGTTACTCAACATTGTTTTCAACTCCCTTTCAGTCTAATACTTCAATAATCCCTGGTCAATGTCAGTAACAGCATCTTTAGATCAGCATTTTATTCACCTTTAAGTACTAGGCGCTGACCAATTGCGCGACTGGAGCCGCAGACAGCAAGCCTGTCACGTGACCTACACATACTTTGGGAATATTAACTGCTCTACTTCTGCTGTGATGATTAGATGCTCTACAGTATGGAAACAGGCCCTTCGGACCAACAGGTCCACACCAATTTTCCGAAGGGTAACCCAACCAGAACCATTTCCCCTCTGACAAATAGACTATGGGCAATTTAGAATGGACAACACACCTGATCTGCACAATCTTTGGACTGTGGGAGGAAAATGGAACACCCGGAGGAACCCCACGCAGTCACGGGGAGAATGAGCAAACTCTACACAGACAGTCCACCGAGGCTGGAATCGAACTTGGGACCCTGTTGAGGCAGCAGTGCTAACCACTGAACCACAACACTGGGATCTTTGGTGGTGATATGCTGCCCCACTGGTACCTCAGTCACTCACCCTGCTTCATTTCCCTGAACCGTCTGGTTCTGAAATTACAGCTAATGCACACAAGGTGAAACTGACATGAACTTGTGATTATTGAAGCATCAAGTTCACGAAAAGGATACAAAAGGGACACAAAATGTTAAAAATAGACTACATTGAGAAATGGGTTTCCGTTGGTTTCTGCGTTGTTTCCAGACAATGTTACCTTGCCGCTGACGCAGGGCTTTTCCTTCGATCAGCTTCAATCGGCACAGAATTCGAATCAATTAAACTTCAACAACTTCCTTCTGAAAGTTAATACAAGTAACATGAAACATTTTGCATTCATCAATAAGCTTCACCATTCCTGCATCCAAGAACACGTTGCACAGTTTCCAAGAATATTGAAGATGTAAGAATGGTATGCAAGAATAAATTCAATTACAGTTGAAATTGGAAAGTAGGAAGAATGCACAGAAAGTCTCAGCATGTAAGAAATTCATGTGACCAGAACTGCAGCCCAGCACATTAGAAATCTGTCCCTGAATCCCCAATATCCACACGTTTGCTAGCTCCATGTGTGCAGTTGGAAACTTGTGTGAATGAGCACGCAGTATGACAGAGCGCCTGAGAGAATCCTCCACTGTCTGATCTAAAGTTGCAACAGGAGCTGTCTATTCCAGCTATGAGAGCAGTGGGATAAAGTGGGGGGGGGGGGGGGGGACCTTGATATTCCGTCGTGTCGATTTACATTGCCCTCATCAAGTTATTGTTGAAAACCCTCTGTAAGAAACAGCACAGAAAGAGAGGAACAGGAGGAGGTTTTCCAAACGCATGTGCTACTCGCTGTTTGGTATCATCGTGGCTGACCAAACAAGTCAATGTCTTTCACTATCGCATCCACAACCATTTGTCACACAACGGAATAAATACATTTAAGCAATCAAAAATTTCTGTGCAACTTTGGGAGGGAAATGTGTTTACAGACAGTGGGTTTCTGAACGAAATTTGCAGGTTTTGCGGGTGAGCATCTGATTCTGGTCTGATCATGTTTCCGTAAAAACTCCCAACCAAGAAGGTACGGAATTGCCTCTGGTCAGAAGCAGGGACGAGAACTCCAGACCACAGGAATTGGCGATGAATCAGCACAACAATCAATGATTCCGCTGAAAATTGAAGTTAACACCAATTTTGGTGTTTACAGTCACCACAAACATTGAACAGCAAAGTTCCCAAAATTGTAGAAATCTAACACACTTCTCATTGCGCCACAGAGCTGCAGTCACCACAATTTTACTGCACCCAAATTTGCGGTTGTCGTGGAGAAATTGTCGACAATCACCAGGAGATGCGGGGAGTTTTTCAATGAGTAGATCTTTTATTTGCAAACAAAAACCGTGACATTCAGAAACCAAATTCTTGAATGCCGCCGAACCTCAGAGTCCATGGCATAGAGTCATAGGGTCATTGAGATGTACAGCATGGAAACAGACCCTTCTGTCAACCCGATCTAGTCCCACCTGCCAGCACCCGGCCCATATCCCTCCATATCCTTCCTATTCATATACCCATCCAAATGCCTTTTAAATGATGCAATTGTACCAGCCTCCACCACATGCTCTGGCAGCTCATTCCATACACCTATCAGCCTCTGCGTGAAAAAATTGTTCTTTAGTTCTCTTTTGTATCTTTCCCCTCCCCTCCTAAACCCCTCTCACCTTCTAGTTCTGGACTCCCCGACCCCATGGAAAAGACTTTGTCCATTTATCCTAACCATGCCCCTCATAATTTTGTAAACCGCTATAAAGCCACCCCTCAGCCTCCGACGGTCCAGGGGAAACAGCCCCAGCCTGCTCAGCCTCTCCCTATAGCTCAAATCCTCCAATTCAATCAACATCCTTGTAAATCTTTGCTGAACCCTTTCCAGTTTCACAACATTTTTCCGATAGGAAGGAAACCAGAATTGCACGCAATATTCCAACAGTGGTCTAACCAATGCCCTGTACAGCCGCAACATCACCTCCCAACTCCTGTACTCAATACTCTGACCAATAAAGGAAAGCATACCAAACGCCTTCTTCACTCTCCTATCAACCTGCGACTTGAAGGACCTCTGAACCTGCAATCCAAGGTCTCTTTGTTCAGCAACACAGGACCTTACCATTAAGTGTATAAGTCCTGCTAAGATTTGCTTTCTCAAAATGCAGCAGCTCGCATGTATCTGAATTAAACTCCACTTCATACCTTTTCTTTCATCATGTTTTGTTAGCTTATCAGAATGCCCAATTGTGTTAATCAGAATTACCTCACTCCAGCTATACAATAAACCAATAGTGTTAGTTCCCATTGTCGTTCTACTTCTGCCACTGTTTTTTTTCCTAATTCTCCTTAATATTATTCGACTGTCACTATTAGGTATTATACTGCCACCTGTGCTACAATGATCTTCCATCTCAGACTAATCTGTCATGATTAGATATTTAGCTACCCCATCTATCACAATGTTTTCCTTTCCCAAGCTGACTCTACTAACAACTGATTAGATATTTAATATCATATCCTGCTACAAGCGTGTCAAGCAGGCTGACTCTACTATCAATTTATTATTTAAAGTCAGGTCCTAAGTATTTATTGTCACGACTTGTCCCAACCTGCCATGATGGTAGTTAGTAGGCGAGTCTGACTTTACTAATTGTTATTATCTCAGCCTGCCATAGTAACCTTTCAGCCCAGTCTGACTCTGCTAATTGGTGTAGGAGCATTCCACTATTCTTATCCCATCCTGCCACAATGGCCCCATCCTGCCCCAGTGACCTTTTGACGAGTGTAGCATTCGCGGACCTTTGTAACAGATCGCCAGTCGTTTCCATGCCTTTACCCTTCCCATGCTTTCATTCTCTGCATTTTCTCTACAGTGTTCGAATTTTTCATCAGACATCTGTTGATCTTCACTCCACTTTCCAGTACCTGGTCTTTATCCATGTGTGTTCTAGCTTCTTAAGTATTCGGCTCAATACTCCTGAAATATTTTGATGACTCATAGTTTTACCACACGTTCAAACAGTGAATTCCAAACAAACAACGCTCTCAGAGTGAAAACGTTCTTCCTATATCTCGTCTGAACATCCTCTCGCTTGCGTTTAACGGAGATCCCTGGTTGTTAACTCTCCCCATAAGAAGTTTACTCATATCACACATACCGATCCCCTTAATGTGCACCTTAATCCCTTCCTCACTAAGCCTTCTCCGCTCTCGGATAAAGAGCCTGAGCTGAGCTCGTCTATCTTCGCCATGGCGATAGTGTCGTGCTGGAAAAGTACAGCAGGTCAGGCAGCATCCGAGGAGCAGGAGAATCGACGTTTCTGGCATAAGTCTTTCATCAGGAATGAGTCTTGTGGGTGGGGACTGAGAGATAAATGGGAGGGGGTTGGAGTTGGCTGCAAAGTAGCTGGGAAAGCGAATGGTGAATGGAGGAGAGGAGAATGTGATAAGTCAGAGGGAGAGAGATGAATGGGTCCGGAGGGTGGTGCTGAGTTGGATGCTTCAGACTATGATAATGTGAGGGGAGGGGAAATGAGGAAGCCGCTGAAATCCACATTTATCCCGTGTGGTTGCAGGGTCCCAAGGCAGAATATGAGGCGTTCATCTTCCAGGCTCAGGTGGTAACGGTTTGGTGGTGGCTTTTGCCCGAAACGTCGATTGTCCTGCTCTGCAATTCACATGACAGGAGAGATATGAAAACCAAAGACTTAGAAAAGGACAAAACCGTATAGATTCAGAGTTAATGGAATTAGACACAGTGGGTACAGAAACCATTTGGCCAGTTGAGTCTGCACTGTGCCGTGCAAGAGATTCACACTCCCCGAATCTATCTTTCTAAACCCGCATTTATGATCCACCTATAAAAATAGAAATTACTCCAAAAGCTCAGCGAGTCAGGCAGCTTCAGTGGAGAGAAATCAGAGTTAACATTGCGAATTAAAAACAGTTCCGAGGAAGAGTCTGTTGACCCGAAATGGTCATTCTGTTTTCCTCCAGCTGTAATTCTGACTTTTGACTCTGATTTCCAACACTTACAGTCCATTCAGATATGGTTTGCCATTGACCTGAATTGCACACCTTTGCACTTTGGGAAGGAATCGGAGCAGCCAGAGGAAACTCACACGGGAGAGAGAGAAAAGGAGTGTGCAAATTCCACACAGTCAGTCACACAAGTCCGGAATCGAAGGCGGGTTTCTGGCGCTGAGAGGCGCAGTTCGACCCACTGAGCCCTCAAAATATGCAAGCGCCCATCCTGGAAGCGAATTGAACCCGGTCTCACGCAGTGACAGGCAGTGGTACTCCTCAGGAATTGTATGCAAAAAGGCGCCTATTTGTTAATACTGGAAATTAACATTCGTTGAACTATCCAAACTCTTTTTTGAATTACTTGGCCTATAGCCCTGTATGTCTTGACATCACAAATTCACATCTGAATGCTTCTAGAAGTTATGAGGATTTCTGCCTCTCCAAGCTTTGCATGCACTGATTCCAAACTTAAAACAACCGCTGTTTCAAAACATTTGTAGGCACATTCACTGAAATCTTTCCTCTTATATTCTTAAATCTATGCCACCCTACCCCTCCCCCCGTGATCGATCTCACCATCAAAGAGAAATGTTTATTTCAGTCTACGCCATCCATATTCCTTATTATTTTGTACATATCAATCATTTTTCCTCCCAATTTCTTCTGCTCGAAGAACAACGCCTCCAGTTTATCCAATTTCTCTTCATAACTGAAACTCTTCTACCCAGACAATACCCTAGTAAATCTCTCCTACATCATTTCCAGTGCTATCATATCCGTGATATCATGCAAATTGCAGAACTGCACACAATAGACAAGATAGAGCTAAATGAGCAAGTGAAATAAATGATGTAGAAGTCCACAGAAAGAGGTATTTTCGAATAAATTTTATTTTCCTCAGTGCTGCACTGTGTCCTTTTCTTGAGCTTGATATCCCAATGATTTCTGGTCCATGTGGTAAAAGCTGCTACATATGAATTGATGTCACAACCACGGTATCGAAATGGATTGACTGGTTTGAAGGTGAGCACATGGTTCATCTATGACGGCACAGATGCGCATGAAACGCCAAAGCTGGGAGTGTTCCTGGTCAAAGGCTTGGATATTTGTCTCCGTTTATTAGATTATTAAGATACAACAGCAGCATTAACCCGCACTCCAGATTGACTCAGCAGAAGCGTGCTGGAGCCTTAAGCGGGAGGTCGATTATTTGAAAGCATTCTCTGAAATTTTCCTTAACAATGAGCTGTTTTGTTACTTTGACAGTAAGAGCTGTTTTAATCACATCGTCTCCTCATCAGCCTCTTGCTCCCAGTAAACACTCCAATCCGTACATCACATTAATTCCGACACAGCCACATGTCATATTCTCATTCCCTCTGTGATAATTGGAATTGACAATGTCATTCTCTGAGATGCAGCAATGTAGCATGAAGTTGGTAGTGAAGTGAACAATGAAGAGCAAAGAACGTAGAAACTTTACAGCACAGGAACAGGCCCTTTGGAAGTGGAAGCCTGAGCTGATCCAAATCCACTGTCTAAACCTATCACCCAATTCCTAAGCACGTGTATCCCTCTGCACCCCACCTACTCATGCATCTGTCCAGGCGCATCTGAAATGAATCTGTGCTTGCCTCTACTACCTCTGCTGGCAACACAGTCCAGGCACCTACCACCCTCTGTGAAAAATACTTCCAACGTCTATCTCTCTTAAAATTTTCACCTCTCACCTTGAACGCGTGACCTCTCATTATTTAATCCCTCACATTGGGAAAAAAGCTTATCTCGATCCACCCTGGCTATACCGTTCATGATCTTATAGACGTCAATCAGGTCCCCCTCAATGTCTCCTCAGAGTAGGCATCTTCCAGACCAGCAACATCCTCATAAATCTTCTCTGCATACTGTCCGAAACGTCCACATCGTATTGGTAATTTAGCAACCAGAACTGTACACAGCATTCTAAATGCGGTTGAACCAAAATCTTGTACAATTTTAGCGTGACCTGCCAGCTCTTATAATCAATGTCCCGTCCGGTGAAAGCAAGCTTGCCAAATGACTTCTTGTCCACTCGATCCAGCTGTGCAGCAGGACCTGAATTCCCAGATCTCTCTGCTCATCAACTTTACCCAAGGCTCTTCCGTTTACTTGGCTCGAGAATTAGACTTCCCAAAATGCATCACCGCACATTTACCTGGACCCAACTCCACCTGCCACTTCTCCACGCAACTCTCCTTTCTATCTACATTCTCCTTCATTCTTTGACGGTCCGCTATGCTGTCTGCAACCTCAACAATCTTCGTGTCATCTGCAAATGCAATGGCGATATTTGGGCCAGAAACCCTTGGAGACTGGAGCATGGCAGCTGCTGGTAATTAGATTTGATGAATAAAATCTGGAATATTAACCAGAGGAAGAGTTCTAAAACGTTCTAATTTGCTGGAAACCCATTCATTCATGTCCCTTCAAAAGGGAAATCTGCCGTCCTTAACGAGACCTGCCAACATATAACTCCAGACCCACAATAGTACGGTTCACCCATAAATTCCCTCTGACTCAGTTCAAGGAGAGTCAAGGATGAACAACAAATGCTGTTCAGACTATGATAGCCACACTCCTTGGGAGAATAAGGAAGGATAAAAAAGATGCATAGATGACGGGGGAAAAATCGGAGTCGTCTCAGCGTGGACTCAAATTCAACTGATTATCCAAACTAAAGAGACAAAAGGGTACCCTCCCTGCCATGAAGTAAGGTCTATGGGGGCGGGGTCTGTAGGAAGGGATTAAATTACCCGCTGAAATGTAAACTCACTTGCTCAGTCACAATGTGGGCAGGTCATTCACCACTCCCATATGTGAGAAGGAATCAGTCAGGAGACCAACTGCAGAGCTGCCATTAGGTTTACAAATGATAGCAAGGGTCCGATTCTGTTGTTATTGCAGGTGTTCATCTCATTCAGCAATGAACCATGTTTGGATGCCTTTTTCTAGTGGAGTACCACTGTTTCCTGATGTAGATCAATAATTCAATCTTAGTTGTCGTAGAAGTTTACAGACGATTCAACAATTGTTCGTGTAGGTGACTGTGATGAATAATATCAGGGATCGCAGGGATGTATCAATCAGGTGGAAAGGAAAAACGGCGAATGGAATTGAATCCAGACCAATAAGTGGTAATGCATTTGGGGAGTTGAAACAATAACAGTGAGGATTCTGAGTGGTGTACAGGAACAAAGAGATCTTGGAGTGGACATTCAGAGATCTCTGAAGATTGTTGGACAGGGAGATCAGTTGTTCGAGAGGGTTTTTGGATATTTTCTATTGTTGACCACAGGCTGAGGATGATATTCGATCTTTAGCAACCGCCAGTTTAGGAAGCAACTGAAGAAATGATCAGAAGTCTGGTAAATGCAATAATCAACATTTTTAAAAATTGTATGATAAAAGATGGAGGGCTGAAGTATAGCTCTTTGCCCATTAAGACCGCTTCACCACTCAATGAATTTACTACTGATTCCTCTCCAAGTCATGCTGGTATGTGCCTTGGAGGGTAATTTGTAAATGGTGACGTTTCAGGCATCTTCACCCTTGTCCTTATTGTCAGTACAGTTTTTGAGCTTTGAAGGTTCTGTCAACAAAGTCTGGATGACTTACTCCAGTGAATCTTCTCGGTGGTGCACTCTGCTGCAATTGTGCCTTAGCAGTTATGGGGATAAATATTCAGGTGTTGAACAATGTACTTTAAGTGACTGCATTATCGGGGAGGATGCCCAGTTCCTTCAGTGGTATTGAAGCTGCACCCACCTCGGCAAATGGAGAGAGTTCTGTTAAACATCTAGTTTGTGCGTTGTGGACGGTGAAGGCTTCACGGAGACAAGAGTTGAGTCAACAATCAAACAAAGTCGACCGACGGACATGTTTTTGTCGTCAACTTCTTTATACGGGCGGTCAGGTTGCATTTCTCCTAAATACTAGCTCCCAGGATGATTACACAGAGGAATTCAGTTACAATGAAGCCATTGAATGTCAATCGATATGATTAGACTGTCATTTGTCAGGGTTATCATTTCTGCATTTGGTCCTTCTGTGGATCAATCCGATTCCAATCGCTTTCAGATTTCAAGTTCCAATTCCCGTCTGCGCCTGAAATTTCAACCCGTTTCCTCGCCAAAATTTCTCCACCTGTGAAGGACAGCAGAGATTTACAAACGTGTTGCTAACTCTGTATAAAATGGAGCTTCGTTGCACGATTTGTTAGGCTGGGATTATTCTGCTTCAGACAGGGGAGGTGGAGGGGAGCTCTATAATCACACAATAACAATTATAAACGTTCAATATTCATGGTCTTGACAGGGGAGATACAGGCAGGTGGCTTGCCTATGCTGTGAGGAGAGCACCAGGTGACATAATCTCAGATTTAGATATTGCCTCTTTAATTCAGAAATGAGGAGTAATTTCTTTGCTCAGGGGCCAGAGAGTCTGTGGCATTTTTGCCGCAACCACTGCTGAGTTTGAGGTGTTGGGTACTTTCAGGCTGTGTCAGATAGTTAATCAGAAAGATGATGAAACTTTGTCGAGGTAAGTGAGCAGAAAAGAGTTGAAAACTATCAGATCAACCATGAGTTCGTTGAATGTTGGGGCGGACTCACATCTTAGACGGTGGGAGGAAACAGGAGCAAACCCACAGGAGGAATGTGCAAACCCCACCTGAGGCTCAAATCGAACCTGGGACGGTGGTGCCGTGAGACAACAGGGCTAGCCACTGAGCCACTGGGCCATTTATGATGCTTTTGGTGGAATATTATGACAAATCTTTCAAAATCCAGAGTTTTGGAACCGAATCGAATTCAGGTGCACACGTTCACGAAATGTCTTTACAATTAAAGTAAACCAGATTGGACATTATTTCCCCGCGGCTTCCAGCCAACTAAACCCCACCCATACTCCTTTACCTAGCTACACACTGTCTCTCCTTGTGAAATTTATTCCTTGTGTGTCACCAAATGTGCCTTTCCAAATGCTTTGAAAAACAGATTCTGGGAGTGACAGCGATTCTGCTCTCATCATTTCTTTGTCCTTCCAAGTTTTATCAAAGGTTTTGAATGCGTGATGTTAAGATTTTTACTTACTTGAAAGAGGAAATTTTCCACCTATTTACTCTGTCCAAACATTTCATTACGTGAAAAAACACCAATAAGTCTTCCTTAGTTCAGGGATAATTGTTCTAAATTTTCCAAGAAAACAAGTGAATAAAATCTCATCCTCAGTAAACCCCGTCAGCATCGTCTGTCATGGCTTTACATCCCAGTAAACACCGTCATTATCCTCTCCGATAGAATCATAGAATCTTACAGTGCAGAAAGAGCATTTCAGTCAATCGGTCCAGTTTCCATTTTCTGAAGAGCATCTCACCCAGACCTATCTCCCCGCCCTATTCCCTTATATTTCACCTGAAGAAGGGGTATCCCTCCCCTATATGATGTCAAATAAACCTGTTGGACGATAAACTGGCGTCCTCTGAATTCTGACCTTGTCCCCGAGTTACCCATGGCTAATTCACTTAACGTACTTAGTTCTCTCCCTGGACACGAGAGGGCAATTTAATTTGGCCAATCAACCTAAGCCTCAGACTGAACAGCAGTTCGTGCTGCGGGAAATGTTTCTGCAATCATATTTGGATACTTTTACCCTGTTTCTTCCTCAGCCTCCTGCTTCCAGTAGACATATCAATCCGGAAAAACTCTGTTAAATGGTTTTCATTCCAACACAAGATGCAGTTTGCAGAAGTCACGTATTTGCACTTTCACTGAAACTCTGCCTCCCTGCAGCTGCAACCCTTCCCCACCTTGGTACAGGCAGCACTGTCCTTCCTGTGACATGCCTCATCGAGAATGGAAGGACAAGTATCAATACTCGCACTTGGGAACGGGGCGACAGTTTTAAAATGTTTACACTGTCCCCAGCGTAGAATTGAGCCCTGTGACAGGCGGGGACACTACCGAAGACAAGTGTGTCAAAGGAGGCCCTTCAGCCAATTGTGGCCACACTTGTCAAAAACAACTGCTTAATGAACTGAATCCCATTTCCCAATGTTTATCCCACAGCCTAATATATCTTGGCATCACAAGTTCACATCTGAATATTTATTCAGGTCGTAAGGGTTTCTGCCACTCTGAACAATGCCGACAATGTATTCCAAATTCCAATCCCCCAGCTAGCTGATAAAGTTTTCCGTACATCTTCTCAAACCGTTCTGCCTTTCTCCTTAAATCTGTGGCCCCTGCTGATCGACCTCTCCATCAGTGGGAAACTCGTTCAGTCATCCCTGTCCATACCCTAACTCAATCATGTCTTCTCTCCATCTCCTTTGCACTGCGACAAACAGTCCACTCTGTCCTGTCTTTCTTCACAACTGAAACTCTTCAGCCCAAACAGTATCCCGGTAAATATCTCCTGCAATTTTCTCAGTGTGATCACATGCCTGCGATAATGTGACTGGCAAAACTGCACACAACACTTTTGCTTGAACCTAATGAGCATTTGTTTTAAAATTTCTGTATTAGTATGAGGGCGATTCTGGCTAGGCAGACTGCTATGAGTCTGAAATCACATGCAGGCCAGATCAAGAAAGGATAGCCGATTCCATCACAAAATGCCATCTTTGAAACAGATTTTTTTTCAACAATTGTCAATGGATCTATAGTCGTCAATAAATTCTTCATTGCACATGTTTAATGAATCAAATTTTAAAATCTTAGCATGATGGGATTCAAGCCCGAGTACCCAGACTATTACCTCGATCTCTGGATTATCAGTACTATGAAATTGACACGAGACCATCGCAGAAACCACAAAAGGTGATCTTTTTGAATAAAATATATTTTCCCCAAAACTGCCCTGCGTCCTTTTCATGAGCCTGAGCCTCCAATTGTCTCTGGCCTATGTCAGCATAAGCTGCCAAATGGGGATTGATTTCACAACCGCGGTATCCAAATGGATCGACTTGTTTGGGCGTCCCACTAGTGGGATTGGGGCACCTTCACGCAACAACAGTGACCGCAGCAGCAGCACAGACAGAACAGGATGAACGTGAAAGAGAGTGATAGATTGTGCATTGCCTCAGAGAAATGGGAGGAGGGATGGAAAGAAGGTTTAATGATCGTGGGAAGGAGAGGAATCTCCGACAACGGGTGTTTTGGATCCTGACATATGAAACACAGAGATATAAGAGAGTGGAATTTGAAGGTAAAACAATTAATTTCTTATCATGTGTCACAAAAAGGACAACGGAGAAAAAACTTAGTGCCGTGATTTGGTTTCAAATCGAGGTTGCTGTGGTCACAATGCAAAATACCGACAATCGCGATCACAGCAATCACAGAACAGGATGCTTACATGCAGCAATAAGTATACTAGCAGAGGAAATGTTCGGAAGAACAGCAAATGTACAGTATCAGCACTCAGCGAACAGTGACAGACACGTGAGAACTGAGAATGGGCTGAATCTTTCAGTTCGATGTCCTCAGAGGCTCTGGAGATCCCTTGAATGAGAATGTTGAAAACTGAGAATGATCGATTTCGACAAAACATCAGAGTCTTGGGGGACAGTACAGGATTTTGTTGAAATGTATGCTTCAATAGCATCTTAGCTTAACATCGGCACAGCCGCCCAGATCCGACCGGAAATGGGAATGGGAATGAGTGCGCAGAGTTACTCTCTGGCTCCAGTGATGCAACAGGTGAGCATCCTGTCCATCTGTGATGGTACAGAGGCGCAAGAAATTCCGAGATTGAGTGTGGTCCTGCTCAAGGGAATGGTTGTCCCCGTTTATACTACCATAGCGATTTCCGGTGCATCTTTCTAAGACAGCTGAGTGGCACAAGTGGAGCGTGTTGAGCCCTTAACTTTGCAGTGGTGGGTTTCAAAGATGATTTTGGTATTTGGATCTGTTTTTCCGACACTGGCGGTGGCAGCTACATTTGCTCGCATCTGCTCAGTATCAGTTTCTTTCACACAGTCAAGACTTCAACCGGAGAATGTGGTGTTGGGGTGATATTTTAAACTTGTCATCCTTGGCGACTGGAACACGGAAAGGGTGATGTTTAAGTTCGACGAATAAAACCTGAAATGCAAGCCTGACCTCAGGAACAGAGATCATGACTTTAATTTCCTGCAATCCCATTCATTCATGTCTCTTATGCAGGGGATTCTCCCGTCTTCACCCAGTCCTGCCTACGAGAGACTCCAGGACCAGAAAAAAACATGAGCTGACCCTTAATCCAAGAATCTCCACTGTGTGGGAAGCAGTCTAGTCGGCCCTTCCAGTCCACACTGGATCCGAAGCGCATCCCACCAGACCCCACGGTATTCCCTATCCCATAAGCCTACATTTTCCATTTTTGATCCCTGTAACTGGCACATCTTAGGTCAGAGGGAGAAATAAAAACACAAACACACAGAGAATGTGCAGAGTGCCCACAGACAGACACCCGAGGCTGGGATGGCACCCGGGTTTCTGGTGCAGCCAGACAGCAACGAACGAGGGGCGAAGAATAAATGTTGTCCTGACCAGTCATACTCACACCCTGTGGGTGAATGAGAAAAAATGAAAACACATTCACAACATGGAAAACAGGATTTGTATCTGTGTGGACACAATTTGAAAGGATCGTTCACCCTGGGTAGAAAAAAGAACGCCGATACCACAGAGAAAGCAGGGCAATGTGGGAACTGCTGGAAGGGATTCAATTAACCACAGAAATGGAAACTCATTTCATCAGTAACACTGGGGAGAGACCGTTCACCAGTCCCGTGTGTGAGAAGGGATCACTGAGCAGAACAACCTCCGGAGACTCCAGCAGGATTACATATCCCATCAGGTGTTCGGTTATGCTGTCAATGCTAATCCCAACCAGCTATTTGCTCCATATCGTAGAGTCATACAGCATGAAAACAGGCCCGTCAGTCCAACCACTCCATGCTGAACATACTGCCAAACAAACCTTGTCCCATCTGCCTCATCCTGTACCCGTTGAGTGGTTATAATGCCCTTGTAGTTTTATTACTGTGTTGTTAATCCAAAAAAAACCTGGTAATATTTTGGGGACAAAGGGTTCAGGTCCTGGTATGACAGATAGTGGAGTTTGAATTCAATACGCACCTGGAATTGAAGAGTCTCGTGATGACCTGAATCAGTTGTGTGGAAACTCACATCTGATTCACTCATGCCAGTTCGGGAAGCAAACTGTCATATTCATCTGTCATATTCAACTGTCTCACAGGAGACTCCAGATGGATAATATCGTGGTTGACTCTTAACTGTCCTCTGGGAAATAACTGATGTACTAGGCATGAATAAATTTATTTTAAAAATCCCACTTTCCCATTCATGTTTGGAATCAATTGTCCTTTAAATGTTGCAAACATACCCTCATCCATCACTTCCTCAGCAAGTTAATTGCACACATAAAACACCTTCCCTAAAAAAAAGCCTCACGTCTTTTTTTAAAAAAAATCTCTTTTCATCTTAAACATATGCCCTCTCGCCTTGAAATCCCCATCCTGGGAAAAGGCAGCTATCGTTAACTCTAACTTACCTCTCAATAATTCATAAACTTCTGTCAGGTCGCCGCTCAAACTCCTAACCTAGAGTGAAAACACTCTCAACTCGGAGAAAGTGAGAACTGCAAATGAGAGATCAGAGTCGAGAGTGTTGTGCTGGGAAAGCACAGCAGGTCAGGCAGTATCTGAGGAGCAGGAGAATCGACGTTTCGGGGAAGAGCCTGATGAACGACACTTGCGCGAAAAAAAATTATTCTCCTGCTCCTCGGATTCTGTCTTACCTGATGTGGTTTTCCAGCACCCCGATCTCGACTCTGAAAATAGTCTCAGCCTATCCAGCCTTTCATTATAACTCAAACCTGCAACACACAGCAACATGCGTGTATACCTTTTCTGAACCTGCTCCAGCTGAATAATATCATTCCTTCAACTGGGCGACCGGAACTGGACATAATATTCCAGAAGAGGCCTCATCAATGTCGTGCAAAATGTCAACATAACGTTTCAACTACTATACACAAAGGACTGAGCAATGAAGGGAAGTGTGTCAAATACCTTTGAACACCTTGTCTGTAGGTGATGCAAACTACAAGGAATTATGTACCTGCACACCGAGCTTCCGTGTTCTCCAACATACGCAAAGCCATATTCTTTTTGTTGTACCAAAATACCTGCAATTTATCCAGATTGAACTCCATGTTACATTTTTAAGTCCAACGACTCATTGGATTAAGATCCTTTTGAAACTTAGATAATCTTCCTCACTGTCTACAATTCTGGTGTCGCCTGCAAACCTACGAAGCATGCCTGCAGTGAGTCCCACTGTTTTCTCATATAGATCAATGATTCATATTTACTTGTAGTGGCCGTGATTTAGCAGTGTGCAGATCATACAACAGTTAGTCATGCAATTAACCATGAGGAAGAAGGCCGCAGACTGCAGGGGGATGTCAAACAATTGGAAATAAAAATGGTGAAAGCAATTCATTCCAGGGAACTGGGTGATAGTGAGGCAAAATTAAACTTCAAACCAGCTGCCCACGCACCAGTTGTGGCACTCAGCTGTCTCAGCAAGATGCTCTGTACATTGCTGTTATTATAAACGGGAACACATTTTCCCTTCTGCCCCGCCTTTGACCAGGAGCACTCCCAACCTCGGAATTGCTTACGCCTCTAAACCATCATAGAAATACCGTGCATTCTCCGGTTGTGTCACTTGAGCCCTCGAGTATCTCTGCGACCTCATTCCCATCTCGATTTCCAGTTGGATCTTCGCGACTGCGCCACCCAGTTCCTCTGATTCTGGGGCTAGGAACTGGGACTATGTGGCAGCAGAGGTTACTGCCTTGTGGGGGAAACTCGTGAAGTAGCCGATGTTAAACTGCATTGCTATTGAAGCATACTTTCAACAAAAGCTTGGTAAAAACAATGACTGCAGATGCTGGAAACCAGATTCTGGATCAATGGTGCTGGAAGAGCACAGCAGTTCAGGCAGCATCCGAGTAGCAGTAAAATCGACGTTTCGGGCAAAAGCTCTTCATCAGGAATAAAGGCAGAGAGCCTGAACGGTGGAGAGATAAGTGAGAGGAGGGTGGGTGTGGGCAGAAAGTAGCATAGAGTACAATAGTTGAGTGGGGGAGGGGATGAAGGTGATAGGTCAGGGAGGAGAGGGTGGAGTGGATAGGTGGAAAAGGAGATAGGCAGGTAGGACAAGTCAGGGCGACAGTGCTGAGCTGGAAGTTTGGAACTCGGGTGGGGTGGGGGAAGGGGAGATGCGGAAACTGTTGAAGTCCACATTGATGCCCTGGGGTTGAAGTGTTCCGAGCCGGAAGATGAGGCGTTCTTCCTCCAGGCGTGTGGTGGTGAGGGAGCGGCGGTGAAGGAGGCCCAGGACCTCCATATCCTGAGCAGAGTGGGAGGGGGAGTTGAAATGTTGGGCCACAGGGCGGTGTGGTTGATTGGTGCGGGTGTCCCAGAGATGTTCCCTAAAGCGCTCTGCTAGGAGGCTTCCAGTCTCCCCAATGTAGAGGAGACCGCATCGGGAGCAATGGATACAATAAATGATATTGGTGGTTGTGCAGGAAACAAAAGCTGCACTGTCCCCGGAGTCTTTAATGTTTTTGAGAAATCTATTTATCTCAGCCTTCAGCACATTAACGATGGAATCACCACAGCCTCTGTTAAACGGTTAGCCCATTCTGAGTTCCCATATATCTGCCACTGTTCGCTAAGCACTGATATTTTGCATTTGGTGCTCTGCCTAGCATTCCTAATGATACTTTACTTATTGCTAGGGGTTAGTGTGTCCGTCGGTGGGGTGCCGTGATCGTATAGTGGTTAGTACTCTGTGTTGTGGCCGCAGCAACCTCGGTTTGAATCCGAGTCACGGCAGTAATTGCTCTATGTGTCCCAGTCTTTTGTGAAACACAAAGGAATCAGTTGTTTTAACATGGTGATTTTCTCCAAGGTGATTATTTTTTCCTTCCAGTTCTGCTCGGTCACATCTCTGTGCTTCATATGTCAGAATTCAAATCCACCCGTTCTCAGAGATTTCTTTCCTCCTCCGACCACTAACCGAACTTTCCATCCCACACCCCCATTTCATTAATTTAGAGATGCCGGCGTTGAACTATGGAGTACAAAGTTAAATATCACCCAACACCAGGTTATGGTCTTACAGGTTTAATTGAAGCACTAGCTTTCGGAGCACTGCTCTTTCATCATGTGTTTGTGGCGTCATTTCCTATTTCACTAAGGCATTGCAGAATCTAATACAGACTCTCACATTGATACCGATCAGTCTGTGTGGCTGCGGTCATTATTGCTGGGTAAACGTGCCCCAGCCCCACCATCGGGACCTGCAAATCAGCCTCAACAACAGTTTCAGGAAAGAGTTCCACAGAATCACTGGGCCCTGAGCAAAGTAATTCCTCCTCATTTCTGAATTAAATAGGCAATATCTAATTCTGAGTTCATGTCCTCTGGTGCTTTCCTCATACCAGAGGGCAAATCACCTGACCGTATCGACCCTGTCAATATCCCACGAATATTGAACGTTTATAATTGTTATTATGTGATCATAGAGCTCCATTTTATACAGGGTTGGCACCATGTTTGTAAACCTCTGCTGTCCCTTATAGCGTCCTTACATATTATTAAGGCAGGTGGAGAAATTTATGTGATGCAACGGTTGAAATTTCATGCACAGCCGAGAATTGGAACTTGAAATCAGCTAGCGATTGGAATCAGATTGGTCCACACAAGGACGAAATAGAGTAATTATAAATCTGACAAATGAGAACCTTATCATATTCCATTGACATTCAATGGCTTTACTGGAACCTAATTCCCCTGTGTAATCGTCCACGGAGCTAGAATTTGGGAAAAATGGATTGAGACCGGCTATATAAACACTTTCACAACAAAAACATGTCCATTGGTAGACAGTTTCGAATTGTAAACTCAACTCATTGCTCCGTGAATCCTACATCGTTTGCAAGGTACAAATGAGATGTGGAACAGGACTCTCTCCATTTGCCGATATGGGTGTGACTTCAACAACACTTAAGGAACTGGACACCATCCACGACAATGCAGTCACTTGATTGTACCCGATTCCATACCTGAATATTTATTCCCTTCACCGTTAAGGCACATTAGCAGCAGAGTGCACCAACTACACGATGCACTGGAGTAAGTCATCCGAGAATTATTGACCGAACCTTCAAAGCTGAACAGCTGTACTGACTAACAGGACAAAGTTGGAACATGCAACGAAACGCCACCATTTGCAACTTCCCCTCCAAGGCCAATAGCAACCTGACTTTGAAAGGAATCAACGATAAACTCATTGAGTGGTGAATCAGTCTTGATGGGAAAAGTTGCATACTTCAGCCCGCCATCTTTAATCTAAAAACGTAATAATTGTTGATTAATGCAGTGACCAGACTTGTGCTCAGACTTTTAGCTATTCCCTAAACTGGTATTTGCTAAAGCTCTACTAGCTGCAACAGTCTGTGGTCAACAACAGAAAAATCCAAAATCCCTCTCAATCAACTTATTCCCCTCAAGATGAAAGTGGTGCTGGAGAAGCACAGCAAGTCCGTCAGCATCTGAAAAAAAAATCAACGTTTCAGGCAAAAGCCCTTCATCAGGAATGAGACAGGCAGCCTATGGGGTGGAGAGATAAATGGGTGGTCGTGGGTCTGGGGAGAAGGTCGGTGAGAGCGCAGTAGGTGGATAGAGGTGGGGGTTGACAGTGATATGTCAGCGAGGAAGGTGGAATTGATAGGTGGGAATGAAAATACACAGGTGGGACAGGTCAGGAGGACGGTGCTGAGCTGAAAGGTTAGAACCGGGGTAAGATGAGGAGTAGGAATGAGGAAATTGATGAAGTCAACAATGATGCCACGGCGTTCAAGGGTCCCGAAGAAGAAGATGAGGCGTTCTTCCTCCAGGCATTGGGTAGTGAGTGAGTGGCGATGGAGGTGGCTCAGGACCTACATGTCCTCAGGAAAGTGGAAGGCGAAGTTGAAATGTTTGGCCATAGGGCAGTGGAGTTGATTCTTGCAGGTATCCTGGAGATGTTCTCTGAAGTGCTCTGTCAGAAGAAATCCGGTCTCCCCAATTTAGAGGTGACCGCATCTGGAACAGCAGATACAACAAATGACATCTGTGGAAGTGTAGGTGAACTTTTGATGGAAGTAGAAGGCTCCACTGGAGCCTTGGACAGAGGTGAGGGGTACGATGTGGGTGCAGGTTTTGCAATTCCTGCGGTGGCAGAAGAAGGTGGTGGGAGGGAATGGACATGACTAGGTAGTCGCGGAGGGAAAGGTCTTTGAGGAAAACGAATGGGTTTGGGGAGGGAAATATATCCCTGGTGGTGGGGTCAATTTTGAAGTAGCGAAAATGTCGGCGGATGATGTGATTTTTGTGGGGATGGGTGGAATGGAAGTTGAGGACCTTCCTCTGACCTTGATCTGTCCCTGTTGTGTTTCGAGATATGGGGTTCAAGGATGGACGTGCAGGACTTAGAAGAGATGCGTTAGAGGGCATCTTCAATCACATGGGAGGGGAAGCTCCGGTCTTTACAGAAAAGGGCCATCTGTTGTGTTCTGTTGTGGAACTGGTCCTCTTGGAGCAGATGCGGCAGAGGCGGAGGAGTTGGGAACACAAGATAACATTGGTGCAGGAGGTGCGGTGGGAGGAGTTGAAATCCAGATAGCTGTGGGAGTCAGTGGGTTTCTAAAAAATATCAGTAACACTGACCTCCAGGGATATTTTTCACTCCCTACCCCTATCCACTTTCCGCAAAGACCATTCCCTCCATGACTACCCAGTCAAGTCCCCGCCCTCCAATGACCCACGGTCCCCTTCTGGCACCTTCATCTGCCACCACAAGAATTGTAAAACCTGCGCCCACACACCCCCACCTCCGCCCACTGCACCAAAGAAGCTTTCCACATCCATCAAAGATTCACCTGCACTTCCACACATGCCATTTATTGCATCCGTTGCTCCCGATGCAGTTTCCTCTACAGTGGGGCCACCGGACACCTTCTCGGAGAGCACTTCAGAGAACATCTCCAGGACACCGGCAACAATCAACCCCAACGCCCCGTGACCGAACACTTCAACTCCCCCCGCCACTTTCCCGAGGACATGCTGGTCCTTGGCCTCCTCCACCGCCACTCCCTCACCACCTGACGCCTAGAGGAAGAACGTCTCATCTTCTGCCTCATGGCACTTAACCCCATGGCATCAATGTGGATTTCACCTGTTTCCTCATTTCCCCTCACCTCCCACCTTACCCTAGTTCCAACCTTCCAACTTGGCACCGTCCTACTGACCTGTCCCACCTGTCCATTCCAACCTCTTCTCCGAACTAACACTCTTATCCCCACCTCCATCCACCTATTGCTGTCTCAGCTAAATTCTCCCAAACCCCACCCCACCCATTTATCTCCCAACCTCGAGGCTCCAAGCCTGATGAAGGCCTTTTGCCCAAAACGTCATTTTTTTGTCTGCAACTCGGATGCTGCCTGGCCTGCTGTGCTTCTTCAGCACCACTCAACTCTTGTTTCTGATCTCCAGCATCTACAGCACTTCCGTCCAACTGATACCCCTGTCCATTGATCTTCAGCGATCATGAATGTCCACTCCAAGATCTCTTTGTCTGTCTACACCACACAGAATACTCATTGTTATTGTTTCTTCTCCCCAATTTTGTTAACACACATTGGTTTGAATTCAATGCAATTCGCTATTTTTCCTTTCCGTCTTATTGATACATCCCTGCAGCCTCTGACATTCTTCGTCCCAGTCAACTACACGACCAATTGTTGAATCATCAGCAAACCTCTGAATCATGGCTCCTACAACTAAGTTTAAATCATTGGTCTACATCAAAAAAACAGTGGAACTCCACTGGAAACACGCATACAAACATGGTTCATTGCTGGTTGGGGTTAACAGCTGCGATAACAGCAGAATCGACCTCCTGCTGTTATTTGTAAACTTGCTGTTCACTCTGTCAGTTGTTCCCCGGAGTGATCACTTCTCACATATGGGAGTGGTGAATGACCTGTGCGCATTCTGACTGAGCAAGTGAGTTTACACCTCAGTGGGTAATTGAATCCCTTCCTGCAGTCACCCCATGGCCCTGACTTCTTGGCGTTGCGGGAATCCTTTTGTCTACTTAGTTTGATAAACAGTTGAATTCGAGTCCACATAGACACGATTCCCATTTCCCCCGTTGTCCATGTATTCTTATTCTCCCACGAAAAGTTGTTATCATTGGTCTGAAGACCATTTGTTCTTCATTCTTAATTCACCTTGAATTGAGTCAGAGGGTATTTATGGGTGAACTACATTGTTGTGGGTCTGGAGTCACATGTTGACAGGTCGGCAGTTTTCCCTTTCGAAGGGACATGAAAGAATGAGTTTTCAGCATATTAAAGTTATTGTCTCTGTTCCTGAGATTGGGTTCATTTTCCAGATTTTATTCATCTAATTTAAATAACAGCAGCTGCCACGTTCCAGTCTCCAAAGATTACTATCCCAATAGATCACCGCTGCACTAACAACTCCCTGCTCCATTTCTCCATTCAAAGAATGACATTGTCAATTTAGATTATCCCAGGTGGAGAGCGAATACTACGCGTTCCTGTGTTGGAATGGAAGCAATGTACGCTGGATTGGAGTGTTTACTGGAGCAAGAGACCGATGTGGAGACGATGTGAGCAAAATCAGTTCTTGCTGTCAAAGTAACAAAATACCGTTTTGTGAAGGAAAATCTCTTAGAATGCTTTCAATACATCGGCCTCTCACTTAAGGCTTCAGTAAGCTTCCTCTGAGCCAATCCTCAGTGCTGGTTAATGCTGCTGCTGAATCTTAATAATATAATAAATTGAGACTAAGATGCCCTTCCACCTCGCCTTTGACCAGAAGCACTCCCATCCTCAGCATTTCACACGCTCGAATAAATAGACAATGTCTTTTCACTGGTGGCGGGGAGTCCAGAACTAGAGGGCATAGATTTAGGTTGAGAAGGGAAAGATATAAAAGAGACCTAAGGGGTAACCTTTTCATACAGAGCGTGGTGCGTGTATGGAATAAGCTGCCAGAGGAAGTGGTGGAAGCTGGTACAATTGCAACATTTCAAAGGCATTTGGATGAGTATATGAATAGGAAGGGTTTGGACGGATATCGGCAGGGTGCTGGCAGGTGGGACTAGATTGGGTTGGGATATTTGGTTGGCATGGACGGGTTGGACCAAAGAGTCTGTTTCCATGCTGTACATCTCTATGATTCAATGTCCGCACCTTTAACAATCATGTCACTGGTGCCATAGAATAGCTTCACGTGCTCATTTCCGCCCCCACTTCCGGTTTGATATTAGCGGCTGTGCCACAAAGTTTGCCTGATTCTGGTCCGAGGAACAGGGGTTATGTTACTGCCTGCAGCAATGGGTACCTCCTTGTGTGGGTAAGTTAGTGAAGCAAAAGTTTTAAAACTCATTGTTATTGAAACATACATTGCACCAATATCTCGCACTATCCCCTGAAACTTTTTTGTTTCTCGAAATTCATCAAACACATGCATTCCGATGGAACCACCACAGCGCCTGAGGATATCGAATTTAAAATTCAGCCAATTCTGAATTCCCACATGTCTGGTATTCCTCGCCTAATATTCCTGTTGTGCATCTGCTACTGTTCCTAACATCTCCTCTGTCACTGTAATTATTGCTGTTTTTAAATGCGTGTCTCTGCATGACTCAGTAATGGTTTCAATGATAAAATATTCTGCATTGTGGCCGCAGTAAGCTCGTACGAATCCGAGTCACTGCATTTTATTCCTTGTGACTCATGCAGAGAACACACAGAAAGAAATTAGTTGATTTTATATGAAAACATTCTCAGAGATTATGATTACTTTGCCACCAAACCCCTCTCTCACACACACATCTCTGCGAGTCATATATCAGGATTCAGACTCACCCCTTCTCGGAGTCTTCACTCCCTCCCGCAAACACATACCTCCTTTAAGTTCCCCCTCCCATTTCCCTTACAATCACTTTCACATTGACCCCGTTCAGTTGGTGTTGCTGCGCTCACTGTTGCTGTGTGACCATGCCCAAGTCTCACCATCGGGACCTTCAAACTAGTCGATCCATTTGGATACCGCGGTTGTGAGATCAATCCTCATGTAGCAGCTTTTACTGACATGGACCAGAGATTATTGAAACATCAGGCTCAGGAAAAGGGCACAGGGCAGCATTGAGGAAAAGAAACTTTATTCAAAAAACCCAGTTTTTTGTCGAATTGCGCATCATTTATTTCACTTGTTCAATCGGCTCAAGCGAGACCAATGTGTGTAGATATGCAATTTACATTATAGCAGAGATGTGATAGCACTGGAAACGATGTAGGGGAGATTTGACAAGATATTGTCTGGGCTGAAGAAGAGAGATTGGACAAACTAGAGTTGTTTTTCTTAGAGCAGAGGAGATTGAGGGGGGCATGATTAAGATGTAAAAAGTACTGAGGGATATGGATAGAATAGACTGAAGTACATGTTACACTTTGATGGAGACTTCGACCACGGTTGGCCATCGATTTAAGGTCAGAGGCGTGGAAAAACGTTTTGAAATGTGGTTGAAATCTGGAATACAGTGTAAGCAAGGATCGAAGAGGCAGAAATCCCCATAACTTTCCGAAATATTTGGATGTGAATTTGTGATGCCAAGACATACAAGGTTATGGGTAACGTTATTTGAAATGGAGTTTGAACAGTTCAGTGATTGTTATTGAGCAATACAGATACTCCATTCCAAGGACGGGTTATTAACACCCGTCCTTCCATTCTCGAAGGGACATGTCACAGGAAGAACTGTTCTGTCTGAATCAATGTGGGGGAATACTGCTGCTCTCGGGGAGACAGAGTGACAGTGATAGTGCAAACACGTAGCTTCTGCAAGCTGTACCTACTGTCAGTGTTGGAATGAAAATCATTAAATACTTTTGCTCCGGAGTGAGCTGTTTATTTATAGCATGTAGCACAGGAAGACATACATTCTGCCCTTTCCCCACTAGCCCATACCACTGAATACCGGCACAATGCAGGAAACTTTCTCTCTGTACGCCATCGTCCAATCCTTCTTGACTTCCAGCACTTCCCCCATATGGCACCATTCCACGAAATCCAAGAAGGTGCAATGCTGATCGTTTATGATGTTGTGTAAGTTTCAGTGATTTATCTGCCCATCACTCAATTTAGCAACTGAATTTCCTGCTCACAATGTGATCTCGTCCAGACTGGGGAGAGATAAACAGAACGGGTGACAAACGTGTGTGCACCTTCGTTCTGTCTGCAAGCAAAATAAGACCGTGAGCTTCCAGGTTCCTGTCACTGCAACAGCCAACTGTGTTCCCATGCCTCCGTTTCAGCTTGGTCTGCTGCAGAGATCCCGTATAGAACAGCGCAAGTTGGAAGAGCGGCACGTCATTTCCTGCTGAGACACCGTGCAATCTTCAGTACCCAATATCGAGTTCAATCATTTTAGACCCTGTGCACCTTCCTTCACGTTCTTGCCCCACCTACACATACCATTCGTTCCAAAGGCGGATGGTTTGGCTCGAAAATCTCTCTCCAGATGCACTAGACCTGCTGATTTTGTTCCGATATTTCTGCTTTTCTTTGGATAACTTTATTCTGTTCTGATCGCCAGCCTTCAGGAAGCATATGTTTGCACGGGAGCGTGGTCAGAGGAGATCTACCAAGATGGTTCCTGAGCTCGAAAATTCCCCCTGTGAAGATAAGCAAAAGTGAGGGCTGCAGGTGTTGGAGCTCAGAGTCGAGAGTGTAGTGCTGGAAAAGCACAGCACGTTAGACAGCATCTGTGGAGAAGAGAATCGCTGCTTCTGGCACAAGCCACCGCCATTGCATTACCAGCCGATGCCTGGAGGAAGAACGTCCCATATTCCACCTTAGACCCTGCAACCACGCAGGACAAATGTGTACTTTAAAAGCTTCCTCATTTCACCTCCCCCCACAGTATCCCAGTGCAAAGACTCCAACTAGGCACTGCTCTCTGGACCCGGCCAACAATCCCCCTCTGAACTACCACCATCTCCCTCACCTTCATCCACCTATCACTTTCCCAGCTACCTGACCACAACTCCCATTTCAATCAAGTCTATTTTGCGCAACATTTTTCTGTGTCCCACTTCCTGAACATGATGCCCGAAAAGTCACAGGTCCATATCAGTTCCTCCTCCTCTGCCTTAGCATTAATTCCAGAACTGCAGCAAAAGTAGAACATGCCGGTAGAAGGTCCCAGAGGTACGAGTAGGGCACTTTATAGGCTTGCTGCCGGTGGGCTCCAGTGGAGCAACTGATCAGCGCATGGCACTGAACAGTGTGTTAAAATGCCGCAGTTGTAATTTCAATCCTTATCTAAAGCTGGGTTTACTGACGTTGATCAGGAATTATTGGAGCATCACACTGAAGCGTAGTCGAAGAATAATGTCGAATAAAGCAGCATCTATTCTAAAACTCCAGTTTCTGATTTATGGGATTGTTCTGTCTTTGGGAAAGGTATGAATTATTAACCGTAAAACTGCGCATTTTCCCCAAGTGATTATCCATCTGTGGATCAAGAAACTGAGGTGATATTTTAGCTCGATGACCTTTTTCAAATCTCTGACACTGCACTGGATTGCATTCTTGAAAAGGCTGTTAAACTCGTTTCATATCATTCTGTTTGCTGCAAAGTCACACAGCTCATTAAACCGTTCGATTTATCTCTTTGGGTAGACTGAATGTTGTCAGTGAATCTGGTAAAGTCATGACAAATAGTTTTGCTGCTGTCCAGAACAGAGGGTTCCAACAGGAATAAGGAAGAGTCTTGTCGCCGGATTTTTCGGGAGGAGATCAGTGAGTATTAAATGGACTCAGTCCCGTTCCTGGTCATTGTGAACAAATGTTCAAGGCAACAGATGGCAAAGATAATGATGCTTGACATCGACAGGTCCGTTCCTACTCACTAGAGTCACCATTGTATTACAGATCACGTGAGCGGTGGAGATGATGATCCTTATGGCAACCTGAGAGAGTGCGACAATTAATCCCACGTTGTTATTCTCACTCTATACCATAAACCAGTTAGCCAGCAGACTGAGCTAACCGGTTTCGATTTAATGCAAAGCTAAAACAAACAGCTCAGTACATTAACAATCTGTAGTAGTCCACGTCGAACCAGCTGCTACACCTTTCAACACCACCAGCTCTTCTCATACTTAACATGTTCAGTTGCCGGTGTTATGCAATTTCTTTCTGATGAACGCTAAACAATTCGTGAGTGTGTCACTTTTGCCTCCCCATCCAGGCAGCCCAGAATCCCTGTCCCTGTTAAATTCGCTCCTTGTGTGTCTGCACGTGACCTGTCAAATATGCTGGAATCACCTTCTAACATGTTTTTTTCTTTCCGAAAAATCATCTCCGATTTCAAAAACTCAGAATAAGAAGTATCTGCTGCAAACTTCTTTGTCGTTCCTCGCTCGTTTTGAAGCTCTAACCTCTGGTTATACGATCACCTGAACGAGGTAATTTCCATCTTTTTTTACTCTAACCAATTTTACATCCGCTGGAAAAGCTCCATTAGGACATAACACAGTCATTCCTGATTTGTGTCGCATGATTCTTCATCTATTCCACCATCCCATTAAATCCCTTCTTTTCTTTTCATCCCTTCTTTTCTTTTCTCCCAGTAAATCTCATTTCCGTCGTCTCAAATGATTTTGTATCAGGGGAACTCTGACCAGATCCTTCCTAACCATATTCCACCCCCCAACCCCCGTGTATTTCATCATGTCTTTATATCCCAGTCAATTTCGTCCTGCGTAATGATGCTGGGTCTAATTCAACTCATGAAAATTTACCACTATGCTATTCAATCTCTTTACCGGTACAGGAAAGGTGTGGGCTATTTCACTTACAGCTGAGTCGGTTGGCTGCAGCAACATTGGGTCAAATCGCAGTCACACAGGTGACTGTTGTTCTCATTTTTATTTCTTCTTAACATGTGCTTAAGTAACACAGTGAGGAATCAATTAATATTGTAAGACATACATAAGGGGGTGGGTTCAATCTGAGGTTATGAGAATAGGGCAGTTTTGATTAACATAGACCAGAGATTGCTCAAATCTCAGGCACATGAGATTGACAGAGAGCGATGTTGAGCGAAATAGACTGTCTTGGCAAATGCCAGTGTTATGAAGTTTTGGGTGTAATGTACTTTTAATGGTGTTGAAATGTCTGGCTAGCACAAGGAGTCCAGAACAAGGTAACAACATAACATTTGGTCGAAACAACTAAGAGCTGTGTTACATGGATACAAAAATGAAATGCAAATTCTGCCAATCAGTTTAAATTATGCCCCAATCAAGTTTGAATTTGGTACTTTTACAATGTTAAAACCAACGAAACAATCCGACGTTTTGTGAGACAAATATCAGATGTTTTGAACAGTTCCCCAGAGCTGCAAAGAAGCAAAGAGAGCAGCTAAAATACCAACAGATGTAGGATGTTCGTAAAATCTCCAAGAGGTGACTATCTGGAGAAATAGATAGCATAGAAAAAAAGCATCAACACCAACCTGGAGAAAAAAAATCTACAGAGGAAGATAATAAGAGAAGATTCGACAACTAGCTAGTTTGTAAATTTGATTTTTTTTTTGTAAATGTTAATGGGGTCGGGGTGAGGGAAGGTATTGTAGACCAGAAGGTTTAGAGAAAGGAGTTAGTAAGTAGTTGAAAGTTGATTATTCTCTGTCACATGTTAAAAATGACAATAAAATTGTTAATGTTAACTTTAAATAGTGATTTTTGGGATAGTTCTTTGCCTGTTGAATTTTAACAGAATACAGCACGGGATGAATCCTTTCTGCTTTGCTGGTTTACATTAGCAGAGAGGGTTTACCCCGTCACGTAACACCAGTTCCTGTGGTTGCTTTGTTGTTTTGCTCATTTGTGCATTTTGCCTTATGAACGATTTTGAAGTTGTCCCCTCTACACAAAACGTCCGTGCTTTTGTACCCTTGTACAAAAGGAACAGAGGGTCTCGGCGACAAGGCTCCCTACAATAACATTCGACGCTGATTCAGTCTATCTATCCTGATATTGACCCACGGAAACAACACTGCCCACTCTCCTCGAGTCTGGAAAACAATCCCTTCACAGTTAATGTTGCATCCCGCTCTCAAGGGGCTTTTCATTCCATCGCTTTCAATTCCTCACAGAATCCATTTCAACAGATTTTGTCACTGAGTCATTCCTTTGTTTGTGCTCAAATCCTGTGAGCAGAGGGTCACAGTTGGAGCGTGCTGAGCCCATAACCCAGAGGTCAGACCATACTTTGTGAACTATAGTCTGCTGTTCATCGTTTCACTAACAACAGGTAGATGTATCTATGCTCTGCAAATTTTCACACCTGTTTTAAGAAGCAAGATAAATATTTCCTGGTTGTTGTCACACAGACAACAACAGCACTGGTGGAGACTATCTCGCAGACATCAATTTTTTTCCCATTGGTGTAAAGATGATTGTCTGAAACGCTTTCTTCTGTTCCCTGTCACTCTGGGATGATGTGAGCTGTGAAATCTATTCTCTGAGCTTGGGGTAACGTGATAAAGCTTATACATATCAGGTGCAGTGTGCCTGAGCGACAGGACTCGCTGCAGTAACATGCTGATTCAGACAGCAGAGCCCTCGCTGTAACTTCGAGAAGGACACACAGTTCCCGACGACTGGGAGAGATTCTCTTTTTCCCTCAGTTCTGCACTTTTCTATTCGTTTCAGATGGCGTTATTTGCACATGATTCCCAAAAGAAGATGGGTTCCTGTGCATGCGTGATCTCCCTTTTGTACAGCTTTCCAGAATTTTCATAACTCCCACTCCCTCTAGCCCCCGCCCCGATCCCTAAACCCGTGTTTGATATGGAGCTGAAGAGCGCGCACACGTTTCTCTCCCACGACACTGATTGCCAATAGAAGATGAGTTCGTCCAGCTGCCAATGGTGGGAGCCTGTTCGCGGGGAAAGTGGCGAGCACAGCTTCCGGGAAACCGGAAGTCAGAATGGCAAGGAACTGTTATTAAATCTCAATGCTGCCTTCACTCCGAAACAACAGAAAAAGCCTATTTTTAAACAAAGAGACTCACCTGATTTATAGATCCCGCACAAGCTGCGGTTCTGGCTTGTTGGTCTTGGGTGTGATGTCGCCTCGAGTGGGTGATGTACGTGTGAGAAGTCACACTTGAGCCCTGGAGTTTTGCATTTAATTCTATTTTTGACCCAGAAGGCAAAATTTCGATGAGATCAAGGTCAGATCAAGATACCGAAGCTTCAAGACATACACCAGCAACTTCTTGTCGGCCGTTACTAGACTGAGAAATGGATTCCCTAACTTCAAATGATGCTGATCCTGTTAATGTGGATCTTGCCGAGCGCACGTCCTGTGTGAATTAACCCGAAAGCCTTAAGCTGTCCAAAATGTTGTTTTTACTCACACGGTAATCTGCATGTCCTTGATTAGTGTGATCTGCCTTTAACAATCGCAAACAAATTAGATTAGATTAGATTACATTACAATGTAGAAACAGGACCTTCGGCCCAACAAGTCCACACCGACCCGCCGAAGCGAAACCCACCCATACCCCTACATTTACCCCTTACCTAACACTACGGGCAATTTAGCATGGCCAATTCACCTGACCCTGCACATCTTTTGGACTGTGGGAGGAAACCGGAGCACCCGGAGGAAACCCACGCAGACACGGGGAGAATGTACAAACTCCACACAGTCAGTCGCCTGAGGCGGGAATTGAACCCGGGTCTCAGACGCTGTGAGGCAGCAGTGCTAACCACTGTGCCACCATGCCGCCCACGATGTTTCCACTGTACTAAGGTACATATGACAATCAAACAATCAAATAAAGCCAATCAATCGAACCACACAGACATTTCCTTATTGTTCACACAGCAAAGAAACCGATGTCACAGTTACAAAAGCCTTTCTGCAGGATTGCTGTGAAGATGGATTCTGAACAGCAAACAGGCTGCACCAAAATGTCCTCACACCAATTTACTTGAGGGTAGAGAATCTGTCTTTCCCAACAGCTCAACATCTTTATCGGTTTCTCAGATAAATAATATTTACAGAAAGTTCACAATCAAACTTACTGATTTCCAGCACTTGATGGAACTGGCTCTGCTGATGAGAGCATATCCGCGCTTGCCCCCCCCCCCCCCCCCCCCCCTCACACTGCTTGCAGGTGGAGGGAAATAACTGAACACTCTGCCGATGGAGTCCAAGCAAAAGGGTTAAACAGCACTGTCCCGTGAACAAGGAGACGGAATGAGAAGGCGATATTCTTGAAACACTTTGGTGCTTAGAAACCCGAGATCAAAGTATAATATTGTTGGATCTGAGCGACTTTCAGTTGGTTTGATGTTGGAAACGTAAGAATGTCACTTATCTAGGGGCATGATCTTCGCTCAGCAGCTTGTGTTAATACTGGCATGTGAGAATGTCTTACTTGAAGTCGCCATCGAGCCTTGGTCGTTTGATTTCACTTTTGCCCGGTCGTCCTATCAGCTATTGATAAATAAAAATGTGTAAATCAGGAAGTTGCTCCCCTTGAAATAACGTTGAATTCTGGAGTAAGAAGTGTCATTTTAGTAGGCATGGCACAGTACCACATGTGGTGAAAGCGAAACAAGTGTTTCGGGATGCTCACCCACACAATCCCGTTCTGAATACATCCACCATCTTGGTTGTTCGCACAGTTCTGCGTGTGAAACTTGAGGAAGTGGGGACGTGAAATGATTGGAAACAGCGCTGAACAGGTTAATGGCAATGGTGTGGTGTATGAGGAATGTCAACAATAAAGGTGATTTGTAAGGTTGGGGCAGTTCTTCTTGGAGAGCAGAAGGCCGACAGCTGGCCTTGTTAAACCTTTCCAAGACATGAGTGGGATAGACAGAGGAAATAAGGAAGGGAGAATGCTCCCCACGCCTGAAAGGATCGAGAACAATTCAGCAGAGTTCTAAAGTCGTTAGCAAAAGAAGAAAAATGTACATGAGGAGAAACGTTTTCACATAGCGAGTGGTTAGTGACTGCCTGAAATTGACAAAGAGGCAGTTTCAATCGAGTTATTTAAAAACTAATTCGATGTTTATGTTCAAAGTGAAAGCGTGCAGAGTTACAGGGAGAAGGCAAGAGAATGATACCAAAAGAGAAACACATTTATCTCTGTAGAGAGCCAGCACAGCTAAGGTGGTTTGTGACACATTTGTGATTCAGAGTGGAATCACAGTACGACCAACAGAATGTAAGGAGTTAGACCACGGTGATGTTGGCAAAGCCGGGGCACATCTACACAACAGAATATTATCCAGCATGGACATGTCGCAGGGAAGATGGCGCTGTCTGAAAATCCTGCAGTGTGTCCTGCGGATCAGAAACAGCACACTTCACTAGTGAGGCAAAAGCAGGCCTCTGTACCGTGGTCAAAGCCGCGGGATTCAGGTTCCTGTTTGGCAGGCGGGCGTAGGTTCGAATCCCACCGCTACAGCGTGTTAATGTGCTCTGGTCCAAGCCAAGCTAAAAGCAGCGGTATTGGAGAGTTGAATACAGTGTTGGCGAGTGCACACACCCTCAAAGGTGTCTCAGTCCATGCGGTGGTCGCCTCCCACACCGAAAACCGCAGGCTCTACTGCTGTTGTTTCGTTTCACGCGAGTTGAGCTTTCACTGGAACCAAAGAGACTGTTACTTCATCGCTGTCGTGAAACAAAGTCCTGCGGTGACTCTACTCGTCCTCATTTGGTGTCCTGACGAAAGGGAAATGTTTCCAATGAGTTATGATGTTACATGGTCTTAAGTTTCCTTCATTTCTGTCCTGCAGACATTAGAAGAGAAAGGTAATCTAATCGAGATTATCATTGGTGAACTTCACTTTTTATGGCCCATTCTTGTTGTGTTATTTCTTCCTCTCTTTTCAGCACTTTCTGGGAAGTGGTGGTGCACTAAGGCTCCAGTATGTTTGAAAGAGTAGTTTGAAATTGCCCTGCTGTTAGTTGTGAGATTAGTTTATGGCTCATGCCCACGGTCTGTATCACATTCAGCGTTCATGCTTCGCTCTGTCTGAAAAATGCATTTGCTTTGTCAGTTTTGTTTCTGTTCCGTGTTAAATGCTGACTGTTTTGCCATTCGCTCAGTACATTACGAGATAACACGGTTTGTGAGGTAACTTCCAGCAGCAAACATCCTCAACTGAGGATCCAGGAATATTTCATGGAGTATGGTCAGTCGGGGCAAAAGTAAGAAAGTCTTTCGGTTCTGCAGTGTTTCACAATGCTATCTTTCCGGTGAACAGCCGCAGAGAGCGATGGCAAGCCCCGCTAAAAGTAATCCTTTCAAGCCGGTGTAAGTAACACAACGTTATTGGGGCACACAGCGTGGAAACAGAGTCTTTGTGGATCTCGTCCATGCTGACCACATAGCCAAAATTAAACAAGTCCCACTTCCCAGCACTTGGCCCCTATCTCTCTGAACCCTTCCGATCCAGAAACTCCTCCGGTTGCCTTTGAAACCTTCTGAGTGTACTCGCCTCCTCCGCTTCCTCTGGTAGCCAATTCCATACACGCACACCTGTCTGTGTGGGAAATGCCTGAGGTCCCGTTTAACTTTTAGCCCTCTCACCAGAAACCTACGCTCTCCAGTTTTCAACTCACCCCACCTTGGGTAAAATACTTAAATACTCAGTTTACAAACTTTCCATAAGATCATGCCCCAGCCGCTACGCTGCAGGGCAAATTGACCCAGCCTATTCAGCCTCACGCGACAGTCGATACATTGACAACATTCTTGCAATTTTGTAAGCAATTTCACATGATTTTCTTACTTTTTCGATGATGCCAATTACGCTGGACAACAACGGGCTGTTGGAAATGGAAAGGTGAAGCGGAGAACTGCTGCAAATGACAGTGCTGGGCACCGCTGAACAACAGCAGGCCCTGGCGGGACTTGTCTCTGGTGTGTAGTGGTTATCACATTCGCTTCACACGTGAAAGGTCCCCAGTTTGAAACTGGGCAGAAACAGCCCTGTCCCCAACCGCAGCCTTTTAGATGGACGAGAATCGATCTTTCCTGCTTGGTTTCCCATCAGCAAACATGGCTTTGCGTTTACTAGTGCAAATCCGCTCTCAGGGTGAAAAGTAATGCAATTCCATTTAAGTACTGGGCGAAACGTTGTTATGTGTTTCTCCAACCTGCTTCTGATCATACGCCATCCTGTTTAAGACTGTAGTTACCGCGTTCTGATCCTTCGACGAAATACATTTGCATTCCTTGCGCAGGCGGCCCGGTTCAAAGCCAAGGAGAAAGGTGATGTGCTGGGTCACAGTGCACCACGGATTCCTAATGTAGCCTCTCTGTCAAAAGTATCCCAAAGTAGTCTCTGAAAGGCCTCATTTGGAAGCTGACTGCCGTTATTCAACGTGCGTGAATTAGCACCAGAAGTCCTGAATCATGTTTTCGCACGTTAGCAGCTCATTCCATCAGCAACAGCAATAACTGAATTTACAATCTCAGATGATCCTCTGGAATTGTGCTGTCATAGCGTCACTAATATTTAGGTATGCACCGAGATCTAAGCCATGTTGGAACTGAGACTGCGGAAATAACAGACAGGCTACAGAATGATATCGCATCCATTTGGTTTTCTTAATGTCACAGAAATGCAGGAAAATGTAAACAGGGAGGGGGAGGGGAAGAGGCAAGCGGGATAACAAAGTGAGGCAGTAGCAGTTTGGTGAAATTCCTACTTTGTGATTCACTCAACAACAAGAGACGTGAAGGTGACTCAGGTGGGAGAGCTTTTCACATCGAGAACAAAGAGCACTCACGTACAGTTAGCAACTCTTTGACATCTTGTGGGGTGGGAGGGTGGGATAACCACTTTTTGACTTCTGTTAATATGTTCAGAAACTACCTTTTACATTGATGAGAACAGAAACTGCTTCCCTAATAAGCACCATGGAATTTTGCAACTTTAATGAGTCGCTTTCCATCGATTCCCACATTGGTTTCCACCTCAGCTGGCAGCCATGTCGCTCATGTCCTGATGTGGACATTCTGCAGCAAGTTGGATGGATAAGGTGAAAGACAAGGAAATGCTAACTCGTACTGGCACCGAGGTTTGAGCATCCTCACAATGTGATCTGTCCTTGTCGGATTGTCCTGATACCTCGGCTTTTCAGGTGGAGAACATTCTTTGGGACGCTTATTCTGCAAAACAGTCGCAGTAATTGAAACTATGCTGCACGGTATGGTGTGGAACATGGCCTGCTCAGCTTTGTGCATTTTCCCTGTCATCCGGTATATTTCGTGTTCCGTTCTGTTTCGAGCAATGGTCGAAATAATTTACCAAAGCAAGAATCGAAATTCCAGTAATGTCATGAAGCTCATGGTTATTTTATCAAATCATGACAGAACATGCATTCTCACACTCGCATCTACATTTGTAGCTGAAAATAGTGTCAGAAGATAGAGTCAGCTTTCCATTGAGTTTTGTGTGGGTTGATGGGCTATCATTATCTGCTGTGAAATTGATATCAGAGTCGGGCATATCCCAGCTGTTATGCGAGGAGGACAAGGACCGCGAAGTGTTTTCCCTGTGCTTTTTCGTCTGTTGTTTTGCAGGAGCACAATTGAAAATGTATGAAAATAGGCCGCACGCGCGTGCAGGTGTTACCGAGGCCGGTCTCGAAGGGGGCGTCGCTTCCAATCCCACCACTGCCATTTCTGTTGGTCAACAGCAAAGCTGCAGCGTGTTTTAGATTAGATTAGATTAGATTATTTACAGTGTGGAAACAGGCCCTTCGGCCCAACAAGTCCACACCGCCCCGCCGAAGCGCAACCCACCCATACCCCTACATGTACCCCTTACCTAACACTACGGGCAATTTAGCATGGCCAATTCACCTGACCTGCACATCTTTTAGTGCCGGGTTCAAAGCAAAGAAAAAGACCTGGTAGGTTTGCTTGTTGGAAAATTAACGACGGTGTGGGAGAGTGCAGTCTCTCTCAAAGGGGTGAGTTTCTGTGCTGTCATGGTCGTGTTTGCCTCCCACATGTAAAATCACAAGCAGCTTTACTGCCGCTGTTTTTTTTCCAGGCAAGTTGAGTTTTCACTGAAACCGAGGAGAGACTGTTATTTCATTGCTTTTGTGAAACATAGTCCTACCGTGACTCTATCCGCCGTTATTTGGTGTTCTGGCGAATGGGAAAATGATTCCAATGAATTGCGATGTCATATGTTCAAATATTTCTCCCGTTTCCTTCATTTCTGTCCTGGACACAGCGGAATGGAAAGGAAATCTAATCGAGAATCTAATTCGTGAAATTCACTTTTTATTGCCCATTCTTATTGTGTTCTTTCTTTCTCCATTTTCAGCACTTTCTGGGATGTGGCCGTGCACTAAGGCTCCAGGATGTTTGAAACAGTAGAATGGAATAGTCCTGCTGTTCGTTCTGAGATTAGTATATTGCTTATGCCCCTGGTTGTGCCCGCCAGAACCTACCCTAGCCCTTCCTGGCCCTCTCCGTTCTCGGATATCAACTACCCCTCCATCCTCCACCCATTCTCAGGTGGGTGGCCATTTTTTCTGTCAATTTCACTGTCCAGCTTCAGCCCCCCAGGAACCATCATCAACATATCCTCCGCTCATGGACTCGCATCTCGAGCTCACCTCCCCACTTTCCATCACTGTCAGATACTTTGCCAGAGCACAGAGTGTTGCAGCAGACGTGCAACTCAGCGCAGAGCAGGCTGGCCTGCAAAGACCCAACGGCAGTCCCGCACAATTCCTTTATAATTAAGAACACGTGGCTCCCCAAAGATCTCACAACCATGATAGGGCATGTCGCACAACCAACAATACATTTCACACCCTTTAGGCAAGACACAGACACTTTAGTAGAGCTTACACTGATTGGACAGGGCGAGTTTTGTGTGCGCTGTGCTCCCGCATTACTACATCTACTTTTACAAAACAAGGCCCAGGCGCTGCCTCCTCCAACAACAGCCCACTCTTAGCTGACATCCCATAATCACTGTGGGCACAGCAATAGAACCATGCAGAACCGTCATTGGGCGGAACTATTTACGGAACAATACCCGTATCACCCGCAGCAGTATTGGGAATCAAACCAGTTATTGAATCACCTCTGCAACAGGGAATCCTCGGGCCCACAAGCAGCCCATGCAACACTCCCTCCTTAACTATCCCGAAGCGTGGAAGACCATGAAAATGGTGCTTTGTGCAAAACCTTAGGGCTGTCAATGCCAGCGTTGTTCCCTGCTTCCCAGTAGTCTCGGACACAAATGCCCTCCTGATCAGTACCCTGCCTCCTCCTCCTCCTGATATTTTTGTAATCGACCTTTGCTCAGCATCATTCTCCATTGAGTTGTTCCCTGAAACTTTATGTTTTTACATATGGCGGCTGCAAACATACATGGGCCGGATTTCCCTAAGGGTATTCGAGAGCCCCAAATTTGTGCTGCTGCAGTATACCTCACCCTGTCCACCCTTCACCTACCATGCCACAGCACGTTCCTCCAGTATGCGAATGGCCTGCTATTGGCTTTCACCTCCACTACTGCATGAAAGCAGTTTACGGTGGCCTTGCTCTGTAGTCTGGCACAGGATGGGCGTAGGGTGCCTATCAAGAAAATGGAGCTCTGTCAGAAAAATGTCTAATAGCTTTCCTATGGCCTCAGAGCACTGTCCATGGAGCAATTGACTGTCATCACCCAGCTACCTCTACCTGCCACAAACAGGCAGCTGCAAGTGTTTCTGGGGCTGGTATAGAAATGCAGGCCTTGGATTCCTGCCCATTGTGCTATTAATGCACCTCTATGGGAGGCAGCTTCCCGTAGACAGAATGAAGTGAAGATCCAAAATGGAACAGACTTTCACTGAACTGAAGCAACAAATAATTTCCACTCCTGCTTTGGGAGTCCAGATTAATCCCGGACCTTCTGTCTTTATGTAACCAAGTCAGAAGGGTTCGCGTCTGGCATTTTAACACAGCTTCATGGGGATCTCCGTCGCCCTGTTGCGTTTTACTATTGTTTAGTTACCACCGGTTATGAGTGGAATGCCGGCATATTTGTGCGTGTTGGCAGCAGCCACAGTAACAGTGGATAAGGCCACCCCCATTGTGCTAGATCACCCGTGTATTGTTTTGGTCCCACTGTCGCTCTTCCTGCTGCTTAATTCAGCAGCAATCCAACATTTTACTGCAACTCAGAGAACTGGTCATCATGTCGCTTGGTGATCTAGGTTAACCTTTCCCTACACCGCGCGCTAGCTTTGATACCCGCCACCCTAATTCCGCTCACCTAACATGATTCTGCAGACAACCACAACTTCTTGGACCTGGTTCAGCATTCCTGACAAACGGCTCCTGCCAGAAACATTGATTTTCCTGCTTCTCGGATGCTGTCTTACCTGCTGTGGTTTTCAGCACCATTCTCATCTTGACTCTAATCTCCAGCATCTGCAGTCTTCACTTTCGCCTGGTTCAGCAGGTGTCCTGACCGGTCTGAGAAAACCCGGACCAGATTCTTTTCACCAGCGGCTCTTCTTTCCGGCCATCAGACCAATACACATTAGCAGGACATGCCATCTGCACCCCCTTCACCACTCTCGAATCAGCTGCATTACCAGATGGGGCGTCCACACAGGTGGCAAAGCTCTTTGCTCTCAGCAGAGCCTGCAACCTGGCACTGGGTAGCACAGCCACTATCTACACAAACTCCAGATGTGCCTTTGGAGTCGTTCAGGACTTTGGCACAATATGGAAACAGGGGGGTTTATCGGCTCAGCAGGGAGACGAATCAAACATGCTGCACACATTGCCAACATCCGAGAAGCAGTCCTGCTACCCGCCGCTGTCGCTATTATAATATATGATGCCAACAGCTCTGCCACCGACCCCGTCACCTTAGCAAATGCCTCTGCTGATGCAGCCACCCGGGAATCCGCACTACCCCTGGTCAGTTATGCCCTGCAGACCCCCAGGGTGGTGAAACCTGCAGAGTCTCCTGACACTCTCAATGCAGTCCGAGCAGCTCAGCAAGCCGCCACACCAGAAGAGAGGACCGCATGGGCCCACATTGGTGCCGTACAATCACCATCCTTACAGGCTCTTACCCACCTCGATGGCTGCATCATCTACATGAAAGCCCACCTGCACTTACTGGCCCTGGCAGCACACGGAATCGGACACACAGGCAAGATGCTGCCAGCCATTCCTGGTATGCAGCGGGATTCGCTGCAGCTGCCCAAGCCCTGCTGTCACAGTGCCTCATCTGTCTACTGTAAAATGCAGGGAAGCCGATGGCCAAACATGATTATGTACCAGTTCCTGAGGGTCCATTCACGCACCTTCTAACTGACCTTGCCCATATGCCTCAGAAAGAGGAATACAAACATGTCCTAGTTATTGTCAACATGTTTTCAAAATGGGTCGAGTCATTATCCATCAACAAAAAAATGCCACCAGAGTAGTGGTAAAATGTATCCTGCAGGACGTTATTACAAGAGTTTTATATCCCAGGGCGCTTAGAAACATACAGGGGATGGGGCCCATTTCACCGCAAAGTTCATTACTGCTGACTGTTACACCCTCGGGATACGCTGGAGATACCACATTCTGTACCACCCCCCAGTCATCAGGAATGGTGGAGAGAATGAACGGCACCCTCAAAACCACCCTCCCCAAAATCACTCAGGACACAGGACTGGCTTGGCCAGACGGCCGGCCACTGGTGTTTTACACAGTAAGAGGACAGGGAAACTGAATAACGGAAATCATACCCTTTGAAGGGCTAACGGAACGACCAATTCCCACAGCCGCCGGACCGCCAAACTAACCAATGACACAGCGCTGCTCTTAACACAGGAAACTCTCTTGGATTACGTTCAAGCCCTTAGTAAAAGGATCACTTTAAACCATGATTTGTTAAAAGCTGCGGTGTACTGGCCACTCGGGTGTTTCTTTTCTTCCTGCCAGTGGAAATTGAATAACGATTCGCGCATCTTGTGTCCTTCACTGTGTCTCAAACTTGTACACACAGAACTGTGGAAAAAATAAGCACTACCTTCGTTAGGCGATAGTGTGGGGGTAAAACAAAAAACAAAACAAATAAAAAGCTGCGGAGTCCACACCACAGCAGGAACTACTTCACCCGTTTAAAGTGGGCACTATGTAACGTGACAGTCCCTGCCAAAAGATTTTCTTTACACTAGATGGAAAGGACCAATCTTGGTCTGTCTCACAATGGTGACAGCTGTCCCGCTCCAAGGGAGGTCAGAATGCGACCTAGTGAAAGAGGGCTCCGCCTCCACAGAAGGACAACCAAGCAGAACGGGATACAGCTCCAGACACCACAGAGGGATCCAGCTGCTCCCTGCAACCATTGGGATCACCACTTTTGGTCTGTCCTGCACTTCTCCACTGATCAGTAACAGGGCACACAGAACAGGGCACTTAATCCACCTTGACCCAGGGGTGAACATTTTCCTTGACATGACCCACATGTATGCCCAGAGGGTAAACGAGACCAACTGCTGGGTCTGTGCCCATGTAAGTGAACATTCCCACCGGCGCATTCCCCACAGTGCAGTCCGTTTTAACACCGCAGGGATGGCAGAGTTGTGGCTGAAACTGGACAGGTCCACAGGGACACAATGCTCAGTCTGCTAACCTGACCGGCAATTCATGTGGCTAATAGCTCAGACTCCTGGAAATCTGCAGGTTACTACCTCGAGAAATTCATAGGATGGTCATACGCAGCCCAGAACCTCTCGCATGAACACCCAACCTCGACCATCACTGACACCACCGCACGGGTGTCACGCAGAGGATACATCTGCCTAACGAGAAGCCAGCCATCTGCATGGGTGGCTGGGTGGAGGTGGTGCACTAACTCACTGCTCTTGACACCTGCAGCATTCTGGTCTGTAGCAGAATGCAGCGTCCTAGATTTACTTGGCCACAACATGTCTGCCCACAATTCCATTTTCAATAATATTTAGACATGAACCAAAACCCACCACCTAAGAATATACAATAACACTTATTCTGTCTGCGGCCACAAGGCATACCCGGGCTGGCGTTGTCATGGGCTGACACGTGGTATGTGGTACCACTCATTTATCACTCCCAGTCGCCTCCCTTCCAGAAGCTTATTCCCCACAGAAAACGTGCCCTCACTGCCCGAGACGATATATCCCCCCCCCCCCCACCCCCGTTTTCGTGTCCACTTACGAAAGCCTGCACCTCGACATAGAGGCATATCAACTGGCCACCACGCTAGAGGAGATAACATGCCACGACTGAAGTGCTTGCCCAGCTGAATGCAGAGGCTGTCTCCATTCGCACTGTCGCCCTACAAAACAGAATGGCCCTCGACATCTGGCTGGCCAAAACTGGGGCACTTGCACCTTCATTGGCTCAGCCTGCTGTACCTACATCCGTGACCCCAGCGAAAATATAACGGACCTGACACACCACTTTCCACAGGCTGCTGAGGTCCCAAACGAATCGGAGTCCCACTGGGACTTGTGGACCTGGCCAATCTCCTGGCTTAGCTCACGGGGCACTGAACTGCTGGTGGAACTAATATCCCGTATTGTGGTTGTGGGTATCATTATTCTGTTCATGGACCTCTGTATGTGCTGCTGCCAGTTTTGTACAGCACTTTTATCCCTGCTCTCCTCACAAATTAGCTTGTACAAGTTAGCAGGAGAGTGATTCCCCTCCCCTGACACAAATAACGCTTGGCCAGATTCAGATACTGACTACTACCTGCCTGACACCGAACCACCACCACCTGATAGCATACCCGGTCCGGGCTACATTGCACTTTTTCAACATGCTCGTAACAAAAAAAAGGGAGAACTGTGGGAGAAAATCTGCTACACTGTCCACCCACAGCATAACCACATAAAAAACACAGAAGCATGTCGGTGAAACATAGAAATCATGCCTGCCAACACACACAGAACACACCCACAATGCCTCAGTCTTGGTCAAACAGGCGAATATAGAATCCAGATATTCTAAACTACTCCCAGGCTTCTCAAACAGCCTTCACAGTAAGTTCCTAGCCTCGATCATCACTTCAGTCCTAATACCCTAAGAGCAGGCTCATTTCCCATATAAAACGATGGCGCACAAACACAGAGGCAGATTGAGAGACCCCGGAAGACTTTGCTCCCAGGAGGAACACAATGGACAGAACTGATTGCCAGGAGAAGGAACATTTGCACATACTCGTGCAGACAGGAAATACCGTTAAGAATCCTTGAGACGACATTCTCACCTATTCAAGGCGATGGCTGGAATCTCCAGTGCCAATTACAATTGAATTGTTACTGCCAGACACTTGTTAAACTCCATTCAGTTTATTCTTGTTGTACTCTCTTTTCAATTTTCACCACTGTCCTGTTACTGCTTTACAATCATCACCTTTGTTTTGTACCCCTATGAAACCTGCCTGCACCCTCTGCTTGGGGAGAACATTCTGGCCATCTGTGCGGAGAATCAGTTCTGTGTCAGCCTGGTCAATGTCTTTTCCGTGATGTCAATTTGTTTAATCGTATCTGGTCTCTGATCCATTGAGCTGAATTTCTCTGACACCACGTAATCGTGAATTGCTTATGTTTTTACCCTGTTATCAGTCTCCCATGTGGGATCTCAGTGAAACCCATATACAGTACATCATTTTCACTCCCCACTGGCCACTTCGTCAAATCATTTACTTGGCCACAATATGTCTGCCTTCAATTCTATTTTCAATAATATTTAGACAGGAACCCAAACCCACCACCTAAGAACATACAATGACACTTATTTTGTCTGCGGCCATAGATCTGTTAGGCATCACCTCCTCTGACAAAACCATGCTGACTTCTTGATCAAACCTTGCCGGGACAAGTTGCAATTCATTCTTTCTTTCAGAGGTTTCCCCAAACGTTTCCCGACCACTCCTGTGAGACTCACTTGGCTGTATTTCCCTAGTTTGTTTCTATTTGCCTTGTTAAAAAGTGGAACCCCATTAGTAGTCCTGCAGGCCACGACCAATTCCCCTGTGGCCAAAGAAGAAAGTGAAACGTTGGTCAGAACCCCTTAAATTGCTCCTTTGTCTCACAGAGCAACGTGAGATACAACTGCACTCTGAGCTAGGGATTTGTCCACGTTTAAGACTCTCAAAACCTCCAGTATTGTCTCAGCCCCTATATGAAACTGATCAAGAACCTCTCAGTGCATCTTCCTGCATTCTATACAGATGTCTTCCCACAAAAGGACTGTTCGCCAGCTGAATGTGTAAAGTGATTCATCCAGTTATCCTATTTACAACTATACACAACTGTACTGTCACACTAGAGGGAACACATCCACGTATTTTAACTGGAAAACGCTGTGTTTAGCCTTTGCGGCAACAAACCATGTAGCTTTGATACCCAATGGAACATTGCTACAGTGAGAAAGCGTTTGAGCGTTCTCTATCTGATTAGACTTGATGACACCTCCTGCGTGGACTCCAATCCGTTCACATCTGAAATGAGGGATGTTTTTCCCTCTGCTGTTCATCACATCCAGGATAGAACTGCGGCAGAAATTACTATTGTCTTCATTGACCTAAGTAGTTGATGCCGATGGCTCACCTTGTAATGGGAACTATCCACAAGAGAACTTTTCAACAGGAACACAGTTCTCTCTTCTGTGCAAGGGATTATTTCACAAGCGCAGTATCAGGCTTCTACCAGGCCATGTGCAGTCATTCTTCCTCGAACATTCACAGTATCCGACTCTAACTAGAGCAAAACCATGTGGTGCTGGAAAAACTCAGCAGGTCTAGTAGCATCTGAAAAAAGAAATCAGAGTTAACATTTCGAGTCCAGTGACCATTCCTCAGAACTGACGATAGCTTGGAAAATGTTGGTCTATGTGCAAAAGATATAGTGGTGATTGGGGGAGGGTAAGGAGTAAACGATAGGTAGGGATAGAGTTTAAATAGAGAGAAGAACAGTTGGACAAAGGAGTGGATGACGATCTGACTGGCAGGGTGAATAGTTGTTAATGGAGACTGCTATTAGCCAACCATATGTGGTTTGTTATGGAAGATTATGTGACAACAAGGCCTGGCGTGTGGGATAGGGGAATAGGACATGGGAGAGTTCAGGCCCTAAAAAAAAATGAAATTGATATGTAGACTGGAGGGCTGCAGACTCCCCAAATAGAAACTGAGGTGGTGTTCTTCCAGCATGCCTTGAGATTCGCTGGAACTCTTCTTGAAGACAGAACTTGGATGTTCTGCAGTGTGGTCACCCAGTCCAAACTTCGTTTCCCAAGATAGTGGAAGCCACATTGCGAGCAGTGATTGTCGTAGAGTGGAATGCGTGAAGTGCAGTTCGTGTGTTGATTCAACTGGAAGGTCTGTTTGGGCCATTGGAATCAAAGCAGGGAAGATGTCAATGGACAGGTGAGGAGAAAAAAGAAGCAAAAGGTGATATTATTAGAGAAATCATGAGGACAAGAAATCGAACAAAAAAACACTTCACCTGAATGCTCGTCGCATTCATAACATGGTTGAAGAGTTAATGGCACAAATCAACATAAATGAAAATGAGTTAATAGCCATTAGAGAGACACGATTATAGGAAGGCCACGACTGTGAGTTAAATATCCAGGAGTACGAGACTATTTGGAAGGTCAGACAGCAGTGTAAAGAAGGTGGTGCCTCTCTGTTATTCAAGGCCGACATCAGGGCAGTGTGGAGAGACAATATATGTTCTATGGAGAATGAGTTTGAATTAATTTGCGTGGAAAGTAGAAATTCTAAGAAGAACAAGTCACTGATAGGTGCAATCTATAGGCCAGCACATAATAACATCACGCTGGTAAATGCAATAAACAAACAAATAAGCAATGCCTGTAAAAGTGGGTCAGCTTTTATCATTAGGGATTTTAATCTACATGTACCTTGGTCCTCCTTGGTAGGAGGAGTTCGTTGAGAGTACCCGTGATAGTCTTCTTGAACAATATGCAATGGAACCGACGAGGGAGAAAGCAATCCTCGATCTGGTACTGTGTAAAGGAACAGGAATAATTAATGATCTCATAGTTAGGGATCCTCTTGGAACGAGTGATCACAGTATGGCAGAACTTAGAGTTCAGATGGGGAGTGTGAAGAGAAGATCCAATACCAGGGTCCTGTGCATGTACAGGGGCACAACAATAGAACGAGAGTGCACCTGGCTAAAGTAGACTGGAAGCAAAGATTAGAGGGTGGGACAGATATCGAGCAGTGGAGGACTCCCTAAAACGATGATTTTGTAGAAGTGCTCATCAAAAAGTATATTCAAGTGAAAGGGAAGGACTGTAAGAAAAGGGATAATCTGCCCTGTGTGTCTTAGGAAATAAGGGAAGCCATCAAAGTGAAAGAGAAGGCATACCAAGTGACCAAGAAGAGCATGAAATTGGAAGATTGGGATTACTTTAAAGATAAACATGAGGGAAAAATGAACTAGTACAGAATACAAAGATGGATAGCAAAAGCTTTTATAAAAATATAAAACGAAAAAAGAGTGGCTAAAGTAATGATGAGAAGGGACATTGAACAATATGCAATGGAACCGACGAGGGAGAAAGCAATCCTCAATCTGGTACTGTGTAAAGGAACAGGAATAATTAATGACCTCATATTTATGACCGAGGCATTGAACAGGTATTTTGTGTCAGTCTTCACAGTGGAGGATACTAATAACATGTCAGTAAGTGGCAAAGAGACAAATGTAGGTGAGGACCTGGAAACAAACATTATTACGGAAGAGGTAGTGTCAGGCAAGCTAATGGAGCTGAGGATGGACAAGTCTCCTGGCCGTGAGGGAATGCATCTCAGGGTATTAAAGGAGATGGCGGGAGAAATAGCAAGTTCAATTTTCAAATTCACTAGACTGCGTGGCAGTCCCAACTGACTGGAAAACAGCTAGTGTGACACCACTGTTTAAAAAGGGAGATGGATTAAAGATTGGGAATTATTGATTAGTTAGCTTAATTTTTGCAGTGGGGAAGATGCTTGAGTCTATTATCAAGGAAGAAGTAACGGGGCTTCTCGATAGAAATTGGACAGATGCAATGTAGGTTCATGAAGGTTCAAGCAGTGATGTTATGTTGCAGTGTAAAAGGTGCTGGTGAGGCTATCCTTGGTGTATTGCGTGCATTTTTGGTCCCCTTACTTGAGAACGGATATACTGGCACAGGCCGGAGTGGGGGGTGGCAGTGGAGAGGAGGTTCACTAGGTTGATTCCAGAGTTGAGAAGGTTGGCCTATAAAGACAGACTGCGTAGATTAGGATTATTCTCTTTGGAAATTAGAAGAATGAGCGGGGAATCTTACTTTGAACGGAATAGATTAGGTAGAATTGGAAAGGATGCTTCCACATTGCGGGTGAAATTCTGACAGGAGGGCATAGCCTCAGGATTAGAGGGAGCAGATTTAGGACTGAGTTCAGAAGGACCTTCTTCACCCAGACGGATATTACTATTTGGAAAACCTTGCCCAGTGAAGAACTTGACGCTGGTACAACAAAGGTTTTTATAGCTAAGAGCGATACTTCTTTTGAACAATAAATGAAATAAGAGATAGAGTGAGAGGGCGAGTAAGCGGATTTGAGTCTTTAGAAAGATCAGCAATGATGTCATTGAACGGCGTAGCAGGCTTGAAGGGCCGGACAGCCTTCTCCTGCTCGCGTTTTTAGGTTCTATGCATTTATGTGTCACAAAAGCAGCCATGCAGTGTGAAGACTCCATGGGGCGAGTTGGGGGAGGTGTTGGGAGTGAAGGCAGAGTGCAACAGGTTTTCCTGTAGGGAATGGTCCCTGTGGATAGTGGACAAGGACGGGAGAGGGATATATGTGTGATGATGACATCTCGCGAGAGGTGGTGGAAATGTTTTTTTTAATTGGTGATCACTTGAAGCACCACTGTGAATACGTTTGCCAACTTTTATAGGTGCGCCATTGAGAGCATTCTATCTGGATGTATCACTATCTGGTATGGCATCTGTACCATTCAAGATCGGAGACAAAGCGAGTGGTGAACTCGGCCTGGACAATCACAAAGGCCAACCTATTATAAGTTTACATGTTATTTATACATCTATGCTACTGAACACTGCGAACAGCTTGTATTGATCGCAAGACAAAGCTTTTCACTGTGCCTCAGAACATGTGACAATAAATTCAATTCAATTCAATTGTGAAATGTCGACGAGATGGATTTTTGGAGCAGCTTCTGGTGGAGCCAAGTAGGGAATAGGCAATACTGGATTTAGAGTTGTGCAATGAGGCAGACGTGACAAGGGAGCTGAAGAAGAAGGAACCCTTAGGAGGTGGTGATGATAACATGATTAAATTTACCCTGCAATTGGAGAGGGAGAAATAAAATGAGAGGTAACGGTTTTAAAGTTGAATAAAGACAATTACAGAAGCATGAGGGAGGAGCTGGATGAAATTGGTGAGGAGAGGAGCCTAGCAAGAAAGCAGGAAAGTGGAAATGCAATGGCAGGAGTGTCTGAGCGTAATTCAGCAGACACATCAGAGACACATCGTGTGGAAAATGAGGCATGGTGCAGGGAAGATGAGGCAGCCATGGCTGACCTAGGAAGTCATCGATAGCATAAAAGCAAAAGAGAAAATGTATAACGTGGCGAAGGGCAGTGAGCAATCAGAGGATTGGAAAACGCACAAACACCTACAAAGGGTAACAACAAAACAAATGGGGAATGAGAAGATTAAATATAAGATAACTAAGAATATAAAGGAAGACTGCAGTTGTTTCTCTATTCATATAAACGCAAAAGAGAGGAAGAAGTCGACAATGGGTTGAGGAACTGAAAAAAGTATTTTATGCCAGTCTTCACAGTGGAAGACATGAGTTATACCCAAACATACAAGAGAATAGGGGAACAGAGGTGAGTCTAGTGTCCATCACTGAGAAGGTGCAAGAAACACTGAATGGCCTGAAGGTGGATAAATCATCTGGATCAGGTGGAGTGCCCGCCAGGTAGACAACTGAAGAAATAGTGGATACGTTAGTGGAGAACTTTCAGGAATCGCTAGAATCAGGAAGGGTACTACAGGACTGAAAAATCACAAATGGGACACCCCATTTTAAAAAGAAACAACACAACAGCTGGCAAATTACAGACCAATCAATCAGCCAAAACTTGGTTGTGGGTAAGGTCTTGCACGGCATTGCGTTGGAAGAAATTTCTGAATATTTGGAAGTGCATGTAAAAATAAGGCAAAGTCAGCATGGTTTCATCAAGCGGAGGCCATGCTTGACAAATCTGTAAGAATTCCGCTTTAAGGAAGTAACGAGGAAGGTAGACCAAGGAGAGCCATTGGATGTTATATATCTGGACTTCATGAAGGCCTTTGATATTTGCCACACAGTAGGATACTGATTAAGATAAGGGCCCATGGTGTCAGAGGCAAGGTGCGCTCGCAGGACAGAAAGCAGTGATTGGGAACGAAAGGATCATTCTCAGGATGGCAGCTGGTGACAAGTGGCGTTCATCAAGGCTGTGTTGGGAGCACAACTTTTCATTTTCTCCATTAGCGATCAAGATAAAGTACCTGAGGGCAATGTGTGTCAATTTGCAGACAATACAAAGGTAGAAGGACAGGTAGCATTGAGGAGGCGGGGATGCTGCAGAAGGATATGGACATGTAGGAAGCGTCGAAAAAAAATTGCAGATGGAGCATAATGTGGAAAAGTGTGAGGTGATGCACTTTTGTAGGAAGAATAAAAATATGGACTATTGTCTAAATGGGGCGAAAGTTCATATGTCTGGTGTGCAAAGATACTTGAGAGTTTTAGCCCAGGATTCTCTCAAGATGAACTTCCAGGTTGAATCTGTAGTTAGGAAGATAAATGCAATGGTGACATTTATTTTTGGAATACTTGAATATACAAGCAAAGATGCACTTCCAAGACTCTATAAGAGTCTGGTCAGACCACATCTGGATTACTGTGTGTTCGTTTGGTCCTCAAATTTCAGGAAGGATGCACGAGTCCTGGGGTGTGTTCAGAGGTGATTCATGATTATGGTCCCAGGAATGAAAAGCTTGACACATGAGGAACGTTTGACGACTCTGGGTCTATACTGGACGAACTCTAGAAGGATGAGAGGAAATCTAATTGGTACTTATAGAATCGTGAATAGCCTGGACACAGTGAATGCTGAGAAGGTGTTTCTATTTTTAGTAGAGACTAAAACTCAAAGGCACAACCTTGGAGAAAAGGGAAGACATTTGACAGCAATAATAAGAGACTCCTATTCAGCCACAAAGTGGTGAATGTGTTGAATTCATTGCCAGATAAGGCTGTGGAAGCTAGGTCTTTGATTATATGTAAGACTGAGATTTGTAGCAACGTGGTTTTCAACGGGATCAAGGGTTATGGGGCGAAAGCATGAGAATTGGGTTTAGAAAGATATTTGCCATGATTTAATGGCAGAGTAGACTCACTGCGCTGAATGGCTTAATTTCTGCTCTATTGTCTTATGGACTTATGCATCGAATGACATCCATCTGCAAGTTCCCCTCCAAGGAACCTGCCAGCCTGACTTGAAGCATTGTCAGTGAAGATCTGATTTAGTGCTGATCCAGACTTGATGGGCCAAACGGTCTCTTTCCGCCCTCCATCTTCTATTTTATCATTCTTCCGAAAAAAAATGATTACTGCAATGACCAGACTTGTGGCCGGTCCTCTGACTCTTCTCTGAACACGCCATTGCTAAAGTTCCAGCATCATTTCCCTGCTCTTGTATTCACACCTGCGATCAAGAACAGAAAGTATCTCTTAGCCCGCGAGACCACTTGATCCCTTGCCCAATCACCTTCAAAAAATCGTGAAAACCTACTCCAATTTCTCTTTTATTACTGTTAACCACTCAGTGTTCACACTTTTATCATTGTTCCTCGCCAAATTCATTATCACCCACTTCACTGGATGAATTCCTTTCAGCACATTTTCTTGCCTATTGTTTCCAATCTCCCTGCAGTCTATGGCTTTCTTCCTCATGGTTAACTACATAACTAACTGTTACATGATTTGCAAACTGCTAAATGATGGCAATGACAAATAAGTATAAATCATTGACCTACATGATAAAACAATGGAACTCATACAAGCCATGGTTCATAAACTTGCAGAGGACAGCAGAATTGGAGACTGTAAAGAAGGTGATCTAAGATTCCAGAAGGATCTTAATCCAATGTGTCTTTGGGCTGAACAATGTAACATGGAGTTCAACATGTATAAGTGGAAGGTATTGCATTTTGCTACATCAAATAAGAGTAGGGCTTATACAATTAATGATCGGGCGTTGCATCGTGTTGTGGAACACGGAGGCCAGGAATGCAAGTACATAATTCTTTTTAGTTTGCTGCATATATAGACAGAATGGCTAAAAAAAATGTCACCTTGCCTTCGTTGCTCAATCTTTTGAGCGTAGGAGTTGGTACGTTATGTTGAAATTGAATAGGACATTGGGTGATGCCTCTTCTGGAATATTGTGCCCAGTTCTTGTCGCCCAGTAATAGAAAGGAAATTTATTCAACTGGAGTAGGTTTAGAACAGGTATACCAGTGTATGGCTAGTGGGGAAGGTTTGTGTTATAACGAAGGCTGGAGAGGCTGAGAATATTTTCACTCGAGCACTGGAGGTTGAAAGGCGACCTAACATAAATTTATAAATTATTGAAAGTTCGGCTAGAGTTAACTTTTCTCCAAGGAGGGGCACTTCAAGACGAGAGGGCAAATGTTTAAAGTGAAAAGAGGAATTTAAAATAAGACAGGAGAGGTTTTTTTTAAACAAAGGATGGTTTATGTGTGCAATTCACTTCCTGAGGCAATTATGAATGAAAGTACATTTACAATATTTACAGGATATTTGGATCGATAAAGGAATTGGAAACTTTCTGTGGGATTAACAAAAGCTATTCATTCATGCCTAGTACATTATTTATTGCCCAGAGGGCAGTTCAGAATCAACCACAATATTATGGATCTGGAGTAACATGCCAGCCAGACCAGATAGGTATGGCAGTTTCCTTCCCTATCAGGCATTAGTGACTCAGATCTACAATAACTAATTCAACATCAACATTAGACTCTAGGTATTTATTTAAATAAAATTTCAGCATCTGCCATGCCAGGGTGTGAACCCGTGTCCACAGAATTATATCTGGCCATTCATATTAACAATGCAGTAATAATATCACAAGGGCATTATTAACCCACAGCAGTTACAAGAGCCGTCAAATGCGACTTGTTTAGTTTGGCATTATGTTCAGTATGAGCTGGTTGGAGTGAAAGGCATATTTTCATGCTGTGTGAGTCTATGACTTTGACGCTATGAAACTAGCAGCTGGTTTGGATTAACAGCAGGTTGACAGTTTAAATGATCTCCTTCTGGGATATGTAATCTTGCTGGTAACTCTGGAGGTTCTTCTGCTCATTGGCCCCGTCCCACACACCCGGGATTGTTGAATAGTCTGTCTCCAGTTTGACTGAGTAGATGAGTTTCCACTTCAGCATGTAATTGCGCTGGTTTCTCTGTGATATCGGTGTCCTTATATCTATTCAGGATGAACGATTGATTTAAATCATGTCCACGCAGAGGGAAGTCCGGTTGTCCATGTTGTGAATGTGTTTTTATTCTTCCTGATATACCCACAGGGTGTGGATGTCGCTGGTCAGGACAGCATTTGTTGTTCTTCCTGATTCGCTGCTGTCTTGCTGCATGAGAGACATGGATTCGATCCCAGTCTCGTGTGACTGTGTGCACTTTGCACATTCTCTCTTTGCTGTGTGAGTTTCCTCCCACAGTCTGAAAGTGTGCAGGTTACTGGGATCAGCCATGGGAAATGAAGGGGAATGGAATAGTTATGGATTGTGGGTCTGATAGGATGTGCTTCGGAGGGATGGTGTCGACTGTAAGGGCCGAATAGCCTTGACACGGTCGGCATTCTCGGATTAAGGGTCAGCTATGTTGTTCAGGTCCTGGAGTCACAAGTAAGCAGGATTGGATAAAGATGGCAGCATCCCGTGCGCAAGGGACACGCATGAATGGGATTGCAGGAAAAGGGTGAGAGCGGGAGAGACAGTGAGAGAGGGCGGGACGGCGAGAGAGGGAGAGAGGCGAGAGAGGGAGAGAGGGCGAGAGTCAGTGTTAGGGAGGGTGAGAGCGGGAGAGAGGGAGAGAGAGGGCGAGAGAGAGAGAAGGCGAGACAGTGCGTGAGGTCGAAAGAGAGCGAGAGGGAGAGGGAGGATGAGACGGTGAAAGAGGCAGAGAGAGCTAGTGTGCGAGAGAGGGCGAGAGAGGGAGAGAGAGGTAGTGTGCAAGAGAGGGCGAGAGAGGGAGAGAGGGCGAAAGGGCGACACAGGGTGAGAGAGAGAGAGAGAAAGTGGGGGAGATAGAGAGAGGGTGGGAATGGGAGAGGGGGCGAGAGAGGGAGAGAGGGCGAGAGGGAGAGAGAGGGAGAGCAGGCGAGAGGGAGAAAGAGGGAGAGAGGGAGAGCGAGGGAGAGTGGGAGAGAGAGGGAGAATGTGGGCGAGAGAGGGTGAGAGAGGAGGAGAGGGTGAGAGGGCGAAAGAGAGAGAGAGGGTGAGAGAGAGAATGAGAGGGAGAGAGGGCAAGAGGGTGAGAAAAGGCGAGCGAGGGAGAGAGGGATAGAGTGCGAGAAAGGAAGATAGGGTGAGAGAGGGTGAGAGAGGGCGAGAGGGCGAAAGAGGGAGAGAGGGCGATGGAGAGAGAGTGAGAGAGGGAGAGAGAGCGAGAGAGGGAGAGTGGGCGAGAGGGTCAGAGAGAGAGAGAGAGAGAGCGAGAGGGCGAGAGAGGGAGAGAGGGCGAAATAGGGAGTGAGTGCGAAAGAGGGAGAGATCGTGAGAGACGGCAAGAGAGGGAGAGAGGGTGAGAGGGCGAGAGAGGGAGAGCGAGGGAGAGAGGAGGAAATAGGGAAAGAGGGCGAGAGAAAGGGGTTGGGTGAGAAAGTGAGATCGAGAGAGTGGGGGTGGGGCAGAGAGGGAGTGAGAGTGATAGAGGGAGGGAGGGCAAAAGAGGGAGAGTGGGCGAGAGAGTGAGAGAGGCCGAGAGGGGCAGAGAGGGTGATAGAGAGCGAGAGAGCGAGAGAGAGTTAGTGTGCGAGAGAGGGCGAAAGGGCGCGAGAGGGCGAGAGAGGGAGAGAGGGTGAGAGGGCGAGTGACGGAGAGAGGGAAAAATAGGGCGAGTGACGGCGAGAGAGGATGAGAGGGCGAGAGAGGGAGAGAGGGTGATAGAGGGAGAGAGGGTGAAAGAGGGGAGAGTGCGAGAGAGGGAGAGATGGCAATGGGGGAGAAAGGGCGAGTGAGGGAGAGAGAGCGAGAGCAGGAAAGAGGGTGAGAGAGGGAGAGAGGGAGAGAGAGGGAGAGAGAGGGATAGAGGGCGAGAGAGCGAGAGATTACGAAAGACGGAGAGAAAGCAAGAGAGGGAGAGAGGGTGTTACGGAGAGAGAGAGAGGGTGAAGGAGGGAGAGAGGGAGAGAGGGCGAAAGAGGGCGAGAGGGCGAAAGAGGGAAGATGGTGAGAGCGGGAGAGAGAGAGAGGGCGAAAGTGTGAGAGAGGGCGAGAAAGGGAGAAAGGGCGAGCAACTGTGAGAGAGGGAGCTAGGGAGAGAGGGCGAGAGAGGGAGAGAGGCCGAAAGAGAGGGAGAGAGTGCGAGAGAAGGAGAGAGGGGGAGAGAAGGCGAGAGAGGGAGAGAGGCTGAGAGAGGGAGAGAGGCCGAGAGGGCGAAGGAGTGAGAGAGGGTGACAGAAAGAGAAAGGGTGAGAGCGAGAGAGAGAGGGCGAAAGTGGGAGAGAGAGGGCGAGAGTGGGAGAGAGGGCCAGAGAGGGCGAGAGGGCAAGACAGGGAGAGAGGGAGAGAGGAAGAGAGATGGAGAGAGGGTGAGAGAGAGAGAGTGGTCGAAAGAGGGAGAGAGGGCCAGAGAGGGCAAGAGGGCAAGACAGGGAGCGAGGAAGAGAGAGGGAGCGAGGAAGAGAGAGGGAGCGAGAGAGAGAGTGAGCGAGAGAGGGTGAGAGGGACTCACTGAAATCTTTGTAGAGGGAGGAAGAGAGCTTCTTCAAGGAAGGCATCCTTGTAAGAGGATTCGCAGTAGGTTTGAAGAGAAAGTGAGGACTGCAGATGCTGGAGATCAGAGCTGAAAATGTGTTGCTGGAAAAGTGCAGCAGGGAACAGGAGAATCGACGTTTCGGGCATAAGCCCTTCTTCAGGAATGAGGAAAATGTGTCCAGCAGGCTAAGATAAAAGGTAGGGCGGAGGGACTTGGGGGAGGGGCGTCGGAAATGCGATAGGTGGAAAGAGGTCAAGGTGAGGGTGATAGGTCAGACTGGGGTGGGGGCGGAGAGGTCAGGAAGAAGATTGCAGGTTAGGAAGGCGGTGCTGAGTTCGATGGATTTGACTGAGACAAGGTGGGGGGAGGGGAAATGAGGAAACTAGTGAAATCTGAGTTCATCCCTTGTGGTTGGAGGGTTCCTAGGCGGAAGATGAGGCGCTCTTCCTCCAACCGTCGTGTTGTTGTGGTCTGGCGATGGAGGAGTCCAAATCCTGCATATCCTTGGTGGAGTGGGAAGGGGAGTTGAAGTTTTGAGCCACAGGGTGGTTGGGTTGGTTGGTCCGGGTGTCCCAGAGGTGTTCTCTGGGACACCCAAATTAAAGTTCGACGAATAAAACCTGGAATGGAAGCCTGAACTCAGGAACAGAGAACATGACTTTAATTTCATGCAATCCCATTCATGCGTGGCCCTTGCGCACAGGATGCTGCCATCTTTATCCAATCCTGCTTACTTGTGACTCCAGGACCTGAACAACATAGCTGACCCTTAATCCGAGAATGCCGACCGTGTCAAGGCTATTCGGCCCTTACAGTTGACACCATCCCTCCGAAGCACATCCTATCAGACCCACAATCCATAACTATTCCATTCCCCTTCATTTCCCATGGCTGATCCCAGTAACCTGCACACTTTCAGACTGTGGGAGGAAACTCACACAGCAAAGAGAGAATGTGCAAAGTGCACACAGTCACACGAGACTGGGATCGAATCCATGTCTCTCATGCAGCAAGACAGCAGCGAATCAGGAAGAACAACAAATGCTGTCCTGACCAGCGACATCCACACCCTGTGGGTATATCAGGAAGAATAAAAACACATTCACAACATGGACAACCGGACTTCCCTCTGCGTGGACATGATTTAAATCAATCGTTCATCCTGAATAGATATAAGGACACCGATATCACAGAGAAACCAGCGCAATTACATGCTGAAGTGGAAACTCATCTACTCAGTCAAACTGGAGACAGACTATTCAACAATCCCGGGTGTGTGGGACGGGGCCAATGAGCAGAAGAACCTCCAGAGTTACCAGCAAGATTACATATCCCAGAAGGAGATCATTTAAACTGTCAACCTGCTGTTAATCCAAACCAGCTGCTAGTTTCATAGCGTCAAAGTCATAGACTCACACAGCATGAAAATATGCCTTTCACTCCAACCAGCTCATACTGAACATAATGCCAAACTAAACAAGTCGCATTTGACGGCTCTTGTAACTGCTGTGGGTTAATAATGCCCTTGTGATATTATTACTGCATTGTTAATATGAATGGCCAGATATAATTCTGTGGACACGGGTTCACACCCTGGCATGGCAGATGCTGAAATTTTATTTAAATAAATACCTAGAGTCTAATGTTGATGTTGAATTAGTTATTGTAGATCTGAGTCACTAATGCCTGATAGGGAAGGAAACTGCCATACCTATCTGGTCTGGCTGGCATGTTACTCCAGATCCATAATATTGTGGTTGATTCTGAACTGCCCTCTGGGCAATAAATAATGTACTAGGCATGAATGAATAGCTTTTGTTAATCCCACAGAAAGTTTCCAATTCCTTTATCGATCCAAATATCCTGTAAATATTGTAAATGTACTTTCATTCATAATTGCCTCAGGAAGTGAATTGCACACATAAACCATCCTTTGTTTAAAAAAAACCTCTCCTGTCTTATTTTAAATTCCTCTTTTCATTTAAACATTTGCCCTCTCGTCTTGAAGTGCCCCTCCTTGGAGAAAAGGCAGTTACAGTTAACTCTAGCCGAACTTTCAATAATTTATAAATTTATGTTAGGTCGCCTTTCAACCTCCAGTGCTCGAGTGAAAATATTCTCAGCCTCTCCAGCCTTTGTTATAACACAAACCTTCCCCACTAGCCATACACTGGTATACCTGTTCTAAATTTCTTCCAACGCAATGCCGTGCAAGACCTTACCCACAACTAAGTTTTGGCTGATTGATTGGTCTGTAATTTGCCAGCTGTTGTGTTGTTTCTTTTTAAAATGGGGTGTCCCGTTTGTGATTTTTCAGTCCTGTAGCACCCTTCCTGATTCTAGCGATTCCTGAAAGTTCTCCACTAACGTATCCACTATTTCTTCAGTTGTCTACCTGGCGGGCACTCCCGCTGATCCAGATGATTTATCCACCTTCAGGCCATTCAGTGTTTCTTGCACCTTCTCAGTGATGGACACTAGACTCACCTCTGTTCCCCTATTCTCTTGTATGTTTGGGTATAACTCATGTCTTCCACTGTGAAAACTGGCACAAAATACTTTTTTCAGTTCCTCAACCCATTGTCGACTTCTTCCTCTCTTTTGCGTTTATATGAATAGAGAAACAACTGCAGTCTTCCTTTATATTCTTAGTTATCTTATATTTAATCTTCTCACTCCTCATTTGTTTTGTTGTTGCCCTTTGTAGGTGTTTGTGCGTTTTCCAATCCTCTGATTGCTCACTGCCCTTCGCCACGTTATACATTTTCTCTTTTGCTTTTATGCTATCGATGACTTCCCAGGTCAGCCATGGCTGCCTCATCTTCCCTGCACCATGCCTCATTTTCCACACGATGTGTCTCTGATGTGTCTGCTGAATTACGCTCAGACACTCCTGCCATTGCATTTCCACTTTCCTGCTTTCTTGCTAGGCTCCTCTCCTCACCAATTTCATCCAGCTCCTCCCTCATGCCTCTGTAATTGTCTTTATTCAACTTTAAAACCGTTACCTCTCATTTTATTTCTCCCTCTCCAATTGCAGGATAAATTTAATCATGTTATCATCACTGCCTCCTAAGGGTTCCTTCTTCTTCAGCTCCCTTGTCACGTCTGCCTCATTGCACAACTCTAAATCCAGTATTGCCTATTCCCTACTTGGCTCCACCAGAAGCTGCTCCAAAAATCCATCTCGTCGACATTTCACAATTGAATTGAATTGAATTTATTGTCACATGTTCTGAGGCACAGTGAAAAGCTTTGTCTTGCGATCAATACAAGCAGATCGCAGTGTTAAGTAGCATAGATGTATAAATAACATGTAAACTTATAATAGGTTGGCCTTTGTGATTGTCCAGGCCGAGTTCACCACTCGCTTTGTCTCCGATCTTGAATGGTACAGATGCCATACCAGATAGTGATACATCCAGATAGAATGCTCTCAATGGCGCACCTATAAAAGTTGGCAAACGTATTCACAGTGGTGCTTCAAGTGATCACCAATTAAAATAAACATTTCCACCACCTCTCGCGAGATGTCATCATCACACATATATCCCTCTCCCGTCCTTGTCCACTATCCACAGGGACCATTCCCTACAGGAAACCCTGTTGCACTCTGCCTTCACTCCCAACACCTCCCCCAACTCGCCCCATGGAGTCTTCACACTGCATGGCTGCTTTTGTGACACATAAATGCATAGAACCTAAAAACGCGAGCAGGAGTAGGCTGTCCGGCCCTTCAAGCCTGCTACGCCGTTCAATGACATCATTGATGATCTTTCTAAAGACTCAAATCCGCTTACTCGCCCGCTCACTCTATCTCTTATTTCATTTATTGTTCAAAAGAAGTATCGCTCTTAGCTATAAAAACCTTTGTTGTACCAGCGTCAAGTTCTTCACTGGGCAAGGTTTTCCAAATAGTAATATCCGTCTGGGTGAAGAAGGTCCTTCTGAACTCAGTCCTAAATCTGCTCCCTCTAATCCTGAGGCTATGCCCTCCTGTCAGAATTTCACCCGCAATGTGGAAGCATCCTTTCCAATTCTACCTAATCTATTCCGTTCAAAGTAAGATTCCCCGCTCATTCTTCTAATTTCCAAAGAGAATAATCCTAATCTACGCAGTCTGTCTTTATAGGCCAACCTTCTCAACTCTGGAATCAACCTAGTGAACCTCCTCTCCACTGCCACCCCCCACTCCGGCCTGTGCCAGTATATCCGTTCTCATGTAATGGGACCAAAAATGCACACAATACACCAAGGATAGCCTCACCAGCACCTTTTACACTGCAACATAACATCACTGCTTGAACCTTCATGAACCTACATTGCATCTGTCCAATTTCTATCGAGAAGCCCCGTTACTTCTTCCTTAATAATAGACTCAAGCATCCTCCCCATTGCAAAAATTAAGCTAACTAATCAATAATTCCCAATCTTTAATCCATCTCCCTTTTTAAACAGTGGTGTCACACTAGCTGTTTTCCAGTCAGCTGGGACTGCCACGCAGTCTAGTGAATTTGAAAATTGAACTTGCTATTTCTCCCGCCATCTCCTTTAATACCCTGAGATGCATTCCCTCACGGCCAGGAGACTTGTCCATCCTCAGCTCCATTAGCTTGCCTGACACTACCTCTTCCGTAATAATGTTTGTTTCCAGGTCCTCACCTACATTTGTCTCTTTGCCACTTACTGACATGTTATTAGTATCCTCCACTGTGAAGACTGACACAAAATACCTGTTCAATGCCTCGGTCATTTCATCACATCGCATAACTAAATGTCCCTTCTCATCATTACTTTAGCCACTCTTTTTTCGTTTTATATTTTTATAAAAACTTTTGCTATCCATCTTTGTATTCTGTACTAGTTCATTTTTCCCTCATGTTTATCTTTAAAGTAATCCCAATCTTCCAATTTCATGCTCTTCTTGGTCACTTGGTATGCCTTCTCTTTCACTTTGATGGCTTCCCTTATTTCCTAAGACACACAGGGCAGATTATCCCTTTTCTTACAGTCCTTCCCTTTCACTTGAATATACTTTTTGATGAGCACTTCTACAAAATCATCGTTTTAGGGAGTCCTCCACTGCTCGATATCTGTCCCACCCTCTAATCTTTGCTTCCAGTCTACTTTAGCCAGGTGCACTCTCGTTCTATTGTTGTGCCCCTGTACATGCACAGGACCCTGGTATTGGATCTTCTCTTCACACTCCCCATCTGAACTCTAAGTTCTGCCATACTGTGATCACTCGTTCCAAGAGGATCCCTAACTATGAGATCATTAATTATTCCTGTTGTGACTTGTTCTTCTTAGAATTTCTACTTTCCACGCAAATTAATTCAAACTCATTCTCCATAGAACATATATTGTCTCTCCACACAGGCCTGATCTCGGCCTTGAATAACAGAGAGGCACCACCTTCTTTACACTGCTGTCTGACCTTCCAAATAGTCTCGTACTCCTGGATATTTAACTCACAGTCGTGGCCTTCCTATAATCGTGTCTCTCTAATGGCTATTAACTCATTTTCATTTATGTTGATTTGTGCCATTAACTCTTCAACCATGTTATGAATGCGACGAGCATTCAGGTGAAGTGTTTTTTTGTTAGGTTTCTTGTCCTCATGATTTCTCTAATAATATCACCTTTTGATTCTTTTCTCTCCTCACCTGTCCATTGACGTCTTCCCTGCTTTGATTCCAATGGCCCAAACAGACCTTCCAGTTGAATCAACACACGAACTGCACTTCACGCATTCCACTCTACGACAATCACTGCTCGCAATGTGGCTTCCACTATCTTGGGAAACGAAGTTTGGACTGGGTGACCACACTGCAGAACATCCAAGTTCTGTCTTCAAGAAGAGTTCCAGCGAATCTCAAGGCATGCTGGAAGAACACCACCTCAGTTTCTATTTGGGGAGTCTGCAGCCCTCCAGACCACATATCAATTTCATTTATTTTAGGGCCTGAACTCTCCCATGTCCTATTCCCCTATCCCACACGCCAGGCCTTGTTGTCACATAACCTTCCATAAGACACCACATATGGTTGGCTACTAGCAGTCTCCATTAACAACTATTCACCCTGCCAGTCAGATCGTCATCCACTCCTTTGTCCAACTGTTCTTCTCTCTATTGAAACTCTATCCCTACCTATCGTTTACTCCTTATCCTCCCCCAACCACCACGATATCTTCTGCACATAGACCCAAGCTATCGTCAGTTCTGAGGAATGGTCACTGGACTCGAAATGTTAACTCTGATTTCTTTTTTCAGATGCTACTAGACCTGCTGAGTTTTTCCAGCACCACATGGTTTTGCTCTAGTTAGAGTCGGATACTGTGAATGTTCGAGGAAGAATGACTGCACATGGCCTGGTAGAAGCCTGATACTGCGCTTGTGAAATAATCCCTTGCACAGAAGAGAGAACTGTGTTCCTGTTGAAAAGTTCTCTTGTGGATAGTTCCCATGACAAGGTGAGCCATCGGCATCAACTACTTAGGTCAATGAAGACAGTAGTAATATCTGCCGCAGTTCTATCCTGGATGTGATGAACAGCAGAGGGAAAAACATCCCTCATTTCAGATGTGAACGGATTGGAGTCCACGCAGGAGGTGTCATCAAGTCTAATCAGATAGAGAACGCTCAAACGCTTTCTCACTGTAGCAATGTTCCATTGGGTATCAAAGCTACATGGTTTGTTGCCGCAAAGGCTAAACACAGCGTTTTCCAGTTAAAATACGTGGACGTGTTCCCTCCAGTGTGACAGTACAGTTGTGTATAGTTGTAAATAGGATAACTGGATGAATCACTTTACACATTCAGTCCTTTTGTGGGAAGACATCTGTATAGAATGCAGGAAGATGCACTGAGAGGTTCTTGATCAGTTTCATATAGGGGCTGAGACAATACTGGAGGTTTTGAGAGTCTTAAACGTGGACAAATCCCCAGCTCAGAGTGCAGTTGTATCTCACGTTGCTCTGTGAGACAAAGGAGCAATTTAAGGGGTTCTGACCAACGTTTCACTTTCTTCTTTGGCCACAGGGGAGTTGGTCGTGGCCTGCAGGACTACTAATGGGGTTCCACTTTTTAACAAGGCAAATAGAAACAAACTAGGGAAATACAGCCAAGTCAGTCTCACAGGAGTGGTCGGGAAACGTTTGGGAAAACCTCTGAAAGAAAGAATTAATTACGACTTGTCCCGGCAAGGTTTGATCAAGAAGTCAGCACGGTTTTGTCAGAGGAGGTGATGCCTAACAGATCTATGGCCGCAGACAAAATAAGTGTCATTGTATGTTCTTAGGTGGTGGGTTTGAGTTCCTGTCTAAATATTATTGAAAATAGAATTGAAGGCAGACATATTGTGGCCAAGTAAATGATTTGACGAAGTGGTCAGTGGGGAGTGAAAATTATGTGCTGTATATGGGTTTCACTGAGATCCCACATGGGAGACTGATAACAGGGTAAAAACATAAGCAATTCACGATTACGTGGTGTCAGAGAAATTCAGCTCAATGGATCAGAGACCAGATACGATTAAACAAATTGACATCACGGAAAAGACATTGACCAGGCTGACACAACTGATTCTCCGCACAGATGGCCAGAATGTTCTCCCCCAAGCAGAGGGTGCAGGCAGGTTTCATAGGGGTACAAAACAAAGGTGATGATTGTAAAGCAGTAACAGGACAGTGGTGAAAATTGAAAAGAGAGTACAACAAGAATAAACTGAATGGAGTTTAACAAGCGTCTGGCAGTAACAATTCAATTGTAATTGGCACTGGAGATTCCAGCCATCGCCTTGAATAGGTGAGAATGTCGTCTCAAGGATTCTTAACGGTATTTCCTGTCTGCACGAGTATGTGCAAATGTTCCTTCTCCTGGCAATCAGTTCTGTCCATTGTGTTCCTCCTGGGAGCAAAGTCTTCCGGGGTCTCTCAATCTGCCTCTGCGTTTGTGCGCCATCGTTTTATATGGGAAATGAGCCGGCTCTTAGGGTATTAGGACTGAAGTGATGATCGTGGCTAGGAACTTACTGTGAAGGCTGTTTGAGAAGCCTGGGAGTAGCTTAGAATATCTGGATTCTATATTCGCCTGTTTGACCAAGACTGAGGCATTGTGGGTGTGTTCTGTGTGTGTTGGCAGGCATGATTTCTATGTTTCACCGACATGCTTCTGTGTTTTTTTATGTGGTTATGCTGTGGGTGGACAGTGTAGCAGATTTTCTCCCACAGTTCTCCCTTTTGTTTGTTACGAGCATGTTGAAAAAGTGCAATGTAGCCCGGACCGGGTATGCTATCAGGTGGTGGAGGTTCGGTGTCAGACAGGTAGTAGTCAGTATCTGAATCTGGCCAAGCGTTATTTGTGTCAGGGGAGGGGATCACTCTCCTGCTAACTTGTACAAGCTAATTTGTGAGGAGAGAAGGGGTAAAAGTGCTGTATAAAACTGGCAGCAGCACATACAGAGGCCCATGACCAGAATAATGATACCCACAACCACAATACGGGATATTAGTTCCACCAGCAGTTCAGTGCCCCGTGAGCTAAGCCAGGAGATTGGCCAGGTCCACAAGTCCCAGTGGGACTCCGATTCGTTTGGGACCTCAGCAGCCTGTGGAAAGTGGTGTGTCCGGTCCGTTATATTTTCGCTGGGGTCACGGATGTAGGTACAGCAGGCTGAGCCAATGAAGGTGCAAGTGCCCCAGTTTTGGCCAGCCAGATGTCGAGGGCCATTCTGTTTTGTAGGGCGACAGTGCGAATGGAGATAGCCTCTGCATTCAGCTGGGCAAGCACTTCAGCCGTGGCATGTTATCTTCTCTAGCGTGGTGGCCAGTTGATATGCCTCTATGTCGAGGTGCAGGCTTTCGTGAGTGGCCCCAAAACGGGGGTGGGGGGCGGGATATATCGTCTCGGGCAGTGAGGGCACGTTTTCTGTGGGGAATAAGCTTCTGGAAGGGAGGCGACTGGGAGTGATAAATGAGTGGTACCATATACCACGTGTCAGCCCATGACAATGCCACCCAGGGTATGCCTTGTGGCCGCAGACAGAATAAGTGTTATTGTATATTCTTAGGTGGTGGGTTTTGGTTCATGTCTGAATATTATTGAAAATGGAATTGTGGGCAGACATGTTGTGGCCAAGTAAATCTAGGACGCTGCATTCTGCTACAGACCAGAATGCTGCAGGTGTCAAGAGCAGTGAGTTAGTGCACCACCTCCACCCAGCCACCCATGCAGATGGCTGGCTTCTCGTTAGGCAGATGTATCCTCTGCGTGACACCCGTGCGGTGGTGTCAGTGATGGTCAAGGTTGGGTGTTCATGTGAGAGGTTCTGGGCTGCGTATGACCATCCTATGAATTTCTCGAGGTAGTAAACTGCAGATTTCCAGGAGTCTGAGCTATTAGCCACATGAATTGCCGGTCAGGTTAGCAGACTGAGCATTGTGTCCCTGTGGACCTGTCCAGTTTCAGCCACAACTCTGCCATCCCTGCGGTGTTAAAACGGACTGCACTGTGGGGAATGCGCCGGTGGGAATGTTCACTTACATGGGCACAGACCCAACAGTTGGTCTCGTTTACCCTCTGGGCATACATGTGGGTCATGTCAAGGAAAATGTTCACCCCTGGGTCAAGGTGGATTAAGTGCCCTGTTCTGTGTGCCCTGTTACTGATCAGTGGAGAAGTGCAGGACAGACCAAAAGTGGTGATCCCAATGGCTGCAGGGAGCAGCTGGATCCCTCTGTGGTGTCTGGAGCTGTATCCTGTTCTGCTTGGTTGTCCTTCTGTGGAGGCGGAGCCCTCTTTCACTGGGTCGCATTCTGATCTCCCTTGGAGCGGTACAGCTGTCACCATCGTGAGACAGACCAAGAGTGGTCCTTTCCATCTAGTGTAAAGAAAATCTTATGGCAGGGACTGTCACGTTCCATAGTGCCCACTTTAAACGGGTGAAGTAGTTCCTGCTGTGGTGTGGACTCCGCAGCTTTTTATTTGTTTTGTTTTTTGTTTTACCCCCACACTATCGCCTAACGATGGTCGTGCTTATTTTTTCCCCAGTTCTGTGTGTACAAGTTTGAGACACAGTGAAGGACACAAGTTGCGCGAATCTTTATTCAATTTCCACTGGCAGGAAGAAAAGAAACACCCGAGTGGCCAGTACACCGCAGCTTTTAACAAATCATGGTTTAAAGTGATCCTTTTACTAAGGGCTTGAACGTAATCCAAGAGAGTTTCCTGTGTTAAGAGCAGCGCTGTGTCATTGGTTAGTTTGGCGGTCCGGCGGCTGTGGGAATTGGTCGTTCCGTTAGCCCTTCAAAGGGTATGATTTCCGTTATTCAGTTTCCCTGTCCTCTTACTGTGTAAAACACCAGTGGCCGGCCGTCTGGCCAAGCCAGTCCTGTGTCCTGAGTGATTTTGGGGAGGGTGGTTTTGAGGGTGCCGTTCATTCTCTCCACCATTCCTGATGACTGGGGGGTGGTACAGAATGTGGTATCTCCAGCGTATCCCGAGGGTGTAACAGTCAGCAGTAATGAACTTTGCGGTGAAATGGGCCCCATCCCCTGTATGTTTCTAAGCGCCCTGGGATATAAAACTCTTGTAATAACGTCCTGCAGGATACATTTTACCACTACTCTGGTGGCATTTTTTTGTTGATGGATAATGACTCGACCCATTTTGAAAACATGTTGACAATAACTAGGACATGTTTGTATTCCTCTTTCTGAGGCATATGGGCAAGGTCAGTTAGAAGGTGCGTGAATGGACCCTCAGGAACTGGTACATAATCATGTTTGGCCATCGGCTTCCCTGCATTTTACAGTAGACAGATGAGGCACTGTGACAGCAGGGCTTGGGCAGCTGCAGCGAATCCCGCTGCATACCAGGAATGGCTGGCAGCATCTTGCCTGTGTGTCCGATTCCGTGTGCTGCCAGGGCCAGTAAGTGCAGGTGGGCTTTCAGGTAGATGATGCAGCCATCGAGGTGGGTAAGAGCCTGTAAGGATGGTGATTGCACGGCACCAATGTGGGCCCATGCGGTCCTCTCTTCTGGTGTGGCGGCTTGCTGAGCTGCTCGGACTGCATTGAGAGTGTCAGGAGACTCTGCAGGTTTCACCACCCTGGGGGTCTGCAGGGCATAACTGACCAGGGGTAGTGTGGATTCCCGGGTGGCTGCATCAGCAGAGGCATTTGCTAAGGTGACAGGGTCGGTGGCAGAGCTGTTGGCATCATATATTATAATAGCGACAGCGGCGGGTAGCAGGACTGCTTCTCGGATGTTGGCAATGTGTGCAGCATGTTTGATTCGTCTCCCTGCTGAGCCGATAAACCCCCCTGTTTCCATATTGTGCCAAAGTCCTGAACGACTCCAAAGGCACATCTGGAGTTTGTGTAGATAGTGGCTGTGCTACCCAGTGCCAGGTTGCAGGCTCTGCTGAGAGCAAAGAGCTTTGCCACCTGTGTGGACGCCCCATCTGGTAATGCAGCTGATTCGAGAGTGGTGAAGGGGGTGCAGATGGCATGTCCTGCTAATGTGTATTGGTCTGATGGCCGGAAAGAAGAGCCGCTGGTGAAAAGAATCTGGTCCGGGTTTTCTCAGACCGGTCAGGACACCTGCTGAACCAGGCGAAAGTGAGGACTGCAGATGCTGGAGATTAGAGTCAAGATGAGAATGGTGCTGAAAACCACAGCAGGTAAGACAGCATCCGAGAAGCAGGAAAATCAATGTTTCTGGCAGGAGCCGTTTGTCAGGAATGCTGAACCAGGTCCAAGAAGTTGTGGTTGTCTGCAGAATCATGTTAGGTGAGCGGAATTAGGGTGGCGGGTATCAAAGCTAGCGCGCGGTGTAGGGAAAGGTTAACCTAGATCACCAAGCGACATGATGACCAGTTCTCTGAGTTGCAGTAAAATGTTGGATTGCTGCTGAATTAAGCAGCAGGAAGAGCGACAGTGGGACCAAAACAATACACGGGTGATCTAGCACAATGGGGGTGGCCTTATCCACTGTTACTGTGGCTGCTGCCAACGCGCACAAACATGCCGGCATTCCACTCATAACCGGTGGTAACTAAACAATAGTAAAACGCAACAGGGCGACGGAGATCCCCATGAAGCTGTGTTAAAATGCCAGACGCGAACCCTTCTGACTTGGTTACATAAAGACAGAAGGTCCGGGATTAATCTGGACTCCCAGAGCAGGAGTGGAAATTATTTGTTGCTTCAGTTCAGTGAAAGTCTGTTGCATTTTGGATCTTCACTTCATTCTGTCTACGGGAAGCTGCCTCCCATAGAGGTGCATTAATAGCACAATGGGCAGGAATCCAAGGCCTGCATTTCTTTACCAGCCCCAGAAACACTCGCAGCTGCCTGTTTGTGGCAGGTAGAGGTAGCTGGGTGATGACAGCCAATTGCTCCATGGACAGTGCTCTGAAGCCATAGGAAAGATATTAGACATTTTGCTGACAGAGCTCCATTTTCTTGATAGGCACCCTATGCCCATCCTGTGCCAGACTACAGAGCAAGGCCACCGTAAACTGCTTTCATGCAGTAGTGGAGGTGAAAGCCAATAGCAGGCCATTCGCATACTGGAGGAACGTGCTGTGGCATGGTAGGTGAAGGGTGGACAGGGTGAGGTATACTGCAGCAGCACAAATTTGGGGCTCTCGAATACCCTTCGGGAAATCCGGCCCATGTATTTTTGCAGCCGCCATATGTAAAAACATAAGGTTTCAGGGAACAACTCAATAGAGAATGATGCTGAGCAAAGGTCGATTACAAAAATAGCAGGAGGAGGAGGAGGCGGGGTACTGATCAGGAGGGCATTTGTGTCCGAGACGACTGGGAAGCAGGGAACAACAATGGCATTGACAGCCCTAAGGTTTTGCACAAAGCACCATTTTCATGGTCTTCCACGCTTCGGGATGGTTAAGGAGGGAATGTTGCATGGGCTGCTTGTGGGCCCGAGGATTCCCTGTTGCAGAGGTGATTCAATAACTGGTTTGATTCCCAATAGTGCCACGGGTGATACGGGTATTGTTGTGTTGATGGCAGGATTGGTCCCTGTCTGAGTGTAACTGTACGTGATTGGGCGGAAAATAGCTGGCCTGCATGGTTCTATTGCTGTGCCCACAGTGATTATGGGATGTCAGCTAAGAGTGGGCTGTTGTTGGAGGCGGCAGCGCCTGGGCCTTGTTTTGTAAAAGTAGATGTAGTAATGCGGGAGCACAGCGCACACAAAACTCGCCCTGTCCAATCAGTGTAAGCTCTACTAAAGGGTCTGTGTCTTGCCTAAAGGGTGTGAAATGTATTGTTGCTTGTGCGACATGCCCTATCATGGTTGTGAGATCTTTGGGGAGCCACGTGTTCTTAATTATAAAGGAATTGTGCGGGACTGCCGTTGGGTCTTTGCAGGCCAGCCTGCTCTGCGCTGAGTTGCACGTCTGCTGCAACACTCTGTGCTCTGGCAAAGTATCTGACAGTGATGGAAAGTGGGGAGGTGAGCTCGAGATGCGAGTCCATGAGCGGAGGATATGTTGATGATGGTTCCTGGGGGGCTGAAGCTGGACAGTGAAATTGACAGAAAAAACGGCCACCCACCTGAGAATGGGTGGAGGATGGAGGGGTAGTTGATATCCGAGAACGGAGAGGGTCAGGAAGGGCTAGGCTAGGTTCTGGCGGGCACAACCAGGGGCATAAGCAATATACTAATCTCAGAACGAACAGCAGGACTATTCCATTCTACTGTTTCAAACATCCTGGAGCCTTAGTGCACGGCCACATCCCAGAAAGTGCTGAAAATGGAGAAAGAAAGAACACAATAAGAATGGGCAATAAAAAGTGAATTTCACGAATTAGATTCTCGATTAGATTTCCTTTCCATTCCGCTGTGTCCAGGACAGAAATGAAGGAAACGGGAGAAATATTTGAACATATGACATCGCAATTCATTGGAATCATTTTCCCATTCGCCAGAACACCAAATAACGGCGGATAGAGTCACGGTAGGACTATGTTTCACAAAAGCAATGAAATAACAGTCTCTCCTCGGTTTCAGTGAAAACTCAACTTGCCTGGAAAAAAAACAGCGGCAGTAAAGCTGCTTGTGATTTTACATGTGGGAGGCAAACACGACCATGACAGCACAGAAACTCACCCCTTTGAGAGAGACTGCACTCTCCCACACCGTCGTTAATTTTCCAACAAGCAAACCTACCAGGTCTTTTTCTTTGCTTTGAACCCGGCACTAAAAGATGTGCAGGTCAGGTGAATTGGCCATGCTAAATTGCCCGTAGTGTTAGGTAAGGGGTACATGTAGGGATATGGGTGGGTTGCGCTTCGGCGGGGCGGTGTGGACTTGTTGGGCCGAAGGGCCTGTTTCCACACTGTAAATAATCTAATCTAATCTAATCTAAAACACGCTGCAGCTTTGCTGTTGACCAACAGAAATGGCAGTGGTGGGATTGGAAGCGACGCCCCCTTCGAGACCGGCCTCGGTAACACCTGCACGCGCGTGCGGCCTATTTTCATACATTTTCAATTGTGCTCCTGCAAAACAACAGACGAAAAAGCACAGGGAAAACATTTCGCGGTCCTTGTCCTCCTCGCATAACAGCTGGGATATGCCCGACTCTGATATCAATTTCACAGCAGATAATGATAGCCCATCAACCCACACAAAACTCAATGGAAAGCTGACTCTATCTTCTGACACTATTTTCAGCTACAAATGTATATGCGAGTGTGAGAATGCATGTTCTGTCATGATTTGATAAAATAACCATGAGCTGCATGACATTACTGGAATTTCGATTCTTGCTTTGGTAAATTATTTCGACCATTGCTCGAAACAGAACGAAACACGAAATATACCGGATGACAGGGAAAATGCCCAAAGCTGAGCAGGCCATGTTCCACACCTTACCGTGCAGCATAGTTTCAGTTACTGCAACTGTTTTGCAGAATAAGCGTCCCCAAGAATGTTCTCCACCTGAAAAGCCGAGGTATCAGGACAATCCGACAAGGACAGATCACATTGTGAGGATGCTCAAACCTCGGTGCCAGTACGAGTTAGCATTTCCTTGTCTTTCACCTTATCCATCCAACTTGCTGCAGAATGTCAACATCAGGACATGAGCGACATCGCTGCCAGCTGAGGTGGAAACCAATGTGGGAATCGATGGAAAGCGACTCATTAAAGTTGCAAAATTCCATGGTGCTTATTAGGGAAGCAGTTTCTGTTCTCATCAATGTAAAAGGTAGTTTCTGAACATATTAACAGAAGTCAAAAAGTGGTTATCCCACCCTCCCACCCCACAAGATGTCAAAGAGTTGCTAACTGTACGTGAGTGCTCTTTGTTCTCGATGTGAAAAGCTCTCCCGCCTGAGTCACCTTCACGTCTCTTGTTGAGTGAATCACAAAGTAGGAATTTCACCAAACTGCTACTGCCTCACTTTGTTATCCCGCTTGCCTCTTCCCCTCCCCCTCCCTGTTTACATTTTCCTGCTTTTCTGTGACATTAAGAAAACCAAATGGATGCGATATCATTCTGTAGCCTGTCTGTTATTTCCGCAGTCTCAGTTCCAACATGGCTTAGATCTCGGTGCATACCTCAATATTAGTGACGCTATGACAGCACAATTCCAGAGGATCATCTGAGATGGTAAATTCGGTTATTGCTGTTGCTGATGGAATGAGCTGCTAACGTGCGAAAACATGATTCAGGACTTCTGGTGCTAATTCACGCACGTTGAATAACGGCAGTCAGCTTCCAAATGAGGCCTTTCAGAGACTACTTTGGGATACTTTTGACAGAGAGGCTACATTAGGAATCCGTGGTGCACCGTGACCCAGCACATCACCTTTCTCCTTGGCTTTGAACCGGGCCGCCTGCGCAAGGAATGCAAATGTTTTTCGTCGAAGGATCAGAACGCGGTAACTACAGTCTTAAACAGGATGGCGTATGATCAGAAGCAGGTTGGAGAAACACATAACAACGTTTCGCCCAGTACTTAAATGGAATTGCATTACTTTTCACCCTGAGAGCGGATTTGCACTAGTAAACGCAAAGCCATGTTTGCTGATGGGAAACCAAGCAGGAAAGATCGATTCTCGTCCATCTAAAAGGCTGCGGTTGGGGACAGGGCTGTTTCTGCCCAGTTTCAAACTGGGGACCTTTCACGTGTGAAGCGAATGTGATAACCACTATACACCAGAGACAAGTCCCGCCAGGGCCTGCTGTTGTTCAGCGGTGCCCAGCACTGTCATTTGCAGCAGTTCTCCGCTTCACCTTTCCATTTCCAACAGCCCGTTGTTGTCCAGCGTAATTGGCATCATCGAAAAAGTAAGAAAATCATGTGAAATTGCTTACAAAATTGCAAGAATGTTGTCAATGTATCGACTGTCGGGTGAGGCTGAATAGGCTGGGTCAATTTGCCCTGCAGCGTAGCGGCTGGGGCATGATCTTATGGAAAGTTTGTAAACTGAGTATTTAAGTATTTTACCCAAGGTGGGGTGAGTTGAAAACTGGAGAGCGTAGGTTTCAGGTGAGAGGGCTAAAAGTTAAACGGGACCTCAGGCATTTCCCACACAGACAGGTGTGCGTGTATGGAATTGGCTACCAGAGGAAGCGGAGGAGGCGAGTGCACTCAGAAGGTTTCAAAGGCAACCGGAGGAGTTTCTGGATCGGAAGGGTTCAGAGGGATAGGGGCCAAGTGCTGGGAAGTGGGACTTGTTTAATTTTGGCTATGTGGTCAGCATGGACGAGATCCACAAAGACTCTGTTTCCACGCTGTGTGCCCCAATAACGTTGTGATACTTACACCGGCTTGAAAGGATTACTTTTAGCGGGGCTTGCCATCGCTCTCTGCGGCTGTTCACCGGAAAGATAGCATTGTGAAACACTGCAGAACCGAAAGACTTTCTTACTTTTGCCCCGACTGACCATACTCCGTGAAATATTCCTGGATCCTCAGTTGAGGATGTTTGCTGCTGGAGGTTACCTCACAAACCGTGTTATCTCGTAATGTACTGAGCGAATGGCAAAAAAGTCAGCATTTAACACGGAACAGAAACAAAACTGACAAAGCAAATGCATTTTTCAGACACAGCGAAGCATGAACGCTGAATGTGATACAGACCGTGGGCATGAGCCATAAACTGATCTCACAACTAACAGCAGGGCAATTCCAAACGACTCTTTCAAACATACTGGAGCGTTAGTGCACCACCACTTCCCAGAAAGTGCTGAAAAGAGAGGAAGAAATAACACAAGAATGGGCCATAAAAAGTGAAGTTCACCAATGATAATCTCGATTAGATTACCTTTCCCTTCTAATGTCTGCAGGACAGAAATGAAGGAAACTTAAGACCATGTAACATCGTAACTCATTGGAAACATTTCCCTTTCGTCAGGACACCAAATAAGGACGAGTAGAGTCACCGCAGGACTTTGTTTCACGACAGCGATGAAGTAACAGTCTCTTTGGTTCCAGTGAAAGCTCAACTCGCGTGAAACGAAACAACAGCAGTAGAGCCTGCGGTTTTCGGTGTGGGAGGCGACCACCGCATGGACTGAGACACCTTTGAGGGTGTATGCACTCGCCAACACTGTATTCAACTCTCCAATACCGCTGCTTTTAGCTTGGCTTGGACCAGAGCACATTAACACGCTGCAGCGGTGGGATTCGAACCTACGCCCGCCTGCCAAACAGGAACCTGAAACCCGCGGCTTTGGCCACGGTACAGAGGCCTGCTTTTGCCTCACTAGTGAAGTGTGCTGTTTCTGATCCGCAGGACACACTGCAGGATTTTCAGACAGCGCCATCTTCCCTGCGACATGTCCATGCTGGATAATATTCTGTTGTGTAGATGTGCCCCGGCTTTGCCAACATCACCGTGGTCTAACTCCTTACATTCTGTTGGCCGTACTGTGATTCCACTCTGAATCACAAATGTGTCACAAACCACCTTAGCTGTGCTGGCTCTCTACAGAGATAAATGTGTTTCTCTTTTGGCATCATTCTCTTGCCTTCTCCCTGTAACTCTGCACGCTTTCACTTTGAACATAAACATCGAATTAGTTTTTAAATAACTCGATTGAAACTGCCTCTTTGTCAATTTCAGGCAGTCACTAACCACTCCCGATGTAAAAACGTTTCTCCTCATGTACATTTTTCTTCTTTTACTAATGACTTTAGAGCTCAGCTGAATTGTTCTCGATCCTTTCAGGCGTGGGGAGCATTCTCCCTTCCTTATTTCCTCTGTCTATCCCACTCATGTCTTGGAAAGGTTTAACAAGGCCAGCTGTCGGCCTTCTGCTCTCCAAGAAGAACTGCCCCAACCTTACAAATCACCTTTAGTGTTGACATTCCTCATACACCACACCATTGCCATTAACCTGTTCAGCGCTGTTTCCAATCATTTCACGTCCCCACTTCCTCAAGTTTCACACCCAGAACTGTGCGAACAACCAAGATGGTGGATGTATTCAGAACGGGATTGTGTGGGTGAGCATCCCGAAACACTTGTTTCGCTTTCACCACATGTGGTACTGTGCCATGCCTACTAAAATGACACTTCTTACTCCAGAATTCAACGTTATTTCAAGGGGAGCAACTTCCTGATTTACACATTTTTATTTATCAATAGCTGATAGGACGACCGGGCAAAAGTGAAATCAAACGACCAAGGCTCGATGGCGACTTCAAGTAAGACATTCTCACATGCCAGTATTAACACAAGCTGCTGAGCGAAGATCATGCCCCTAGATAAGTGACATTCTTACGTTTCCAACATCAAACCAACTGAAAGTCGCTCAGATCCAACAATATTATACTTTGATCTCGGGTTTCTAAGCACCAAAGTGTTTCAAGAATATCGCCTTCTCATTCCGTCTCCTTGTTCACGGGACAGTGCTGTTTAACCCTTTTGCTTGGACTCCATCGGCAGAGTGTTCAGTTATTTCCCTCCACCTGCAAGCAGTGTGAGGGGGGGGGGGGGGGGGGGCAAGCGCGGATATGCTCTCATCAGCAGAGCCAGTTCCATCAAGTGCTGGAAATCAGTAAGTTTGATTGTGAACTTTCTGTAAATATTATTTATCTGAGAAACCGATAAAGATGTTGAGCTGTTGGGAAAGACAGATTCTCTACCCTCAAGTAAATTGGTGTGAGGACATTTTGGTGCAGCCTGTTTGCTGTTCAGAATCCATCTTCACAGCAATCCTGCAGAAAGGCTTTTGTAACTGTGACATCGGTTTCTTTGCTGTGTGAACAATAAGGAAATGTCTGTGTGGTTCGATTGATTGGCTTTATTTGATTGTTTGATTGTCATATGTACCTTAGTACAGTGGAAACATCGTGGGCGGCATGGTGGCACAGTGGTTAGCACTGCTGCCTCACAGCGTCTGAGACCCGGGTTCAATTCCCGCCTCAGGCGACTGACTGTGTGGAGTTTGTACATTCTCCCCGTGTCTGCGTGGGTTTCCTCCGGGTGCTCCGGTTTCCTCCCACAGTCCAAAAGATGTGCAGGGTCAGGTGAATTGGCCATGCTAAATTGCCCGTAGTGTTAGGTAAGGGGTAAATGTAGGGGTATGGGTGGGTTTCGCTTCGGCGGGTCGGTGTGGACTTGTTGGGCCGAAGGTCCTGTTTCTACATTGTAATGTAATGTAATCTAATCTAATTTGTTTGCGATTGTTAAAGGCAGATCACACTAATCAAGGACATGCAGATTACCGTGTGAGTAAAAACAACATTTTGGACAGCTTAAGGCTTTCGGGTTAATTCACACAGGACGTGCGCTCGGCAAGATCCACATTAACAGGATCAGCATCATTTGAAGTTAGGGAATCCATTTCTCAGTCTAGTAACGGCCGACAAGAAGTTGCTGGTGTATGTCTTGAAGCTTCGGTATCTTGATCTGACCTTGATCTCATCGAAATTTTGCCTTCTGGGTCAAAAATAGAATTAAATGCAAAACTCCAGGGCTCAAGTGTGACTTCTCACACGTACATCACCCACTCGAGGCGACATCACACCCAAGACCAACAAGCCAGAACCGCAGCTTGTGCGGGATCTATAAATCAGGTGAGTCTCTTTGTTTAAAAATAGGCTTTTTCTGTTGTTTCGGAGTGAAGGCAGCATTGAGATTTAATAACAGTTCCTTGCCATTCTGACTTCCGGTTTCCCGGAAGCTGTGCTCGCCACTTTCCCCGCGAACAGGCTCCCACCATTGGCAGCTGGACGAACTCATCTTCTATTGGCAATCAGTGTCGTGGGAGAGAAACGTGTGCGCGCTCTTCAGCTCCATATCAAACACGGGTTTAGGGATCGGGGCGGGGGCTAGAGGGAGTGGGAGTTATGAAAATTCTGGAAAGCTGTACAAAAGGGAGATCACGCATGCACAGGAACCCATCTTCTTTTGGGAATCATGTGCAAATAACGCCATCTGAAACGAATAGAAAAGTGCAGAACTGAGGGAAAAAGAGAATCTCTCCCAGTCGTCGGGAACTGTGTGTCCTTCTCGAAGTTACAGCGAGGGCTCTGCTGTCTGAATCAGCATGTTACTGCAGCGAGTCCTGTCGCTCAGGCACACTGCACCTGATATGTATAAGCTTTATCACGTTACCCCAAGCTCAGAGAATAGATTTCACAGCTCACATCATCCCAGAGTGACAGGGAACAGAAGAAAGCGTTTCAGACAATCATCTTTACACCAATGGGAAAAAAATTGATGTCTGCGAGATAGTCTCCACCAGTGCTGTTGTTGTCTGTGTGACAACAACCAGGAAATATTTATCTTGCTTCTTAAAACAGGTGTGAAAATTTGCAGAGCACGCTCCAACTGTGACCCTCTGCTCACAGGATTTGAGCACAAACAAAGGAATGACTCAGTGACAAATTCTGTTGAAATGGATTCTGTGAGGAATTGAAAGCGATGGAATGAAAAGCCCCTTGAGAGCGGGATGCAACATTAACTGTGAAGGGATTGTTTTCCAGACTCGAGGAGAGTGGGCAGTGTTGTTTCCATGGGGCACTATCAGGATAGATAGACTGAATCAGCGCCGAATGTTATTGTAGGGAGCCTTGTCGCCGAGACCCTCTGTTCCTTTTGTACAATGGTACAAAAGTACGGACGTTTTGTGTAGAGGGGACAACTTCAAAATCGTTAATAAGGCAAAATGCACAAATGAGCAAAACAACAAAGCAACCACAGGAACTGGTGTTACGTGACGGGGTAAACCCTCTCTGCTAATGTAAACCAGCAAAGCAGAAAGGATTCATCCCGTGCTGTATTCTGTTAAAATTCAACAGGCAAAGAACTATCCCAAAAATCACTATTTAAAGTTAACATTAACAATTTTATTGTCATTTTTAACATGTGACAGAGAATAATTGACTTTCAACTACTTACTAACTCCTTTCTCTAAACCTTCTGGTCTACAATACCTTCCCTCACCCCGACCCCATTAACATTTACAAAAAAAAATCAAATTTACAAACTAGCTAGTTGTCGAATTTTCTCTTAATATCTTCCTCTGTAGATTTTTTTCTCCAGGTCGGTGTTGATGCTTTTTTTCTATGCTATCTATTTCTCCAGATAGTCACCTCTTGGAGATTTTACGAACATCCTACATCTGTTGGTATTTTAGCTGCTCTCTTTGCTGTTCTTTGCAGCTCTGGGGAACTGTTCAAAACATCTGATATTTGTCTCACAAAACGTCGGATTGTTTCGTTGGTTTTAACATTGTAAAAGTACCAAATTCAAACTTGATTGGGGCACAATTTAAACTGATTGGCAGAATTTGCATTTGATTTTTGTATCCATGTAACACAGCTCTTAGTTGTTTCGACCAAATGTTCTGTTGTTACCTTGTTCTGGACTCCTTGTGCCAGCCAGACATTTCAACACCATTAAAAGTACATTACACCCACTACTTCATAACACTGGCATTTGCCAAGACAGTCTATTTCGCTCAACATCGCTCTCTGTCAATCTCATGTGCCTGAGATTTGAGCAATCTCTGGTCTATGTTAATCAAAACTGCCCTATTCTCATAACCTCAGATTGAACCCGCCCCCGTATGTATGTCTTACAATATTAATTGATTCCTCATTGTATTACTTAAGCACACGTTAAGAAGAAATAAAAATGAGAACAACAGTCACCTGTGTGACTGCGATTTGACCCAATGTTGTTGCAGCCAACCGACTCAGCTGTAAGTGAAATAGCCCACACCTTTCCTGTACCGGTAAAGAGATTGCATAGCATAGTGGTAAATTTTCATGAGTTGAATTAGACCCAGCATCATTACGCAGGACGAAATTTACTGGGATATAAAGACATGATGAAATACACGGGGGTTGGGGGGTGGAATATGGTTAGGAAGGATCTGGTCAGAGTTCCCCTGATACAAAATCATTTGAGACGACGGAAATGAGATTTACTGGGAGAAAAGAAAAGAAGGGATGAAAAGAAAAGGGATTTAATGGGATGGTGGAATAGATGAAGAATCATGCGACACAAATCAGGAATGACTGCGTTATGTCCTAATGGAGCTTTTCCAGCGGATGTAAAATTGGTTAGGGTAAAAAAAGATGGAAATTACCTCGTTCAGGTGATCATATAACCAGAGGTTAGAGCTTCAAAACGAGCGAGGAACGACAAAGAAGTTTGCAGCAGGTACTTCTTATTCTGAGTTTTTGAAATCGGAGATGATTTTTCGGAAAGAAAAAAACATGTTAGAAGGTGATTCCAGCATATTTGACAGGTCACGTGCAGACACACAAGGAGCGAATTTAACAAGGACAGGGATTCTGGGCTGCCTGGATGGGGAGGCAAAAGTGACACACTCACGAATTGTTTAGCGTTCATCAGAAAGAAATTGCATAACACCGGCAACTGAACATGTTAAGTATGAGAAGAGTTGGTGGTGTTGAAAGGTGCAGCAGCTGGTTCGACATGGACTACTACAGATTGTTAATGTACTGAGCTGTTTGTTTTAGCTTTGCATTAAATCGAAGCCGGTTAGCTCAGTCCGCTGGCTAACTGGTTTATGGTATAGAGTGAGAATAACAAAGTGGGATTAATTGTCGCACTCTCTCAGGTTGCCACAAGGATCATCATCTCCTCCGCTCACGTGATCTGTAATACAATGGTGACTCTAGTGAGTAGGAACGGACCTGTCGATGTCAAGCATCATTATCTTTGCCATCTGTTGCCTTGAACATTTGTTCACAATGACCAGGAACGGGACTGAGTCCATTTAATACTCACTGATCTCCTCCCGAAAAATCCGGCGACAAGACTCTTCCTTATTCCTGTTGGAACCCTCTGTTCTGCACAGCAGCAAAACTATTTGTCATGACTTTACCAGATTCACTGACAACATTCAGTCTACCCAAAGAGATAAATCGAACGGTTTAATGAGCTGTGTGACTTTGCAGCAAACAGAATGATATGAAACGAGTTTAACAGCCTATTCAAGAATGTAATCCAGTGCAGTGTCAGAGATTTGAAACAGGTCATCGAGCTAAAATATCACCTCTGTTTCTTAATCCACAGATGGATAATCACTTGGGGAAAATGCGCAGTTTTACTGTTAATAATTCATACCTTTCCCAAAGACAGAACAATCCCATAAATCAGAAACTGGAGTTTTAGAATAGATGCTGCTTTATTCGACATTATTCTTCGACTACGCTTCAGTGTGATGCTCCAATAATTCCTGATCAACGTCAGTAAACCCAGCTTTAGATAAGGATTGAAATTACAACTGCGGCATTTTAACACACTGTTCAGTGCCATGCGCTGATCAGTTGCTCCACTGGAGCCCACCGGCAGCAAGCCTATAAAGTGCCCTACTCGTACCTCTGGGACCTTCTACCCGCGTGTTCTACTTTTGCTGCAGTTCTGGAATTAATGCTAAGGCAGAGGAGGAGGAACTGATATGGACCTGTGACTTTTCGGGCATCATGTTCAGGAAGTGGGACACAGAAAAATGTTGCGCAAAATAGACTTGATTGAAAAGGGAGTTGTGGTCAGGTAGCTGGGAAAGTGATAGATGGATGAAGGTGAGGGAGATGGTGGTAGTTCAGAGGGGGATTGTTGGCCGGGTCCAGAGAGCAGTGCCTAGTTGGAGTCTTTGCACTGGGATACTGTGGGGGGAGGTGAAATGAGGAAGCTATTAAAATACATATTTGTCCTGCGTGGTTGCAGGGTCCGAAGGTGGAATATGGGACGTTCTTCCTCCAGGCATCGGCTGGTAATGCAATGGCGGTGGCTTGTGCTAGAAGCAGCGATTCTCTTCTCCACAGATGCTGTCTAACGTGCTGTGCTTTTCCAGCACTACACTCTCGACTCTGAGCTCCAACACCTGCAGCCCTCACTTTTGCTTATCTTCACAGGGGGTATGTTCGACCTCAGGCACCACCTTGGTAAATCTCCTCTGACCACGCTCCCGTGCAAACATATGCTTCCTGAAGGCTGGCGATCAGAACAGAATAAAGTTATCCAAAGAAAAGCAGAAATATCGGAACAAAATCAGCAGGTCTAGTGCATCTGGAGAGAGATTTTCGAGCCAAACCATCCGCCTTTGGAACGAATGGTATGTGTAGGTGGGGCAAGAACGTGAAGGAAGGTGCACAGGGTCTAAAATGATTGAACTCGATATTGGGTACTGAAGATTGCACGGTGTCTCAGCAGGAAATGACGTGCCGCTCTTCCAACTCGCGCTGTGCTATACGGGATCTCTGCAGCAGACCAAGCTGAAACGGAGGCATGGGAACACAGTGGGCTGTTGCAGTGACAGGAACCTGGAAGCTCACGGTCTTATTTTGCTTGCAGACAGAACGAAGGTGCACACACGTTTGTCACCCGCTCTGTTTTTCTCTCCCCAGTCTGGACGAGATCACATTGTGAGCAGGAAATGCAGTTGCTAAATTGAGTGATGGGCAGATAAATCACTGACACTTACACAATGAGGAGAAACATCATAAACGATCAGCATTGCACCTTCTTGGATTTCGTGGAATGGTGCCATATGGGGAAGTGCTGGAAGTCAAGAAGGATTGGACGATGGCGTACAGAGAGAAAGTTTCCTGCATTGTGCCGGTATTCAGTGGTATGAGCTAGTGGGGAAAGGGCAGAATGTATGTCTTCCTGTGCTACATGCTATAAATAAACAGCTCACTCCGGAGCAGAAGTATTTAATGATTTTCATTCCAACACTGACAGTAGGTACAGCTTGCAGAAGCTACGTGTTGGCACTATCACTGTCACTCTGTCTCCCCGAGAGCAGCAGTATTCCCCCACATTGATTCAGACAGAACAGTTCTTCCTGTGACATGTCCCTTCGAAAATGGAAGGACAGGTGTTAATAACCCGTCCTTGGAACGGAGTATCTGTATTGCTCAATCACAATCACTGAACTGTCCAAACTCCATTTCAAATAACGTTACCCATAGCCTTGTATGTCTTGGCATCACAAATTCACATCCGAATATTTCGGAAAGTTATGGGGATTTCTGCCTCTTCGATCCTTGCCTACACTGTATTCCAGATTTCAACCACCCACTGTTTGAAAACGTTTTTCCACGCCTCTGACCTTAAATCGATGGCCAACCGTGGTCGAAGTCTCCATCAAAGTGTAACATGTACTTCAGTCTATTCTATCCATATCCCTCAGTACTTTTTACATCTTAATCATGCCCCCCTCAATCTCCTCTGCTCTAAGAAAATAACTCTAGTTTGTCCAATCTCTCTTCTTCAGCCCAGACAATATCTTGTCAAATCTCCCCTACATCGTTTCCAGTGCTATCACATCCCTGCTATAATGTAAATTGCATATCTACACACATTGGTCTCGCTTGAGCCGAATGAACAAGTGAAATAAATGATGCGCAATTCGACAAAAAACTGGTGTTTTTTTGAATAAAGTTTCTTTTCCTCAATGCTGCCCTGTGCCCTTTTCCGGAGCCTGATGTTTCAATAATCTCTGGTCCATGTCAGTAAAAGCTGCTACATGAGAATTGATCTCACAACCGCGGTATCCAAATGGATCGACTAGTTTGAAGGTCCCGATGGTGAGACTTGGGCATGGTCACACAGCAACAGTGAGCGCAGCAACACCAACTGAACGGGGTCAATGTGAAAGTGATTGTAAGGGAAATGGGAGGGGGAACTTAAAGGAGGTATGTGTTTGCGGGAGGGAGGGAAGACTCCGAGAAGGGGTGAGTCTGAATCCTGATATATGACTCGCAGAGATGTGTGTGTGAGAGAGGGGTTTGGTGGCAAAGTAATCATAATCTCTGAGAATGTTTTCATATAAAATCAACTAATTTCTCTCTGTGTGTTCTCTGCATGAGTCACAAGGAATAAAATGCAGTGACTCGGATTCGGACGAGCTTACTGCGGCCACAATGCAGAATATTTTATGATTGAAACCATTACTGAGTCATGCAGAGACACGCATTTAAAAACAGCAATAATTACAGTGACAGAGGAGATGTTAGGAACAGTAGCAGATGCACAACAGGAATATTAGGCGAGGGATACCAGACATGTGGGAATTCAGAATTGGCTGAATTTTAAATTGGATATCCTCAGGCGCTGTGGTGGTTCCATCGGACTGCATGTTGAAGACTGAGTTTGATGGATTTCGAGAAACAAAAAGTTTCAGGGGATAGTGCGAGATATTGGTGCAATGTATGTTTCAATAACAATGAGTTTTAAAACTTTTGCTTCACTAACTTACCCACACAAGGAGGTACCCATTGCTGTAGGCAGTAACATAACCCCTGTTCCTCGGACCAGAATCAGGCAAACTTTGTGGCACAGCCGCTAATATCAAACCGGAAGTGGGGGCGGAAATGAGCACGTGAAGCTATTCTATGGCACCAGTGGCATGATTGTTAAAGGTGCGGACATTGAATCATAGAGATGTACAGCATGGAAACAGACTCTTTGGTCCAACCCGTCCATGCCGATCAAATATCCCAACCCAATCTAGTCCCACCTGCCAGCACCCTGCCGATATCCCTCCAAACCCTTCCTATTCATATACTCATCCAAATGCCTTTGAAATGTTGTAAGTTTGCCAGCCTCCACCACTTCCTCTGGCAGCTTATTCCATACTCGCACCACGCTCTGAATGAAAAGGTTACCCCTTAGGTCTCTTTTATATCTTTCCCTTCTCAACCTAAATGTATGCCCTCTAGTTCTGGACTGACCGCCACCAGTAAAAAGACATTGCCTATTTATTCAAGCGTGTGAAATGCTGAGGATGGGAGTACTTCTGGTCAAAGGCGAGGTGGAAGGGCATCTTAGTCTCAATTTATTATATTATTAAGATTCAGCAGCAGCATTAACCAGCACTGAGGATTGGCCGAGGAAGCTTACTGAAGCCTTAAGTGAGAGGCCGATGTATTGAAAGCATTCTAAGAGATTTTCCGTCACAAAACGGTATTTTGTTACTTTGACAGCAAGAACTGATTTTGCTCACATCGTCTCCACATCAGTCTCTTGCTCCAGTAAACACTTCAATCCAGCGTACATTGCTTCCATTCCAACACAGGAACGCGTAGTATTCGCTCTCCACCTGGGATAATCTAAATTGACAATGTCATTCTTTGAATGGAGAAATGCAGCAGGGAGTTGTTAGTGCAGCGGTGATCTATTGGGCTAGTAATCTTTGAAAACTGGAACGTGGCAGCTGCTGTTACTTAAATTAGATGAATAAAATCTGGAAAATGAACCCAATCTCAGGAACAGAGACAATAACTTTAATATGCTGAAAACTCATTCTTTCATGTCCCTTCGAAAGGGAAATCTGCCGACCTGTCAACATGTGACTCCAGACCCACAACAATGTAGTTCACCCATAAATACCCTCTGACTCAATTCAAGGTGAATTAAGAATGAAGAACAAATGGTCTTCAGACCAATGATAACAACTTTTCGTGGGAGAATAAGAATACATGGACAACGGGGGAAATGGGAATCGTGTCTGTGTGGACTCGAATTCAACTGTTTATCAAACTAAGTAGACAAAAGGATTCCCGCAGCGCCAAGAAGTCAGGGCCATGGGGTGACTGCAGGAAGGGATTCAATTACCCACTGAGGTGTAAACTCACTTGCTCAGTCAGAATGCGCACAGGTCATTCACCACTCCCATATGTGAGAAGTGATCACTCCGGGGAACAACTGACAGAGTGAACAGCAAGTTTACAAATAACAGCAGGAGGTCGATTCTGCTGTTATCGCAGCTGTTAACCCCAACCAGCAATGAACCATGTTTGTATGCGTGTTTCCAGTGGAGTTCCACTGTTTTTTTGATGTAGACCAATGATTTAGACTTAGTTGTAGGAGCCATGATTCAGAGGTTTGCTGATGATTCAACAATTGGTCGTGTAGTTGACTGGGACGAAGAATGTCAGAGGCTGCAGGGATGTATCAATAAGACGGAAAGGAAAAATAGCGAATTGCATTGAATTCAAACCAATGTGTGTTAACAAAATTGGGGAGAAGAAACAATAGCAATGAGTATTCTGTGTGGTGTAGACAGACAAAGAGATCTTGGAGTGGACATTCATGATCGCTGAAGATCAATGGACAGGGGTATCAGTTGGACGGAAGTGCTGTAGATGCTGGAGATCAGAAACAAGAGTTGAGTGGTGCTGAAGAAGCACAGCAGGCCAGGCAGCATCCGAGTTGCAGACAAAAAAATGACGTTTTGGGCAAAAGGCCTTCATCAGGCTTGGAGCCTCGAGGTTGGGAGATAAATGGGTGGGGTGGGGTTTGGGAGAATTTAGCTGAGACAGCAATAGGTGGATGGAGGTGGGGATAAGAGTGTTAATTCGGAGGAGAGGTTGGAATTGCCAAGGTGGGAAGGAAGATAGACAGGTGGGACAATTCAGTAGGACGGTGCCAAGCTGGAAGGTTGGAACTAGGGTAAGGTGGGAGGTGAGGGGAAATGAGGAAACAGGTGAAATCCACATTGATGCCATGGGGTTAAGTGCCATGAGGCAGAAGATGAGACGTTCTTTCTCTAGGCGTCAGGTGGTGAGGGAGTGGTGGTGGAGGAGGCCAAGGACCAGCATGTCCTCGGGAAAGTGGCGGGGGGAGTTGAAGTGTTCGGTCACGGGGCGTTGGGGTTGATTGTTGCCGGTGTCCTGGAGATGTTCTCTGAAGTGCTCTCCGAGAAGGTGTCCGGTGGCCCCACTGTAGAGGAAACTGCATCGGGAGCAACGGATGCAATAATTGGCATGTGTGGAAGTGCAGGTGAATCTTTGCTGGATGTGGAAAGCTTCTTTGGTGCAGTGGGCGGAGGTGGGGGTGTGTGGGCGCAGGTTTTACAATTCTTGTGGTGGCAGAGGAAGGTGCCAGAAGGGGACCGTGGGTCATTGGAGGGCGGGGACTTGACTGGGTAGTCATGGAGGGAATGGTCTTTGCGGAAAGTGGATAGGGGTAGGGAGTGAAAAATATCCCTGGAGGTCAGTGTTACTGATATTTTTTAGAAACCCACTGACTCCCACAGCTATCTGGATTTCAACTCCTCCCGCCGCACCTCCTGCACCAATGTTATCTTGTGTTCCCAACTCCTGCGCCTCTGCTGCATCTGCTCCAAGAGGACCAGTTCCACAACAGAACACAACAGATGGCCCTTTTCTGTAAAGACTGGAGCTTCCCCTCCCATGTGATTGAAGATGCCCTCTAACGCATCTCTTCTAAGTCCTGCACGTCCATCCATGAACCCCATATCTCGAAACACAACAGGGACAGATCAAGGACAGAGTAAGGTCCTCAACTTCCATTCCACCCACCCCCACAAAAATCACATCATCCGCCGACATTTTCGCTACTTCAAAATTGACCCCACCACCAGGGATATATTTCCCTCCCCAAACCCATTCGTTTTCCTCAAAGACCTTTCCCTCCGCGACTACCTAGTCATGTCCATTCCCTCCCACCACCTTCTTCTGCCACCGCAGGAATTGCAAAACCTGCACCCACATCGTACCCCTCACCTCTGTCCAAGGCTCCAGTGGAGCCTTCTACTTCCATCAAAAGTTCACCTACACTTCCACAGATGTCATTTGTTGTATCTGCTGTTCCAGATGCGGTCACCTCTAAATTGGGGAGACCGGATTTCTTCTGACAGAGCACTTCAGATAACATCTCCAGGATACCTGCAAGAATCAACTCCACTGCCCTATGGCCAAACATTTCAACTTCGCCTTCCACTTTCCTGAGGACATGGAGGTCCTGAGCCACCTCCATCGCCACTCACTCACTACCCAATGCCTGAAGGAAGAACGCCTCATCTTCTTCTTCGGGAACCTTGAACACCATGGCATCAATGTTGACTTCATCAATTTCCTCATTCCTACTCCTCATCTTACCCTGGTTCTAACCTTCCAGCTCAGCACCGTCCTCCTGACCTGTCCCACCTGTGTATTTTCATTCCCACCTATCAATTCCACCTTCCTCGCTGACATATCACTGTCAACCCCCACCTCTATCCACCTACTGCGCTCTCAGCGACCTTCTCCCCAGACCCACGACCACCCATTTATCTCTCCACCCCATAGGCTACCTGTCTCATTCCTGATGAAGGGCTTTTGCCTGATACGTTGATTTTTTTCAGATGCTGACGGACTTGCTGTGCTTCTCCAGCACCACTTTCATCTTGAGGGGAATAAGTTGATTGAGAGGGATTTTGGATTTTTCTGTTGTTGACCACAGACTGCTGCAGCTAGTAGAGCTTTAGCAAACACAAGTTTAGGGAATAGCTAAACGTCTGAGGACAAGTCTGGTCACTGCATTAATCAACAATTATTAAGTTTTTAGATTAAAGATGGCGGGCTGAAGTATGCAACTTTTCCCATCAAGACTGATTCACCACTCAATGAGTTTATCGTTGATTCCTTTCAAAGTCAGGTTGCTATTGGCCTTGGAGGGAAACTTGCAAATGGTGGCGTTTCGTTGCATGTTCCAACTTTGTCTTGTTAGTCAGTACAGCTGTTCAGCTTTGAAGGTTCGGTCAAAAATTCTCGGATGACTTACTCCAGTGCATCGTGTAGTTGGTGCACTCTGCTGCTAATGTGCCTTAACGGTGAAGGGAATAAATATTCAGGTATGGAATCGGGTACAATCAAGTGACTGCATTGTCGTGGATGGTGTCCAGTTCCATAAGTGTTGTTGAAGTCACACCCATCTCGGCAAATGGAGAGAGTTCTGTTCCACATCTCATTTGTACCTTGCAAACGATGTAGGATTCACGGAGCAATGAGTTGAGTTTACAATCCGAAACTGTCTACCAACGGACATATTTTTGTTGTGAAAGTGTTT